>NC_141699.1:551711367-552311367 GCF_964263255.1 Lissotriton vulgaris | reverse complement strand
TTTTCTGCCAAAAAGAATGACACTCATAATAAGTCACCATTGAGAAAAAAGAAGTCCCCTCTTCTATTATTGTTGCCCGATCTCCTTTAAAACACACTGCCCGGAAGAGAACAGGTAACCGGGACACCAGTGGCAGAGCCAGCACAAGTCGTGCTTGGCCGACAACCAGGTAGAAGAGAGCATCGAGGAGAACCCCGACCGACAAAACTGTAACGTATTGAATTATGAATATGTACTTAGTCTGCTCCTTTCCCATTTGCTGCCTTACCTTCAGCTTACTGGAAACCCCCTGGCTGCCACCTCTGATGTCCGAATGACAGGACATTAAGGTACGCAAGTATGCATGCGGGCGCCATTGCCCACACGGGTGAATGCGACATCTATACAAACTGTATGAATGAATTGTGACCAAACTAATCTTCTTAGAATAACAAGCGCGCCACCTTTTGAAACTTCATATACTCTAACCGAAGGGGCGCACTTGAACTGTGAGTCCCGCAATAAGAACTACCAGGTTTTTTAATCGTGTTAGAAAGAGATATTCGTTAAGTCAGAAAAGAGGCATTCCACTCTGACGTCCGAATGACGGGACGGAAAAGGTACATGAGTCTGCGTGCAGACACCATTGCCTGAAACGAGTGAATGCTACATCTAAAAAGATAGTATGAATGTATAGCGGCAAAACTAATACTTTGGAATGATGAGCATGCCACACTTTTAAACAGTTTATATTCAAACCAAAGGGGTGCACATGAAACCGCGAGTCTTGCGATAAGAATTATGTAAACCTCAAATTGTTGTAGAAAAATAAGTAACATCTATATTCCCCCACGAAATGAACACCACTGGTAAAACATGCTAGCCCATATAGAGCAAAGAGAGACATTTGCCAACTTTATTTGTAGAAGGACACTGCCTTGGATGAAAGAATTGCCATTTTCTAGTTTCTATCTGTCATGACACATGATAAATATATCATTAAGTTTTCTCCCTCCACCCCCTCCCCCCCTTTTTTTCATTCCTTTACTTATGCAGGTACAACAAAGGAATCCGGTTAATATACCATGATCCCAAAAGAACTTAAGACCCCAATAGGTCTTTAACTCTAGAGATAAACCGATCTCTTTCACTTTTTTCCACCCACATTTCATTTTGCACTCTAGGTCCTGAAGAAAGCCCACCTGACACACATGGGCAAAACACTAGGGCTGAAACATGTCGACCTTTTTATGGACATATTTAAGTGCGGGCGATTCCTAAAAAATCTCCCTACACACGGAACGGATTTTAATACCAACTTGAAACCCTATTAAAACTTTTTTCAATCTGGACACACAAGTTTTTTTAAAAACCCTATTTGTAAAACCCGTCACAACAAAACCCCATAATTCCTAATTACTAATGTTCTAACCAGGGGATACCTCCAGATGGAGGAAGCATAACCGCTTACCCTATGATGATGCTATCACGTCCCTAAGGGGTAAAGCGGAGAATCAAGATATACCGCAACTATAGACCTTCGTACGTGAATGAGGGTTTTTTATCAGTACAGTGCACGAATTTTGCTTAAACCCAAGTTACGCAGGTCAAGTGATCCACCCCCCACTTGATATTTTGTTATGTGAACAAGGAAGCCATGTGGATCACAATTTCTTCCTTCGCCCTCCTTTTGATTTGGTATATATTGTAAGACCCCCTGATATAGCAAATTGCAGTAGTCCATACTTGATGTTATCAAAGCCTGATCTAATGACTTTCTGGCAGAAATGGCAGGATCTTATTGGAATTTTAGAAATCCCAAAACATGTTCCCGCTAGACTGGTGATCTGATTTGTCAAATTAGAGACTTGCATCAAACCAAATGCCAAGGTTCTTAGCTTTTGTCTGGGGACCAGGTAGTGGTCCAAATGCATCAGGCCACCAGGCAGAGGACCAGATAGATGGTTACTTCCCTAGAATAAAAACCTGTTTTTCTGGCATTTAGTTTAAGGCAACTGGGGTTTATCCACTCAGCCAGTTCTGACAGATATGAATTTAACTGAGCTGTAGTGCCTCTTTCATCCTGGGACAGGGTAATAATAAGCTGCGTATCATTGGCGTATGACACAATATTAAAGCCTAAGCTTTCGACGATATCAGCTAGGGGGCATATATAGAGGTTGAATAGAGTGGGGCTCAACTCTTATCCTTGTGATAACCCCTGTCACACAGAAAGACCTCAGAATGGAAATGTTTTTGAGACACCTGAAAGGTGAGATTCTACAGGAAAGAGGCCAACCACTGCAAGGCCTTTACTCCAATACCGTAGTTCTCCAGCGGCTCAAGCAGAAGGCCATGGGGCGCGGTATCAAAAGCCGCATTGACATCTAGCACATCTGCAACAGTATTTCCCCCATCCACAACCTGCTGGAGGTATTCTGAAGCTAACAGCAATGCAGATTCTGTACTAATCTGTGGTCTGAACCCCGACTGGGTCTCGTGGAGCAGATCCCTGGCCTAGATGAAGCTCGACAGCTGTTTATTAATATATTTCTCAGCCACTTTGCAAAATCGACCACAGTTTTTAGCAGTCTCCCCAGAATCATCGCTATGTACATTTACCCTCCATTTCATCTATTTCTCTTTCAATAAGTCTACTTTTATATTTGTTTCCTTGCATTTACAAACCCTGTAAAAATGTCTAGTTCTTTTCCACTTAACTGCACCTTTATTTCCAAGTGCAGGAGAGTTAGTACTGTTTCTAAGGTGGGCGAGAACCACGCCTAAAGCATGTTACATTCGTTTTTTCACATTTTTTGAAAGCTTCGTATTTCTTTTTCCTGGAGTTTAGATTGAGGTTTCTGCACACGTTGCCAAAGCCTGTGTAGAAGCTTGAGACCTCTCAATTCAACTAGCTATGTTAATTGTTTCTTGCAATGTAGGATTTCAACAACAAAACAAATGTTCTGTATTTTTTTACTAAAACAGTTGGTAACAATTTCACATAAATACTGATCAACTGAATTCTCATCTCGATGCTAACATTTTTAGTTTTCCAACATACTCAAAATGTGTCTAATTAGTATTTTGTTTCCTAGAATACAAATTGTGCACTTGGCTACTCTCCAAATTGTCTTTCCATTCTCAATACAGCTTCCTTATACTCATTCATGTACCAAAACCTAACTTTTGGTTAATTGGAAGATGGACAAATGTTCTTTATCTTTCAGACATTAAACAAAAGTGCAAACTTCTTATTATTATCCATCTGCCTAGCATTTATTGCAAGTATATATTTTCAGGATGCTCTAATCATTTCTTTCATGGTACTGGTGTCTTTCCAGGATTCTGTAGAAAAGGAATAGGTGCAGATACTTCATGAGCCGGTGACGTCATTAAGAAAAAATGGCCTGATGCAAGAAGATGTATAGTCTCCACAGCAATAATATAAATATGATTTATACAGTTAGTCTTCTGAATCTCAAAATAGGAAGCCTTCACAATGCGCTGTGTAAACGCTGCTCGTCATGGGCAAGAAGCCAGCCAGACTTTAAGATGGGCGACATATTTTTTGGTGTGACACACGGAACGGTGAGACGTGACGCATGAAGACAGGGAAGCCCAATTCTAAATGGCTTCAATGTAACGTGATGTTGTGACGCACACACGCACAAAAAGCCAGGCAGCAACCATACAGTACTTGTGAATATGACAGCGCCACACAAGCCCACCACAAAGGTACCTGCCAAAGCAATACATTCAAATTAGAAAAAATATACGCAGACTTTGGGCACTCTAGTGTTCACAGTTCCTCCGGAGGCAAACCACATAATTCAACAGAACTGGCAGCACACACAATAAAACTGATCCTTGAAGATAATCTGCTCCATCACGGGCTAATTTCTGCAAACCAGTACCAATCCCACCAGCTTCTCACCAACTTTATGTTATATCAAAATAACCTAATGTTCAAACAGGTACCTCAGCTACCTAAAACATTGTTTTAAAGAGCTCATAGCATTCAGGGTTAAGGCTCAACTAGCCAACAGTCAAAATTAGAACGTACGGCATACAACTGTTAAGGACCTTCAAATATTTTAAAATAAAATAAAAACTAACAATACATATGAACCACAGAGCCACAGAGCGACATAAAGTTGCAATAGCTAACTGTATTTTATATGTTCTGCCAAGGCTTTCAGGAAAGGTTGTGACAAAACAGATTGTTACAGCTTTTCTAATAGCTTTAGCCATATCAAAGCCCAGCACAAAAGGACATAGAGCAGATGTGGCGGACTGAGGAAGTACCAGGCTTCTTGGTGACAGGAACAGGAATGTCTGGTGTGGGCACTAATGCCACAACTAGATTTACAGCAATGTGACCAACGTATCTTAAGAACCACTGATCTGGTATCGAAACGTTAATGAGATTAACTGGACGTTACATGTTCAAACTCAAATGCAGAGAATGCCCAAACCTGCAGGCTAAAGTAGGGTAAAAGAAGTCATTCTTTCTCTTGCAAGACCATTAAAAACATCACAGAAGCAACTGTGATGCGAAAAGGGTCGACCTTTTGCACAGTATCTTAACCTGATTGATTACGGGCTTCAGAATGAGCGGTTACCAAAAGTTTGGGTACCACTTTCAGAGCCACAGAAGACACATTGTAAATAGTATTCTTGGTAGCAGTCGTACTAAAATGGCACCCAAATATGAAGCCGTGTTTCTCATTTGTCCCACATGTCCTGCTTCATTACTTCTTGGAGGATTGTACAGAGAAAGCCTTTTCCAAGGCTGCTACCAGCTTGCGTAATATTTTTTGGAAAGTTTTGCCCTCTTCCTTATTGTAGGTCTAATGCTTATTGGCTTGTGGTATGCACCTATGTTTCAAGCCAGTTAGCTAGGGCTCAGGAGAAAACAGTACAGCTTTTCAGGGTTGCAGGATCACGAGGAAAGACCGACCGAGCCTCCAGTAGAAGATAAGAAGAGAATGTGCTCAGTTGTATCAAAAGTCTTTCCCTTAGAAGCCTCACACGAGCATATTTGGTTGGCTTGGTACCAAAATCAAAGCAGTTCTGTGCAGCTGCTTTACAACCTTATTGGCGGTGAAAAGGTCGCATGATTCTGGAGGATTAAAGCTCTACAACTTGGTGCCTTCCACTTAAGTAGTACTTTTATGTAGGTACACCAAGAAGATGCTCATCCTAAACAGCAGATACGGTCCGCCAATCTTGCATGGCATCTATAGGCTTTACCAATTCAGAGACTTCGTCAGAGCAGATTAATTTTTTTCAATGTTTATTACACTCAGTGGGTGTGCTACCTTTGTGTGAAAAATCACCCTGGAAAAAGGTATACAAGAACATGTGGGAATGGTCAGTTCATAATGAGGGTGAATAGGTGCACAAATGTACTGTACCTGGGGCTTTACAGCAACCAGATGATCAGGAACTTATATCAGCTTTTGGTTTATGCAGTTTTCTAGGGAACTGGCTGCTGTACAAAGGAATGAAGATAACTTGCAAGTAATAATAAACTATATCAATTAACATTTCCAAAGCAGTATAAAAAGCAACACAACCAGTGAATGGAAGTCGAAAAAGTTACCAACAAAATAGAGACAGTTGGCTGAACTAAAAGGAGAACTGACAAGGGTGTTAAGCGGCAGGGTCAAGGAGAAATGGGAGGCCAGTCAACTGGCGTGTTTTGAGTATGGAGAGGGGACAGGTAAACTGTTAGCTTGGAAGGCGAGGAAGGAGCGGGTTCGAAATTTGATCAAGGAAGTGAAACAGGGGGAGCGATTGGTAACGGATACTAAGGATATTGTGGGAGCCTTCCACGGGTATTTTGAGGAAGTTTATAGAGAAGACCTTGAACCAGATTCACAGGCAGTAGATCAGTGGGTCAAGATTTTGAAACCAGTGTCTGAAGAACTTCGGGATGTTTTAAATTGTGAGATCTTGCAGGGGGAAGTTGAAGCTGTAATCAAGCAGGTATAGAAAGGGAAGGCTCCAGGACCAGATGGGCTTCCTTCTGAGTTTTATAAGGTCTTGTTAGTGGGTTTAGCGCCTATATTGACCCAAGTGTTCAATGATGTTTTCCTGGGAAGGGCGGCTCTTCCATTATCATAGAACGAGGCGAACATTATAGTTTTGCCGAAACCTGGGAAACCGCCAAAATATATGGAATCATATAGGTCGATTTCACTTTTAAATTGTGATTATAAACTCTTTGCGAAGATTATGGCGGACAGGCTTGGGAAAGTTGTCTCCCACATAATACATGAAGATCAGAAGGGCTTTATTAAAGGCAGGTATTTGAAGGAGCTAACTTTCTCTCTGATAGGAAGTATAGATGTAGCCACCACCCATAACCTTCCCTTGGCGGTCATCGCGTTGGATGCCGCCAAGGCGTTTGATCGCGTGAACTGGACATACTTAAAGGCCTTGACAAGCCATCTCAACCTGGGGGTATATTTTAGCTCAGCTTTGGCATTAATATATCAATCTCCTACATCTAGGGTATTAGTGAACGGGTCATTAACTCAGCCAATAAAAGTAATGAGAGGAACGAGACAAGGGTGCCCCCTTTCTCCCCTCTTGTTTGATCTCTACATTGAACCCTTAGCCTGCAGGATTATGGAGGCAGAGAGGATCCCCCCTTTTGAATTCCAGGGATGGGCAAGGAAAATCGGGTATTATGCCGATGACCTAGTTATTCTCACTTCCAATTTGCAGCAGTCGATGGGATGTTTAGAAGAAATAACTAAGGAGTTTGGGAAAGTCTCCGGATATCTCATAAACTCTGAGAAGACAGAGGTTATGTCTTGGAATTTAACAGCTGAGGGCATAGACTGCAAATTGGAGATACGCTATTTGGGGGTGAGAATACCGCATGACATAAGGCAGCTTACTAAAGCAAACTTTATTAAGGTTAGGAAAGAGGTCTCTGCTGCATTGAGGGGGTGGGCACACCTCCCACTAACAATATTCGGTCAAGTCAACTTGGTGAAAATGACGATTTTACCCAAGATAAATTTTCTGTTTGACTCACTGCCTCTTTTATTTGAGAAGGACTGGTTTGTAAGGTTGCCGAGTGAGATAAGGTCTTTTATTTGGGCGTCAAAAGGGTCCCGCCTATCATGGAAAAAGATAAGGAGAAAACCTTTGAAGGGAGGGCTGGCGGCCCCGAATTTCCAGATTTACTCATGGGCATTCCTGCTGAAGAATTGCAGGATGCTGCTGGCTACTCCGGGGAGTTCAGACATAGGAAAATTGCTGAGTGCATTGCTTAATATGGAGAATGTGAAGCAACATTGATATTTGTATAAATTTGCCGATCCAAAGTTTTTCTAAAAAATCAAACTAAAAGTGCTGAAGGACCTAACAACGGTTTGGCTCAAAATCAGGAGGGCAATAAAAGTGCCATATTTTAGCTATATGGCACCAATTTGGGACACGCCAGGTGCTCCTCTCTGGACTAAAGATGCGTTGGCAACGACTCTGAAAGCAGATGGACCCCAGAGGTGGGGAGAACTGTTTATATAGGGGGGTTTAGCACCGTGGGCATACTGTGAACAGGAGTGGGGCCTCAAATTCTCAAGGTTTAAATATCTACAGATCCAAAGTTGGGCGGCGGGTAAGGTTAATTTATTCGGTCAGCATAATGTTTTTGAAGAGAAGCTGGGGATGGAGAGGCCAATAAAAAAAGAAGTCGCGTTGTGGTACTGGTCAATTGTGGAGTTGGAGGATGGACCATTTACATTGCCGGAGACTTTGTGGGGAGAGTGCTTGCCGAGGATCGCGACAGAAGACCAATGGCAAGTAACTATGTTTACTTTATATAAAGTGGTTAAACCTGCAAACCTAAGGAGAAATCACTTGTTCACCCTCCACAGGGCATATTGGTCCCCCAGAAAACTCTCTAAGTTTAAAGCTGGCGGAATGGTGGCGTGTCCCAAATGTAACAGCTTTAACGAAGACGACCTACACATGTTTGTCACGTGCCCGGCGATAAATTTCTTCTGGGACGCTGTAAGTACATGTCTGTCAGCGATACTGGGCCAGCAGATAGAGGTAAGCCCCGAACTTGTTACGTTGGGAAGATTAAAATTTACAAGGTAAGGGCTTGGATGATAAAGCAAAATTTGTCTTTTATGCTATACTGCTGGCCCGGAGGGAGATATGCAGAAATTGGGTGTCGGCGGACCCTCCGACAGAATTAAAATGGTTAAGAGTACTGAGTGCTATTGCTAAGCTGGATATTGTGGATCAGCAAAAGAAAAGATGCAGATTTTGGACTCCTTTTTTGTTATTTTTGGGTGAAGGGTGGTGAAATTAGGGTAAAGGTGTGCAAAGTCCTATGATTAAGCCTTCTTAAATCTCGGTGGGTATAAGTCTCGAGGAAGACCGGTCAAGGTGGTACACTTCCTCCTAAGAGCTAAGAAACTCTTTCATATGAGATGAGTAGCCCCATGGCGGTACCGCGAAATCAGGGGTGAGTAGAGGGCAAATGAGGACAAAAAATAAATAAATAAAATAGAGACAGTAGTAAGACTGGAAGAAAAGCAAAACAAACAACCAGAAAGTGAACTCAAGAAAGGAACTGCGAAAGATGATAGAGAGGAGTGGAAACATTCAGAGGTCAGTTAGAAGGTTGGGTTAGCAATAAAATCAGGTATCCAATGTCACCATATGTGAATTAAGCGAAACAAGCCTTTAAGGTTCTTAGTTTCAGTCTCTTAGGCGTGCTAGGAAGAGGACCATTTATTCATCGTTTTTTCTACAGCGCTGCTGCACCAGTTAGTATTAGAACGTTTTTCAAGGAAAAAGTGAAGCCATATAGGAGCAAATATGTGCAAAATTACAAAACTGATTTGAGAAGGAGAGTGAAACGGGGTGAAGAGGAGGCCAGGTGGTACAAAGGAACAAGATCTCAGGACAGTTTGTCAAGTGAGGGGAGAAAGCATCTCAAATCCTCCCACTCCACTTCAGGTCCTTCTCAAAGGTCGCCGTCTGCTTCCTTTGGGCCTATTTAGTCTCCAGAAGCTTCAGCTCTCAAGGACTCTAAAAGGCAATTAATTAAAACCGTGAGTAAAAGCTGTTCTGTCTCTTCAGCTTTACCTGTGTTGACTGTCTCGGTCACATCTTCAGCTCCTTCGTCGACAGCGACAATTTATACTACTTCTATTACTTCTCCTATCCTGTCGACAAGGATTTCCGTAGTGTCTAAGAAAACCGACGTTGATGATCCGTCGACGAAAGCCTCATTGACGAAGCCGTCAAAAACACTCATCGATGAAGATACCATTGACGAAGCTCCTGTCGTCGACGAAGACATCTACTGTGCCGTCTACGAGTGCCCCGTCGACGAAGAAGTCAAGCCCGTCGACCATTGCCCTGTCGACGTTGAGCCAGTCGACGATGGTCCCATCGACGTCCAGTCTGTCGACGATGGTTCAGTCGACGTCCAGTCTTTCAACGATGCTTCAGTCGACGTCTACATCGTCGACGATGATCCCGTCAAGGACGACTAAAATGAAGAGTCCATCGACGGTAACCTAACTTCTTTGCCCCTGTCTACGACCATACCATCTACAGGGGTGGAACCTGCTTCTACTAAGTCTTTAGTGGCGGTGCAAACTTTTTCAACGCCTATTTCCTCGGAAGGTTTCCAGCTTAAATCTTTCCAGAGACAAGAGTGTTCGTACATCTCACCACTTACTCCATCTCACCTCCTCTACACATATGCCCAAGAGGAAGATGATGACCAGTGGCGGCTGGTGTCATTTGAAAGTTGTGGGGCGTAAAAGGTGCGGCTGAGTGCCGAGGGACGAGTGAGCGTAGCGGGAGTGCTTGACTGGCATAAGAGGGTCCAGGGGATTCTCCCCCGAGTAATAATTGAAAAAAGAGTGGGCAAATGGTGCATTTTCGAGCAAATTTGAGAAAGCAAGAAGGTTAATAAAGCGATTGTGAAAGACCACATACATAGTCATAGAGCTTAACTACTTTGTAAAATTAAAATAGTATCTGTGCCCTAACTTTAAACCCTGAGGTTGTGAAAAGCAGAAAAGGAGGTTGGGTTCTATGCAACCCCTCTCTATCCAAAAACTATGTGCACTTCTTCAGGCTGTAACAAATGCAGAAAAGAAAAACATTCCACAATTAGCGGTGGCAATCATTTCTATAAGAGGTTTTGTGCCCATTCCATGCCCCCTAATTCTACAACATATGCAAAACAGTCTTGACCCTGCTCCATAGGAGCAGTCCATCCTCAAAGAGTGAACACATCTGTTTATGCGCTGAACACTACCAATCCTTTAATATCCAACACCGGGATGATACATTTCTACTGTGAGGCTAGCAGAGCAATTGATGTCACAAAAGCAGCCATGTCAAGTATAAAAGTAAATGACTCTGGAAAGCACTTTTAATTGCTTACATTGTGGAGGGAATGGGCCGAGCATGGTATTTGTCTGATCTTTTATGGTCGGGTGACACATTTCTTGAGTATCACAACATTCTGCGATTCCATAAAGAGCAGACCTCATGCAAACACAAGGAAAGGAGAACACACCCTGCTACTGCTGTTCAGAACTCTCAGCCATTCGCTCTTGGAAGATGTGTATAGGAAACACCCAGCAGGTGGTCAACGTAAAACCAATACTGTATTTGCATAAAGATTGTGCTGGTATTATATAAACCATGAACCTAGCTGGCAACATCAAAATGCAGCATTTCTGGGCGTCAGGGCGCTAGATTTTGGAGGGGGCACGATTTAAGAACGGGGGAGTCATCAATCCCTTGGAAGATTAAGGTGATGTTGGCCATTATGTGTGGATTATCCTTTTAAAGTGTTTTCATGTCAATTGGTGGCTGCACACAGGACTGAATTTCATCGCCTGTTCACAACAGTGCATTCACTGGCCACTCCAGCTTTTGCAGACAGGAACTCGTACATCAGTTAACATTAAATCCACAAGAGATGGAGCATGCAAGGCTTTTAAAAAGTGCCCCTGTACATAACGGTAATAAAAACAAGTAGACTAATATACAGACACACACATGCGCACGCTCACAGTCCCATACAAAGACACATCCAATACACACGCTAAAACATACACACACTCTAACGCACACATAAATATACTGTCGCTTGAAAAAGTGCACCGCAAACACTCAACAGCTGCGTTCAGACATACATTGATACACACAAACTCTCAGGCACACTCTCCCATTCATGCATCTGTACAAATCTGCCCTGTTAAAAACTCTGCCGGCTGTCGGAGCGTTATCTGGGATGAAAACACAGCAACTTGATTGGATCACTTTATATACCCCACCTCGGTCTGCAAGTATGATGTCTAATGCGACCCTGTTCTGAAGAGTCATAAGGCGATCCGACTGGAGCTCAGCCGTCAAATTACCAAGGGCACCGGCGGTTTCAACTACAGTGGATTCAACCACCCTTGTCAATTGCCTTATGTTCCTGCTGTTAACCATGGGTCCCCAAAACGGCAGAAAACCCTTTACGAAATCTCCAAATTCTTGTCCTGCAGTGTCTTCTTTACTGATGACACCTCTAATTATCCTTGTCTTATGGTAATCTGCCGCGGCCGTGTAGGTGGGAGGCAACAGGAACGAAACAAAACATGTGCCCGAGAAGTCAGGGGGCAACCATGTATAGGCTCTATCATGGCAGATGAAATAGGTACCCTTAGCTGCTAGAAACGAAGGGGAAGTCTGAGATGCAAAAACATATGTTTCAGTGCAGACACTTTTCCCTAACTGAGCTCTGGGATTTTTGCCATTACCTTGCAGACATAGGTGACCCTGATGGGGTACAATCCAAATCGGGGAGGATCTCTTTGCTTTCTGGTTCTCACTCAGAGTAACTCCATATCCTGTTACATTCCATCTAGCGTAAGCTTGTAACTCATCTCTGGGAATCGTTCTATACTAGTCAATGTTTCTGCTCATATTTGTGATTCCCACTACCAATGCCTTGTTGCTCGAGTTACTTCTCGTGGAACGTGGGGGATATTGTTCGATGGCATATATGAACATCGTCTGAAACGCCCACAAAGAACCATTGTAACTAAATGGTAAGACCAAGTATGGGATACCCTTATTTGTTGTATGTGGCATAAGAACACACACCCAACAATTAGTTGTGTTCACTACTAATTGGTGTTGGTGTAAAAGCTGAATGAAGGAGTTATTGATAAACTCTAATCTTCTAGTGGACTCATGCTCTGGCAGAGGGTGAAAAGAATGCGAGGAAACATTAGAAGGAGGTATGGTCTGTGTAGTGGGTGCAAAGGTCACTTGAAAAGAGAATAGAACATATCCTATTAAAAATGTCATTGCACTAAGCAACATGAAAATACATAATATCAAAAATCGTTTCCTTGTCATCAATATACACATTCTGGCTTTAAAGTCCATCTGTTTGGCAGGTCTCTCCATCTCGAAAAACTCCATCCTAAACTAAATATGCTGCTCGCGATGGTAGGTTGTTTCTGGTAAGGAATGCCTCTGTCAACCAAGGGCAACTCCCTTAGGCCAACCAGAACCTTCGACCTAGTGTCTCAGGCTTGCACTCCAAAGACTTTCGGCAACCGCGACCCTACAGCTGAACCCGGATGGCGGTTCGAAAAACAAAAATAAGAAAGTTTCTCAGATGAGAGAGCTGCACTTTCAAAAATAGCAAAAAGGAATTTTTTTATTTGTCCATAGTTCTCGGCCTCAAATTATAACGGCTTTTTCCAGGTACTGTCTGGTTCTGGAACAAGAGTTCAGGCTCTGTAGTGTTCAATCGAATTGACGGTGGCACAGCTTCTTGCAAAAGATTGTCACTTTCTCGTTCAGAAATTGTTCCCTTTACATGTGCATCGCTAAAAGGCAGAAAACGAGGCACAGTCTCAATCTCAGAGTCAGCGATCCCCTCTTGGACCCACCGGTCGTACGGTAGAGGCAAAGGGATCCTCTTGCAGTGTACGCCCTGGATCCAGTTCTTTTTCCCTTCCACTCGAACAGCTGATCTTGTTGAGAGAAGGACGAGGTGAGGGCCGGTCCAACGGGGCTGGTCATTCTTTGTCCGCTGGAAGTTCTTGACCAGCACCCATGATCCAGGATCGATAGGATGTCCTGGAGCTTCAGAGACCTGAGGCAGAGTATCGTGAACCTGTTGGTGTAACACGCAATTTAGCCGTCAATTGATACAAATAATCAAGCAGTACAGGGTGTTCAATTTCACTGAGTTTTGTCGGCCTTGGCACTCCCCGTATGTTGGCCGGGCGGCCGCACACAATTTCATAGGGACTAAGTCCCACTCGCGAATGCACAGTCATTCTTGTTGATAGGAGTGCTAAAGGCAGAGCGTCAGGCCATTTAAGACCAGGGCTTGCTTGGATCTTGGCCAATTTCAGTTTTAGTGTGCCATTATAGCACTCTACTAGTCCAGCTCATTGGGGGTGATTTGCAGCATGGAATTTTTGTTGGATACCTAGGCCTTCACATACTTCCTTCATCACTCGACCCACAAATTCACTCCCATTATCACTCCAGACCATTCTCGGCATTCCAAACCTAGGGAAGAATTCTTTGACAAGGGCTTTAACTGTGGATATGGCAGTGTTGTCTTTTAAGGGGTATGCTTCTACCCATCTCGAAAAGGCACAAACGACAACGAGTACGTATTTCAAATTGTTGCACCTTTCCATGTGGATGAAATCTAGCTGCAAAACCTTGAACGGATACGTTGGAGGCGCAAAATGACCAGCTGGAGTTGGGGTTCCCCTACCAGGATTGTATTTTAGACACACCATACATTTCTTGACCACATTCTCTGCACACTTAGGAATTCCGATTCAGAAAAGGGGGTGGTGATGAACAGAGTGTCTGAATTAAGCAGACCACTCTTACCCAGTCCAAAGATCCGGGCTTGATCCATCACCGTTTTTTAGCTCACTGTACCATCCCAGCTCAGACCTCGGCTACATCCAAATTAGTCTGTTCCTGTCCCAGTGCATGATGGGAACAGGGCAAACCAAACTACCAAGCCAATTATTATACTGGGAAGGAAACAAGCTACGGGGGACCGGTTTCTGGCATTTCAGCCGTCGTCGGCCCGGCTTGCTTGAATCCTGATGGTGCAATGAGCAAGGGACTCACATCTGAGTATACCCTTCCACGCTTATGGTGGACAAATTGTTTCAGAAAAGGGGGTGGTGATGAACAGAGTGTCTGAATTAAGCAGACCACTCTTACCCAGTCCAAAGATCAGGGCTTGATCCATCACCGTTTTTTAGCTCACTGCACCATCCCAGCTCAGAACCCGGCTACATGCAAATTAGTCTGTTCCTGTCCCAGTGCATGATGGGAACAGGGCAAACCAAACTACCAAGCCAATTCTTATACTGGTAAGGAAACAAGCTACCGGGGACCGGTTTCTGGCATTTCAGCCGTCGTCGGCCCGGCTTGCTTGAATCCTGATGGTGCAATGAGCAAGGGACTCACATCTGAGTATACCCTTCCACGCTTATGGTGGACAAATTGATTCAGAAAAGGGGGTGGTGATGAACAGAGTGTCTGAATTAAGCAGACCACTCTTACCCAGTCCAAAGATCAGGGCTTGATCCATCACCGTTTTTTAGCTCACCACCCCCTTTTCTGAATCGTTTTTGGCCACTATAGGTGTGGCAGGGTATACTCAGACATGAGTCCCTTTCTCACTGCACCATCAGGATTCAAGCAAGCCGGGCCGAAGACGGCTGAAATGCCAGAAACCGGTCCCCGGTAGCTTGTCTCCTTTCTGGTGAAGAATTGGCTTGGTAGTTTAGTCTGCCCTGTTCCCATGATGCACTGGGCCAGGGACAGACTGATTTGCATATAGCCAGGTTCTGAGCTGGGATGGTGCAGTGAGATAAATAATGGTGATGGATCAAGCCCTGATCTTTGGACTGGGTAAGAGTGGTCTGCTTAATTCAGACACTCTGTTCATCACCACCCCCTTTTCTGAATCACTTAGGAATTCCAGCATTTTGCCATACTGGAGCTAACAACTTACAAATCCCTTTCACACTGATATGAGCCATTCCATGGGCCATTGCCACCACTGCAAGCACATACGCATCGGGTAACAACCATCGCTGATGTTCTGACAATTCAACCCAACAACCATTTGCATCCAATTTACCCGCACTCTCTCTCCACACACTCAACTCTTCCTCTGAAGCTTCAGCTTGAATAGACTTCACACTCTCTATCGTATCTTCACACATTCCAACGTCACCAACCCATCTTGCAAGGCCTGCAACATACATTTGATTCATTACATCTTTTGCTGTTTCTTTTGCGATTTTGTCAGCAAATGCATTTCCACGACCAACATCATCAGTAACCTTTTTGTGTGCACTGCATTTCACAATCGCAACTTGTAGCGGCAAGGTCAGTGACTCAAGAAGCTCATTCACCAACTGACCATGTTGTATCTTAGCTCCATGCGAAGTCAGGAACCCACGTTCTTTCCACAATCGTCCAAAACTATGAGCCACACCAAAAGCATACTGGCTGTCAGTATATATGGTCACTCTCATTCCTTTCGACAACACACACGCTCTCGTAAGTGCAATCAATTCTGCTGCTTGAGCTGAATTATTTGGGATACGTGCAGTTTCAACAATCGTATACAAAGTCGTGACAGCATATGCCGCAGTCGTATCACCATTCGGAAGCTTGAAGCATGAACCATCCACCCATAAGGTTCCTTCACACTTCACAAGAGGAGTATCTTTTAGATCTACTCTCCCTTTCGTTTCTTCTTCTGTCCTGAGAAAACAATTGTGCCGTTCGACATCATCTGTCTCTACTGAAATCGGCAATAACGTGGCTGGATTCAACGTATTGCACCTCTTTATGTGCACATGACTCGCTAACAGTGACAACTAGTAACCTGACAAACGAGCACTAGTTAAGTGCTGTGTCTTGGTCCTGTTTAACAAAGTGTCCACCGTATGTGGAACCATCACAATCAACATATTATTCATCACTAATCCAGCAGACTGTCGAATAGAAACTGCTGCTGCCGCTGTGGCCCTCAAGCAACTTGGCAACGCCTTAGCTACCGGATCCAAAGTCGACGAAAAATACGCGCATGGACGCTGTTTGTCTCCAAAAGACTGTGTCAGCACTGACAATGCACAACCTTCTTTCTCATGGACATACAGTGTAAAGGGCTTACTGTAGTCGGGGGTACCCAACACAGGAGCCGAACACAATGCATCACGCAATTCGGAAAAACTTTTCTGACAATCTTCAGACCACGGAATGGGATTCGGTGTATCTTTACAAGTTAATGCCACCAAAGGTTTGGCCAACAAAGAAAAATTCGGTATCCATTGTCTGCAATATGATGTAATCCCCAAGAAAGTACGTATTTCTCTCTGTGTCCTTGGCACACTCAATTTTGCAATTGTCTGAATTCTTTCTGGGGTCAGTTTCCTTCCCTCCTTCGATAAGAGGTGACCTAAGTAGGTTACTTCTTGTCGACAATATTGCAATTTTGAAAGAGACACTTTGTGATGCAAATCATACAAATGACGCAACAACGACAAGGTGGCTTGTTTACAAATCTCCTCAGTATTGGCAGCGACTAGCAAATCGTCGACGTACTGAATAAGGGTAGCGCCATCAGGACAAACAATCGTATCAAGCTGTGTTTTTAAAGCCTGACTGTATATCGATGGACTTTCACAGTAGCCTTGAGGAGCGCGTTTGAAGCGGAAGCTTCTGCCTCCTAAACTGAAGCCAAAAATATCCCTGCTCTCCTCGGCAATCGGGATGCTGAAGAAAGCATTCTTCAAGTCAATCACCGAGAACCAAGTGGCTGAAGCTGGAATCATAGTCAATAGGGCAGTGATATCAGGGACAACGGGAAACTGTGGCACAATTATTTTATTTACCTCTCTAAGATCAATCACAAACCTGTAAACAGGTGGCTGGGAAGGGTCGGTACGCTTCAAAACAGGCAGAACAGGACTATTACAAACGTTGCCTCTTGTCTCTTCAATTACATCTTTTTTGATCAGATCATAAATGATCGCTAACAACTCCTTTTCAACTTCGCTAGAGATCTTGTATTGGGGAATGCGCGGCATTCTAACATTGGCTTTCAATGTTACAATATATGGCGGTATTTCCAAAAGACCCACGTCGTTAGGAGCAGTAGCCCAAAGAGTATCCGGAAGAGAAGATAATTCTGTCGGAAGTGTATCCTTCGACAAATACATCGGGGAGACTACTCTCTTGCCCAGTGTAAGTTGTACTCCCGAAGGAGAACAATACAACGTCGCATATAGTCTTTTCAACAGATCCAATCCTAGAAGGTTCTCCCCACAACCTGTCGTCAGAATAAGGGGTGCTTCAAATTCATAAGGTCCAACAGAAAGAGACATAGGACTAGAAATCGGGTTCCTAACCGGGGCGCCAGAAAAACCTACTGAAACATTCATTTCGCCAGACAAAGGTGCGCCAGGGAGTTTTGAGTGCATAATAGAACTCTTTGTAGCACCAGTATCCAACAGAAAAGGCTCTGACACACCTGATGTAATCACCTCAAAATAAGGTCCACTCTGATCTACTGGAACTGAAACAACTCCCTCTCTTTGTCCATGGCTGTCCTAACAATCATTACCATTCATTTCCTCACCTTCATTATAGTAATCGTCCGTATAGTACTGAGCGGTCTTACCAGATGAACTTCGCTGTTGATCAAAACTATTCATCGAGTTCTGTGGAGGCAAAGAAAGTACATTCTGTCCACGACCTCTACCTCTAGGCGCTTGTTGAGCACCTCTACCCCTTACACCAGAAACACCATTCGTACGCTGCAACAAAACCGGACAACTATTCTTGTAATGACCCTCTTCTTTGTAATACGCACACTGATTAGGACCATACCGAAAACGCTGTTGAGAAGACTCTTTGCGAGTTTCTTGAATACTGCTGATTCTGCTGATAATCACGTTGATTATTAGTACAGGGTGGATAAGCTTGCTGTAGAAGAACTTTAGTTTTTAATTCCTTAGTCTTCTTATCCGCTTTCTCTAACTCATCTTTGTACCTATTTTCATAGTACTGGGCAGTACCCAAAATTTGTGCTGATGTGGAAGCAGCCTAAGCACTTTCAGAATCCTTCAACTTTTTGCACAATTCAGGAAGCAAATTATGTACAAATTTGTCAACAAACAATCTCTGACTGCCCTCTGTAGCCATATCCTGACCACTATGGTCGACGAAGGTCTCTTCGAACCTCGTGAAAAAGTCAGACACCGTTTTGTCTTTCTTCTGCTTACATGCAGACAACTTGTCCCAATTGACACGCAATTCGGGAATTAAAGTCTTCATATACGTAATAATCTTATCAGGAAGTTCAGTAATCAAATCCTCAGGCTTAGCACCGCCTACTTGCCTATTGTCGGCATCTCTAAGATTAACCCATGTATCACCCAATTCAACCGCATGATCCGTATGACGAATCTTACTCCAAATAGGTTGTGGAACAACATTGCCAAACAATATGTCGATGTCCGCCAAATTCATAATACACGAACCCACAGTCTGAGTCAACTCTTTATAGTACCCTGCTGGATTTTTGCGTGGATCAGGCAAAGACTGCTTAATAGCTAAAACTTCAGCACGTTTCCATGGAACATGTACCCGGACACGCTGAAAATGAGCCGGTACAGCTGGCGGATTATTATTTGCACCAGCAGCCACTTTTTCTTTCCACATCGGAGGAACCTCTCTCATTGGATATTGTCGTGCCTTTCTCCCAACTGAAGAGTCAGGCCCGAACAATTGTCGGGAAGGAGACTCACTCCTAAATGACAACATCGCGACCGCTTTCCCAACATCAGATGGACTTACAATAGTTCCTTTCGCAAATTCGGAACGTATGCTGTACAACTCGTCTTCCCACTTTTCAACAAGAAAAGCACACATCGTATAGAAAACGTACAGTTGCTTCGGTGCTTCCCATTGAAGGAAAACATGCATAACACCCTCAAGATCATACTGTGTATCGTACATAATCCATTTACGAGCCATGTGGTCCAAAATCGTACGCTCATCCATATTCGGCAACTGACTACGTGACTGTCTACGCTCAGTAACAGGGGACATACCCAATTGTCCTAACAAAGGAGAAAAGAAACCAGTAACTGCAGTAGTCATTCGTTGTCTAGCAGAAGGAGAAGGTGAAAGAATAAGAGAAGACGGAACAATAGCAGAAGAATTCAAAGTCGGAATGGAGGGAGCATTAAGAACAGGCGTAGGAGTAGTAGACGAAGAAGGAGGCAAAGGTGGCGGCCCCTGAGTAGGCTGCGCCAAAGGAAAGGGAGCTGGCTGTGGTGGAATCACAGGTGGCACAACAACTGGGTGTTGTGCAACCACAGCTGGTGGCGGTGGTGCCGTAGCATTTTGTGCATAAGGGGGTGGCGAACTTAAGAGATGCGACATTAAAGGATCTTTCTCAAGATCTTTCTTTTCTTCCTGTTCTTTACGCGGCAAAATTGGGTAGCATCTAGCTACCGCTAACTTCTTCACCCTAAGCATCTGTTCGCTTTATTGCTCTTCCTCATTATCCCTATATGCTATAGCAGCTTGTACCATTGACATACCCCGTTCTCGTTTATTTTTCTTCGCTAATTTAATTTCTCTCTGTTTGGCTTCTTTGCGCCATATGCGAAAAGAGTCAAACATTGCCGGCCGGGCTTTCTTCTTAAAAAGTTTAACCTCCAGATTATCCAAAATCTCCGTGTCAAAACTACCATATTGGGGCCATTTTAAAACACCATCTTTCCTGGTGTATCGGATCCATACTTCATTATATGCGATGGGGCCTACGTCATGTTTCACATATAGTTCATAGGTTGGAGTTCCAATCGGAGGAACCGGACACGAGTCCTCCAAACGGGAATCCCTATTACAACCAAGACAAAACAGATTTCCAAGTCTGCTAAGACCAGGCATCTTCGCTCTCTAGTCTAGCTTCAAACTTCAAAGGATTATCGAATATGATAGTCTCTTGAATACACGAGTCCCTCGGCTTTGGTACTTGCAAGTTCCAAATTAAAGCGATCCCAAGGGGATATCCAAAAACTAAGAACCAATCTAAGGACTGGGAGACGCTCCACTCATACTTAACTGAGGTATCGATGACGTCACCAGAAGACTCGTCTAACGTTTCGCTCTACCAATCATCAGGGGTCCAAAACAGGGCGATAGTCAGGGCAGCAGTCCTTCGTAGCCGTCGGGAAGCGGGGAACCTCGCAGCATACACTTTCGGACCACGTCGACATACAGGGGTCGATGAAGTGGCGGCCTTCCTCCAGAATTTTCACACAAAGCTCCTCACGAACCTCTGGCTTGGACCGGTACCGCTGAAATCGCCCCACGCGGGCGCCAACTGAAGTACTGAGTTTTTAAGAACCCAGCGGTGCCAGGGAACACACCCTAAGACTTTGAGTCCTTCCTGTTTCAGACTACAGAAACACAGAGTCTTCTTGGTGAAGTCAAAGATCGTATTTATTGGCTGCAGCCAGTAACAGGTATCCTAGAAGTACAACACGGTGTATATTCTCAGGAGACTGCTCAATCTTAAAAAGCCAGCCTTCTCTTTTTATACAAAATATTATGCTTTAGGCAAACATTCCTTATTTTACAGTTGACCATTCACATATTTTCACTACAAAGAAAAAGCAGAGTCATGACGACAAGCCCGTATTTTAGTTTGTCCAGCCCACAATCAATTACCCGGCAAGGCCCAGTATTTTCATCAGATATCGACGGATCCCCAATAAAAACGGGCACCTCCTCCTCGTACAGCAAGTCATAAAGAAAGAAACAGGGGCAGGTGTGTGTAAGATTAGGCATGGTTTGTGTGCGATGAAAGGTTTATGATATGTTGTGCCTTGATACTAATCTCATTCGGCCACTGGGAAAGGAACTGGCCGAACAGGTTTGGCTTCAGGCAGTGGAGTCAGCTTGCCCAGGTAACAGAGGAGTCAGCAAAGGTGTACGTGTCCTTCAGACTCGTTTTTGGCCTTAGTCATTTGGCCTATGTGAGGGCAATCACAAAATGGCTGCCGTTCACAAAATGGAACCCGAGGGTTCAGGACGGAAACTCTGATTTCAGGGTGATTTCGTCACCCGAATATGACGAAAATGCTTGTGCATAGTATTCTGATCATTCTCGGTCTGATGATACCAAAATCGTCATGATACGACGATGTTTATAACACGGGTCCAGAATTTTCAGTACCACAACGTGTTCATGAAGCGGGGGTGTAATGGAAGGGGAGAACTTGAAAAATTGCAAAGTTACAAGCCCTGCTTCAAAACATTTGAATTTGCACTCATTTTGAGTGGTTTGAACAATCTCATCATTAAAATCCCATGAAGGGTGTTTTCACCCGTTTTTGGTGTTTTAAGTAGAAAGGCCTTCTTTTCCTCCACAAATTGTGCGGCATGCCTTGTAATACACCCCGGGATCGTTCCGAGGCTGGGGCTGGGTAACCTGAAAGGACTAATCAGGGACTTATTTCATCAGTGGGCTGAACTACAGGAGGGAGTCGCATTTGCATTAGCATGAATTTGTTGCTTTTACTCTGCACAAGAAGATGAGAGAGGTTGAGAAATATGTCTGCACGTGCATGTATATACGTGCACAGGCGTGTGCACACACATTAACACACAGAGGCACAGAGTGAAGAAGGAAAGACTGCAGATGTCCGATTAAAAAATATTTTTTGCTAGTGAACGAGAGAAAATGGGAAGTGAAGAAAGATTAGAGAAGTGGAGAAAGAAAAATGGAAGAGTGCTGAGTAAGCATGGGCGGAAAATCCGCTCCGCTCGCGGATTTTGCGGATTTTCGGTAAATTCGCAATCCGCGAACGCTCGCGAATTTACCGAAAATCCGCAAATTCGCACGCAGGGGATTTTTTTTTCTTGGTGATACAATTTTGCGACGTGCGGTGTAAGTTCGCAATTGCGAACATGTAGGTGCGGCGGGCAGCAACAATCTCGCACTCGCGAAATTACAAAAAATGCAATTCTGCACAAGAAATCCACTAGCAAGCAGCATAGACCTTCTGAAAATGATGATTTTTACCAGAATAACTCCTCAGGTTGACATTTGCCTGCACTTTTTTGGATTTGAGGCCTTTTCACTTTCTTTGGATCACTTTTGGATTAGAAATCAACTTTCACAAGTAAGCTTGTTTGGGGCATTACAGTTGCTGTAATGCTGTTCTGCAGAAAAACGAGTTTTGCAAAAGTGAAAGCATTCAGCAGGTGCAAAAGTTCAAACTCATCATTAGTAACCATTCCCTGTAGTGCTTCCTGACTGGGGCCCCTCCAGAGTTCAGTTGCTAGTTGCAAACTTGCAACAATTGTATGACCCTGCTCTGACCCTCACAGCAGGCTCATAGAATAGCTACAAGTAGGCCACAAAGGTCCTGGAAAAAAAAATTGCACTGCAACAGAAAGCAAATTACAGATAAGGAAGCAGGTGCCAGACTGGAATTTTAAAACAGTGACACATTAATAAATCAACCCCAAATTAATTCATGTCAGTTGAAGCAGAGCAGGTGTGCTTGCTTTTTCCCCCCATAATCTACAGTGATGATGAACCAGAGGGTGGCATTGATGTACCAGAGGGTGGCATGGGTGAAACAGAGGGTGGCAGGGGTGAAACAGAGGGTGCTGGGAACCTGTGATGATGAACCAGACGTAGAAACAACATAATCGCGACCGTTGCGAGCCGACATGTAAGTTCGCAATTGCGAACTGGTACAAAACCCTCGCGCACTGGCAGAAATCCTTGCGAACACAAAAAAAAAAAGAAATTCGCGGATTTTGCGGATTGCGAGTTTGCAAATTCGCAAAATTTGCGAACGCCAGATTCGCAAAATTCGCCCATGCTTAGTGCTGAGTACGTAGGAGGAAGAGAGAGGGGAGTAAATTAGAAGGCGACAGAAAAGGAGACAAGGAGTAGGAGAGAGCAGTCGTGGCTCGCGGGGGGACGGGGGGATGTTGCACGGGGGATGTTGCGCGGGGGAGGGGGGGAATTAAAAATCTAAAACAAAACTTACCTCAGTCACCACCGGTCCGGTTCCGCGCCACCTCTCTGCTCCCCTTGGCGCCTTCACATCACGAATGGCACTGGTCGTGACTGGCAGCCCTTCTCAGCCAATTCTGGAGCTGCTGCAGCGCCAGGATTGGCTTGGGGCACAGGTTACTCTTCTCCCCCAGCACACCCATTAGGAGACCGAAGGGCTCCTAATGGGCATGCGCAAAAAACTGCAAACACAAGTGCGCATGAGTGGGCACGGGTAAAAAATTCACCCTCCGTCCCCACTCATGCGCACTTGTGTTGCTGCCTATTGCAATCATGTCAGTCTACATGACGCCAGACCGCCCACCCCCTTCAGACTCTGAAGGGGGTGGGTGGTCTGAGGTCATGCTGACTGACATGATTGTCAGTCATTTCTCCCTGATGATGGCTATGATGACAATGACGATGAAGGAGCTTTTGGAGTAGCTCGTCATCCTTCCGAACTGAACATTGAATGTCAAGAAGACGAGGAAGATAAAGACTACACGAAACACTACTCCCTCACCACACAAAATACCAGAGGCATTCTCGGATTTCAGAGCCCAGCCATCTGCCTCCTACCCTTATTCAGGACTTGCAGGCCATGTTAGCTGATTATAGGCAGCACTTTCCACCACAACAAGTCATTCCACCACCCCAGCCTGTGGTAGTTCCAGATCCTATACCTCAACTGGAGGTTCCAGCACCAATATCTCCGGTTACAGAACCTCCTCAACAGCACCAGCCTGCTCAGCCTACTCGAACTCCGGACACTTCTTCGGATGAAGAAGTTGAATAAAGTGAGCTGCCAGAGAATCCTCACTTGGATCCGTGGGATTCATATATTATTTATATGCCGTCTCTACCAACTCCACAACCATCGAAGTCACCTCCAGAAGATAGAGGTGGATTTCATAACCTTATGCAGCGAGCTGCTACTAGGTTTCAGTTTCCAGTGACTGTGGAACAAACTGATTGTTTCCTACACAAATTCAAAGAGGAGGCTAGGAAAGTTACCAGAGCAATTCCAATAATAGATTATATGTGGACTGAAAGCATCAAGATTATGAAAAATCATGCATCCGTGCCTGCAGTGCTTCCACGGATTGATAAAAAATATCATGCTCCGATCAACAGCCCATCCTGCCTCATTGGTCATCCCAGGCCGGATTCAGTCATTTCACAGGCCGCCCAACAAAGTTCTAAAATTCTGGCCACACCCATCACTACACTACCAGACAAAGAGGGACGTCGTCTTGACCTCATTGGTAAAAAGTTCTCAACCATGGCTGCCGCCTCCATCAGGGCAGCGGATTCATTAGCGATCATAAGGGGTTATGATCGCCAAATGTGGTCGGACACGGCTGGTCTGATTGACCTTATTCCAGAGGACAAACAACAGGAGGCTTGAAAGATCTTGTTGGAGACTGCGCTCTGGATATTGTGAACACAAATTTCAGGCAATTGACTGGGGTTGCAGTTCTCAGGCGCCAAGGTTGGCTAAAGGCTACCACCTTCCGACCAGAAGTCCAAACAAAAATATTAGGTATGGCCTTTGACGGCGAATCTTTGTTTGGCAAACATATTGATGAAGCCCTCCAAGCAATCAAGACAAACACTGATACTGCAAGATCTTTGGGTTCCCTCCAATACAAACTGGGAACATTCAGAGGTGCTAGAGGGCATGGCTATTCCTCTAGAGGAGGTTACCATCAACAGAGCAGACAATATCAGCCTCAATATCGGCAATCTTATCAATCATCGTACCGTTAATCCAATACGGCTGGTTTCTCTCGCGAAGGAGGCCGAAATTGCTCCAACAATCAAGGGCGAGACTCTCATAGAAACAAGTGAGTTCAGCCGGGCGGCAGTCACATTTCCTTCCCTCCCTGTGGTCACAAATTAATTTTTTTCCCTAGATCAGTGGAAAAAAATTACCTCTGCCCGCTGGGTGCTAGACCTCGTAAAGCATGGGCACACCCTAGAATTTGTCACCAAGCCATCAACGACTCCGCCCAAGGGACCCCCTCCCCCTCGTCTTCACTTATTGTTCAAGGAAGCTTATTCAATGTTCCTCAAGAACGCTATAAAAAAGTCTCAGTTCTTCAGAAACTGACAGGTTTCTACCCCCGTATTTTCCTTTATCAAAAAGAAATCAGGGGAATGGTGACCAATTCTGGACCTTCGCAACCTCAACAGGTTCCTCAAAAAACAGGGGTTTTGCATGGTCATCCTGTCAGATATTTTAAGCTGCCTGAACGAAGGAGCTTTTATGGCTTCCTTAGACATGGAAGACGCATACTTCCACATCCTGATTCATCTGAAACTTCGAAAGTATCTCCGATTCACTGTGGCTGGTGCCCATTATCAGTTCAAAGTGCTCCCGTGTGGACTCAAGTCGGCTCCAAGGATCTTCACAAAGTGCCTGGCCCCAGTGGCAGCAACATTGCGTTATTGGGGAATCCCGGTCTTCCCGTACTTGGACGATTGGTTAATCAAAGGTCCTTCAAAGCACAATGTAAAGAATGCCATTTCAACATATCGCAATCTCTTCACATCTCTGGGACTAACTGTGAACAAAAGCAAATCCCAGTTACATCCAAAGCAGATCATGCCTTTCCTCGGAGCACGTCTAGACACAATACAATGCAAGGCATTCTTATCTCAAGAAAGACAACTTCGCCTACAGAAATTGGCACTGCAGGTATCAAAAAGAAAGTCACTTTCTGTTCGCCTGTCCGCTTCACTCCTGGGAATTTGTTCTTCGGCCATAAATCTCATCCCCTTGGTGCGCCTGAAAATGAGACCTTTACAGGAGGAACTACATCTTCAATGAAAACAAGCAACAGGTTGCTTCGACGACGTCATCAAAGTCACTCCACTCATGGTGGATGCTCTTCAATGGTAGTCACTGTTACCCAATCTGACACAAGGACTCACGTTCATACAGAATCCTCCAAACTTCGTTCTAACAACGGATGCGTCCATGGAGGGATGGGGAGCTCATCTCCAAGATTTACAAATACAAGGCAAATGGTCTCAGAACCACAGACGACACATCAACAGTCTGGAAATGCAGGCAGTCTTCCTATCCTTGCAAGCGTTCCTTCCCAGGATTGCGGGGTCTTCGGTCTTCGTTCGAACCAACAATACCACCAGCATGTTCTACGTGAACAAACAAGGAGGGACAAGGTCGGCAATGTTGTCAAAGGAAGCTCAGGAGTTATGGGAATGGCTAACACTTCACAACATAACTCTCAAGGCAGAACATGTCAGAGGCCTCCACAATACAATAGCGGACAAACTCAGCAGCTCCCTATCAGACTGCCACGAGTGGGAATTAGACCACGTTCAAGTGAACAGAGTTTTCCAGGCTTGGGGCAAACCGACATTGGATTTGTTTGCAACAAAGCAAAACAAGAAATTCCGGTATTACGCCAGCAGATACCCTCAACAGGGGTCACGAGGGAATGCCCTGTCCATGCGATGGTCAGGGATTTGTGCTTACGCTTTCCCCCCGATCCCGTTGATACCAAGGGTGTTGCGCAAGATGAAATTGGAGGGCTGTCGTCTCATCCTGATTGCTCTCCGGTGGCCACGCCAGTACTGGTTCCAAGAACTCATGTTGCTATCCCAGGACCGTCCAATCCGTCTTCTTCCAACTCCAACAATGTTGTTGCGGAACGAGGGACAAATACTTCACCCAGACCCTCAATCTCTAAAATTGCACGCATGGCATGCCCCCTAATTCTACTACATATGCAAATCAGTCTTGACCCTGCTCCATAGGCGCAGTCCATCCTCAAAGAGTGAACACATCTGTTAATGCGCTGAACGCAACCTTTCCTTTAATATCTGACACTGGGATGATACATTTCTACTGTGAGGCTAGCAGAGCAAATTGATGTCACAAAAGCAGCCATGTCAAGTAGAAAAGTAAATGACTCTGGAAAGCACTTTTAATTGCTTACATTGTGGATGGAACGGGCCGAGCATGGTATTTCTCTGATCTTTTATGGTCGGGTGACACATTTCTTGAGTATCACAACATTCTGCAATTCCATAAAGAGCAGACCTCGTGCAAACGCAAGGAAAGGAGAACACACCCTGCTACTGCTGCTAAGAACTCAGCCATTCGCTCTTGGAAGAAGTGTGTATGAAACACCCAGCAGGTGGTCAACGTAAAACCAATACTGTATTTGCATAAAGATTGTGCTGGTATTATATAAACCATGAACCTAGCTGGCAACATCAAAATGTAGCATTTCTGGGCGTCAGGGCGCTAGAATTTGGAGGGGGCACGATTTAAGAATGGGGGAGTCATCAATCCCTTGGAAGATTAAGGTGATGTTGGCCCTTATGTGTGGATTATCCTTTCAAAGTGTTTTCATGTCAATTGGTGGCTGCACACAGGACTGAATTTCATCGCCTGTTCAGAACAGTGCATTCACTGCCCACTCCAGCTTTTGCATACAGGAACCCGTACATCAGTTAACATTAAATCCACAAGAGATTGAGCATGCAAGACTTTTAAAAAGTGCCCCTGTACATAACTGTAATGAAAACAAGTAGACTAATACATAGAGACACACATTCGCACGCTCACAGTATCATACAAAGACACATCCAATACACACACTAAAACATACATACACACCCTAATGCACACATAAATATACTGTTGCTTGAAAAAGTGCACCACAAACACTCAAAAGCCGCGTTCAGACATACATTGATACACACAAACTCTCAGGTACACTCTCCCATTCATGCATCTGTACAAATGGATAACTCTGCCCTGTTAAAAACTCTGCTGGTTACCCTGGAGTGCTCAGAAGTTCCCTTTTTCGAGACCGCAGCCCTGGTTCAGCAGCAGTGAGCAGGGAAGTAGTGACCTGTCGGTCCGGCAGCTGAAGCCTTCAAGCACTTTTATTTTTAAATTTTTCTTATTACATTTCATTTTATCCCACATCGCAGGAGCAAGGCTCAAGGTTGCGCTCAAAACCTGCTTATCATTGAAATAAGTGCACAGGAGGTTTAGGGAACCGGGACAAGTTCAAAGAGCTGCCATTATAAACAATGCAAGTTTAAAGATGGGAAACACTGCAGGACCGGGGTAAAGAATTGTTGCTGTGCATGAGTGTGCTCGCGTGTTCATGCAGCGGTGGTGTAATGGAAGGGGAGAACTTGAAAAATTGCACTATTAGAAGCCCTGCTTCAAAACATTTGAATTTGCACTCATTTTGAGTGGTTTGAACAATCACATCATTAAAATCCCATGAAGGGTGTTTTCACCCGGTTTTGGTGTTTTAAGTAGAAAGGCCTTCTTTTCCTCCACAAATTGTGCGGCAGGCCTTGTTATACACCCCGGGATCGTTCCGAGGCAGGCGCTGGGTAACCTGAAAGGACTAATCTGGGCCTTATTTCATCAGTGGGCTGAACTACAGGAGGGAGTCGCATTTGTATTAGCATGAATGTGTTGCTTTTACTCTGCAAAAGAAGATAAGAGAGGTTGAGAAATATGTCTGCACGTGCATGTATATACGTGCACAGGCGCGCGCACACACATTAACACACAGAGGCACAGAGTGAAGAAGGAAAGACTGCAGATACCAGATCAAAAAATATTTTTTGCTAGTGAATGAGAGAAAATGGGAAATGAAGAAAGATTACAGAAGTGGAGAAAGGGAAAGAAAAATGGAAGAGTGCTGAGTACGTAGGAGAAAGAGAGAGGGGAGTAAATTAGAAGGCGACAGAAAAGGAGACAAGGACTAAGAGAGAGCAGTCTTGGCTCCCGGGGTGGGGACGGGGGGATTATGCACAGGGGAGGGGGGGAATTAAAAATCTAAAACAAAACTTACCTCAGTCACCGCCGGTCCGGGTCTGCGCCCCCTCTCTGCTCCTCTTGGCGCCTTCATATCACAAATGGCACTTGTCGTGACTGGCAGCCCTTCTCAGCCAATTCTGGTGCTGCTGCAGCGCTATGATTGGCTTGGGGCACAGGTTACTCTTCGCCCCCAGCACGCCCATTAGGAGACCGAAGGGCTCCTAATGGGCATGCGCAAAAAAACTGCAAACACAAGTGCGCATGAGTCGGCACGGGTAAAAAATTCACCCTCCGTCCCCACTCATGCGCACTTGTGTTGCTGCCTATTGCAATCATGTCAGTCAACATGACGCCAGACCGCCCACCCCCTTCAGACTCTGAAGAGGGTGGCCGGTCTGACGTCATGCTGACTGACATTGTCAGTCTCCCTCTGCGGCGTCTCTGAACTTAACTTCAGAAACGCTGAGGCTGAGGTAGCTGCGGGCGGGTAGGGGCTTCCGTTATAAACAATGCAAGTTTAAAGATGGGAAAAACTGCAGTACCGGGATAAAGAATTGTTGCTGTGCGTAAGTGTGCACGCGTGTTCATGAAGCGGGGGGTATTGGAGGGGAGAACTTGAAAAATTGCACAGTTAGAACCCCTGCTTCAAAACATTTGAATTTGCACTCATTTTGAATGGTTTGAACAATTGCTTCATTAAAATCCCATGAAGGGCGTTTTCACCCGTTTATGGTGTTTTAAGTAGAAAGGCCTTCTTTTCCTCCACAAATTGTGCGGCATGCCTTGTTATACACCCCGGGATCGTTCCGAGGCTGGCGCTTGGTAACCTGAAAGGACTAATCAGGGCCTTATTTCATCAGTGTGCTGAACTACAGGAGGGAGTTGCATTTGCAATAGCATGAATTTGTTGCTTTTACTCTGCACAAGAAGATGAGAGAGGTTGAGAAATATGTCTGCACGTGCATGTATATACGTGCACAGGTGCGCGCACACACATTAACACACAGAGGCACAGAGTGAAGAAGGAAAGACTGCAGATGCCCGATTAAAAAATATTGTTTGCTAGTGAACGAGAGAAAATGGGAAGTGAAGAAAGATTAGAGAAGTGGAGAAAGGGAAAGAAAAATAAAAGAGTGCTGAGTACGTAGGAGGAAGACAGAGGGGAGTAAATTAGAAGGCGACAGAAAAGGAGACAAGGAGTAGGAGAGAGCAGTCGTGGCTCGCTGGGGGGGAAGGGGGGAATGTCGCGCGGGGGGATTTTGCGCGGGGGAGGGGGGGGGAATTAAAAATCTAAAACAAGACTTACCTCAGTCACCGCCGGTCCAGGTCCGCGCCACCTCTCTGCTCCTCTTAGTGCCTTCATTTTACGAATGGCACTGGTCGTGACTGGCAGCCCTTCTCAGCCAATTCTGGTGCTGCTGCAGCGCCAGGATTGGCTTGGGCACAGGTTACTCTTCGGCCCCAGCAAGCCCATTAGGAGACCGAAGGGCTCCTAATGGGCATGCGCAAAAAACTGCAAACACAAGTGCGCATGACTGGGCACGGGTAAAAAATTCACCCTCCGTCCCCACTCATGCGCACTTGTGTTGCTGCCTATTGCAATCATGTCAGTCAACATGACGCCAGACCGCCCACCCCCTTCAGACTCTGAAGGGGGTGGACGGTCTGACGTCATGCTGACTGACATGATTGTCAGTCTCCCTCGGCGGCATCTCTGAACTTAACTTCTGAAACACCGAGGCCGAGGGAGCTGCGGGCGGGGGGGCTGCCGTTTAAAACAATGCAAATTTAAAGATGGGAAAAACTGCAGTACTGGGGTGAAGAATTGTTGTTGTGCATGAGTGTGCTCGCGTGTTTATGAAGCGGGGGTGTAATGGAAGGGGAGAACTTGAAAAATTGCACAGTTAGAAGCCCTGCTTCAAAACATTTGAATTTGCACTCATTTTGAGTGGTTTGAACAATCGCACCATTAAAATCCCATGAAGGGTGTTTTCACCCGTTTTTGGTGTTTTAAGTAGAAAGGCCTTCTTTTCCTCCACAAATTGTGCAGCATGCCTTGTTATCACCCCAGGATCGTTCCAAGGCAGGCGCTGGGTAACCTGAAAGGACTAATCGGGGCCTTATTTGATCAGTGGGCTGAACTACAGGAGGGAGTCACATTTGCATTAGCATGAATTTGTTGCTTTTACTCTGCACAAGAAGATGAGAGAGGCTGAGAAATATGTCTGCACGTGCATGTATATACGTGCACAGACGCGCGCACACACATTATCACACAGATGCACAGAGTGAAGAAGGAAAGACTGCAGATGCCCGATTAAAAAATATTTTTTGCTAGTGAACGAGAGAAAATGGGAAGTGAAGAAAGATTAGAGAAGTGGAGAAAGGGAAAGAAAAATGGAAGAGTGCTGAGTACGTAGGAGGTAGAGAGAGGGAAGTAAATTAGAAGGCGACAGAAAAGGAGACAAGGAGTAGGAGAGAGCGGTCGTGGCTCGCGGGGGATGTTGCTCGGGGGGATGTTGCACGGGGGAAGGGGGAATTAAAAATCTAAAACAAAACTTACCTCAGTCACCGCCGGTCTGGGTCCGCGCCACCTCTCTGCTCCCCTTGGCACCTTCACATCACGAATGGCACTGGTCGTGACTGGCAGCCCTTCTCAGCAATTCTGGTGCTGCTGCAGCGCCAGGATTGGCTTGTGGCACAGGTTACTCTTCGCCCCCAGCACGCTCATTAGGAGACCGAAGGGCTCCTAATGGGCATGCGCAAAAAAACTGCAAACACAAGTGCGCATGAGTGGGCACAGTTAAAAAATTCACCTTCCGTCCCCACTCATGTCCACTTATGTTGCTGCCTATTGCAATCATGTCAGTCAACATGATGCCAGAACGCCCACCCGCTTCAGACTCTGAAGGGGGTGGGCGGTCTGACATCATGCTGACTGACATGATTGTCAGTCAGTTCTCCCTCTGCGGTGTCTCTGAAATTAAGTAAACTGATTCAGTTTACTTAACTTCAGAAACGAAGAGGCTGAGGAAGCTGCGGATGCCCCAATGGACGCATCGCGCCTGATGATGACTATGATGACGATGACGATGAAGGAGCTTTTGGAGTAGCTCGTCATCCTTCCGAACTGAACATTAAATCTCAAGAAGAGGAGGAAGATGAAGACTACACGGAACACTACTACCAGGAGGACATTGTTGTTCTTCACCACACAGGATACCAGAGGCATTCTCAGATTTCAGAGTCCAGCCATCTGCCTCCTACCCTTATTCAGGACTTGCAGGCCATGTTAGCTGATTATAGGCAGCGCTTTCCACCACAAGTCATTCCACCACCCCGGCCTGTGGTAGTTCCAGATCCTATACCTCAGCCGGAGGCAGATCCTATACCTCAGCCGGAGGTTCCGGCACCAATGTCTCCGGTTACAGAACCTCCTCAACAGCACCAGCCTGCTCAGCCTACTCAAACTCCGGACACTTCTTCGATGAAGAAGTTGAAGAAGGTGAGCTGCCAGAGAATCCTCACTTGGATCCGTGGGATTCATATATTATTCATATGCCGTCTCCACCAACACCACAACCATGGGAGTCCCCTCCTGAAGATATAGGTGGATTTTATAACCTTATGCAGCGAGCTGCTACTAGGTTTCAGCTTCCACTGACTGTGGAACAAACTGATTGTTTCCTACACGATTTCAAAGAGGAGGCTAGGAAAGTTACCAGAGTAATTCCAATAATAGATTATATGAGGATTGAGAGCTTCAAGATTATGAAAAATCCTGCATCCGTCCCTGCAGTGCTTCCACGGATTGATGAAAAATATTGTGCTCCTTTCAACAGCCCATCCTGCCTCATTGGTCATCCCAGGCCAGATTCAGTCATTTCACAGGCCACCCAACAAAGGTCTAAAAATCTGGCCACACCCATCACTACACCACCAGACAAAGAGGGACGTTGTCTTGACCTCTTTGGTAAAAAGTTCTCAACCATGGCTGCCGCCTCCATCAGGGCAGCGGATTCATTAGCGATCATAGGGCGTTATGATCGCCAAATGTGGTCGGACATGGCTGGTCTGATTGACCTTATTCCAGAGGACAAACAACAGGAGGCTCGAAAGATCTTGTTGGAGACTGCGCTCTGGATATTGTCACCACAAATTTCAGGCAATTGGCTGGGGCTGCAGTTCTCAGGCGCCAAGGTTGGCTAAAGGCTACCACCTTCCGACCAGAAGTCCAAACAAAAATATTAGATACGCCTACTGATGAAGCCCTCCAAGCAATCAAGACAGACACTGATGCTGCAAGATCTTGAGTTCCCTCCAATACAAACTGGAAACAGTCAGAGGTGCTAGAGGGTGTGGCTATTCCTCTAGAGGAGGTTACCATCAACAGAGCAGACAATATCAGCCTCAATATCGGCAATCAATCATCGTACCGTTAATCCAATACGGCTGGTTTCTCTCGCCAAGGAGGCCGAAAACGCTCCAAAAATCAAGGGCGAGACTCTCATAGAAACAAGTGAGTTAAGCCGAGCACCAGTCACATTTTCTTCCCTCCCTGTTGTCGCGAAAATTTATTTTTTCCTAAATCAGTGGCAAAAAATTACCTCAGACCGCTGGGTGCTAGACCTCGTAAAGCATGGGCACACCCTAGAATTTGTCATCAACGACTCGCCCAAGGGACCCCCTCCCCCTCGTCTTATTATTCAAGGAAGCTTATTCAATGTTCCTCAAGAACGCTATAGAAAAAGTCTCAGTTCTTCAGAAACGGACAGGTTTCTACTCCTGTTTTTTCCTTTATCACAAAGAAATCAGGGGAATGGCGACCAATTCTGGACCTTCGCAACCTCAACAGGTTCCGCAAAAAACAGGGTTTTCGCATGGTCACCCTTCAGAGATTTTAAGCTGCCTGAACGAGGGAGATTTTATGGCTTCCTTAGACATGGAAGACGCATACTTCCACATCCCGATTCATCCGAAACATCGAAAGTATCTCCGATTCACTGTGGCTAGTGCCCATTATCAGTTCAAAGTGCTCCCGTTTGGACTCAAGTCCGCTCCCAGGATCTTCACAAAGTGCCTGGCCCCAGTGGCGGCAACATTGCGTTCTTGGGGAATCCAGGTCTTCCCATACTTGGAGGATTGGTTAATCAAAGGTCCTTCAAAGCACAATGTCAAGCTAAAAGCTTTGCTGGCCTGACAGGGATGCACCTGGGGAGGAGTGGCCCTCCGATCGAACAGAGGGCACTACCTGGCGTGGAGGGTAAGGACCCTGCTGCGGAACGGAGGATAATCAGTGGCCCTGGATAGTAGAGGCTGAATGCTTTGCCCTGCTTGGGGTGATCTGTAGAGCTATGATTTGCTCCCCACGGGCAGCCTGGAGGAAAGGCTGCCCTGCCTTGGATGCTGCTGCATGAGTTGCTCGGACTAGCCCCTGCTGATGAGGAGCACTACTGGCTGCAGACTGTTGTGGGATTCATTGTTCCTGATCACCTGATCACCATGCCAGCGGCAGCCCTGGTGCCTGCAGCCGGCTGTCCTGACTGGTGTGTGCTAGGGGAAACATGACCTAAATAGGGCGAAACTGGTCCTAGGTTGCTTGTGTTCCAGTTCACAGAGGACCTGGCCTGGCGGTTGTAAACTGGACTGTTTCTATTGTGGCAGGGACTGAACTGATTTGAATATGGGTAGTTCCAAACTGTGGTGGCAATGTGTCCAAAATAACAAAGGCCTGGGATGCGGCAAATTACCAGTGGCTAGGATTAATTCAAGCATTCCATCCATCACTTTTTGGTATACTTTTGGGAATGTATGTGTGGCTACTCCTTCACGCCCTGGGGGCACCCAATTGGGATCTGCTTGTTATATGCTTGCTCCTACTTATCCAGATATTTCATTTGAAGCTAAGCACATCACTTCTGTCGGCCTCATCAGGTCTTACCATTATTGGAGGTGATTTTAATGGCCTTATAGACGGAACATAAGGCAGAGAAGGCCCCCCCATTAACGAATGTCCTGCCTCACGCCCGACAGGAGTCCTTTGTCACAGCCCTGGGACTGTGTGACATGTGGCCCACACGCAACCCGGAAACTGGGGGGGTTATGCCTTCTTTTCTGGGGCACATAGATTTTGTATTTCTCTCACACGCCTACTCAGTTTTTGAGCACGACATTACTCTCACACGCCTACTTAGACTATGAACACAGCATCACACACTAGAGGTTTATCCAACCATGCCCCCTTGGAAATTCAAATACGAACCACACAATCCTGCTCCCCTCCGCCATGGAGACTTAACTCCTGGTGGCTCACTAACCAGGGTGTTAGAGATGGCCTCAGGGAAGCCTCTACACAGGTGTTTTCAGAATAACACTGGATAGGTGGACTCCCCGGAAACACTCTGGGTGGCATATGGGGCAGTAATCCGGGTCAATAGCATTAAAAACTTGACCTTTCAAAAGAGGGGAAAAAAACGTAAAATCACCCTTCTGGAGGATGCTGTCCTGGAGGCAGAGCGTACATATTGCTGAATAAATCCTCCATAGCTCTCCATAGCATTAACCGGGCCACCCTAAAACTTAAACTAAGTTTGACGAAGCTATGAAACTGTGGCAGGCCTTATGATCAAATTTCAAAGCTTTATTCGACATTGGTCATAAAAGCAATTCCTCCCTAACACTATACAAATAAATACTATATCTAAAAATACTCACAATAAAATGCATATTAAACAATTGACAGTCGAATACAATGCACAATTAAAAACATTTACATGATTCATAAATTGGTAAAAAGAATTCTTTCCTAAAAACCGTATTTTTAATCAGATACAATATCTAATAAAGTGCGAGTGCGGATCACCCAAACCCAACCAAGAAATTTAGCTACGGCAATTGCAAAGAGCGGCGAACAATCTGTTTCTAATATTCTCAGTGCAGTCGCCTGGCTACGGGTGCCCAGATTTAAACAAATTGGTCTTAGCTATTTGCGCCTTGGACTAGCATATAGTGGGCAGCAAAACAACAAATGGGAGATATGCTCTATTTGGTCTTTGCAATAATATGAAGTTCTCATCCCGCGATGGAAACCAATGTTTTTTAAAAGCATTTACTGGGAGTGTTCCGACTCTGAATTGGAAGTATTACTTCCTGTCACTCGGCCTTTCAATTATATCCCAATAAGCTTCGCAGGATGGAACGATTTTAATATCCAAAAAGCGGCCAGTTAGATTAGCTCTTGACCCAGCACAATAGATTGAGGAATACACCATCTCCCAATATATTTCTTTCAGTTTTGCTTTAGTTGGAAACTTTGTCACATCCATATTACCCCAAAGATGGTCCAACTTTAACTTTGCCAGTAGACCCCTCATATCTTTCAGCCAAACAATGCAATGAAATTGATCAAACTTGACAACATCTAACAATGCCGATGCATAGTGGGCTAGTTCCGGCGTCACCATCAAGCGCCTCCAGTACAACAATGGGCGCAATCGTGCTATGTCCTCAATGCTTCTCTGACCAAGGTCCAGTTTCAATGGGATTGTGGGTGTACTTTGCGGGACCTTTACCAGCCGACGCAAGAACCTGTTTTCCGCTAAACCCAGGTCTGCTAGATTTGAGAAACCCCAAAGTTCGGAGCCATACATACAAGCACTCAGGACTTTCATTTTGTAAATTTCGAGGGCACAATTTATTGGCTTTATCAGCGAGGCTCTATGTTTAAGTGCAACTGCTCCTGCAAGCTGGCTAAACTTTAATACTGCCATGTTAATGTGAGACTTCCATTTCATATTATCCTGTAACGTTATTCCTAGATAGGAAAAAGCCTCAACTTTCTCTAGAGGAGTGCCCTTATAAGTAATTGCACCTTTAAATGTGGACTGGCGGTTCAAACACATAAACTTTGTCTTTGTGGTGTTCAGCTCAAGGCCCCGACTATCACAAAAGTCGCCAAATACATTTACAGCCTTTTGGAGAACGCTTGGAGTGCGTGACAGTATAAGCGTATCATCCGCAAACATGAGGACGGGGACATATGAGCCTGCAATTTTGGGGGCATCACTTGGAGATTTGTTCAGGTAATCCACAATACCGTTAATATAAATGGAGAATAGTGTTGGGGCCAGGACGCACCCTTTCCGCACTCCTCGCTCTACTGGGAATGGCTCCGTCACTTCTCCCTGCGCCCCCACCTGATTTTAGCATAATTATTTTCATGCAGACGCACAAGGAGAGTGAGAAGTTCTGGGCTTATTCCTGCTTCGGCCAAGGTCCTCCACAGCTTTTGTCTAGGCACTAGATCAAATGCGGCTCTTAGATCTACAAAGACGGCATAGAGGGTACCCTTATTTAATGTTACATTTCTCCAGTAAATGGCCATGAAATAGAAGACCTGATCTATAGAACTAGTCAAGGGACGAAAACCCGCTTGGTAGGGTGACAAGATGTTATTATCCTCTATCCAGATTTGCAGCTTATTCTGCACTAATCGGCCCATCAGTTTCTGAGCTGTATCTATGAGACTGATGGGTCGATAGCTGTTGGGGAGGGATTTGTCACCTTTTTTGAATACGGGGATAATTTCTGCACCCTTCCAGGATGGAGGCACTTCCCCTCCCATGGCCACTGCATTGGCTAACCATGAGAAATACGTGCACCATGACTTCCGATCGCTTAGGAAGACGTCTGCTGGTATACCGTCCATGCCCGGGGCTCTTCCCCCTGTTACACACTCCAAAGCGATACTAACATCCTTTTCATTGAACACTTCATGATTATAGTACACAGTTGGAAGTGTAATATCAATGACTTGCGTTAGGTTAAGGGTATATTGAGGTTTAAAAAACTCGGTCCACTTGTTTTTGGGGACATGGTTTTGTGGTTGGGCGGCTATACCTCCCCTATCCCATTTTACAGTTGACCAGAATAACTTTGAATCTTTGGATGCGCAGGCATGCTTGAGTTCACACCAGCGCTCCTCGTTCCATCTTTTCTTAGCTTGTTTTTGTGTTAATCTATATATATCCCTAGCCTTCCTAACTGCAACAGTGTTTCCCCTTCTTAGTTCAATACTCAAGCTTTGGCACGCCAATCTGCAGCTTTTGTCGTACCAACCCAGTCTGGGGAGATGTTTTTTACCCTTGCTAAGGTTAACCGTTTTTATGAAAAAGGCCTGTAGTCAGTGGAAGAATTTAGTGTGGGCCGCCATCATGTGATCTTGGAAGTTTACCTTCCCAACATGGGGTTTTATCTCATTTATTTCCTCAATCACTGCTCTCTTCAGGTCATCTATTTTCTCTACATCTTCTACAAGCCTATTCCATTTCAGGTGGCGTTGATTGTTTGTGCAGACTATGTCCTGGGTGACCCTTTCCACATTGGTACTATGCCCCACAGCCCCTTGATATGGATGGAAAGTCATGCACAAAGGATTGTGGTCACTTTCTATTCTTGTTTCCACAACCATATCTATCAGTTTGCTCCATTCCCTTACATCTACCAAGAAATAGTCAATTCTGCTGGTTGCCCGGCCGTTGTTAAACGTACTGGACCCGTTGCGGTCAGAGGGCGTGCGCCCATTAGCCGCTCTTAGGCCTCTTGCCAGGCAAAGACTTTTCATTTGGATGGCCACTGCACTCCATCTTTTAATGGCAGGCACCTCAAGCTGGGGTATTCCCCATTTTTTATCCTCCTCCTCTGTCATAATCCTATCCTCCTCACCCAAGGGTTCAAAAGTAGAATTTATGTCCCCCTCTACCATGATATGTTGTTCCAGGGGTAGGAGCTCCAGTTCCTGTTCTAGGACAGATACTACTTCAGAGGTTTTTCCGGCCCCCACCCCCCTAGCATATATGTTGAAAAGTGAAATTTCTTGGCCATTACCCCATCGCACTCTAAGTGCTAAGATATCATTAGTTGGCAGTGATCTTTGTATTATTGTGCAGTCCAGTGACTGACGTATCCATATCAACAGCCCTCCCGAGGGACGGCATTTTCGGTTTTTTGTTGCTGGAATATGAAAGTTCACATACCCCTGGCGAAAAACCGGGCTTAAAGTCCAGGTTTCTTGCAATAAAATGATATCATAATTGTCAATAAAATCACACCATTCAGGAGTTGCCATTTTAGACGCTATGCCTGCAATATTCCATGACATAAGGGTCAGGATAGGATTGCCCGTTTTAATCCCTACTTGACCTAACCTTGTACCACTGCATACCGGCTCAGCGGTCAAAGTGGTTACAACCTCTGAGACCGCTGCGGGGGCATTCAGTTGGTCATATGAGTCCTGCTCCGACAACCTACCGGTGCTCCTTACAATTTCGAGATTGATACTTCTATTGTGCAGAGTGTTTTCCCTTCCCCTTGCGTTAGAATCTTTTGATTCGCTACAATTTCCTGCCTGCTGAATAGCTTGTGCGCACACCATATTGGCAGTAATTAAGTTTGTGCTCCTCCCCTGAGTGTTCCCTTGCACATGTTTAAACTCTTCCAGTCAATCGCACTCATTTAAATTAGAAAGGGCAGAAAATCTATTTTCAATACTCAAGCCTTGATCAAAATTTGGGACACCCATCCTCTTCTACTTCCCACAACTGACCACTTGGTCCTAAGAATATTCGGATTTGCTACAAGACCTCTTCTGCTGTAAAAGAAGTCCAGTGTGAGTGGAATTATTTCTGCTGTTCTACGTTGGGGGGGGAAATAGGTTAAGTAAGACTTCAGGCAGTACTTCAGGTCCCTTAAAATTTAGTACCACACAGTCCCCCGCAAATCTTTTAGTGTTGCTCCCTATCCATTTCACTCTTCTTGCTGTTAACAAATCCTGTGCCAGTTTTTGTTTGCCCCATGGAGAAATATGCATGTTATTGCTCAACCAGAGCAACGCTTTATTTTGTAATGATTGGGGAGATTCTACCTGGCCTGGTTTCAAGAGTGGGACGTTAGCTCGGACCAGGATCATAGGGGAGGCTACTACGATTAGCTCCACCGGTCCAGCATCTAAGCCGGGTTCCTCGATCGTCACCGGTCTTGCTATTGGACCATCGTCTAATAAGGTGGCATCATCCCACAACATGCTACCATTGTCTTCTCTCCCTTCCTCTTCTATGGTGCTTTTACTAGGAGGGGTGGCAGGTCTTTTCCTACTAGAACGGAGCCCGCCTCGCTTAGGTTGGTATTTGGTGGCCCCTTTGGCTACTCTCGGCGCTGGAACAGGCGCCGGAGGAGGAGATTTATCCTCAACTAGCTCTATATCTTTTTGTAGGTCAACCAATTCATCTTCCACTATTATGTCTAAGTTTAAGTTAGTGGAAGCATTCAACATAGGGCTGTCAGTGCTAAGTTGGGAGAATGCTGCAGTTTCGTTAATATCATCCAACTCCAGGAGGTTCACCGTTGGGGTCTCCAATGGAGTAACTATTGGTGTTGGACTGAGACCCAGCGAAGATCTACGTTTGTTATTTATTTTGGCCACCACCTGAACTAGATAATTGTCCATCGTGTTGCAGGGAGTAACAGATTGTTTTTGTTTAGACATTGCTAGATGATCAATATAGTTGGGGTATACTGGTGGTGGTAGTGCCTTGCTTCTGATGACAATACAATTACACTTTTCTAATAGCGAGCAATAACAAAGACTAGATAGAGTCAGCGAAGTGTGTACCTCACAGTGCAAATGAGGCAGGGGTCCTGGTCCAGTCCGGTCTCCTCAGGCCTCTGAGGGCCACAGAGGGCCCGCCCTTTGCCCGGGCTTCGCCCGGCACGTTCCGCGCTGCGGCAGACTGGGCCGGATATAGGGAGTGTGTGATCGCCTGGGGGCGTGGCTGACAGGGGGCGCGGACCAGGTGGCTGTGGTCGAGCAGGGACTCCTGGGAGAGTGAGTCCCTGCTGCGCAACGCTCCACCCTGCAGCAAAGCCGGTTGTCCTCCCCAGCAGCACAGAGCTCACACCCAGCGCCTCCTCCTACAGCGCGATGCGAGGAGCAGCACCGGAGCAGGCACGAGAGGGCACAGTTCAAATCCCAGGATCCAAGGTCAGTTCCTCCGCACAGGGCTCGTTCCTCTATTTGTCGTCAGCAGAAAGGATTCCCATCGGTCACTGGGGCACAGGTGATTAAATCAGTTTACTCGCCTGGGGGCGTGGCTGACAGGGGGCGCGGACCAGGTGGCTGTGGTCGAGCAGGGACTCCTGGGAGAGTGAGTCCCTGCTGCGCAACGCTCCACCCTGCAGCAAAGCCGGTTGTCCTCCCCAGCAGCACAGAGCTCACACCCAGCGCCTCCTCCTACAGCGCGATGCGAGGAGCAGCACCGGAGCAGGTACGAGAGGGCACAGTTCAAGTCCCAGGGTCCAAGGTCAGTTCCTCCGCACAGGGCTCGTTCCTCTATTCGTCGTCAGCAGGAAGGCCTTATGGTAATGAAACTTGTAGACAGCTGGCAGATCTGCTGGTAGTGACCCTGATGTAGAAGTCACAAATTTGATTTCGCAAGTCATGCCCATGTCGGAGGCTTTCCATTGGGAGTATGTCCTCTGGTCCAGAAACTGCTCTGAGGCATCTGCTTGTCTTTTCCTCTGCAGCTGAGGTATTCGGTTCTTTGGGATGTCAATTAGGTCTTGAATCTTTTCCTGTCATGGCTTAGTGACAAATACCTTTCTTGAAAGCAGTTGCCGGCCAAATTAGCCACTCTTTTGTGCCTAGTCTCCGCAAGAGGTCGGCAGTACATAGTGGCACTTTGGTGTACTGCCAGAACCGCCGCCAAGGACAGAGAGTATTCTGACTGTCGACACGAGGTCGTCATTACTTGAATGGATTGACACTTGTTTACGAAACCAGCTCCTACATACCTGTACCTGTGTCTTTGGAAGTACAGTCCCTTTCCGACAGCCTTTCCGTGTCGGACAGGCCAATGCGGAAAGGCAGCTGGAAATCAACATCCAAATCTTGCGGGCGGAAACGCTGTCTATAGAGGTGTACGATGCAGTTCCGAACGACATAGATACTCGGCTAGTCGCTCGGAACCGATTCCGAATGACTGCGCACTTTACATTCTGACCGCAAACATCGTAATCTGTCCGTCAGAATGAAAAACAACTGAGTTGGTCAGCAGGGCTCCAACACGGTTGAGAAGTTTGTGACTGTCGGTAGGAGGCTTTCCCCATGACATCGTAATGAACCCCTATATGTGTAAAAGATAAAATAATCATTTAACTAATTAATAATTAACAATTGCAGATCAATAACAAAAACAAAACATATATCTTGAAACTGCTTCCCACTCAACTCTCCTACAAACAATCCACCAATAAAATAACGTACTAAAATTAAATGATTGATAGCATTCAAAAATTATCAAAAAGAGAAATCAGAAATATAGTGATTAATTAATTGGCACAATTAATCAATTAATTTAAGCAAAAATAAAAAAACATAAAATAAAAAACACTTTCCACCTCATTGCCGTATAAACCCAACAAACTACCAATAAAATAACCGACTGAAAAATCTAACAGCTAATAGCATTATACTAAACAATCATTAACATAAAAAAAATCACAAATAAAGCATAATTTAAAATAAATTATAAGTGAAATTAATGTTTTAAATATTTAAGCAACAGAATTAACCAATTAACCAATTGGGTATCTCCCCTTAAATATATACACCAACCAGGTTTGTGCTGTTCAAAGATTTTCCCTGCAGACTTAGTCTAATCGACCATAGAATTACATTTCTAATTCCCCAAGATCTCAGGGAAAGAACTTAAAGACTAGCAAGTTGTCAGGCATCGGCGAATAGCAGGGTCCAGTACAGGTCCAGTTGTCACTGGTAAACAGGGTACTTCCAGGAAAAGGCCTCTTAGAGCTTATTTTCTTCCTGTAGCCACGCAGCAGGTCAGCGAACTTGGAGTCCACTTCTTTGTCCTGGGTACAAGAGGAAGCCGGTTCAGTCCTTGAGGGCTCTCCTCCGGTCACAGACGAGCAGGATTTGATTTGACACTGTAGTGTCAAAAAGGATAACCATAGCCCCAACTCTGCATATTCTGTGTAGATCAGAGGATTCATCTCGTCCATTCATGTCAGCTTATTTTGTGCTCCTGCAGGCATTTCACACCTGTCTTACATCCATTCAAGGCTTAGCACAAGCTGAGAGCTAGGGGAGGCTCATGCTAATTAGTTTTCTGACAGTTCAGGCCGGTAACAAGCAACTTTCTAAAAGTAACTTTTCCTTAATATTCATTAAAAAGTTGACTTCACCATTGAGCTGGATTTTTAAAAACTTATAAAAACATTGGTTCAATTATTTCTTATAGCTGGTCCCTTTCCTGAGTTACACTATTTGTATTTTAACCTGTGCTCTGGTTTTCTACATAGGACAGCTATGCCTGCCACAGTGAAAGTAGCTTTTGGTTGTACTACTTAATATTAATACCAACAATATCATGGTACAAAAATAACGATGGACAAAATATCAAAAGGTAAATGCATATAGGGAAGTATAGATTTACTATTCATAACTCCACATCTATGTACCTTGAAGATACATCTACTGCATAAGTACTTATATTTGGAGTTAGGTATAGAAAATCTAAACTTACTTCCCTGTCAATATTATTTTCAATATATTGTCCTCTATATTCTGTCCCACTGATATTGTGTATTGTGAGAGCCTGGCACTATAGGGATGCGTCAATATTAATTTTCTTCTTCTCCCAATTTCAAATACCTTGCATCCTGCCGTGTGGCCTACAAAGCTTAAATAGGGACGACTTACTAATAATTAAAATGGAGGGGTTTACCTGTCAGAATGGGTTATTAGTACTGCAGCAGTCAGGCTACACAGGGTAGGCCTTAAGCTATGTTTGCTTTTCCACTCCAGTGGAAGCACAACAGGTAATGCAGTCCACTACTGGCTTTTATCTTCAAGGCCCTGGGTAGCATTTGTACACCATATTCTAGGGACTTATAGGCAAGTTAAGAATAGCAATAGGAATAGGCCTACTGAACCATATTTAACATCTTCCTTGCGTCGGACGGCCCCCTGCCGTTTGACTTCACAGTGGGAGAGTGCGGAGGACGGCCGGGAGCCATCCGAATCGCGCATGTGTGCAATTTTCCAGCACCGCAGGGGAATTCCGGCCGCAGCAAAGCGGTTAGAATGGAATCACAGGCAATTTACTACTAGTTATCAGGGTTAAAGGGCACAGGGTTCTAAAGCCCACAAACCAAAGTAGGTTCCAGCAAAAGGGCAGAATCCACAGTGACCATACTGAAAAGGCAGATTTTCTACAATGTGGCTAAGTGGTGAAAAAGTGATATGGGCCTATCAGCTTAGAGAGTCTCTTCCCAAACCCTCTTGTGCAGCCACATTTCATGCATCTCATCATTACTTGCAAAGTGGCAGCAGTGGATGCTCCTGCTCTTTTCCCAGTGTCAGAACATTGCTATGTTAATACTTGCATCCGGAGATGCATGTCTGACTTATTTCAGGCATCATCAAGATGTGTGGCATGGTAATTGATAACCGCAAAACAGTCGACAGTGAGTTATCTGTTAAAACCGGCAATTGAAAAAAGATCTGAGCAGTGCTCTCCAACCTTTATTCGGTTGGTGCTCTACAAATATAGTTCTCTAGAGCCAGAAATAGAATCCTCTGTCCATGTGTCGCACCCACAACTCTGGGCCCATTCCACAGCCAGAAGTGAATTTCCTGCTCAATTTTTTGTCGTGTGGTGCTAACCTGCTGAGTTGATTGGACACTGGTACGGCTTATGAGGGCGGTTGGTCGGACATGGGAGAGAGGACTGTCACAGGACAGGAAACGATAGGGACTCGTGAAAGACCTACTTCCCACCAACTTACTCGGACACACTGCCCAACTGCAACTTCCCATTGGCTTTCTCAGAGCCATTCTTCATATTCCTTCCTCCTTGCACCTCAGGTCATGCTTCCACAGCAGTGGATACTTCTCATTCAGATCAGTGTTCTGGAAGAGGGATCCTTGCACAGAGCAGGACAAAGTCCTGCTCTGTGCAAGGAAGGTAGTGCCTATGAAGAGACTGGAGATTGTTATGTGCAGGTCAGTGGTAAATGGGGCACAGACTCCCAGATTAGAATGGCATTAGCACCAATCAAAGCAAAGTAGAGGAAGTTTGTGTGCTTTTGGAGAAACATACAAAGCACTGGAGAACGTTTTTAGATGCCTTGCAATAGCTTAGATGTATGGCTCTCCTCACATTAATTTTCCCACTTTCTTGTATTCAACAGTTTTGTTGTATTCTTTGTCCTTCTGCAGATTTTTCGCCTTTTTGCAGTTACTACCACTACAGCGCACACCTTAATCTTTCTATGCAGAACTAATTTCAGTCTTCTACCACTCCTGACTATTTCACTGTCTTAGCAAACCTTCATCTGGGCTTTTCTGACTCCACATGCCTTCCACCTCAAGCTCTTCTGGTTCTCTGAAAAAAAGTTTAGAACATTGCCTACTGCTTCGAAACCTTCCCTTAAATTCCCACTCTGCGTAACCTCCTAAAAATGTAATTTTGAATTTCCCTTAGACAAATCCAATTTTCAGTCCAGAACTCGACGGCCCCTTTTAGGATGCTGATAGCAAGAAGTAGATGTGGGACAAAAAGAACAGGTCTCACTTAGAACAACTGTCTAATGGGCAGCCTTCTTCACTCACCTTCTTCCCCATTCCTCATGGGAAAGACAACGTGCAAGGCTAGCTAAAATCCACCCAACACATGTTTGGTATCCAGCTTTTGAGAAAGTGACATCCTAAACCTCTGCACTTCTCACTTTGTCCACAAAAGCATACACTACTTTCCCTTAAGTGAAGCAGTGATTTTCCCTAATGCTCCTTTTAAACTCAGTGGGTCACCAAGGGATCGTTTAATCTTGAGTTTGTTACATTCCATTTTTATTTTCTTTCAGGTTTCTGGTCTTCAATTAGTAAAAAGAAGCAACTGGTGATCAGCACATTGTGACTTTTTCTGTTTAATTGTTGTTTGCCGAACCCGATTTCTTAATTTTGGAGATTCAAGTTTTAACATCACCATATCACTCCCAATCTTTCTAAATATAGTCTCTACCAAAACGTCATAAACTTTAACAACTGTGCATAATGCCAACCCTACTCTGACTGTTTGCAAGTTAGCTTATGAGCAAGCCATTTCCTAAAATTAGCCTAATGACTTCTACCCCCACAACAGTTGAAGTTCATCTCCTCCTAACACAGAGGTCTTAAAACCTTTTTATATGCCGAGACCCCCCTGTCAACGTTTTCAAATGTAAGGACCCCCTCCTGACAAACATTTCAAGAACTTGATACTCCTCATTATCGATAAACATACATACTGCCAGTTCCCACAAAAAATCATTTATACAGTGGGGAAATATTATTTAACAGTGTTTAGCAAGTCAAGGGTTTGTGGGTGACAAATCAACAGTACCAAGAGTCCACCAGACCATAAAACAGGCCAACAAGCAGCCACAAAAAGTCAACACACTGACCTGCATGGCCACCCCTTTGGGCACTGCCAGACTGTCCTGTAGGCAGGGTGTGATATTCTGCATGCTCTCAACTTTCTATGATATGAGAAGCGTGCATTCTAGAACTTATGCTTATGAGAATGTTAAGGGTTCAGATGAGATTTGGCTGTTAACCTGGTTGGATGGGATTCTTTGTGAAGATTAAACTTCTACTCAAGATCAACCTTACAAGTCTGAGGATAATTATTTCAAAATATCACACTGGCGTAGTCGGCAGGATGATGTACTGGTATATGGAGATGATGCATCTCAACATAACAAGCGTCTTAGGTCAGTGTTGAGTAGGTTGAGTGATTGTAATTTGACCATTAAATTGGAAAAGTGTAATTACTTGGATGATGATGATAATTCTGAGCGTCATGAAGATTATGAGTGCGGACAGATTGTGTTGTCTGTAAGTAATGTATCGATGACAAAATCTAAATCGTGCCCTTGTGATTTAATCAAGGTGGATGGGTGCAACACAAAAGTTTTGTTTGATTCAGGTGCAAAGATAACAATTGTCTCTAATGATTTTTATATGAACAGATTGAAGGGTAGGATCAAAATGCATAAACCTGATATCATTCCATTGGCTTACGGTGGTGAGCCTATAAAATTGCATGATTATTTTCATGGATTAATAGAGTATAAAGACAGGATGATCTCTGGGAAAATTTACTTATCAAGGAAGGGTGACAGTATTTTGAGCTAGATTCATCAAGGAGCGATGGGTATATCTTGATCCCAATGCAAATCCTCAGATCTCGTTAAGAGACAAAAGTGCAAACCCTCAAATTTTGTTGAGAGATAATAGCCAAGTAATGGAGAATGTTTTGAGTGTTGAGTTGAGTGATTGTCTTCAAAAAGAGTTTCCAATGGTTTTTAAACATGATCTTGGGTGTCTCAAAGGGTATAGACATAAGATCAAACTTAAGGATAACTCCATTCCAGAATCTTGCAAAGTAAGGCGTGTACCTATTGCAGTGAAGGAACCCAGTCTCTTATATCGATCAACCGCCTCCTCCATGTTCTTCAATCCCTGTTTTCACCAGCTTTCCTGAAATTGACTCCACCATTTTGAGACAACTTGTATCATCCACTAAATCAGGCTCCCCCGCTGATCCCTGCCCGCCCGACATCCTTCGGCTAGCAATGCCGATTCTAGAAGACCAAATCTTAGATCTTCTAAACACTTCATTAGCCACTGGAACACTACCATCTACCTTCAAAGAGGCACGCGTCAGACCCCTGATAAAAAAGCCTGGAGCAGATCCAACTAGCCTGAAGAACTACAGGCCAATCTCCCAGCTGCCATTTCTGTCAAAGGTACTAGAACAGCATGTATTAAAATCTTTGTCATCCCTCCTGGAATCTCACCACCTCCTCCAGGAGCGGCAAGCTGGTTTCCGTGCCCACCATAGCACGGAACTAGTAATGCTGTCAGTACTAGATGAGCTAAGATGCATGGCTGACGGTAAAAAGCCAAGCGCCCTGATTTTATTAGATCTTTCAGCGGCGTTTGATACCGTCAGCCATGCACTGCTCCTGGACAGACTGGCTAGGTTTGGGATAGGAGAGCAAGCCCTCAAATGGTTAACAGCTTTCCTGACAGGAAGGACGCAGAAGATTCAGTTGGCAGACCAGGTCTCAGACGTGGGCATTTTAGCCTGTGGAGTCCCGCAGGGATCAGCACTCTCTCCGCTCTTATTCAACCTGTACTTACAACCATTGATAGAGTCCCTGGCAAACATGAATTGTAAAGTCTTTAACTATGCCGACGATACGCAGCTGTTGCTGAGTATCGATAATACACCATCGGCTCAGTCTTTGGCCCAAGACATACTACGATTTACTGTGAATTGGATGTCGTCCAATTTGCTGAAAATCAATCCAGATAAAACGGAAGTGCTCGTAGTCTCAACCTCTACTTCCCCCTGGAATGATTTATTTTGGCCACAAGAACTAGGACCCACCCCAAAACCGTGCCGTAGTGTCAAGAGTCTTGGGATGAAAATTGACCAGGAACTCTCGATGGTCAACCAAGTATCCGCTGTAGTTGGTTCCTGTACCAGCCTGATCAGGCAACTACGCAAACTCGCCCCCCTGCTCTCGAGAAACATGCTGTGAACTATTGTCTCCGCCACTATAGTGTCTCGAATAGACTACGGCAACGCGCTGTACCTCGGCCTTCCAAAAAACTCCATCAACCGTCTTCAGGTTATCCTGAACGACGCAGCACGTTTGATCTTTGGACTGCCGAGGAGGACTCATGCCTCCCCCCTGCTCTACAGGCTACATTGGTTGCCCATGACGCAGAGAGTAGAATTTAAGAGCATGTGTATCTGCCACAAAGCAATCCACGGACAGGCGCCAGCCTACATAAAAGAAAGGCTTGAGATATACGAACCTAAGCGCGCCTTGCGATCATCCGGATCTTTTCTGCTATCCTGTCCACGTTTCAAGCTAACAACAAAAGGAGGCAGATCTTTTTCAGTTCAGGCTCCGACCATCTGGAATAAGCTACCGGAGGCGCTTCGCAGAGAACCTAATCTCCTCCTTTTTAGGACGTCCCTGAAAACCTTACTCTTCAAAGACGCATTCCCATCTCAATAGTCGGCTACCAGATCAGACACCGCTATATTCTTTTCCTTCTTTGTTGCTGTACTTGTTCAGTAGCGCTTTGAGACCTGTAGGTGAGTTGGCGCGATACAAAACACAGTTACAAATTACAAATTACAGTTACAAATATGGAGAAGGAGATTATTAAATTAAAAAAGGGTGGTATTATAGAGGAGGTGGAAGGTACGGAATGGCTTGCTCCAGTGGTCGCTGCGCGCAAGCCTAATGGCGATCTTCATTTGTGCATAGATTTACGCTAGTTAAATAAATGCGTGATAGTATACAGATATCCTTTACCCAACATTAATGAAATGCTAATGTTGCTGGGTGGGGCAAAGGTGTTTAGTACCTTAGATTTGACCTCTGCGTACCATCAGGTGGAGTTAGAGGAGTCATGTAGGGATTTCACGGCTTTTATAACTCCGTTTGGAACGTATAGATTCAAAAGGATGCATTTTGGGTTAATCTCCGCATCCTCAGTGTTTCAGCGTGTAATGGAAGGGGTCTTAAAGGGTCTTGAAGGCGTGTGCATATATCAGGATGATGTACTGGTATATGGAGATGATGCATCTCAACATAACGAGCGTGTTAGGTCAGTGTTGAGCAGGTTGAGTGATTGTAATTTGACCATTAAATTGGAAAAGTGTAAATTTGGTTTGGACTCACTGAATTACTTGGGTCATAACATTTCGGCACGAGGAATCAGGCCTAAAGAGGAAATGATTGATGTCATTAGAAATGTATCTGCTCCTACGAGTAAGGAAGAGGTAATGAGTTTTCTAGGCATGGTTGAATATTATGCTAAATTTGTGAAGGGTTTTTCCAACATGACTTCTAATTTGAGGTCATTGTTAAAGAAAGGGAAACATTTTGAGTGGTCAATGAAGTGTCAGGAAGAGTTTTGTGACATCAAGAATAAGCTTAATTGTGCGCCGTTTCTTGAAAGTTTTGATTCTAGGTGTAAGTCTATTTTAACCACGGATGCGAGTGAGAAGGGCTTGGGAGCGGTATTAAAACAAGTTGGTCCTGGAGGAGAAAGTGCTGTGTTGTTTCTGTCAAGGAGTTTAAAGGATGCTGAAAGTCGGTACTCAATGGTGGAACGTGAGGCGTTAGCTATTTTTTTGGCTGTTAGAAAACTAAGGAAGTTTTTATGGGGGTTTGATTTCGAGGTTAGATCGGGTCATAAACCTCATGTTGACATTTTTGAGAAAAAAGGTCTGGATCTCATCTCAGGTCGTATTTCTAGGTGGATCATTGGATTACAGGAGTATTCTTTCAAAGTAAGATATATTCCTGGTGTGAATAACAGGATAGCAGATACTTTGTCATGTTTAGTATCTTCGGAATGTGAAGTTGTGGAGGATATTGAAGAGGAAATTTGATTGTGTGTGTGCTATTGAGTTTGAACATATATCTAAAAAAAATGGATTGAGAAAGTCAAATCGGATGTGACAATGAAAGAGGTTATGGATTTGATAAAAAAAAAGGTGGGAAGATTTTAGGAAGGGTTTTGAGGGTACGAAACTATTTTGGTGTGTGAGAGATGAATTGTGTGTTGATGAGAACATTTTATGCAGGGGTACTAAGCTTGTTCCCCCTTCTAGTGTGAGGAATGATATTGTACGTTTAGCTCATCAAAGTCACCCAGGGATTACTAAAACAGAAGAAAGAATTTGTTCTTCTTACTGGTGGCCAGGTATGGATAAAATGGTTAAGAGAACAATTCGAGATTGTGATTCTTGTAACATGTGTGATAAATCGAGAAGCACTAGAGTACAGCCCATGATAATAAGAAGCCAACCTAAAGGTCCATGGATTGATGTTACACTAGATATAGTAGGGCCTTTACATTTTAAAGATGCTCAAGTGTTCATTTTAGTTGTTATCGACATGTTTTCGCGTTGGCCTGAAGTCTATTTTTTATCCAGAATAGATTCTGAATGCATTATCAAGTGTTTCAGGTCTTTGTTTGCTAGAGAAGGCATGCCAAAAACGTTACTAACAGATAATGGTGTGCAATTTATTTCAAAAGAGATGGAGTCATTCTTGAATGCATGTGGCGTAGTACATTAAAAAGTTCTCTTTATCATCCTGAAGGGAACGGCATGGTGGAGAGATTTAACAGAGTAATCAAAGAGGTTATAAACTTAGCAAGATCGTATAATGTAGATTGGAAAAATTAGATTATTAAGAAAGTGGAGGAATATAGGATCACTCCGCATTCTACTACCGGTAAAACACCTTTTCTTTTGTTTAGAGGTAGATTACCGAATACATTACTTGAACCTTTTTGGGTTCATGAGTATGCTCAAGCTAAAGGAAAGGAAAAATGTCTGATCATGAGGAACTTATGGAGAAAGTTAAGGGAAAAGCAGAACTAAGGAAGAAGTATTTTGACAAAAGGAAGGCTGTGAAATCTACAAAAGTTGCTGTTGGGGATTTAGTTGCCATCAGACGACCTGGCATTGTTAAAAGTAGAGAACCTAAGTACATGGATCCCATGGTTATAATTAACGTTTTCTCCAATGCGATTAAGACTCAAGATCATCGGGTTTGGAACCTCAATAGAGTTTTTGTGGTCAAAAGAAAGAGTAAGATGGAGTCAAGTCAGGATCAAGAAGCAAGTAGGTAAATGAATGGAGATGGAATTGTGTTGGAGCCTCATTCAGGTGAATTAAGAAGGTCTTCTAGACTTACCAAATGTCCTAGCTATTTAAAAGATTTTGTTTAACATGTAATTAGTTTTTTTTAAATTATTTTATGTTTGTATGTTGTTCTAACTTTCTATTTGATGAAGAAGGGAGATGTGTGATATTCTGCATGCTCTCAACTTTCTATGATATGAGAAGCGTTCTCTCTTCAATCTCTATGGTTAATGTCATGTGTATTCTAGAACTTATGCTTATGATTAAGGGTTCAGATGAGATTTGGCTGTTAACCTGGTTGGATGGGATTCTTTGTGAAGATTAAACTTCTACTCAAGATCAACCTTATCGGTCTGAGGATAATTATTTCAAATTATCACACTGGCGTAGTCGGCAGGATGATGTACTGGTATATGGAGATGATGCATCTCAACATAACGAGCGTCTTAGGTCAGTGTTGAGTAGGTTGAGTGATTGTTATTTGACCATTAAATTGGAAAAGTTTAATTACTTGGATGATGATGATAATTCTGAGCGTCATGAAGATTATGAGTGCGGACAGATTGTGTCGTCTGTAAGTAATGTATCGATGACAAAATCTAAATCGTGCCCTTGTGATTTAATCAAGGTGGATGGGTGCAACACAAAAGTTTTGTTTGATTCAGGTGCAAAGATAACAATTGTCTCTAATGATTTTTATATGAACAGATTGAAGGGTAAGATCAAAATGCATAAACATGATATCATTCCATTGGCTTACGGTGGTGAGCCTATAAAATTACATGGTTATTTTCATGGATTAATAGAGTATAAAGACAGGATGATCTCTGGGAAAATTTACTTATCAAGGAAGAGTGACAGTATTTTGAGCTAGATTCATCAAGGAGAGATGGGTATATCTTGATCCCAATGCAAATCCTCAGATCTCGTTAGGAGACACAAGTCCAAACCCTCAAATTTTGTTGAGAGATAATAGCCAAGTAATGGAGAATGGTTTGAGTGTTGAGTTGAGTGATTGTCTTCAAAAAGAGTTTCCAATGGTTTTTAAACATGATCTTGGGTGTCTCAAAGGGTATAGACATAAGATCAAACTTAAGGATAACTCCATTCCAGAATCTTGCAAGGTAAGGAGTGTACCTATTGCAGTGAAGGAAGATATGGAGAAGGAGATTATTAAATTAAAAAAGGGTGGTATTATAGAGGAGGTGGAAGGTACGGAATGGCTTGCTCCAGTGGTCGCTGTGCGCAAGCCTAATGGCGATCTTCATTTGTGCATAGATTTACGCTAGTTAAATAAATGCGTGATAGTATACAGATATCCTTTACCCAACATTAATGAAATGCTAATGTTGCTGTGTGGGGCAAAGGTGTTTAGTACCTTAGATTTGACCTCCGCGTACCATCAGGTGGAGTTAGAGGAGTCATGTAGGGATTTCACGGCTTTTATAACTCCGTTTGGAACGTATAGATTCAAAAGGATGCCTTTTGGGTTAATCTCCGCATCCTCAGTGTTCCAGCGTGTAATGAAAGGGGTCTTAAAGGGTCTTGAAGGCGTGTGCATATATCAGGATGATGTACTGGTATATGGAGATAATGCATCTCAACATAACGAGCGTGTTAGGTCAGTGTTGAGCAGGTTGAGTGATTGTAATTTGACCATTAAATTGGAAAAGTGTAAATTTGGTTTGGACTCACTGAATTACTTGGGTCATAACATTTCGGCACAAGGAATCAGGCCTAAAGAGGAAATGATTGATGTCATTAGAAATGTATCTGCTCCTACGAGTAAGGTAGAGGTAATGAGTTTTCTAGGCATGGTTGAATATTATGCTAAATTTGTGAAGGGTTTTTCCAACATGACTTCTAATTTGAGGTCATTGTTAAAGAAAGGAAACATTTTGAGTGGTCAATGAAGTGTCAGCAAGAGTTTTGTGACATCAAGAATAAGCTTAATTGTGCGCCGTTTCTTGAAAGCTTTGATTCTAGGTGTAAGTCTATTTTAACCATGGATGCGAGTGAGAAGGGCTTGGGAGCGGTACTAAAACAAGTTGGTCCTGGAGGAGAAAGTGCTGTGTTGTTTCTGTCAAGGAGTTTAAAGGATGCTGAAAGTTGGTACTCAGTGGTGGAACGTGAGGCGTTAGCTATTTTTTTGGCTGTTAGAAAACTAAGGAAGTTTTTATGGGGGTTTGATTTCGAGGTTAGGTCGGGTCATAAACCTCATGTTGAAATTTTTGAGAAAAAAGGTCTGGATCTCATCTCAGGTCGTATTTCTAGGTGGATCATTGGATTACAGGAGTATTCTTTCAAAGTAAGATATATTCCTGGTGTGAATAACAGGATAGCAGATACTTTGTTATGTTTAGTATCTTCGGAATGTGAAGTTGTGGAGGATATTGAAGAGGAAATTTGATTGTGTGTGTGCTATTGAGTTTGAACATATATCTAAAGAAAAATGGATTGAGGAAGTCAAATCGGATGTGACAATGAAAGAGGTTATGGATTTGATAAAAAAAGGTGGGAAGATTTTAGGAAGGGTTCTGAGGGTACGAAACTATTTTGGTGTGTGAGAGATGAATTGTGTGTTGATGAGAACATTTTATGCAGGGGTACTAAGCTTGTTCCCCCTTCTAGTGTGAGGAATGATATTGTACGTTTAGCTCATCAAAGTCACCCGGGGATTACTAAAACAGAAGAAAGAATTTGTTCTTCTTACTAGTGGCCAGGTATGGATAAAATGGTTAAGAGAACAATTCGAGATTGTGATTCTTGTAACATGTGTGATAAATCGAGAAGCACTAGAGTACAGCCCATGATAATAAGAAGCCAACCTAAAGGTCCATGGATTGATGTTGCACTAGATATAGTAGGGCCTTTACATTTTAAAGATGCTCAAGTGTTCATTTTAGTTGTTATCGACATGTTTTCGGTTTGGCCTGAAGTCTATTTTTTATCCAGAATAGATTCTGAATGCATCATCAAGTGTCTCATGTCTTTGTTTGCTAGAGAAGGCATGCCAAAACGTTACTAACAGATAATGGTGTGCAATTGATTTCAAAAGAGATGGAGTCATTCTTGAATGCATGTGGCGTAGTACATAAAAAAGTTCTCTTTATCATCCTGAAGGAAACAGCATGGTGGAGAGATTTAACAGAGTAATCAAAGAGTTTATAAACTTAGCAAGATCGTATAATCTAGATTGGAAAAATTAGATTATTAAGAAAGTGGAGGAATATAGGATCACTCCGCATTCTACTACCGGTAAAACACCTTTTCTTTTGTTTAGAGGTAGATTACCGAATACATTACTTGAACCTTTTTGGGTTCATGAGTATGCTCAAGCTAAAGGAAAGGAAAAATGTCTGATCATGAGGAACTTATGGGGAAAGTTAAGGGAAAAGCAGAACTGAGAAAGAAGTATTTTGATAAAAGGAAGGCTGTGAAATCTACAAAAGTTGCTGTTGGTGATTTAGTTGCCATCAGACGACCTGGCATTGCTAAAAGTAGAGAACCTAAGTACATGGATCCCATGGTTGTAATTAACGTTTTCTCCAATGCGATTAAGACTCAAGATCATCGGGTTTGGAACCTCAATAGAGTTTTTGTGGTCAAAAGAAAGAGTAAGATGGAGTCAAGTCAGGATCAAGAAGCAAGTAGGAAAATGAATGGAGATGGAATTGTGTTGGAGCCTCATTCAGGTGAATTAAGAAGGTCTTCTAGACTTACCAAATGTCCTAGCTATTTAAAAGATTTTGTTTAACATGTAATTCGTTTTTTTTAAATTATTTTATGTTCGTATGTTGTTCTAACTTTCTATTTTATGAAGAAGGGAGATGTGTGATATTCTGCATGCTCTCAACTTCCTATGATATGAGAAGCGTTCTCTCTTCAATCTCTATGGTTAATGTCATGTGTATTCTAGAACTTATGGTTATGAGAATGTTAAGGGTTCAGATGAGATTTGGCTGTTAACCTGGTTGGATGGGATTCTTTGTGAAGATTAAACTTCTACTCAAGATCAACCTTATCGGTCTGAGGATAATTATTTCAATATTTCACACAGGGCTACTGGAATTATGAGGCAAGGGAGGACCAAATTATGTAGCAGTTTTAAACTTGTAAAAGTCGAGCTGTATAAGTGTTTTGCAAGGAATGGGAAACTGCATGCATTTGTGCTTGTTGCAGACAATATTTGTGGTCATAGCACAGAAATTAACAGTAAAACCAGTCAACCAGACCATACAACAGGCGAGCAAGCAGTAAAGAAATGAAAGCCCACACACTGACCTAAAGGCAGGGCTACTGGAATGATGAGGCAGGGGAGGGCCAAATTATGCAGGAGGATTGATTGAGTTGTTTGGTAAGAAAATGTATATAATGCTATGTGGTGCAGTATATTTTGGGATAGTATTCATCGTTCCCATCTCTCCTTTGTTCTTCCACACCTACTTGAACTAACGTTCCTCTCACCTGTTACCTCAGCACCCACCCCAGTACTCCCTCTATTCCCCTTTTGCTGCTCCCCCTCACCAAAGTTGGAACAAATTCTCTTTATACCTCATGGATCATCTCTCAGCTATCTTCTCTGACCCTTTAATGGTAGCTCTCCTCTCTGCCTTCACCTTTCTCTCACACTCACCTCTCCTCATGTGTTTCTGCACTTCCTTCACACTTCACATTTCTCTTCATCCCTGACCTCTCAAATTGAATTATCTGTCTCCCTTGCTGCTCTCCTCACTTCTCTCATCTGTCTTCTCTCATCTGTCTTCTCCCATCCCGTCTCCCCTCACCCTCATCGCTCCTCACCTTTTACATCTTCCCCTCTTACCCCTCCCACGTCTCTCACATTGCCTCTCCTCACTTCTCTCATATCATCCAACCCTTCTCTCCAGTCCCCTCTCACACCTGCATCCCGCCTCTCACCTCTAGCTCCACACCTCTCTCCTTGCCTCCCATTCAGCCTCGCATACCCACATCTCCCGTCATTTAAAGTATGTCTGTCCCTGTCTTTCAATACCTAATATTCACACAGACAGTTCTTTGTCGGTCTAGGCTCCTCCACTTCATCCCTACAGTGTTATACCACCTTCAAACCCTCCTCTGGTCCAACCAAGCACACTGCCCTTCTGTTAGCTGCATGATGGCAGTGCCATTTCTAAAGGGGGAAGAGCACTGCAGCCTTCACCACAGCGGCACTGGCCCAACCCTGCCTCGGGAAGAAAGTAAAAGGCACACCCCTAGCACACAACATGTGATGCCTCTGGTTGGATTCTCCTTATTTTCATATGTTGAATACTCAACCGGAATACTGAACCGGACGGTCATTGAAGAGCTCCCAAGCAGGATTGCTTGACAAGTTGATGAAAGGAACTCAAGCATCAACAACTCTGAAGAACAATTGTATTTTAAGTCCAGACACTTCACCCCTAAGTGAGACTAAGGGTGACCTGGCCGTCCTGGTAACATATAGACATTTATATATAGAACAACTTCTTAAGAAACTAAGTTGATCATTCTGCAACAACTTTTCAAGCTGATTGAATACAGCCAAATCAATAAACCATTTCAGATTGTTTTTAAAATGAAAATAGTGTCCTGAAGAAGGTGAAGATTTGACTCACCGAAACGCCGCGTCGACAACATTTTCTTCCTAGAACATGAATCGTTTTATTATGTATTATGTTTTTTTAATAAATATGATGATGTTTTTATAAATGTGATTTAATAACATACAAAAAAACTGTGGGATAAATAAAATAAGAAATATAAATCTATTTTCCTTGCTCTCCTGCCCTTATTGCGATTTACTGCATAATGTTGAGAATGTGTTTAGGTTTAGATATCATATAGCTGTAAATTTGTTGATCTACTGTGAGACTCCACGTTATACCCTACTGGACTTCAATTTACTATTCATTCAAAACCTGTCGAGATTTTCTCCTTACGTATTAAGGAAAAGGGACTCTTGTATTTGTCTTTTGTAAACCCATCCCCTTTTCCTATAAAAAGGGTTCCTCCCTATATGAAATTTTTTATTTGAATACTCAATGATAACACATGATTGAGTTTTGTTAAGAATGGCTAGTGGGAGTGTGACTGCCTACCTTGGGAACTATAAAGCACAGTTGGAAGTGTCAGATTGAAATGCATGCGGGATAACATTGCAATAAAAGTCGAATAACAGAGATCAGTAAGTGAAATTCATGTTATTTACAAAATGTAACTGGCTTGGTAGATGCCACTGGGACAGTGCACAGTGGGGTTTTAAGGTGTGTAGGCAGTTGTTGGGGAGAACTGAGCTGATTGCTCAATGCCCATTTGGCTCAAAGGGCTTCAGCTCCAGCCTCCACCCCCCCCCTCCCCCACCCCTCCTCGTGTGTGTCAGCCTGGGCTGAGACAGCTTCCCATTTTGTGCTGTTGTGGTCTGGCATCCGTCTCATTGCAGTCTCACTCAAGTACTTCACAGGTCTTCAAAAGGCCATTTACTTGTTAACGAGGCTTCGTTTTTCTTTCACCCATTCTAAGAGCACCTGCATCTTCAATCTGCCAATTGCTAGAAGAATTGCCCCCCTCCCCCTTGAAGGTTTTATTAGCCCCCCTGAAACTGGACTCTTGTTGCGCCTCTGGCCCTGCATGCACACTACCGGGGAAGCAAGTACACAGAGAAGTGTGACCTACACAGGAATTTCCATTTGCACATAGTGCATTTTTCTCTGGGTTCTGTTCCCTAGCTTTTGTTAAAAATAGCTAATTTTGTTTTCGAAAACCCCTTTTTTTTTTTTAAGATTGGTCTCGATGGCGCAGGTGGGAGTCTAACAAGAAAAAGTGCCTCCAACGTGAATTGGAAGCATCCCTCGGCGCTCCACTCTGAGATCAATTTAAATCAATTCAAAGAAAAAGTTCCATGTAACGTTTGAGTTGAGATAAAGTCTTGTATTGTATTCATCAATTTAAATTTCAAAACATCCTTTCATTTCCAATGATAAAGTTCATTGAACGATGTTTGAGGTGACAATAACACATATTACAGTCCAATGCATTTCAGGCTGTATGCCCTTCAACCGGGACAATAGCTAGAAGCAAGACGAAAAAAAATCTTATAAATCTAATGCATTACATGTTTCTAAACGTCAAACACATTTCATGTCATGATTACGGCAAAACCAAAAGAACGACTTTGTGCTCTCCCATAGAGTGCGTGCATGCAAAAAATCAGAAAACAGCGTTAAAGTATCTCACGTGTTATTCTTGTTACTCTCTGCCAAACAGGATGCTAAAAGAATAAAAATGAGAAACGTGTTGCCTTTTGCTAATGATTAATAACCTAAGTAAGTGGGCTGGGGGGGAATTGTTACTTACTTATCGTACGCGACTTGCGTTTCTACAATGATACAAACGGGTTCTTCTTCGCGTCTGGCGCGAAAAAACAATCTGAAAAGTGGCAGCCATTCGTAATGTGCTTTAAAAGATAGGAACTGTAGTAGAATGTAAAACATTCTCTGATACGCTAGAAGTTCCGATCACGTGGTCGGAATCCCACCAATCTGCAATTGGTATTTTTGGATTGTTTACATTACGCAAGGGGTGCTAGAAGCTGACACAATGATAAAGCCGTGTTTGGAAACAAAAGTAGCAATTTCACAAAAAAAAGGGGTCTAAACAAAATGAAAATCTAAACAGATCGGCCCATACATGCTATCCAATACAGAGCGTGATGAAGTAAAATAACTGTATCAAGACGTATAATTATAAGTAACACAGAAATTCAATGCGATCATTGAGGCCATTAGGCTTGCTCGAATTTAGTAAATAGATCCAATAATTTTCTCTTTGTAGGAGAAAACGATTATTGTCTCTGCCTTCAATTTTATCAACTGTTTCAAGTACCACATATTGGAGTTGGAAAATAATATGATTGGCTTCTAAAAAATGGGTGGCTATTGTGGATCTCAAGTTTTTGGTGCGTATATTTGATTTATGTTCGTTGAGTCTAGTCTTGATTTTTCGTTCTGTCTTTCCAACATACGTTTTACCGCATGGACATTTCAACATATATATCAAATTTGAACTGTCACAAGTTGCATTGACTTTCAATCTGATTTTGTTACCCTTCATAGGATGAGTTATTTGATTGCCTCTTATTATACTGTTACAATTCCCACATTGTAAACAGGGGCGTATTCCACGGTATTGTTTTTGATCAATTGTAGTACATTTTAACATTTCACCAAAGTTTTTATTCCTGGTAAACGCAAAAATAGGAGGGTTTTGGAAGGTTTGTTTGAAATCTGGTTCAGCCTTGAGAATGTTCCAATGACTCTTGATGATCCTCTTGAAATTAAAACTCACAGTGGAGTATTTTGATACAACTGTCATTCTGTCTTGTTGAGGTTTACATTTGATGGTTAATAAATCTCTTCTTTGCATGTTTTCAACTTTATGTGTGGCCTCTTGGATCAGGGGTTCTGGGTAACCCCTTGTGCGAAATCTCTCTCCCATTTCTCCGATGTTGATTTTTGCTTTTTCAGGATTTGATGTGATGCGTTTGGCTCGCATCATTTGAGATAAAGGTAAATGTCTCTTTAATGATTCTTGGTGGAAGCTATGATAATGGAGGGTGTTATTCCTGTTTCGATTCTTCCTTCAGTGAGATTTACTCTGACGTCTAGGAAAGTCAAAGATTTTGTGGAAATTTCCAAAGTGAGTTGGATCCTTTCTTCTTGTCTGTTAAGTTCAATTAATGCTTGTTCCAATGATTCCGAAGAGTTCTTCCATAGGATAAAAACGTCATCTATGTAACGCACAAACATCTTGAGATTGTTTTTCCAATGTGGGTTATTCAAAATATATTGGGTTTCATAAGATTTCATGAACAGGTTCGCGTATACCGGTGCTGCGCTATTTCCCATGCTCGTTCCAATGAGTTGCTGATACCAAGCGTTGTCATACTTAAAGTAGCTATTGTATAAAGTAAAGATAGTTAGTTCCATAAGAAAAGTTTGGAGTTTTAGATCATAGTCTGTGGAGAGTATAGCTTCTTCCATCGCTTCAATTCCTGAACCATGCGGGATAGATGTATACAAAGACTTAACATCTGCTTTGCAGAGTATCAGTGGTTCTTGATCATTCAAATCTAAAGCATTCAATTTTGATAGGAAATCCGTGGTGTCCCGGATGCCTCCCCCTTCACCTCCAACTCCACCCTACACCAGAGCCCGGGATAGCCTATGTGGGCTTTCACAAAGCCAAAACGGAGGTCAGAGTACGACAACAGTTAACAGCGAGGGCAGAGCAGAGTCATTTCAAAGACAGCAGTGGGGAAAAGGGCGGGCGTGAAAATAAACAAGTGTTCTGGTTTCCTGTTCCAGGCAGAAGTGCAACCGGGAATGCGCGACCCCTATTTACGACTCCACGCTTCCCCCCTGGGGGTCACGCCCCACAGATTGAAGACCCCTGACCTAACACTTCCCTCTTTTGTGAACTATTGCTGTATGTTTCCTTTCGAGTTACGAAAGCTCTAATTTTAGATTGTTTCTATTGAACTTCTACACAGTTTTGAAGTCGCCGTTAATGTTCCCCTTAGCAAATTAGTGGTGCCTATCTGGGTGCCACCCTCTTGGTTATGCCTGTAAACTCTTGCAAAGATGTGGTCACACTAAACCAGATCCCTTTTCACGAATGCAAATGCCACTATTGCTTTGGTAAAGAATACATTTGTCAGAGTGTAGTGTAGCTCCTATATTCCCAATAGGCTCTGCACATTGGAATAATATATCCTATAGATTTGACGTAGGACTTAGGTCGACTAGGTCTCTATCGAATATATTAGACTTAATTGTGAGTGCCAGCTAGCTCAGAGGTCATTTGAAACTTTCTCGAATAAACAACAAGGGATTCGTTTCAGACAACCGCATAAACATGACAACTTTGTTTCCCCAAGAATAAAACTGATCTTCAGAGTCGTGGAAACAATAGATAGATATTTTACTCAGTTAATCGTGCATGCTTCGCTTCATCAGAGGTGCAGAGAAATAGAGAGACAGGCTTTTTCAATAAAAGGGTTTATTGAACAGTCTTCTTTCTCATCCAAGTAAAGTGAACTGCTACAGTCGTAATACTGGTTGCAAAGTATAATGCGTACAGTAGGAAGAGTAATATGAAGTAATACTGTAAAAGCATTGTATGGTTTCTAAACCATAGATAAATACATACATAAATAACCAAGGCTAAAAAGTACTCAACTGGTGCTTCTAAAATACGCCTACCCCAATGTAGCTAACCTAAGTCTAGTACACGGGAAGAAGTAAGTGAGGTGTAGTATAGGTTTAGTTTTTCTTTGCCAAGAATCTATCCAAGATTTCTCTTAGGGTCTAATCATCTCCGTACCTTGGTTTTAGAATGTGGGAGGTCTGGTATCTCTGTCTCGGGACTCGATTTCCCAACACCCCGCAAGGGGAGCTTGGAAACACTGGAACTGGATTCTCGCCGGGAGAAATGCAGCCTCTTGGTCAGTGCGTCAGCTGGAGGGTCGGCTTCCTTCGGCACTTGCTGTAGCGAGTTGCGTCGGGCAAGTAGATAATCGAGCTGCTCCGAACCACCGTGTGTTTGCTAGGGCAAGTGTAGGCATATTTATACCTTGAAGGTGCCTAGTTTGACGTAAAGTCGGACATAATAAAGTCACCAAAGAACCCCAAGGGAATGGTAGTTCTTTGAAAACTCCATGATTTCTAGGACAAATCAATCTTCAAGCAAGGGGATGTCCCTGACTGCTGAAGCCGAGTTTTCCAAGAAATCGTTGTGGCTTTTTGAAACAATTGGAAGTAGCCATGCCTGTATTTGGACTGGATGGGTTATGTCTAAATATGGGTATGATTTCTATGTCTATATAAGGGCAATGTGAATTATACCTATATAAAGGCATGAATCGGTAAATTACGCTTGGATTCTAAAACGCTACACAACAAGAGAACTTCCCAAATCTATAATTCTATGCTAAGAGTTTTAAATGTGCCACACAATCATCTAAGGCCTCTATCGGTTTCAATGCCTACATATTTTTTTTTTTTTAAGTCTTTTTATTAGCAGAGTAGATAAGAACATTTACAGTGTATCCGACATAATTATTCACCTTGTATTTCGGTACGTTCACATATCCATAGCAAGTATCTCAAGAACAGTTTGACATTTTCTGTTTTTGTTTCCATACATCCCAATTATGTACAGTCTAAACTCCCCCCACCCCTTCCCTCCCTCTCCCCGCACTCAAAATAATCACATTCGATATGCATGTTACATGGCTTCAACCAGCATGACTGAATCACAGTTCTCGACTCACCACGTACCTTTCGGGGACAATGTACAGTATGATAATTCTATTGACCTCCATCTTTGCACCTAGATCAGTTCTTTCCCATCGGGGCGTAAGGTAGCGCCATCCATAAGGGGGGGGGGGGGGGGGGGGGTGTCGGACTAGTTCCTGGCATATCGCTCTACTCTATAGCTCAACTAGTGGACGATTCGGAGTCCGACACAGCGTTCCCACCTGCCTCGAAAGCCCTAAGCGTAGTATTCCAATCAAGGGACGTTAGATTCTTCCTGAGTCCCCTACGCTCCTCACGCTGCAGTGTCTCCCCCTCTGCCTTCCCCCAGCGCAGCACCTCTGCCCTCCACATCTCTGAGTTTGGCGGTCTGGCCGACTTCCAGCGCATTGTTATTGTGCGTTTCGCAAGTAGTAGGGCTACGTCGGTAAATCGGGTGGTTACACTTTTTTTACGCTCCGTAGGCCCAAGCCCCAGTATGGAATAAGCCAAAGTGGCGTATGGCTTGGAAGGGGCCAGTTTAATTAAGGTCTCGTGCACCGTATTCCAATAGTAACCTAGTTTCGGCAGTCCCATAACATATGTATCAGTCGCGCATTTGCCGCGCTGCATCAGGGGCAACTATCAGGTGTATTGGGAAACATTGCGTGCAAGCGGTGTGGTGTTAGGTACGCCCTGTGTAAGACCATTAGTTGGATGAATTTGAATTTCGGGTTCCTTGACACTTTTTTCGGGAATTTGAGGATTCGCTCCCATTCTTTATCTCTGAACGATCTTCCCACATCTTCCTCCCGTTTGGTTCTCAGAGGCTGTAACGAAATCGCCCTCCCGACTCTTATACCACTTGTGATCCATTTCGTCAAATGGCTGCCCGTTCCCATGAGGTATTGCATCGTCAGTAGCGGGTTCGTGGGAGGCTCCTCCCCAGTCGGTGCCCACGTCTTAGCTATGTACCGACGCACCCAAGCATGCAAGAGGAACGTTCCTCCCGGGGTATGATGAGTTTCCCGAAAGTCCTCAAATGACATAACTTGGCCATCTGCAAATAGATCCCCCATCTGCGTAACCCCCGCTTCATGCCATGTACTGAGTGTTTGGTTCGATAGCAATCCCGTCCCCAGTGGGATTCCCAGGAGTTGTATCGTGGGGGCATATGAGGACGCAAGGGACGTGTATTTCACCGCCTTCCTCCAATAGGTAATCGCGAGTCGAAGTAGCGGAGGCGTCTGCCCGGGAACCTTCGACCCAGGTAGTAACAAGGTGTGGACGATCCCCCTTGACCAGTCCGTCTCTGACACGCCAATTTCATGCAAGTTGCGGCCTGCCAGCCAGTAGGCCAGCCATTGCAGTTGGCAGGCATAGTTGTATGCCTGAAAGTCCGGGACACCCATTCGTCCTATTGCTGTGGTAAGTTGCAATTTGGACAGGCCGATGCGTCTCCGTCCCAACCCACATACCAGTTCCGTCAGTATTGTATTCAATTTCTGGAACGTAGCAGCTGGGATCACGAATGGCAGGCTCGTAAAGTAGTAAATTAGACGAGGTAATACTACCATTTTGGAAATGGCTACTCTGCCCGCCACCGACAATGGCAGGGCAGTCCAGAATTTAACCTGCGATTTCAGCGTTGCAGTCGCCCTACCCAGGTTGCCTTCAATCATATCCCCGGCTCCTCTATATACTTGTATCCCTAGGTATCGGAAGGTTGTCTCCGCTACCTGAAAAGTGTGTGGTGCGAAGGACAGTGGGGTATTTGCACCAGTGGCGTCGAAGCAGAACCCATAGGATTTAGGTTCGCTAATAGTGAGGCCGGACAATGCGCGGAATTTCTCGAAAATACTAGGGATAGGGTCCAGGTCACCTCTCAGGTCCCGTAAGTATAGAATAATATAATCCGCATATGCCGATACCACATGAACTGTTCCGGCTCTCTGTATGCCCCGGTGATGTGCCAATTTGCAGAGTTTACAGAGCAATGGCTCAAGTGCCAGGATAAATAGTTCAATGCCTACATTATATATAACATTTAGAAAAGAACATAAAATGCAGGGTTGTCTGGGATGAGCAAGAATCACAGGAACAAGCAGGCAAGTTGACAAAACACTGGCATTTTCAGGGAAGGCAGCTAGATAAATGTTTGGAACCAGAGGCCCGTGAGCCAGTATCTCTGTTTGATGTCTGTGCATAGTCTTAATCTACAGATGCTCCCTTACTGTATGTTTCACACTCTCCTTCCGTTCTCAGGTGATTCTACACAAAGCATAAAAGTTAGTCTTTACAATGTCCTTACACAGGACCGGCTTTAGGGCTGGTGGCACCCTGTGCGACAATGTCTGTTGACGCCCCCCCAATGCCCACCTCTGCCACTGATTCCGTCACCATCGCCCTTTAACAGTGACCCTCATGTCTCCATAACCACTGTCTCTCAGATTCAGTTATTTTTATAGCTCCACTCATACCAGAGTATAGTGTCAGAGCACTTTACATCACACACACATTTAACCGTGACAATCGTAGGTGTGTAAATCAGTGTATAGGAAATGTTACATCAGACAGGACTACAAGGTGTAGTGTAGGAGTGACATGTCATCGATACTGGTAGGCAATATAGTTTAAGAGTCCTTATTCTGTAAAAGCACAAATTCAGAATTTAAAACGTAACATCATTTTTTAGCTGTTCTCTTTAATAACAAGAATTGTTTTCCACCCAAATGAACCCTTTTGGCAAGGTTAGGATAATGAAAGCCTGGGCAAAAAAACATATAGCTCTAACATAATACTTGCAGTTTACACGCAGCTGTTGGACGACAGTTAATAGCGCAAGGTTCTATATTACGATATTGACTTACAAACGGCAAATAACAAAAGGAGCTCTCTTACAGAAGCAGTAACCCACTGACCTATTTACATTACAACCAGTTTGTTATCTGCATGGAACACATTCTTAGCCGCAGGCATTTTAACCCTCTGCGCTACCTTTGGGTGAGTCAAAACTTCCTCTAGACAAACGGTCTCTTTCCAGGAACACGATAAATCACTGGAGTAATCTTGACGTTTTAATTGATGCCTACAAAAATTTCTGGAGGCCAGGAACGTGCCAGCAGGTTGGTGCTTTTAAAATTATAATATTACTTGTAAAAATAACGCCCCCACCCCAAGTTAGCGCCCGGTGCGGTGGCAATGATTGCACCGCCATAGAGGCCGCCCTGTCCTTACAAGAGGAAGTAAGAGCTTCGGGTTTGCTGTACACATTGGGAATATCCAGAATGGAGCAAACCCCTTGTATGTGATGTAGTCATGGGATCTGAGTGGCTCTATCTAATTTGATGCAGTCAGCTAATACTTAACGATTACATATGGTGTCCTGCTTGACCCACATTGATATCAGTAGCATAAGGGGGCACAGCTTGATATAGTCAGAGATATAACCTAGCCTCACTTCTCTGTATGACTAACATATTTTGAGGCACTGCACAGCACATCAAGCAGTCTCCTCAAAAACCAATCTTCACGAGGTCTAGATAGTCCTGTATCCCCTAGAGCCCTGCTAGATAGGTGAGAAATGATAGACTTTGTTTTAAATACTACCACCAATTCCTTGGGTGGTTTTAGCCCCAATTTATACACAAAGCTATATAGTGCTTCGGTCCTAGAAAACACAGAGGACCTTACACTTTCCACCTTTCTTCAACTAAACACTGCTTCTAAAAAAATCACCAAATAAGAGAAATTGGGTAGTACCTTCATCCTGGAGTCATTCACAGTGAATGTCTTTGGTTTCGTCCTGTTTGAGTTGTATGCTATAATATGAGTTTTTGATTGGTTTATGTACAGATCTAAATTTACCCATAAACCACAAAAACTAGTCCAACAGTCGCTGAAGGCCAAGTGGAATTCTGTCTATGAGCACTGCGTCATCTGTATAGATTAACGCTGGTATCAGACACAGCACATCTTGGGGAAGATCCAAGTTCAAACTGGCCAAATGTTTTTAAAGCCTGTTGATATATAGCGAAAAGAGAATCAGAGCTACCACACATCCTTGACTCACTCCCCTAGATAATTTAAATGGATCTGTGTTTTCATCTCTTGAGCTATATCTTACATTGGCTATCACCTCACTATATAGCTGCCTTAAGAAATAAATTATGTTATCCTCTACTCCATATCAGACATAATATTCCAGAATTCGAACGATTTACCAGATCGAAAGCAGAGCTTAAGTTCATAAATGGCAACTATATATATATATATTGCTCTGCTTGGGCACATTATGATGATTTATCAATGGATAGAGTTTTAGGCATTGATCTAGGGTACCAAGACCTACACAAAATCCAAATTGATCTGAAAGGATATGATTATCCTGGGCCCACACATCCAAATGGTCTAAAAGTACATTACCCATTATTTTCGCAGTGGAATTGATGAGTATAAGGCAATAGCATTTCGGGTCACTTTTCCTGGCCTCTTGAAAATAGGCACTATAATAGTGAGGGACCAGGACTGAGGCATCCCACACCTACCTACCCCCTTCAGCATATTTGTCAATAGGGGGTTCATAGAGATGTGTTATCTTTGAATACATTTATCGGCACCATATAGGGCACCTGTTGATGGCCGCCACCACTTCTGCAATTTCTATGCCTGTACATGCAGGGTGTGTAACATCATGCACCCTACTTACTGTAAGTATTTAAATGTTAACCAATGGGCTGTGATAGACCGCAATAAAATGAGTTACCTACTTTTCAGGGTTGATAGCATCAAAACTAGGCATGGCATCAATTAGTAAAATAAGGTAAATTCACCACATGCCAAAAATGCACAGCTATTTTTGGGCACTGGCTGCTAAATGAATCATAGTCATCCTCTCTTATAGACTTCTTCCTATTTTCTAGTATCCTTTTATAAGCCTTCTGCATGAACGGACAACTTCCATATCCCTTTGCTCTGTTTTAAGAGTAGTTAGCCGGTCTCTTTGAGTCTTAGAACAATGTGGATTGAACCATCTACCTATATCCAGGAGGTACTGTTTGGAATTCCCTGATAAACTCACACAGGATCCCATACAACTAACAATGTCTCCTGTGTCTGTCTCATCATTCAGACAACTAGAGAACTCTGTCCTTTTTGGTTTCAGCAGATCAATCTGTATACCCTAAATTAAAAAAGTGAAAATAAATTGTGCATATTCCCGTTAGTAGTGCAGGTAGCATAATGTCTAGGCGCGGATTTAAAACAGTTTTATGTCATCTTTTCAACGCCGACCCAACACAAAATCTTTTTGGGGATGTGCAAATCAACGCAAGTTGTTAATTGTGTTGGTTTATAAGAAAAAGTGACACAAACCAGAGCGAAGCACTGTTTCGCATTACTTTGCATCAAAAGGACGTTTTGTGGGCGGTACGTGGGCGTTCCTGTGCTACCACCTATGGTTTTTGACACAAAACCCTAGCTACTAACAACAGTAGACAGGTTTTTCACCAAAATGTAACGCTGCTTGAAAGCAGGCTGTTAGACCTGGCATCCTAGGTGAGGTTTCCCCCTCACATTTTGCCTTCAGACCTCCTGTTTTCGGTGACTTCGTTTTTTGCTGCCTTAAACCTCTGCACACTTTAACACTGCTAACCAGTGCTAAAGTGCTTGTGCGCTCTGCTCAAAATATGGTGACACTGGTATGGTTTCTGTCATGATGTAAGTAGAGCTTGAGTGTGGAACAAATGGCTCTGTCGCGGGGCTGTCACTGTCGAACCCACAGGGGAAAAGGGGGGGGCCTGAGACTGGGAGTCCACTGGTATTTCCAACTGATTTGTTTTGTGTGCCCACTCTAAAGAAATGGGGGTCTTACGGATGTCCTTGACTTCCTCATCCTGCCCTACTGTAAAGTAGAGATGGAGGCTGTTGTATCTCATAAGGTTTATTTGAGAGAAATGATAAAACAGGTGGAGCCAGGAAGCACAGCTAACAGCAGCAGAGGAAGGCTTCAACTGGCCTCGCATGGAACACGAATGCAAGAACAGTAATTAACATTCTGCATGGTGGCACGCTCTAACGCGAGCCTTAAAGCAATATTCAAGTAATAAAGAAAAGCACAACATAACACCCCCCCCCCCCTCACAATAATAGGCAAAAGGAACTGCAAGGAAAAGGCAAGGGAACAAGGGAAGGGAGGAAGGAACAAGGAGGGAAATAATAAACTACTTCACATAATCCTTAAGCCAGCAAGGCAACACTCGTGTCCTATTGGAAACTTTAACAGCAGGTAGTGTGGGTGCTGAAACAGCATCATTGTTAACAGAAGAGGAAGTTACAATTGGAAGGGAAGGCACACTATCATGCACATGACCAGTGTCAACTGAATTGGGTTCCTGTTCAATATTGCCAGGTTTATGTGAGAATTTATTTGTCTGACAACCGTGAGAAACAGGAGAATCGGTTACCCCATCCCCCTCCCTTAATTGAGGCAGAGAACTATTAGGCGCAAGTTGAGACTGCAAACTGCTGCCTTGAAAGTAATCCTCAACCCAATCAAAATCAGTAAGTTTGTCTCTCACATCTGCATCATGGTTTTGACAAATATCCAAAGCCACATCCTTCAGGTTCCAAACCTTCCCGTCACTTAACCTGACTGAGTTCCTAAGAACTTCAAGAACCTGTTTAGGCGAATCAAATTTGTTCTCACCTTTCAAGACCTTGTACGGTTTCTTAATCCTGACCCAATCACCATTTTTTATAATGGACATTTTTCACGCCATGGCGCTGATCATAGTAAGCTTTGCTCTTGTCATGCACCAATTCCAAACTTTTCTTGACCTCAATAGGTGACCACTGCTGGACGTTATCTTTGAATAACCAACCGGGGTTGAATTTACACCTAGGTAACCTGCCACGCATCATCACAAAAGGGGAAACTCCTGTGCAGTTATTTAAAGTTACTTTGTAAGACCATACAGCTTTTTGTATTTCCAATTTCCAATCTAAACCTTTGTAATTCGCAGCTTGCAAAATCCCCTTAATGACTCTATTGAAACGCTCAACAGTTCCATTCCCACTGGGATTGTACAAAGAGGTCGTTTTGTGTGTAATACCACATTTCGCAAAATAGTCTTGGGCAACTTTGGACAAGAACTGTACACCATTGTCCGTTAGGATGTTAACGGGTAGACCTTCCACAATAAAAATTTTATCCAAAAACTTCAACACGGTCTGAGTATCCACTCTGTCCACAAACTTCACTACGGGCCACTTGGTAAACAGATCAATGGCAACAAGCCCATATTCCTTTGGGTCACCTACAGGGCCAAAAATATCTACCGCGATAGTTTCCCAAGGCATGCTAGGAATGAGTCCCTCACTCATAGCTGGTCTAAGAGTCCTCAAAGACTTGTCTGCAGAACTGCAAACAGAGCAACCTCTGACAAAGGTTTCCACCTCACTGTCAACTTTGGGCCACCAAAACAAGTTTTTAACCGATAGCTTAGTCCTTACTATACCGAAATGTCCCTCGTGACATAACTCTAAGATTTTTTTCCTCAGCCCAGAAGGTGGAACAATCCTGTCCCCTCTCAGTAGAACCTCTTTTTCAAATGATAATTCAGAACGTACCACCCAAAACGGCTTCACAGTGCCAGATAAAAATCTCTCCTTTGGCCAGCCGTGGCAAATAAACTTTGAGACTTCCACTAATTCCTTGTCAGCATTGTGTTCTCTTAACCAATCCTCCCTGCTAATGGCTGGGAAACCAGAATCATGAATAAATGCTACACTAATGTTTCCCCAAGGATCATCAACGCATTCTTCCAGAGGAGAAGGGAGTCTAGACAGGCAATCAGCGACAACATTGTCTTTACCAGGTACATATGTGATCACGTAAATGTATTCTTTCATCCGCATAGAGATCCTTGCCAACCTGGCAGAAGCAGTAGCTGTGCCATCAGTGGATAAAATGTGGACTAACGGTTTGTGATCAGTCCTAATGTGAACCATTTTCCCCCAAACAAATGCACGAAAATGTTCTAAAGCCCAAGCGCAAGCCAAGGCTTCCCTTTCTATAATCGGGTATCTGCTTTCAGCAGGTGACAGGGCTCTGGATGCAAACAAAATTATTCTGTCTTTACCCTTCTCATCAACCTGTGATAAGACTGCGCTCAAACCCTTGTCACTCGCGTCCGTTGTCAGATAACAATCTAGATTAGGGTCAAAACTAGACAAGGCGCTCACTTTTTGCAATTCCCACTTGATTTCAGCAAACTCTTTCTCACACTCTTTAGACCATTCAAATTTTACATTTTTCTTCAATAGGGATCTGATACCTTTGAAGCAAAGTCTTTGATGAACTTAGCACAATACTCAGCCATACCCAAAAAGGATTTGATTCCTTCTTTAGAATCAGGTGCAGGTGAGTTGACAATACTTTCTATTAGTGAAGTTTTTGGTCTGACGCCCTCCTCACTAATTATATGGCCAAGATATGAAACACTTCTTTCCCCGAATTTGCATTTAGACAGTTCAACAGTCAAACCAGCAGAACTAAGTGTGGTAAAGACTTTCCACAACTTGGTGTCATGATCCTCTTTATCATTGCCAGCAATTAGAACATCATCCTGAAAGAAACTAATACCATCCATGTCACCAAACAATCTGTGCATTAGGCGTTGAAATACAGCCGCGGCTGATGCAAGGCCGAATGGCATCCTTATAAATTGGAAACAGCCAAATGGTGTGATGAAGGCTGTTAGATGCCTAGACTCAGGATCCAAAACTACCTGGTGGTATGCAGCGGAAAGGTCTACTGTGGAAAACCAAGTCGCTCCCCTTAAGGAAGAAACCATTTCATTAATTTTGGGCAAGGGAAAACGTTCAATCACTATATTTTGATTAAGATGGCGTAAATCAATACATAAACGGATTTTTCCGTTGGGTTTCCTCGCTACGACTATTGGACTAATCCACTCCGAAGAGTCTACCTCCTCGATGACACCTTTAGCTAATAGACCCTGAATTTCCTTCTTGACTTCATCTCTTATCAAAAGGGGAATAGGCCTAAGCTTATGCACTTTAGGTTGTGCATTGCCTTTGAGCATAATTCTATGCTCAAAACCCCTAAGCTTGCCTAACTGTCCGCTTACTACATTGGTGAATTTATCTTTTAAAATCACTTCCAATTTGCTGCCCTCATCTACGACAAGCACCTTCTCTTTGCTATTCGGGTCTAGGATGATATGAAGACTTTTCTGGTCATACCACCCCAGAACAGAAGGTCCTTTCTTTGCAATGTATAACTTGCCCCTGGTCACCCTGCCTTTAAATATGAAGGTGAGCCATCTGAAGCCTAAAAGTTCAATTTTACCACCAGTATAACTTACCGGACTAACATCTGAGGCATTTAATTTATCCCCTATTTTCTGTGTGAAATTCTTTTTCCATATCTCCTCGTTGACAATCGTATATGGAGATCCCGAATCTGCATATACCTTAACTTTAACGCCGCCAAAAGAGACTTCACAGATAGGTTTGCCCTCCATTGCTTCATCAGTAATGTTCAACATATAATTGCCTTCCTCAGTAATGTTCAACATGTAATTCCCTCTCACATTCTTTACACAACCACCCTCATCATCACTACTTCCATCAACACACTCATCCTCATTCCAAATACATTTGATATTAGTACGCCTGTGGCACATTTTGCTAAAATGGCCAATGAGACCACAAACACTACACTTTTTTCGTAAGGCAGGACATGACTTGTAGTAAGCCATATGTTCTTTGCTACCACAACGGTAACACTTTTTATCTTCCAACTTGTTATCCATTCCTTGGTTCTTATAAGGTTGACTAAAACTCTTGTTATAAGCTTGCTTATTCTGATATTTTGGTGTTCCTTGGATTTTGAAGACAGCCGATGACGCCTTGTCAGAATCTTTAGCAGTATCCTTAATTACAGTAGCGCATCTTCCCGACATTTCTGATTTCCTCATTATTGCGAGTACATCGTCGAGAGGTGCATCGCCATTTACCCAAAGGCGATCTTGAATAGGAGAATTGTCGTTGTGCATCACCAGCTGATCTCGAATAAGTTCGTCATGTAAGTCTCCAAATTTGCAATCAATAGCAAGTTTTTTAAGGTCATCAACCCATTCATCTACCAATTCATCCTTTTTTTGTTTTCTTTGGAAGAATTTGTGTCTCACAACACCTATACACACTTTAGGTGCGAAATATCTATCCATATCAGCAATGGCATTGTCAAATTCACTTGAATCAGCATCAGCTAACTTTTGCATACGTGAATATGTTTTTAATCCTTTAGGACCCAGTGAATGTAGAAGTATTCTTTTCTTTTGCTCCGGTTTCATTTTAGCATTTTCATCAATAGCACAGATGTAATTATTAAAATACTCTTTCCATTCTACCCACTTCATGTCTGGTTGTGATCCAGTAGCCCAAAAGGGTTGTGGGGGGCTAATGACAAAGCTTTGTTGAGCCATTACTGCTTCAGAACTTTCTTCACTTTGGGGTTGATCCCCAGAATCCATATATATATATAAACAATACAAGGGGTTTGTGCAGTAATCCCGTTTTAAAACACAACACTTGGTTGATTAACAAGGAACAAGTGCCCCGACAATCTCACCTGTTTATCTTTAACCTCCTTCTGAAATAATGTTGTCCAATCTGTTGTGAGCCAAAGGTAGATTAACGCTGGTTCGGTAACGCTGGTTAAACAAAGTGCGTTTTTTTTTTTTTTTTTTAATGAGTTCCTTCGGTGACAGCGTCTCGGTGACTGATTTTCCGATATTTACTCGACCAACTCAAAATGGCCGCCACGCAGGGTTACGCAACGTGACCTTAGCGCAAGTACGTCATCACGCGATTGAACTGAGAGCGTGTGTCAGACGTAAGGCTGTGGTCGCGCGTATAGAGATCGCGCTTGGAACTCAGCATCAGATTGAAAAAATGCCGGCCTGCGCAAACAACCGGCGTCTGGAAATCAGTGAGTCACAGTTAAAATAAATTGTAAATATACGAACCAGCTAGCATCGTTGACTGTAGATGGTCGTTGAATATAGAAGGCTCAATATTTAGTAAAGTTGTAAATCGATTTTCTCCTTCTTTGTTTAGACGAGGAATGAAAAGTAGGGAGAAAAAAAAAAATGAAATCCAAGGTTGTATGATGCAGGGTGTCGATCCCGATCGTCGCCAATTGTAAAGTAGAGATGGAGGCTGTTGTATCTCATAAGGTTTATTTGAGAGAAATGATAAAACAGGTGGAGCCAGGAAGCACAGCTAACAGCAGCAGAGGAAGGCTTCAACTGGCCTCGCATGGAACACGAATGCAAGAACAGTAATTAACATTCTGCATGGTGGCACGCTCTAACGGGAGCCTTAAAGGAATATTCAAGTAATAAAGAAAAGCACAACATAACACCTACCCCATTTTTTCATGGCTCCAACCCAGGCTGCCACCGGGGATCCCATATGGGCTCGCTAATGCATGGCTATTCCTCTTTTCGCTAAAAGAATGGCGAGGGATGCAAAACGGTTCTGTACTTTTTCGGTCTTCTGCCTGCGGTAGATCCCGAGGGCACACGCTTCCCATGTAGCCATAGTCATACTATTGGCTGTCGTCGCTAGCGTCTTATGGACGTAATCCCAGTAATCTTGGATGGTAGGGCAATCCCAAAACATGTGCTTGAAATCTGCCTCTGGGCTTTGGCATCTGTGGCATGCAAAGTGTTTGTCTGGATAAAAACGGTGGAGGCGATGTGGTGTAAGGTATGCTCTGTGAAGGACGTTGAATTGGATGTTCCTGAAGCGTGCATTTCTGGAGACCTATTTACCTAATTGGCATTCTTAATGTACTTGTAAATCCATAGTAACATGGCACTATCTGGGCCCAGTGCCTGTATATTAAATGCTGCTAGTGGACATGCAACACTGATTGTGCCACCCACTTGAATAGCATTTTAAACATATCTCAGACTTGCTATTACAGTCAGTGTGTGCCCAGTTTTAAACTGCCATTTTGCCCTGGCAAAGTAAATCTTTTGCAAGGCCCAAATCTCCCTTTTTAATTCATGTAGATCACCCCTAGCATAGGCCCTGGACAGCCCAGAGGGCGGGGTGTATTTAAAAAGCAGGACATGTACTTTTAAGTTCTACATATTGCGGTAGTGAAAAACTCTTACATTTGTTTTTCACTACTGCAACGCCTACATCTCCCATAGGATCACATTGGAGTTACCTTATAAAAAAAGTTAAGTGTAATTTCCAAATGGGAATAGGTAAGCAGGTCATGTTTGGTGTCTCTGGAATCACAATATAAAATACTAACTTATGGTGAAGTCGTAATTTAAATTGCAATTCTTAAATTTACACTTTTAGAAAGTTGGCACTTTTCTTTAGGCATTTGTTGCCTGAAGCCTGTCTCTGTCTCACATGACTGAGTGTAGCTGACAGTTGGATTTTGTGTATTGCTCCTAGACAGCCACTGTTAGAAATGGGGTCTTTAGTTTGCACCTTTGTCCAAGTAGTGACCCTTCTTCCTAGTCAGGGTAAGAGGGGTGCACTTCTGAAATAACCCCTGCTCATCCCCTTGGTAGCTTGGCACGAGCAGAGAGGCTTATCTCAGAGGCAGTGTGTAAAGCATGTGTGAACACATACAGTAATACAGTGAAAATACTACAAATGGACACCTCACGAGTTTAGAAAAATAAGTAATCTTTGTCTAAACCAAACCAGACCAAAATGACAAAAATCCACATTACAGTAATAAAAATATGACTTTCAAATGGTAGAAATAGTTCAGTTCAAAGCAAATTGCAGATGCAACACTTTTCATACGAAGTACCTTGGATGCGTTGCGCACACAAATAAAAAGGGTCGCTGGGAAGGTGATGCGTCGGTTCCTTACACACGCAGGGAAGGTGATGTGTTGGTTCCTTGATTCGGGGAAGGTAATTGATCGGTTCCTTACTGCTGCGCAGGGGAGGTGATGCGTCGGTTCCTTACTAGAAAGGATATGATGCATTGTTTCTTACTGTGTGGGGAGGTGATGAGTCGGTTTCTAACTGCATCCCCCAGCGTTGCGACAGACCAGGCGCCTCAATGTGATGCGACGATCCGGGACGATGCATGGATTCTAGCAGCCTCACAGCAGGGCTTGCATCAGAATCGGTGCAGTGATCTCGGACTTGAGAGTCCCGCGCATTGATGCAGCATGCTGTGATTTCGCGAGCCGCGGGCAGGCGATGTGTCGGTTTCTTCGGTGATGCGTCAGAAACAAGTACGCATTCGTCGCACTTCTGGTTGTTGCGTTGCATTTCCAGCTCCCAACCGCCAGATCGACCTCCAGAGGCCCAGAATAGCTACAGGCACCTCTTGGCAGGTCAGAACTCCCAGCAAGCAAGTTCAGGGGAGCTAGGGGTGAAGTCTTTGTGTCCCTGAGACTTCAGAACAGGAGGCAAGCTCTTTGTCAAGCCCTTGGAGATCTTCTTCAAGCAGGGGACACAGCAAACAGCAAAGTACTTTTCCCTTTCCTTGGCAGAAAGTAGCCACTGCAGGCCAACCCCAGACAGCAAACAGCACAGGGGCAGTATTCCTCCTCAGCTCTTCTCCTTGGCAAAGGTTCCTCTTGATTTCCAGAAGTGATCTAAAAGTCTGGGGTCTGGGCCCCTCCTTTTATAATACAAAATCCTTTATTCTCTGGCGACAGAGGGTGTTTTGCCCAGCCAGAACCAGTTCTCTCCTCTCCAGTGCAGCCTCCTAGCAGGAGGTGGTGACAGCATTGTCCTTGGCAGACCTGGCCCATTCAGGAATGAAAGAAATCTCCTTCCCCTACTCTAAATGCAGCCCAGGTCTATTCAGCCCAGCCCAACTCACCCTGGAAGGGCAGGACACACCTCAACTCCCAAAGTGGCTGTCTGAACAGAATGTACAACTACAGCGTCTGTCACTCCAAAGCCAAACAATCAATACACAACCCAGCAGAGGCGCACTGGATGGTAAGGCAAATAAATACCTACTTTCTAAAAGTGGTATTTTCAAACTCAGAAGGTAAAAATCACCCTCACTGAAAAAAGGCTTACCAAACGTTGTTTTCCTATCTTATTTTCATGGGCAGTAATGCTCATAAGATGTTATGAGCAAACTCCAAATTCTATCCTATGGGGACAGATAGCCTTACAATAGTGAAAAAGGAATTTGGCAGCATTTCACTATCAGGACATGCCATACACATCAGGGCATGTCCTAATATTTGCATACACTGCATCCTGCCCACAGGGGTACCTTGGGCCTACCTTAGGGTTGACGCTCATGTAAGAAAAGGGAATGTTAGGGCCTGGCAAGTGGGTGCACTTGCTAGGTTGACATGGCAGTACCAAACTGAGCGCACATTCTGCAGTGGCAGGTCTGATTTACATTTCCAGACTGAGCAATCAGTGCTGCAGGCCCTCTAGCAGCATTTGATTTACAGGCTCTGGGCACACACAGTGCACTGTACTATGGACTGACTAGTAAATCAAATATGCCAATCATGGAATCTCTAATCTATAACAACAATTGACAAAGGGAGCACTTGCACTTTGGCACTGAACAGCAATGACCCAAAGCATCTAGACCAGCAAAACAAAGTCCAGCACACAGCAAAATAATAGGAGGCAAATGCAAAAATACAGGGGAAATCCACACCAATGACGCCAGGTCTAACAGTCACACACAATGGGGTGCTTAGGTGTGATTAGATGGGCCATCACTGCCAAGATGGGTAGCAGGAGCTGGGCCATGTCCCCTTACACTTGAATAGGCTGTGCTCGGTCTATACACAAAGGCCTGCATAGCCCCTGCAGTTAGTCTAAAGCCAGGACCGGAAAGGCAGGGATCTGTGTTTTTCAAAAGCATGCCTCTAGAACATGGGTACTCACAAACTTTCTCTCGGGGGCCAAATTTACAGCGTGGTTTGTGGCTGAGAGCCACACCGGTGGGGGCGGGGTCAGAAGGGGAGGGGGCGGGGCTAAAGCAAAAACAAATTGTGATCATAAGGTTGAACACAGATCCCTGCAGCAGGCGCCTTCGTCCACGGAGCCACCATACCCGGCATACACACATCTCTCTCTCTTTCTCTTTCTCTCCCTCCCTCTCTCTCTCTCTCTCTCTCTCTCTCTCTCTCTCTCTTTCCCTCTCCCTCGCTCTCTCTCCGTCTGTCTCCCTCCGTCTGTCTCCCTCTATCTGTCTCCATCCGTCTGTCTCCCTCTGTCGCCCTCCCTGTCACCCTCTTCCCTCTGTCTCCCTCTCTCTCTCTGTCTCCCTCTCTCTGTCCCTCTGTCTCCGTCCCTCTGTCTCCGTCCCTCCTCTGTCGCCCTCCTCCCTCTGTTGCCCTCTCTGTCTCCCTCTGACTCTGTCCCCCTCTGTCTCCCTCCCTCTGTCTCCCTCCTTCTGTCTCCCTCCCTCTCTGTCTCCCTCTATCTGTCTCCCTCTGTCGCCCTCCCTCTGTCGCCCTCCCTCTGTCACCCTTCCTCTGTCACCCTCTTCCCTCTGTCTCCCTCTCTCCGTCCCTCTGTCTCCCTCTGTCTCCGTCCCTCTGTCTCTCTCCCTCCTCTGTCGCCCTCCTTCCTCTGTCGCCCTCTCTGTCTCCCTCTGTCTCCGTCCCCCTCTGTCTGCCTCCCTCTGTCTCCCTTCTTCTGTCTCCCTCCATCTCTGTCTCCCTCCCACTCTGCCTCCCTCCCTCTCTGTCTCCCTCCCTCTGTCTCCCTCTTTATCTCTCTCCTTCTGTCTCCCTCCCTCTGTCTCCCTCCCTGTCTCTCTCCGTCCCTCTGTCTCCCTGCCTCCCTTCCTCTTTCTCCCTCCCTTTCTCTCTCCCTCCCTCTTTCTCCCTCTGTCTCCCTCGCTCGGTCTACTCCTGACTGCATCTCTCGGTCTCCCTCTATTTGTCACCCTCTGTCTCCCTCCCTCCCTCTCCCTTCCTCCCTCCCTCCCTCTCCCTTCCTCCCTCCCTCTCTCTTTCCCTTCCTCCCTCTCCTTCTCTCCTTCTCTCTCGGTCTCCCTCTCTCTCCCTCACCATCTGTCTCCCTCCCTCTCCCTCTGTCTCCCTCCCTCTCCCTCCCCCTGTCTCCCTCCCTCTGTCTCCCCCTGACTGCTTTTCTATCCCTCTCTGTCTCCCTCCCTCTGTCAACCTCTGTCTCCCTCTCCCTCCCTCCCTCCCTCTCCTTCCCTCCCTCTCCCTCTTTCTCCCTCTACCTCGGTCTATCTCTCCCTCCCTCTGTCATCCTCTGTCTCCCTCCCTCGCCCGTCCTCTGTCTCCCCCTGACTGCCTCTCTCTGTCTCCCTCCCTCTGTCTCCCCCTGACTACCTCTCTCTGTCTCCCTCCCTCTGTCGAACGAACGGTCTCCATTGCCTACTTGGACTACACTCTTTAAATAGTGTCTGCTAAACAAAATGTGTCATGGACATCCATATTTACCTACCAAAATAATCTCTCCAGGCTGCCAAACTCAGTGTTCTCTTTTATTCTGTATGTATTGTTTATTATTCCCATCTCATTTACGTGCCACCATATTTATTCTTCGTGCTAGATGTGAATCAATCACTGTGATCAGAAAATGTTGTTGATGATCCTTTTGTGGCAGCCCCCTGCTGAGGAAATGAGCATCAACATCACTAAGGCCCCATCGTGTGTCCTGTGGAATTCCGGATTCTGTTTCTAGACAAATTGACAGTTGTTATTAATGGGGGAATATTGCATTTGCGATATTCCCCTCTGAAAGCCTGTGAAGTTGCGGGGTGTGAATAGGCTGAAGAATGGAGGATTTCTGTGGAAATGTTGTATTCCCGGTTCCAGCAAGGTAATTCACTACTATCCATAATATTGGTAATTTAATGTGTGATGTAAGAATACTGATGCGGAATTCCAGAGACACCAGTAATTGGGACCAAAGCATTTCTGATTATTACATTTTCGAGGAATTAATCCAATTTATCTAGCCTTTGTGAATGCCTTTCCACTACACGGGAAAACGTGTTGACAACTTTTTGGGGCTAACTTTTGATCCGTTTTGAGCCCTCTCCTTCCCTCCGTTTCCCTCTCCCTCCCTCTGTCATCTCACCCCGTGTGTGTGTCAGCCCTCAGCCAGGGCTGAGACAGCGTCCCTGGCACACACACACACAGCCGCACCCCTGTACTTCACAGGTCTTTAAAAGACCATTAACATGGTAATGAGGCTTTGTTCACCTCCTAGGCCTCTGCAGCTCCACTCTATCACTGGAACCGCCCGGCCCCCACAGAGCAGAGTCTCTGAGAGTCCGGGCTGCTGCAAACTGCGTGTTTCCTGACACATGTACGTAATCTGCAAGGTCCGCGGGCCGCCAGGAAAAGCTTGCCAGGCCGCTGACGGCCTGCGGGGCGTACTATGAGTACCCATGCTCTAGAAGCTTCTCCCCACTTCAAAGGCATAACTGTATAAATACTGAACCTCAAACACCAACTCTTCAGTTTACTTCTGGACCTATGAATACTCTGCCAGGAAGAAGGACTGCTGTGCCTGGCTAGACTGCTACTCTAAAGGAACTGCTGACCTGCTGCCCTCTTGTCTGGGGAAGGCGAACTGGACCTGCAACTTCATCTTAAACACAGAACCCCGAGTGACTCATTGGGCTAGCCTGCTGGCCTCCTGATCTGAGTCTCAGGGACATAAAAGGCTCCCCAACACCCTACACCAGCCCTGGACCAAGCTGGAGTGAGTTACTAACCCATGTTAGCTCTCAGATCCTGGACCCTTGGTGGGGCTCACAGGTGCTGAAATCAAGCTTTGGACCACAAACGGGCCAGTTCGCACCAAGACAATATCACTTGCGCCGCAAATGAGTGCGAAGATCTGTCAGCCTGACTTTTCACACCGTAGTGAGTACTTCCACTATTAATCTCCAACAACATCCACCAGTGACAATAGCCGGCACTCACACTTCGCCAACACCCTCCTGCGACTCTGTCCCTGTATTCCAGCAGCTCTCTGCAACGTGAACGGGACTCTAGGCACGAACTTGAGGAGGTAAAGTGTGCTGTGCTGATGTTTAGGTGTTGCTGCCCTGGTGCGGAGGTGCTGCACTGGTGCCGAGTTGTGGCTGTAGTGATGTTAATATGGTGCTCTGCTGAGGTGGTGCTGAGTGATAATAATATGGTGCTGAAGTGGTGGTGTGCTTTTGCGGAGGTGGTGCTGAATGCTACTGAGGTGGAGCTGAGTAAATGCTGAGGTGGTGCTGAGTGAAGCTGAGTTGGTGCTACGCTAATGTTGAAGTGCTGCTGTTGTGGTCATGCTGAGGTGGTGCTGCACTGGTGGTGGTGATCTGATGAAGAGGTGCTACTGTACTAATGTTGGGATGGTGCAATGCTGATGCCGAGGTGGTGCTGTACTGAAGCTGAGGTTGTGCCTAGATGATGCTGTGCTGGTGCTTAGGTTGTGCTGAGTGATGCTGAGGTTGTGCTGAGTGCTAATGATGAAGTGGTGGTGTGCTTGTGGGGAGGTGGCACTGAGTGATCCTGAGGTGAAGCTGAGTGATGCTGAGGTGGTGCTGAGTGATGTGAGTTGGTGCTGTGCTGAGGTGATGCTGACCTAATGCTGAGGTGGTGCTCCGCTGATGCTGAAGTGGTGCTGCGTTGGTGCTGAGTTGCTTTGGAGGTGGGGCTGCGCTGGTGGTGGGGATGCTGTGCTGATGCTATGCTGATGTTGAGGTGGTGATGCACTTGTGCTGAGTGATGCTGAGGTGGTGCTGAGTGATAATGGTGTGGTGCTGAAGCGGTCATGTGAATGTGCTTGTGCGAAGGTACTGCTCAGATGGTGCTGCGTGATACTGAGGTGTAGCTGAGTGATGCTTTGGTGCTCCGGTGATGCTGTACTGCCGCTCAGGTGAGGTGATGCTGTGCTAGTGCAGACGTCGTACTACGCTAATGTTGAAGTGGTGTTGTTTTGGTGCTGAGTTGCTGCTGGGGTGGTGCTGCACTGATGCTGTTCTGGTGCTGAGTTGATGCTGCGCTGGTGGTGGTGCACTGATGCAGAGGTGGCGCTGTGGTTGTGTTGAGTGATGTTGAGGAGATGCTGTGGTCGTTTGGAGTGATGGTGTGGTGGCACTGAGTGATGCTGTGCTGGTCTGATGCTGAGGTGGTGATTCTGCGCTGATGCTGAGGTGGTGATGCTGCACTGATGCTGAGGTAGTGCTGCACTGGTGTAGAAGTGGTGCTGTGGTGGTGCTTAGGTAGTGCACTGCTGCTGCGCTGGGGCTGAGTGATGATGTGCTGGTGTTGTGGTGGTGCTAAGCTGCTGCTGAGTCATGCTGAGGTGGTGTTGCACTGTCTACTTGCAGGATATCTTGTTTTGTAACCTCACATTGCATGCCACATTTGGAGAGCATGAGGAGACATTCCTTGAAATTGGTTTAATTTCACCAGCAATGGAAACCTAAAAGTAAGCATCCAAAATTGAAAGCATGCAACTTAAAGCTGCTTCTGTAGTAGGGGATCTCTGTGTATAGTCATAATCTAGAGAATAGTCCCGCCCATGTGCGTGGACCCTGAAGCAATCAAAAGTAATCTCTTAAGTCGTCAAACATTGCAGACCTGCACAGACACTTAAGAGAGAATTTAAAGACAGATAATGCAGCCTATATACACAGGCTACACTGTCCAGAACTTCAACTAGAAATTCCACCAAAAACCCACAAACAGCACAGCCTGTCCAGTGTTTTCCACAGAGAAAATCCTTCCCCTACCAGCAGAATCCTCTGGCATGATAGAGAAAGTAGTGGACAGACAAGCCCCATAGGCTGCCATTATGTGGCTCAGAACAGGATACTGTGCCTTTAAGAGTACCTTCCAGAACTCTCTCAGTATCCCAGAATGCACAGCAGGTCCCTTTTACTTTCAGTTCTTTTTGAAGGCGTAACACGCCAGACCTGTAGCATTCCTTACATGAATATCTTTATCCACTGGGAGGAGGGCGGGCGCTTATGACTATAACAGAGATACCCCTACTACAGAACTGGAGTTACAGGACAGAAACTACTCCTTCTGTAGTAGAAGATCTCTGTGTATAGTCATAATCTAGTGAATAGAATGGCAAGCCCATCCCCACACCAAAGCGGCGGTGGAGAGAAGAGAAATAACACCACTACTGTGCGAACAGATTTCGCAGCAAAGCCTGCCCAACCTGAGCGTCTGTCCTGGCATCAGTGTCCAGACAGTAATGCTTATCAAAGGTATGGACCGACTTCCAAGTGGCCGCCTTGCAGATCTCTGCAATCGGAACATTACGTAGCAAAGCAGTCGTAGCAGCTTTGCCCCTGGTGGAATGAGCCTTAAGTTTACCCTCTAAGGTCTTATTAGCCTTCTGGTAACACAATTGTATACAGGACACAATCCACCTAGAGATGGACTGTTTTGAGGTAGCAAGATTGGTCCTGACTGATCCATAGTTGATAAACAATTGGTCTGACCTACGAATATCTTTGGTTTTATCCGGATAAAATTTCAACACCCTCCTAACATCCAGGGAATGCAGAGACCTTTCCGCTGGAGACGAAGGATTCTGAAAAAACGTAGGCAAAGTTATGGTCTGGTTAACATGGAAATCAGAGATAACCTTTGGAAGAAATGTAGGATGAGTACGCATAACAATCTTAGCAGCATGAAATACAGTATAAGGTTCTTGGCAACACAACGCCTGTATTTCACTCACCCTACGGGCCGATGTGACGGCCACGAGGAACGCCGCCTTCCAGGACAGGTGCTGCAACGAAGCCTTATGAATAGGTTCAAAAGGCTCCTTCATTAATCTGGACAGCACCACATTCAATTCCCATGAAGGCGAAGGAAGCCGGACAGGAGGGAACACTTTCTTCAAGCCTTCCAAAAAATCCTTGATCACAGGGATCTGGAAAAGGGAAGTCTGTGAAGGGCATTTCCTGTAGGCAATCAGCGCCGCGAGATGAACCTTAATGGAATGGAAATTAAGGCCAGACTGCGCCAAATGTAGAAGATACGGAAGGATGACATCTTTCTTACATGTTGTTGGATCATAGTTCTTGGACTTGCACCAGATGCAGAATCTCTTCCACTTGTAAGCATAGGAAGTCCTAGTGGAAGGTCGTTTAGCCTCCTTCAATATGTCCATACAATCTTCTGGTAGATTCAAATGGCCATATTGCACTATCTCAGGAGCCATGCCGCCAAACTCAAAGACGAGAGGTTGGGGTGCACCATTTGCCTCCCGAACTTAGTGAGAAGGTCCGGCCGGCACGGCAGCCGTATGTGAGGAAGGAGAGACCGGTAAAGCAGGTCCGTGAACCACCACTGCCTGGGCCATTCCGGGGCAATCAGGATCATCCGTGCCCTGGACAGCTTGATAAGCACCGCCGGAATCAGGGGAACGGGTGGAAAAGCGTACAGAAAGCTGTTCGACCAGTTGATCCATAGCGCATTTCCCTGCGTCCCCTGCTGGTAGTACCTGAAGGCGAAGCCTCAGCATTTGCTGTTTTCGGTGGTGGCGAACAGATCTACGTCTGGAGTCCCCCACCTTGCAAAGACTTCTCCTAATACTTTGTCGTTTATGACCCATTCGTAGTTTTCCTGAATCAGTCTACTCAGTGCGTTCGCCTGAACATTCTGCACACCTGGTAGATGGGTAGCCGTTATCATCAGTCCTCTGGCCAGAAGCCAGTGCCAGACCGTCTGCGCCTCCTGAGACAGAGTGCGTGATCTCGAGCCCCCCTGCTTGTTGAGGTAATACATCGTGGTGATACGTGGACTCCGTCGGGGACCACGTTCCTTGTATCTGTAAGTCTCCGGAGTGTGCGCCCCAGCCGTGGAGAGACGCATCCGTCACTATAGTCTGCGTTGGAATGTCCTTGTGGAAGGGAACCCCTCTGAGGAGATTCTCTATGGACACCACCACTTCAGAGACTGAAGAGCATGCAGAGACAGTCATATCTTGTCGTCCCAAGACCCTTTCCTCTGATCCCACTGATCCTCCAAGCACTCCTACAATGGTCTCATATGCAGCCGTGCGTATGGCGTGAGGAAGATACAAGAGGCCATCGACCCCAGTAGAGAAGACACTGTCCTCGCTGTTGTAGATGGAGCGGTTATGAGAGCCTGAGCTTTCCGAAGGAGTGATAATCGTCTCTCCTCCGAAGGAGACACGCTTGCTGACAGCGTATTGATGGAGGCTCCCAAGTACTGTATGCACTGGACCAGAGTTGTGACAGACTTGGACATGTTGATGTGCAACTCCAGCTTGTTCAAGAGAACGCACGCCTTCTGGAAGTGCGCTTGAGCTTCCGAGAATGAGGAGGCCTTGATCAACCAATCGTCCAGGTACGGGTAAACGAACACCTTGTTCTTCCTCAGGTGTGCCGCTACCACTGCCATGCACTTCGAGAATGTTCTGGGCGCAGACTTCAGCCCGAATGGGAGTACTGTGTACTGATAATGATTGGCGCCGACTTGGAATCGCAGGAACTCCCTTTTTTTGTGCAATGGGCACATAAAAGTAAGCATCCTGTAGGTCTATAGCACATACGAGCAAAAAAATGGTCAGGGGTTCTGCCCACTTAACCCTCCCGTACCTGAGCAGGAGACATCCAAGGATGAGAAAGTAGCAACAAGGGGTACCGAAGCGATCAATCCAATTTTAATTCTCAAACAAGAAACAGTTAATTATTTTGTGAATCAAAAATCAAACATCAAGAAAATATATATGTAAATTCATCGACACACATATGAGCGGACATCAAGGGAAGCACAACAACCGACAGTCTATATACAAAACATCACATATACATCATATACAAATATACATCACATTTACAATATCAACAAACGTTTCTATGTACCCTAAACACAAGAAATATATAAAAATATATATATATCCCAATTCGGATAAGTGCCTCCACTTAATTTACAATAGAGTGCACAACACAATGGTAGTCCCAAAAACAAAGCACCTGGGGGTTAACACATCAACCCAGTCTATATTTGTATTGGTGCAAATCAGACAAAAATCATTTTTTGAATTGTAACAGGGGACTCCAGTCGAAGCAAAAAGGTGTTGACGCAGTCGCGGTCGCGTTTCAGCCAGATAATGTAGGCTTCATCAGGACAATGGGTACTCTGATAATAACAATTATATATATATATTATACCTTCTTACTTGCCAAGCAAGAGTACATATAATAAAATCACATCACAGCTGCACAAGTGACATTATCTCCCCCATGAGTGGAAATGCAGGGTCTTCTAGTGAATCCATCAAGTAAAAGGGAGGGGAAAAAGAAAGGCAGACATAGGAGTTACTGCCCAGCAGTGTTCAACTAAAGATCAAACATACTTAAGGAAAAATAAATAAAACAACGTGTATATCAGATGGGCCCTCAAACACACCTCTATGCGTGAAAAAAGCACACGTGTAATGGAGCACAAGGGACACCACAAATATGTACACCTTATCTCCCACAGTGAATTCAAGTGTCTAAAAAACAAATCCTATCACTCGAAAAGAAGAATATATACCTATTCTTCTGGGTCCTGGCAAATTCTCGGACCAATATCAGTGGCTAGCACACACAACCACCAACACGGGGGTGGGGGGCGGGCGGGAATCGCTTTCTAACGCCAGTATAAGGAATTATTCCTAGAGCAAACATATATAAAGACCAATGAATCGCAACCTCAAGTCTGATCAGGAAAGAGGAGTCTCATCACAGTGTCCATTTACATAGACTCACTCCAAACAATTGGTCTAGCATACCTTATATATATATACAATGAGTCCACTCGGATGAGGGAAGAGGAAAACAGGCGTGGCTTAAATCACACATACTTTCTGCCATCATCATACGGCCATCGGGGGGTTAAGGAAGGAGAAAGAGGGACAGTCCATTAAAACTAACACTGACCTCTAATCACGCTAGTTCATAGCCACAAATCTGTTATACAAATAATAGGCGCACACAAGTCAAAAGCAGCAATCTATAATAAGTAATATCGGTGTGTATCTCTGTCTCACAAAAACAAAGCTAGAGATTAGGGGACCGTGTAGAGACGGAAAGTCCATCCAAAAGTGATACACATAGGGCCACACTAGGCGGGGGAAACTCGAGAACTCGTAGACCTTACACCCACCCAAATAATCACAGTTTCTGTCAACTTTAAAAACATAGTAAACCACACGACCCATCTATAACGAGAGATCGCGGTAGTTATGGTGACAGAACTATCACAATGTCGCGCCTATTGCACTGGCCCTCATAATCATGCATGTAAACCCAGTCCATATGGCAGCCGCAGTTTGTGTGCCAAAAAACGCCGCGCCGGAAGGAAAGAGAAAGGGTGGTTACCTGCAATCAAGGGTGCGAGGCGACAGTGACAACCAGTGTTCGCTGCAGCGTGAGTCAAACACCAGGAAGGGAAAGGCGGCCGACCTCGCGCATGTAAATGACGCATCTCAAGCGTCAGCACGAGCGTCAGACCCGTGGGTAACACTGAAAACGGACAAATAAATCCAAGGGACGATCTCTGAATCCTCGTATCCACACTTCCCGAGCATAAACCGGCATCACCCGATCCAAAGTCCCTCATTCTATCCAAGGCAGGTGCACACATACAAAACATAGCACCCTCACAAAACCAATATGGGTGAAGTCAATAATAAATCATCATAAAACGAAAACCAATCAAAAAGACATAAAAAGGAAAATCAAGATATGTTTAGTGTTGTGAAAAGACTCCTGTATTTCCACAATTTGGGTTCCCATTTTAAATCATACATATTCGCCCTATATACCAAGAAGACAAAGCAGCAATCAAGTGAACAATGGCTATTCGAATTCGAATTGCCACATTTTGTAAGACTGTATATACACAATAAAATCTCCAAAGGAATCAATATAAATGTAATTCTAGTATAACTATACATACTACAGTGCTATGTATAATATTATCTCATCATCTATTTCAATTCAGAAGAGGAAGCAGCAAAGGGATGGACATTAGGAAAGCTTCATAAAGAAACGGACAACAGTTCAAATCAATGCCCAAATTTCATCACGTTCATTCAGACCATTTTCTGACGTGTGGTATCTCTATTAATCTCGCTTCAGTTCGATTCAACTTGGTCTCTAAATCTGTTTAATTTTTAGCTGAGATGGTAACCAGAACTGCCCAAGTGAAATCTTCTTCATTGTGGTCTGCCTCCATAAAATGCTGTACTAGAGGAGCCCCAATGTACTTACATCTTATGCGTGATTTATGTTGTCCAATGCGCATTTTGACTGCTTGTGACGTCTGCCCAATATATGCCAGATCACAGGGACAGGTAACCACATAGATACAGTTCTTGGTGTTACAGTTTGAAAAAGTGTGCATCATATGTGTGTGACCATTGATCTCAATCTCTTTCAAATCCCTAGTGTTGGGACATACAGAACAGTTCATACAGCGGTAGTGTCCGATTACAGGTGGTAATCCTAACAAGCCCCTGGTGTCTTTTTTGAGTGGTAACATTCTGTTTGCCTTCACCAGATGCTGCTTTATATTCTTTCCTCTACGGAACGCAAAAAGTGGTTTAGGGATGTTCAAATGATCTATAAGTCTCCAGTTTTTTTAAATAATCTGTTTGACCTTATTAGCTTTAGGGTTGAAAGTAAGTACACAGGTCAATGCTATGCCTTCTTTTTTGTCTCTGGGTGTCAGTAAACTTTCTCGGGGTGTGTACCACGCACGTTTAAGTGCTGCTCTGATCAACTTCCTATGATATCCTCTATTGCAGAGTTTATTCATTAGGGTCTCTGCATTGTCAAAGTAGTCACTTATGTTGGAGCAATTGCGACGAATACGCAAAAATTGCCCATAGGGCAAGTTTTCTTTATGGCTCCTAGGATGGCCACTACTGAATTCTAAAAGCGTGTTGCGGTCAGTAGGTTTAGTATAAAGATTAACTTTCAAGGATCCTCCGTTGTTAAAGATCCACACATCAAGAAAATTGATTTTATCATTGCTTGCACTTATAGTGAATTTCAAATCAGAGGAACATGAATTGAGCCACTCATAGAAAAGGGTCAATTCCTCATTGTTGCTGTTCCAGATGAGGAATATGTCGTCGATGTAGCAAACCCACCTCCACAACAAATGCCGAAATGGGTTCGCCACACCGAAGACATACACCTCCACAAATTGGTCCATCACCAGATTAGCAATTTCTGGTGCAAAACAACACCCCATAGCTACTCCCTTCAGTTGTAAATAAAGGGAGTCTTTGAACGTAAAAAAGTTATTTTTTAGACAGATTTTAGCCAGTTCTATGATAAATTTCGTAGGGACCTGGTGGGGTCTACTTCTACGATCTAACACCAACTCCATAACCAATAATGCCTCATCTTGAGGTATGTTGGTGTACAAACTTTCGATGTTGAGGGTGACCAACAATTGTTGGTCACCATCGAACACCGAGTTTTCCACCTTATGTATGAAGTCCATAGTATCTCGCACAAAAGCCCTGGTGGTACAGACAAATGGTTTAAGGAATGTATCAATGTATTTGGCTAGGGGCTCAAGCATTAAGCCACATGCCGCAATAATCGGGCGTCCCGGGGGTTTTTGAGCGTCCTTATGTACCTTCGGAGTACATATATCATAGGTGTCTTTTGTTCAGAAGTGTTCAAAAACTTGTATTCTTTTTTGCCAAGATATCCCAGATCCAAAGCTTCAGTTGTCAGGTGTAGGATTTTGGCTCTCAACATTGGGGCGGGGCTATTGTCTATTTTGCGATAGTGTGCAGGATTATTCAGCTGTTTCAATACTTCACTGTCGTAATCATCACTGTCTCAAAGCACAATGCCACCACCCTTGTCGGCAGGTTTTATCACCGCTAAGGGGTTATTTGCTAGACTAATCAATGCCTGTCGATCTTCTTTCCAGAAATTGAATCTGTAGGAGATATTCTTTTTATTCAATCTATCTACCTCCCTTAGTACCTGGTTCTCAAAAAGTATCACTTCGTCTGGCATACTAGCAGAGTCTGGGCAAAAAGTGGACCAGTCCATCGGTTGTTCTTGATCCATAAAAAATGCTTTTAGCCTAACCTTTCTGAGGAACTGAAGGACCTCAGTTTTCGTGTCTACAGGGTCTTGTATGGTTAAAGGCACAAAAGATAGTCCTTTCACAGGACGCTCAATTTCACGGGGGTCAAAGATATTTTGGACAAATTATAGATTTGTATGGGTTCAGTGTTCAAGCGATCATTGATGTGGTTGTCACCAGAGCCCTGGTGATCATCAATCATGCTCAACGTGGGTACACTCGTTGGCGTGTCCGAATAAAATTCGGATCTTGTGCTGGAGCTGGCTGTGGAAAAGGTTTGAAGGATTGATATTGTGGTTGCCTCCAGCCTCGTCTAAAGCCTCTACCTCGCCTCCCACCTCTATCTACAAAAGGCGGGAGGTTTTGCTGGTACTGGTAGTGTGGTTGGTATTGTGGGTACGGGGGGTAATAATACCCTCCGTCACTTTGGTCTGAGTCAGAAGAAGAATTTGAGAAAGTGAGGAATCTCGTTTTGGATCTTCCCTTATACTGAGTATTGAGATTCCCCGGATTTGTGTTTTTGAAGAAGTCGTCCTTTAGGTAAGGGTACACCAGTTCTAGTTTGAAGTTTTTTATATCCCTGCTTAGTTTCGTGGTTTTAAGATTTACAGTGTGCGATTTGAAGTCTGCAAGAGTCTTTTCAATACTGTCTAGCAAGGCTTTAGTGTCAACTATAGTTGGGTCTCCCTGTATCTCTTCCTCCAATTTTTTAATTTCCTTTAATTCTTCTTCGCTGATACGCAATGCTGTATTAATAGATAGAACTATCCAATCCTGAGAGCATTACGTACCGACCCCACTGAAATCAGTTAAATATGGTTTATCTTGAAGAAAAATCACCGGAATATTTCTCACCTGTAAGCCTACAGGTATAGTATTGGATTTAAGGTGCCCTAATAATACTTCCGCATGTAGTTGTGTGCGGGTATTCTTCTTACGCAATTGAATCAACTTTTCTCCTTTATCAGAACTCAAAGGTCTATCTCCAGCCAAATCAGATCCCAGCACAGATGGTAATTGTTTAAGTCTATTGATTTCCCCTTCTGTAAAACTAACTAGATGGGGTACAGACATATTTCATAGACCATATAGAAACTCGCCACACTCCTATTAGGAGAAATTTTAAACTATATAGAAGGTATGTGGGATGGGAACACACAAGAACGGGGTGTGGGGAAGAAAGAGAAAAACATATATATTATTCAGCTGTGTTACGTGTGCAAAAAAGCACAACAACAAGCATATGACATACAATCAATGAAAAAAGAAAAAAGAGCTCCCCAAGATGCAAACTCATATATGTAGCAACACTAAACAATCAAACAACAAATATGCATTGTATGTGTATGTAGTAAAAATCACCCTCACACTTGACAAAGTGTAAAGCAAAGACTAGCAAAAAAATGGTCAGGGGTTCTGCCCACTTAACCCTCCCGTACCTGAGCAGGAGACATCCAAGGATGAGAAAGTAGCAACAAGGGGTACCGAAGGGATCAATCCAATTTTAATTCTCAAACAAGAAACAGTTAATTTTCTTGTGAATCAAAAATCAAACATGAAGAAAATATATATGTAAATTCATCAACACACATATGAGCGGACATCAAGGGAAGCACAACAACCGACAGTCTATATACAAAACATCAAATATACATCATATACAAATATACATCACATTTACAATATCAACAAACGTTTCTATGTACCCTAAACACAAGAAATATATAAAAATATATATATATCCCAATTCGGATATTTGCCTCCACTTAATTTACAATAGCGTGCACAACACAATGGTAGTCCCAAAAACAAAGCACCTGGGGGTTAACACATCAACCCAGTCTATATTTGTATTGGTGCAAATCAGACAAAAATCAAATTTTTTTTTGAATTGTTTGAATTGTAACAGGGGACTCCAGTCGAGGCAAAAAGGTGTTGACGCAGTCGCGGTCGCGTTTCAGCCAGATGATGTAGGCTTCATCAGGACAATGGGTACTCTGATAATAGCAATTATATATATATTATACCTTCTTACTTGCCAAGCAAGAGTACATATAATAAAATCACATCACAGCTGCACAAGTGACACTATCTCCCCCATGCGTGGAAATGCAGGGTCTACTAGTGAATCCATCAAGTAAAAGGAAGGGGAAAAAGAAAGGCAGACATAGGAGTTACTGCCCAGCAGTGTTCAACTAAAGATCAAACATACTTAAGGAAAAATAAATAAAACAACGTGTATATCAGATGGGCCCTCAACCACACCTCTATGCGTGAAAAAAGCACACATGTAATGGAGCACAAGGGACACCACAAATATCTACCCCTTATCTCCCACAGTGAATTCAAGTGTCTAAAAAACAAATCCTATCACCGAAAGGAAGAATATATACCTATTCTTCTGGGTCCTGGCAAATTCTCGGACCGATATCGGCAGCTAGCACACACAACCACCCACACGGGGGTGGGGGGCGGGGCGGGATTCGCTTTCTAACCCCAGTATAAGGAATTATTCCTAGAGTAAACATATATAAAGACCAATGAATCGCAACCTCAAGTCTGATCAGGAAAGAGGAGTCTCATCACAGTATCCATTTACATAGACTCACTCCAAACAATTGGTCTAGCATACCTTATATATATACAATGAGTCCACTCGGATGAGGGAAGAGGAAAACAGGCGTGGCTTAAATCACACGTACTTTCTGCCATCATCATACGGCCATCGGGGGGTGGAGGAAGGAGAAAGAGGGACAGTCCATTAAAACTAACACTGACCTCTAATCACGCTAGTTCATAGCCACAAATCCGTTATACAAATAATAGGCGCACACAAGTCAAAAGCAGCAATCTATAATAAGTAATATCGGTGTGTATCTCTGTCTCGCAAAAACAAAGCTAGAGATTAGGGGACCGTGTGGAGACGGAAATCCATCCAAAAGTAATACACATAGGGCCACACGAGGTGGGGGAAACTCGAGAACTCGTAGACCTTACACCCACCCAAATAATCACAGTCTCTGTCAACTTTAAAAACATAGTAAACCACACGACCCATCTATAACGAGAAATCGCGGTAGTTATGGTGACAGAACTATCACAATGTCGCGCCTATCGCACTGGCCCGCATAATCATGCATGTAAACCCAGTACATATGGCAGCCGCAGTTTGTGTGCCAAAAAACGCCGCGCGGGAAGGAAAGAGAAAGGGCGGTTACCTGCAAGCAAGGGTGCGAGGCGACACGGACAACCAGTGTTCGCTGCAGCGTGAGTCAAACACCAGGAAGGGAAAGGCGGCCGACCTCGCGCATGTAAATGACGCATCTCAAGCGTCAGCACGAGCGTCAGACCCGTGGGTAACTCTGAAAATGGACAAATAAATCCAAGGGACGATCTCTGAATCCTAGTATCCACACTTCCCGAGCATAAACCGGCATCATCCGATCCAAAGTCCCTCATTCTATCCAAGGCAGGTGCACACATACAAAACATAGCACCCACACAAAACCAATATGGGTGAAGTCAATAATAAATCATCATAAAACGAAAACCAATCAAAAAGACATAAAAAGGAAAATCAAGATATGTGTAGTGTTGTGAAAAGACTCCTGTATTTCCACTTTTTGGGTTCCCATTTTAAATCATACATATTCGCCCTATATACAAAGAAGACAAAGCAGCAATCAAGTGAACAATGGCTATTCGAATTCGAATTGCCACATTTTGTAAGACTGTATATACACAATAAAATCTCCAAAGGAATCAATATAAATGTAATTCTAGTATAACTATACATACTACAGTGCTATGTATAATTTTATCTCATCATCTATTTCAATTCAGAAGAGGAAGCAGCAAAGGGATGGACATTAGGAAAGCTTCATAAAGAAACGGACAACAGTTCAAATCAATGCCCAAATTTCATCATCTTCATTCAGACCTTTTTCAGACGTGTGGTATCTCTCTATTAATCTCGCTTCAGTTCGATTCAACTTGGTCTCTAAATCTGTTCTATTTTTAGCTGGGATGGTAACCAGAACTGCCCAAGTGAAATCTTCTTCATTGTGGTCTGCCTCCATAAAATGCTGTACTAGAGGAGCCCCAATGTACTTACATCTTATGTGTGATTTATGTTGTCCAATGCGCATTTTGACTGCTTGTGACGTCTGCCCAATATATGCCAGATCACAGGGACAGGTAACCACATAGATACAGTTCTTGGTGTTACAGTTTGAAAAAGTGCGCATCATATGTGTGTGACCATTGATCTCAATCTGTTTCGAATCCCTAGTGTTGGGACATACAGAACAGTTCATACAGCAGTAGTGTCCGATTACAGGTGGTAATCCTAACAAGCCCCTGGTGTCTTTTTTGAGTGGTAACATTCTGTTTGCCTTCACCAGATGCTGCTTTATATTCTTTCCTCTACGGAACACAAAAAGTGGTTTAGGGATGTTCAAATGATTTATAAGTCTCCAGTTTTTTGAAATAATCTGTTTGACCTTATTAGCTTTAGGGTTGAAAGTAAGTACACAGGTCAATGCTATGCCTTCTTTTTTGTCTCTGGGTGTCAGTAAACTTTCTCGGGGTGTGTACCACTCCTGTTTAAGTGCTGCTCTGATCAACTTCCTGGGATATCCTCTATTGCAGAGTTTATTCATTAGGGTCTCTGCATTGCCAAAGTAGTCACTTTTGTTGGAGCAATTGCGACGAATACGCAAAAATTGACCATAGGGCAAGTTTTCTTTAAGGCTCCTAGGATGGCCACCACTGAATTCTAAAAGCGTGTTCCGGTCAGTAGGTTTAGTATAAAGATTAACTTTCAAGGTTCCTCCGTTGTTAAAGATCCACACATCAAGAAAATTGATTTTATCATTGCTTGCACTTATAGTGAATTTCAAATCAGAGGAACATGAATTGAGCCACTCATAGAAAAGGGTCAATTCCTCATTGTTGCTTTTCCAGATGAGGAATATGTCGTCGATGTACTGGAATGTTAGTGGTCTCAAACTGAGGTCCACTTTTTGCCCCGACTCTGCTAGTATGCAGACGAAGTGATACCTTTTGAGAACCAGGTACTAAGGGAGGTAGGGATAGGGAGGTAGGGATAGGGAGGTAGGGAGGTAGATAGATTGAATAAAAAGAATATCTCCTATAGATTCAATTTCTGGAAAGAAGATCTACAGGCATTGATTAGTCTAGCAAATAACCCCTTAGCGGTGATAAAACCTGCCGACAAGGGTGGTAGATTTGTTCTTTGGGACAGTGAAGATTACGACAGTGAAGTAATGAAACAGCTGAATAATCCTGCACACTATCACAAAATAGACAATAGCTCCGCCCCAATGTTGAGAGCCAAAATCCTACACCTGACAACTGAAGCTTTGGATCTGGGATATCTTGGCAAAAAAGAATACGAGTTTTTGAACACTTCTGAACAAAAGACACCTATGATATATGTACTTCCGAAGGTACATAAGGACGCTCAAAAACCCCCGGAACGCCCGATTATTGCGGCATGTGGCTCAATGCTTGAGCCCCTAGCCAAATACATTGATACATTCCTTAAACCATTTGTCTGTACCACCAGGGCTTTTGTGCGAGATACTATGGACTTCATACATAAGGTGGAAAACTTGGTGTTCGATGGTGACCAACAATTGTTCGTCACCCTCGACATCGAAAGTTTGTACACCAACATACCTCAAGATGAGGCATTATTGGTTATGGAGTTGGTGTTAGATCGTAGAAGTAGACCCCACCAGGTCCCTACGAAATTTATCATAGAACTGGCTAAAATCTGTCTAAAAAATAACTTTTTTACGTTCAAAGACTCCCTTTATTTACAACTGAAGGGAGTAGCTATGGGGTGTTGTTTTGCACCAGAAATTGCTAATCTGGTGATGGACCAATTTGAGGAGGTGTATGTCTTCGGTGTGGCGAACCCATTTCGGCATTTGTTGTCGAGGTGGGTTCGCTACATCGACGACATATTCCTCATCTGGAACAGCAACAATGAGGAATCGACCCTTTTCTATGAGTGGCTCAATTCATGTTCCTCTGATTTGAAATTCACTATAAGTGCAAGCAATGATAAAATCAATTTTCTTGATGTGTGGATCTTTAACAACGGAGGATCCTTGAAAGTTAATCTTTATACTAAACCTACAGACCGCAACACGCTTTTAGAATTCAGTAATGGCCATCCTAGGAGCCTTAAAGAAAACTTGCACTATGGGCAATTTTTGCGTATTCGTCGCAATTGCTCCAACAAAAGTGACTACTTTGACAATGCAGAGACCCTGATGAATAAACTCTGCAATAGAGGATATCCCAGGAAGTTGATCAGAGCAGCACTTAAACGTGCGTGGTACACACCCAGAGAAAGTTTACTGACACCCAGAGACAAAAAAGAAGGCATAGCATTGACCTGTGTACTTACTTTCAACCCTAAAGCTAATAAGGTCAAACAGATTATTTAAAAAAACTGGAGACTTATAGATCATTTGAACATCCCTAAACCACTTTTTGCGTTCCGTAGAGGAAAGAATATAAAGCAGCATCTGGTGAAGGCAAACAGAATGTTACCACTCAAAAAAGACACCAGGGGCTTGTTAGGATTACCACCGGTAATCGGACACTACCGCTGTATGAACTGTTCTGTATGTCCCAACACTAGGGATTTGAAAGAGATTGAGATCAATGGTCACGCACATATGATGCACACTTTTTCAAACTGTAACACCAAGAACTGTATCTATGTGGTTACCTGTCCCTGTGATCTGGCATATATTGGGCAGACGTCACAAGCAGTCAAAATGCGCATTGGACAACATAAATCACGCATAAGATGTAAGTACATTGGGGCTCCTCTAGTACAGCATTTTATGGAGGCAGACCACAAAGAAGAAGATTTCACTTGGGCAGTTCTGGTTACCATCTCACCTAAAAATAAAACAGATTTAGAGACCAAGTTGAATCGAACTGAAGCGAGATTAATAGAGAGATACCACACGTCTGAAAAAGGTCTGAATGAACGTGATGAAATTTGGGCATTGATTTGAACTGTTGTCCGTTTCTTTATGAAGCTTTCCTAATGTCCATCCCTTTGCTGCTTCCTCTTCTGAATTGAAATAGATGATGAGATAATATTATACATAGCACTGTAGTATGTATAGTTATACTAGAATTACATTTATATTGATTCCTTTGGAGATTTTATTGTGTATATACAGTCTTACAAAATGTGGCAATTCGAATTTGAATAGCCATTGTTCACTTGATTGCTGCTTTGTCTTCTTTGTATATAGGGCGAATATGTATGATTTAAAATGGGAACCCAAATAGTGGAAATACAGGAGTCTTTTCACAACACTACACATATCTTGATTTTCCTTTTTATGTCTTTTTGATTGGTTTTCGTTTTATGATGATTTATTATTGACTTCACCCATATTGGTTTTGTGTGGGTGCTATGTTTTGTATGTGTGCACCTGCCTTGGATAGAATGAGGGACTTTGGATCGGGTGATGCCGGTTTATGCTCGGGAAGTGTGGATACTAGGATTCAGAGATCGTCCCTTGGATTTATTTGTCCATTTTCAGAGTTACCCACGGGTCTGACGCTCGTGCTGACGCTTGAGATGCGTCATTTACATGCGCGAGGTCGGCCGCCTTTCCCTTCCTGGTGTTTGACTCACGCTGCAGCGAACACTGGTTGTCCGTGTCGCCTCGCACCCTTGCTTGCAGGTAACCGCCCTTTCTCTTTCCTTCCCGCGCGGCGTTTTTTGGCACACAAACTGCGGCTGCCATATGGACTGGGTTTACATGCATGATTATGAGGGCCAGTGCGATAGGCGCGACATTGTGATTGTTCTGTCACCATAACTACTGCGATCTCTCGTTATAGATGGGTCGGGTGGTTTACTATGTTTTTAAAGCTGACAGAGACTGTGATTATTTGGGTGGGTGTAAGGTCTACGAGTTCTCGAGTTTCCCCCTCCCCGTGTGGCCCTATGTGTATCACTTTTGGAAGGACTTTCCATCTCCACACGGTCCCCTAATCTCTAGCTTTGTTTTAGCGAGACAGAGATACACACCGATATTACTTATTATAGATTGCTGCTTTTGACTTTTGTGCGCCTATTATTTGTATAACAGATTTGTGGCTATGAACTAGCGTGATTAGAGGTCAGTGTTAGTTTTAATGGACTGTCCCTCTTTCTCCTTCCTCCACCCCCCGATGGCCGTATGATGATGGCAGAAAGTACGTGTGATTTAAGCCACGCCTGTTTTCCTCTTCCCTCATCCGAGTGGACTCATTGTATATACATAAGGTATGCTAGACCAATTGTTTGGAGTGAGTCTATGTAAATGGATACTGTGATGAGACTCCTCTTTCCTGATCAGACTTGAGGTTGCGATTCATTGGTCTTTATATATGTTTACTCTAGGAATAATTCCTTATACTGGGGTTAGAAAGCGATTCCCGTGCCGCCCCCCACCCCGTGTGGGTGGTAATGTAATGTAATGTAATGTAAAATAGCATTTGTACCGCGCAGCAGTCACTCCAAGGAGCATCAAGGCGCAAGATACTGATTCAGAGATGAAAGAAACAGGTAGGGCGTGGATGGAAGCTCACCCAACTGTTACACTAGTGCTCTAACACAGGTGTCCTGTAGCTTGAAAATCCAGGTTTTCAGTCCCTTTCTGAAGTCTTTTTCCTTGTCTAGGGCACGAAGGGAGGGGGGAAGAGTGTTCCACGCTTTTGCTCCGAGTACTGGTAGGGATTTGCCACCTCTCGTGCTGAGCCTGAACCTAGGTACTGACAGGAAATTAGAGCTAGATGATCGGAGATTGCGAGAAGGATGGTATCTGGCAAATCTCTGCTGTAGGTATTTTGGTCCCAGAGCATGGGTGGCTCTAAAGGTAATAATCAGTATTTTAAATAGGACTCTCTTGTTTATTGGGAGCCAATGTAGAGTATTTAGTGCAGATGATGCGGAGGATTTCTTCGGCCATTTAAGGACTAACCTAGCTGCAGCATTCTGTACCATTTGAAGTTTATGTGTGGTGGTTTTCGTAGTACCTGCATATAGACTATTACAATAGTCTATCCTCGACGTCACCAAAGCGACTGTTACCGTCTTCCTAGCCTCTAGTGGAAGAAGGTCGAAAAACTTCCTGAGTCCTTTAATGATGGCAAAGCAGTTACCTGCCACTTTCAAGGCTTGCTGCTTGAAAGAGAGATTGCTGTCAAATGTGATCCCTAGGTTTCGTGCCGATTGAGTTGTATTTGGAGGGATTTCTGCCTTTTCCGGCCACCAGGTTTTGGGCGTAAAGTTGTTATTTGGGCCCATTGGCACGATTTCTGTCTTGCCTGTGTTGCATTTTAGATGATTGACTTTCATCCAATCGAAGGTTGCCGTGAGGCAGCTTTTAAGTTTTTCTTCCCATTCCTGTGTGTCTTTGTCCAGAACTAATATCAATTGAGTGTCGTCGGCATAAGCCACCACATCAATTCCAAATGACGATATTAGTTTAATTAAAGGGGCGGTGTAGACATTAAACAGTGTTGGGCTGAGGCTTGAGCCCTGTGGGACGCCCATCTTTATTAATTTTTCCTTGGAGCGAAATTCTCCGAGAGTAACTACTTGTCTCCTGTCACTCAGGAAGTTTTTGATCCATTCCAACACTGTGCCAGAGATGCCAGAAGTTTCAAGTCTGTTAATCAGGATGGCATGTGACACAGTGTCGAAGGCCGCCGATAGGTCTAATAAAATCAGGACGGCCTGCTTACCCTGGTCCAGAGCCATGCGGATGGTATCTGAGGTGAGCAGGAGGGCAGTTTCCGTGGAGTGTTGAGCTCTGAAACCCGATTGATTGGGATGCCAGGCTTCATTTCCTTCCAGGAATTTGGTGATCTGTTTTTTTACACAGGCTTCAGTGATTTTACACAGCATAGGGAGGAGAGATATTGGTCTTAAGTTGGATAGGGTGGTAGGGTCAGGGAGAGGCTTTTTTTGTAATGGTTTAACTGCCGCTAGCTTCCATTCAGCTGGGACTGTTGCTGTGGTCAAAGAGGAGTTCACAATACTGTTAATCACAGGGTTAGCTACCTCGACCATCATATGTAGCAGTACGGGAGGACATGGGTCAAACGGGGAACCTGACTTGGCAGCTAAGATAGCCTTATGGGTCTCGTCCAAGCTAATGGGAAGGAAAGTTTCCAGTCTGTCCCTTTCCATGTTTTCCTCATTTACCCTAACTTCAGAAGTGATGAAATCCTTGGTGAGTGCTAGTACCTTGTTTTCAAAGTAGTCTGCGATGGTGTTGCATAGATGTTCCGAAGGCGGGATTTCTTGTTCTAATATTTTGGGTTTATTAAAACTATTGACAATTTTAAAAATAGTTTTTTGTTTGTTTCTGGCATTTTCTACTTCCGAGGTGTAAAAGTTGGTTTTGGCTTGTTTAATCAGAGCATGATATGCGCTTCTGGTTGATTTATAGTTGTTCCTGTATTCGATGCAGTAGTTAGTTCTCCATCTGCGTTCGGCTCTACGTACCTCTCCTTGTTTTATTTTTAACATGGGGTTAAACCATGGTGCTGATTGTTGGTTGTGTGTGCTAGCCGCCGATATCGGTCCGAGAATTTTCCAGGACCCAGAAGAATAGGTTTATATTCTTCCTTTCGGGTGATAGGATTTGTTTTTTAGACACTTGAATTCACTGTGGGAGATATGGGGTACATATTTGTGGTGTCCCTTGTGCTCCATTACACGTGTGCTTTTTTCACGCATAGAGGTGTGGTTGAGGACCCATCTGATAAACACGTTGTTTTATTTATTTTTCCTTAAGTATGTTTGATCTTTAGTTGAACACTGCTGGGCAGTAACTCCTATGTCTGCCTTTCTTTTTCCCCTTCCTTTTACTTGATGGATTCACTAGTAGACCCTGCATTTCCTCGCTTGGGAGAGATAATGTCACTTGTGCAGCTGTGATGTGATTTTATTGAATGTCTGACAAAATATCGATATCACAAATATCGATATACAAAAATATCGGAACAAAAATATCGAAGTCAAAAATATAGGAATCCTATCCCTAACAAGGTAAGTACAAATATATCGAAAATAAAATATCGAATGACAAAAATATCGTTTTTTGTAAAATATCGTTTTTTTTAAATATAATAAAAATCTAATATTAACAAAATAATACTTATAAATGTAATAAACATATTTAAAAGTGTACTATAATATTTAAAATTAATACTTAATGTAATACAAATTAATATTAATAAATATATAATACATAATATATTTTTCATTAATAATAACTCTAAATTAATTATTTTGATAACTTATAAACAAATAAAAATGTAATAAATTAGTAATACATTTATTTACATACAATTCTCACATAAATAACAGTTAATAACAACATAATACTAATAAAAAAGCTAAATACATTTTAGATAGCGTATGATTAAAAATTACTATTCCCACTTCAGAGAGTGTGACAGTAGGGAAAGTGTTGGATAGCGTAGCGGTAACAATTACTATTCCCACTCCAGAGAGTGCAACAGTAGGGAAAGTGTTGGATAGCGTAGGGTTAAAAATTACTATTCCAACTCCAGAGAGTGCAACAGTAGGGAAAGTGTTGGATAGCGTAGGGGTAACAATTACTATCCAACTCCAGAGAGTGCAACAGTAGGGAAAGTGTTGGATAGCGTAGGGGTAAAAATTACTATTCCAACTCCAGAGAGTGCAACAGTAGGGAAAGTGTTGGATAGCGTAGGGGTAAAAATTACTATTCCCACTCCAGAGAGTGCAACAGTAGGGAAAGTGTTGGATAGCGTAGGGGTAACAATTACTATTCCAACTCCAGAGAGTGCAACAGTAGGGAAAGTGTTGGATAGCGTAGGGGTAAAAATTACTATTCCCACTCCAGAGAGTGCAACAGTAGGGAAAGTGTTGGATAGCGTGGGGGTAACAATTACTATTCCGACTCCAGAGAGTGCAACAGTAGGGAAAGTGTTGGATCGCGTAGGGGTAACAATTACTATTCCAACTCCAGAGAGTGCAACAGTAGGGAAAGTGTTGGATAGCGTAGGGGTAACAATTACTATTCCAACTCCAGAGAGTGCAACAGTAGGGAAAGTGTTGGATAGAGTAGGGGTAACTATTACTATTCCAACTCCAGAGAGTGCAACAGTAGGGAAAGTGTTGGATAGCGTAGGGGTAAAAATTACTATTCCCACTCCAGAGAGTGCAACAGTAGGGAAAGTGTTGGATAGCGTATGGGTTTAAATTACATACTTATAATTTTTTTTTTATAATACAAATATGATCTATTAAATAAATATAAAACTTTTACAATACATGTACATAATTATTAAAAACATGATTAGCAAAATATATGTAACCTAAAAAAATCATGAAAAACATACCATTTTATAATATTTAATTACCAATTAATAAATAATTAACAATCATAAAATTAACTTAACAATTATTGGTAATTCATTATTACTTAATTACATTAAAATTAGTTCCCACCACATTCCCCTATAAACACACAACCCGCAACAGAACCCATCTATCAATTAATTAATTCTTTAAAATTAATTACCAATGAATAAAATGTATTTACCAATTAATAAAAATTAATGTATGCTTCCTACTAATTAATAATTAATTCTACATAATGAAATTACTTCCCACCCTATTCCCCTATAAACCCATAACCCGCTACTGAACATATTTATCAATTAATCAATTAATTAAAAATATTACCAAAATAATTAAATATAATTACCAATTATTTTTAATTAATGTATGCTTCCTACTAATTAATAATTATTTAAGCATTATTAAATTACTTCCCACCCTATTCCCCTATAAACCCATAACCCGCTACAGAACATATTTATCAATTAATCAATTAAATAAAATTAATTAAAAATAATTCTCAATTAATTATTTAATAATTCATACTAATTAATAATTAATTTAACATAATTAAATTACTTCCCACCCTATTCCCCTATAAACCCATAACCCGCTACAGAACATATTTATCAATTATTCAATTCAATTAAATTAAATTATGTAACAAATATTCTCAATTAATTAATTAATAATTCCTACTAATTAATAATTAATTTAACATAATTAAATTACTTCCCACCCTATTCCCCTATAAACCCACAACCCGCTACAGTACTAAAAGACAATATTTAATTAAATTACATTAAAAATAAATAATAAAACATAATAAATACTATATAATATACACAAAATGTATTTAAAAATCGATATTAGTAACATCGAAATTATTTACTTCGATATTACTGACATCCATATTTAAAACTTCGATATTACTAATATCGATATTAAGAGTGTCGATATTACTTACCTTCTATATTATGTCCCATCGATATTTAAACTTCGATATAATTGTATATCGAAATTTAAAACTCGATATTTTGTCTGTGTACCGATTTTATTATATGTACTCTTGCTTGGCAAGTAAGAAGGTATAATATATATATATAATTGTTATTATCAGAGTACCCATTGTCCTGATGAAGCCTACATCATCTGGCTGAAACGTGACCGCGACTGCGTCAACACCTTTTTGCTTCGACTGGAGTCCCCTGTTACAATTCAATTTTTTGTTGTTGATTTTTGTCTGATTTGCACCAATACAAATATAGACTGGGTTGATGTGTTAACCCCCAGGTGTTTTGTTTTTGGTACTACCATTGTGTTGTGCACTCTATTGTAAATTAAGTCGAGGCACTAATCCGAATTGGGATGTATATATATTTTTATATATTTCTTGTGTTTAGGGTACATAGAAACGTTTGTTGATATTGTAAATGTGATGTATATTTGTATATGATGTATATGTGATGTTTTGTATATAGACTGTCGGTTGTTGTGCTTCCCTTGATGTCCGCTCATATGTGTGTTCATGAATTTACATATATATTTTCTTCATGTTTGATTTTTGATTCACAAGATAATTAACTGTTTCTTGTCTGAGAATTAAAATTGGATTGATCCCTTCGGTCTATAGCACAAAGCCAATCTCTCTGTTGCAGCTGAAGATAAATCTGATGCAACGACAGCATGCGAAATTTCTCTCTGCGAATCCACTTGTTTGCTTCTCGCAAATCCAGAATGGGCCTGAACTCGTTCTTGTCCTTCTTGCGAACCAGAAAGAACCGTGTGTACAGACCTCTTCCCCTTTGAGACAGAGGTACGTCTTCTATCGCCCTTTTCATTTAACAGGATATCGGCCTCCGCCTGGAGCTCGCGCAGTCGAAACTGCGAGCTGACTGGTGTAATTGGTGGAGGCGGGCTGGTGAACCGAAGACTGTATCCATTGCAAACAATATTCAGCACCCACTTGTCCTGAGTAATTTTTCTCCACTCTGCCAGAAAAAATTGAACGCTTCCCCCCACCGGAGTGGGTAACGGATGCAGGGGAAGTAACCGCTCAGGGCCTAGACCCGGCCAGGCCTTTGTTCGCCGCTGCAGACTGCTGCCCGCCTCTGCCCTTCTAGAAGGGCCTACGGAACTGCTGCTGCTGTTGTTGCTGCTGTCCTGAAGCCTGTCCACGCCCTCTGCCCTGCGCCCCGAACCGTCTCTGGAACGGGCAGTAGGTCTTCTTCTCCTTGGGCTTCTCCAACCCAACGGCCGTCAGGGTCTCGGCCTCCACTTTCATGCGGCCCATTTTGTCGTCTGCATGCTTGCCAAACAGGGTTTCCCCAGAGAAAGGCAGGTTGGCCACCTGTTGTTGAGCCTCTGGCTTGAGAGACGTAAGTCGAAGCCAAGCGTGGCGCCGTTGGTTGACACCATGGCAGTACCCATGCGCCGCCAGAAGGGACACATCAGCAACCGCGCTGATGAGCTGGTTCGACACCAACATCCCCTCATTCAGGATCTCCTGAAAATCTTCTTTCTTCTGTCGAGGAAGAAGCTCAGCGAATTGCTGGAGGGACTCCCATAGGGCTCGATAGTATCGTCCTAGCAAGGCCGCGGCTCTGGCCGCCTTCATCGTGGTACACGCTGTCCCACAGACCTTCCTGCCACCCGAGTCTATCCAGCGGCTCTCCTTATCAGGAGGCACTGTAGACGACTGGGTGGTGGCGTGCTGCTTCCTAGCCGCCGTCACTATGACCAAGTCCGGTGTTGGATCCATCCTAAGAAAAGCCGGGTCAGAATCCGGAGCCCGGTACTTCTTGAGGAGCCTGGAGGGGGGGGCCGCCTTCGTCACCGCCGGAGTGAGAAACAACTCATTGGCGGGCTCCACCAAACCTGGTACTAGAGGCAGCAACGGTCGAGACAGGTGCTTTTTATGTAGCGTCTCGAAAATCACTGATGTCGTGGGCGTGGGCGTAGGCACCATCACCGTGATGCCCAGCTTAACCGCACCCCTCAGCAGAACATAAATACCGAAAAATTCAAGGGTGGCAGGGTGTCACTTTGACACCCTGTTGCACCCCTGATTAGTGCTTGTGTGCCATGTGGCACACATACATGCCCTAAGGGTAAATGCACATATTTGCATTTACATAGGAATTCGTTATTTACCACCAACTAATAGTTGTTGGTAAATAACGAATCCTTAAAGCCCTGTAGCACTGTTTACAGTACTACCTACATTCAAAATACAGATTCAGTAATTTTACCGATTCGGTCATTTTACAGAATCAGTAATTTTACCGAATCGGGAAAATTGCCGATTCGGTAAAATTACCGAATCTGTAATTTTTCATGCCCTGCATCTCAGTATCCAAATACCGGTCGGTAACGGCCGAAAATCGGTATTTTCGGCCGTTACCTATATCTGGCCCTATATTATTTAAGGTTTGGACGTTTGAACTGATGAAACCAAAAATGTTATAGGATGAAAAACACATAGCTTCTGGTTGAAAAACGCTTGGGAAACCATAGACAGTGAAAAACATGAGGAGGACATGATTTGCAGCCCTCGGCTGAGTGCATTCAGAATAGAAAAAGTAGTGTTCCGAATCTAACATATGGCGATAGTGAAATGATTTATGTAATAGGGCCAGTCTCCAGGGCAACACAGCAAAAGGAGGGACAAAAGTAAACTATTCACTAACAAAAACAAAGAAATTTGAAAAGGCACACGAAGGTACAAATGAAACTGGATAGGCGTGTTGAAAGCCCATTCATTAGATGCAGCATGTCTTGAGAGACAGTGCATCTACTGCCTAGGCGAGACTTGAATGCATTCTAGATTAATTCCAAGTTGTTGATATTAATTCCAATATTTTATCAATCACTTTTTTGTTTTTCTCAGTGAGGCACGTTAACTGCAACCAATATGCCCAGACATGGATCCATAGCTCACTGTGCTGTAAGTCTGGTCTGAGATTACTTGTATTCCTATTCAGAAGTGACGTGGCATAGCAGTTTAGCAGGACTGTTCCTGATGGAGCTGCACCAAGGTTGAACTTCACATTGTTTTGCTTTGTATGTAGGAATGCAGTGAGGAAGAAACATGGGTGCAAATTAATAGTGGCTGAGTTTAAATCTAGCTTTCCACCAATCCGTTTATGTTTTTCTCGTCGGAATTCTGTTTTTTTTATGTGTAGAGTGTGGAGCATTGTTGTGATTTTTTGGATTATCTTCAGATGAGCTATGAGTGTACTAGTGATATTGCACAACAAATTTAAGGTGTTTGTAATTTCAGAATTGAGAATGAGGTATATTCCATTCAAGTTGAGAGTATATAGGAATTTGGACATCGAGCCAGCATTTTTGTATCTCATTATATGTTAATGGTATTTGTGTAGCCACCTGGCAACAAAGCATTTTGCAGTAAAGAGCAGTAGATTAACATGACATGTGTAGAGGTCAGAAGCAAACATTATGGAGTTATTAAGTAGGCCATGAAAATTCCAAACTGTAGATATTTTCCAAAAAGATAGCAGGCTTGGAATAATTCTCCATATTTCAGGAAGTAGATTACATTAGTTTGGTGCATTGGAAAAGCCTGGTTGAGAGTTTGTGATGTGCTAGTTTTCAAATTTCTCGTAAAAGTGGAGATGCTTTCTGTGTCTTTGAATCAACCTGCAATGTTTTTCCCAATATTGTTTTAGCTTGTGAGCTAGTAGTTCGTTTTCAAATTCCTGCCACATCTCTGAGAAAAGGATATCGTGAGTAGAGAACCTTTTCGGCTTGAGTAAGCAAACACGTGGTGGCATCTAAGACTCATTAGAATAGTCAGAGGATAGCAGTGCAACATCTTTTGTGCAGCATGGACTTGTGGTTGGGTGTCATCATTCCTCTAACAAGCTATTAGTAACTGCACAGTAGTTTTCTTGTACAAACGCATGGAAAGACTTTCATTTGGGGACTGAAAAACAGGATATGAAGTATAACAGCCCCAGCGGTACAAAAGGGGGTGGTGATGGACGGAGCATCTGAATCAATCAAACACTCACACCCAGTCAAAAGATCTGGGTTTAATCCATCACCGTTCTTTAGCCCACTCTGCCATCCCAGTTCAGACATGGCTATATGCATATCAGTCTGACCCTGTGCCTCATGGGAACAGTCCAGCCCGAACGGCCAAGCCATGTCTTCCCTGGACCGGAAACAAGCTTCCGAGGACCGGTTTCTGGCATTCCAGCCATCTTCAGCCCAGCTTGCTTGAATCCAGTGGCAAAGCGAGCAAGGGACTCGCGTCTGAGCACACCCTGCCACAGCCCCAGAACAGATAAAGGAAAATAGTTCTTAGGATCAACAGTGCAACTTGGAACATTCCTAAAATGGGGTAGGACAAGGACATATCATCTGTCTATTTTAGTCCCTCCGAATAAGGATGTGGGCTGCTTTCTAAAGAGTGTCCACCGCAAGCATTTAATCCCTGTGTCTCATCTACATACTCAGATAGCCAGATACCCGTAAAAGAGTAATGGTATCTGTTACGCAATTATCTCTGTTTTTTGCAGCTACAAGGAGGCCTTCAATATACTGCACTAATGTAGATTTTCCAGGTAAATCTAGATTTTCCAATGATTTCTTTAAGCAACTGATTAAAAATAGATGGACTTTCGGTGTACCCTTGAGGGATTCTACACCATGCTAAAATACGTTCTTTGAACCGGAACGCAAACATTTGTTGGCTTTCTGGATGCAATGGAACAGTAAAGAATGCATTACATAAATCAATAACTGTATACCATTCTGCATCATGCGGAATCTGATATAAAATTACCGCTGGATTTGGTACAACCGGGCAACATGGAACAACAATTTTATTAACTTTTCTCAGGTCCTGAACAATTCTGAAAGTTCCGTTTGGCTTTTTGATTCCCATAATTGGTGAATTACATGGACTACTCTCAATTTCTTTTAAAACACCTTGTTTTATGATTTTTCTATTATAGGAATAACTCCTTCAATCACTTCTGCTTTCATTTTATACTGAGGAATGTTAGGATAATCTGCTCCTTGTTTTACTGTTATTTGTACTGGATCTACATTTTTCATCAGACCCATTTCATCTCCAGTGAAATCCCAAATGTTTACATTCACTGTATCTTTTGATTCTTCAGGTAGATTATTCTTATCAAACACAGGAAATAATTTGCTTTCTTCTGCCTCAACCATTGACATTGTTAATTTGTAAAGGCCATCTTCTTCTGGAGTTTGAAGCTTATACCATACGGTGAGCAATATATTGCACAGTTCATCTTACAAAGAATATCCCTACCTAATAGATTTACAGGACTACTATCACAAACTACAAATCTGTGCATGTCTTTAAATTTACCTATTTCAACTTCTACTGGTTCAGTTAAATCTGTTTTTATTTGCTGATTAGCTACACCTACTACTTAGATTTTATCTCCAGAGAGAGGAAGGTTTTCTATTTCCACTGATCTAACAGTAGAACGGGTAGCACTTGTATCCACTAGGAAAGTAATTTCTACATCATTCACTTTACCATTTACAAATGGACCAGATTGATCTACCTCAAGAGTGGCTCCAAGCACAAACTCTTCCTCCTCTCTCAGGCACCGTCAGAAGTAATCTTCAGATTCACTCCCTCCATCTTCTTTCAACCAATATTGTTGAGACACATTCGACACATTCACTCTCAGTGATCTGTTTACCTGTTCACCTCCGCTGAATCCTGTTTCTGCACATTTACACAGTTTGGAAGTGGCGGTTGTGGTAACTGACTTTGCTGAATCACTACCTGTCGCTGTAGCTGTTGTTGCTCATTTATCTCATTCTGCATCTGTGGATTTAATAATGTATTTTTTAAATGAATTCTGGGCGGATTCTTACACTCACGATTCCAGTGTCCAATTTCGCTGCAATTAAAACATGGGAGTTTCTGTTTTAACTCTTCTATATTTCCCATCAATTTTGGTTTATTATAATTACCTTTAAATTTCCCTTGATTTTGTTCAACATTCTTATTTCCTAAAGTTGCTATTTGTTGTTCAGACACTTTTACCTGTGCCCACATAGCTTTTTCTTTCAGCTCCTTTTGTTTAGCATCTATTTCATCACTACAGTATTTTGCTTTTCTCAAGATATCATCTACTGTGTGAGATTGCCAACCAACTATTCCAGCTCTTACCATTTCACTAATTTCAGGTCTCAAACCATATACAAATCTGTATATAAAATGGCTCATGTCTTTTTCACTTAAATGTTCATAACCACTGTATTGTTTAAATACCAGCAGTAATATTTCATAAAATGAATGTACTGATTCTTTTGACTCTTGGATTGTTCTGTCAATTTTAACCCAATCTATCTCTTTTGGAGGAATCTTGTTTTTCAAAAACACAATTATCTGTTCGTACTTTCTCATTACTTCTGGAGAAGGAGCACCTGTTACTTTATCTCGTTCATATTCCTCTCTTGGCCAATCTATAGCAGTTTTACATTCTGTCCAAAGATCTGATGGAACAACTATGTCAAATAATCCATCAAGATCAACCCACAAAACTTTTGAAACTTTCACAAATCTTTCTACCTGTCGATACCATTCTACAGATTTTTCTCTTAATCGAGGGAAATCGTTTGTGAACAGTAAAATGTCCTGTCTTGTCCATGGGACATGAACATACCCTCCTCCTGGGATGTATGACGGTACAACGCGTACCGTCACAACGCATCCCTTTACACCGCATCCCTTACAACGCAAGTCGTTACCACGACTTGCGTTGGGGGTGCGGATTTCAAATAGTATAATTTACTATTCTAACACCAGTCCCCGTGGACCCTAGGGAAGGTGTTGGGATAGTAAATTTACTATTTTTAATCCTTTAGCGCCCTCCAGCGCAAGTCGTGGTAACGACTTGCGTTGTAAGGGATGCGTGGTAAAGGTACCGCATTGTAAAAACTTCGTGGTAAACGATGTTTACCCTCCTCCTGCTATTTCTCTCATTGGAAACTCATTCACTACTTTTTCCTTTTCTCTGACACGAAAAGCTAAACTTGTTCTGTCTTCATCCCTTTTCTTTGTCCATTTCGCTCTCCATTTACTCAATTCGCCCCATTTTCTCAAAATCACAATTAAATCTTTTATATGAGTGAGTCTTCCTGAGGTATTCATATTTTCAATGTCTTTTTCAGAGAAATCCACCCTATAATTTTTCTGCAAATTCTTCTGCTTACTTAAATCTACTTCTAATTCAGAAGCCATATCTTCTAATTGATCATATTTGTTTTTCGTTTTCCATGTTATGCTTTTGCAAATAAATAATAATTCATCATCCTGATATGTCTTTAAACTGTCAGTTCCAATTGTTCCAATTATTAATTCCTCTAAATCTGCTTTCAATTTTCCAACATCAAGTAATTTACATTCTGGGGTTTGCGTTAAATCTATTTTACTCAAACTCTTTTCTGGAGTTCCAGAATCAGAATCTGCACCAGTTGGACTTTTACATGACAAACTTTGATTAAAAGTTAAGTCAGGCATCATCATTTTCTCTCGATGTATTTCAGACAAGTCTGAATAAAAAAATTCTGTTACTTTCTGTATTTCTGAATTTAATGGAACAGTTAAAGCTGAATGTCTAATTTCTTTTTGATCAAATACTGGAAGAACAGGTCCAATCGTTACAGGTACTGTTACTGCTTCCATGCTTTTAGTTAACTGCTGTATTAATTCATTCGCAGAATGAATATATTCTGAGGTATCTGGTAATCCCTCATACCTTCCTGTTCTAAATCCACTTTTTGGGGTTTCATTTCTTTGAACTGGGGTTTCAGAATAATTACTATTTTCTCCTGTTATATTTGAATTACGTCCTGTTTCTATTCTTTCAGGTGTTTTTCTAATATTCGGATTTGTTTCAGGGGATGTCTCATCAATAATTTCTCTTTGTGGGGCACTTGGAGAAGTCCATGAACAAACTGGTTGATATGGTGGCGGTTTTTTAGTATAAATGTCTTTTAATACCACATCATCTGAATCACGTTCTTCACTAATTCTATTTTTCTTTTGGGTACTCTTTCGTCCCATTACTTCATCAATTAGTCTCACTGGATACAAGCCATCACACATGTCTGCGCTTCTCCATCGACGCATTCTATCCTGATGAGTTTCTCTATCAAGACCTAATCTTGTTCCCCTTAAAACTCCTCTGCTCTCTCGTTCTAATTCATGCATTTCGTCTTCCCATTCAACTAAGGCTTCAAATTGAGTAGGTCTAGGCCTTGGTACAAGTTTCACAATTCTTTCTCTTAAATTTTTCAAAACCGCTATGTTAAATGATCCATCTTCCAGCCATGCTAATACACCATCATTTTCAATATACTTCATCCAATTCTCAATCCAAAGACAGATATTATAACCATATTCACCCAACATATAAGCTGCAGGTGTTTTGTACTTATGAATTAATCTTCCGCCTCGCGTTAAAATTTCTTTATCAGGTTTAAATGTATTTTTCAATTTCTGAAACCATGAAAGCTTCTTTTTCTCTTTCATAAAATAGTAATCCATATTTTAAAATACTTTCCCTTACTTCGGAAAAGATCGTAACAACTTCCTTGTTATTCCGTATCAGCAACCAATCTGTGCGCGAAACTCACCAATAAACCTATCAGGTTAAGCTTCGTCATTATTTTACTCAACCAATAGAATTACAGTTTTTCAGGATGAACCAATCAGCTGCGCAAGTACTGTGACGTATGTTAACCAATCACAGCGCGACACTAGTGACATATGCTACCGCTGCAGCTTCTCTGTCCCTCGCTCGCTCCTTAAACTGACCCCTCCTTTAGAAAATATTTTCACTGCGCCATATTTACAAAACTTTCAATTGAAGCCAGTTAATAACTCCACAAAAACAAATAATTTGTCTGTTTCGCTAAAATAAAGTGATAGCTTTCCAAACATTCAAGTATTCTTTTCATGTGAAATAGACAACGCTATTTTCACAGAATATATAAATTTGTCGATAAAGTAAGGCTACTTTACCCTTCTAGCAGGTAATAACGAACTCGTTTCACTCTTAATGCACATACAGAGATATTTTACACCTCCTTAGAGACAATTCAGAGTTTCACTCGATCGTATATTACAAATTCATTTACACACATTCATACGGAAAAAAATCCCTAGTCATACATACACAAATCTTCAGTAGGACTTTAACCCACCAATAGAAATCCTCACTCGCCAGTAAGATAGACAATGCTTCCTTACCTTTCACCCAAGCTTTGATAAATTCTACTACTCTTTTCACAGTGAGTTTTAAAACAGGACAGAAGTCCCTGTACTCGAATGTTACAATTTCATAGATAATCCTCACTATACATTCTACCTTGCACGCCTAAAATCCCTAAACTTGTGCTGTACGACCACAACACTACTGATATACGACGATACCACTATTTTGAAATAGAACAAATGCACTGTGTAACTTCACCTGTCACACTTCTCATGCCGGCACAAACCAGGAATTTTCACACTGCTGGAAAAAAAACTTTTGACTACATAGAACAACTAAACAAACTTAACATGTTTTAGACATCAATCCTATGTAATTACCATGTAACATGCTAGTTACCATAGTAACCGTAACTCTGCTACCAAGTAATTGATCCAACCCTCCGATTGAAAAACTGTCTCATAAATGCTATCTAATACCTCAATACTCACCATTAATCACAAAACACATATAAAGGCCCATAATACCAATGAGACAATTTCTGAGCAACTGAATCAGGTGGTAGGATTAATAAATCTTCTCATTTATTATTTACACTATTATATACAACTGCAGTTTATCATCTTTATCATGGTTTTAAAAATCTATTATTTATTAAACAGACCACTAAGGCGATTTAATCAACTGATGGTAACTAGACCATGAATAAACAAGCAAAAAACAGAGGAGAGTCCTAGGGGATATTTACTGACCGAGCATTGCTATCAGCCCTAACAACTATAAATACCAACAACAAGGATAGCAATGGGTCAAAAAACTAAAAACTATCTGTGTGTCTATAGGGTACAGCCGTGAAATCCACTTAGAGTATTTCGTGGTGAGAAAATTATACCCATCAGATTACCGACCTGTACCGCCCTACATCATTTGGGATCCTTCACCATGAAGGCAAGTGGTATTACCCACAGCAGATTTGGCAGGTTGTAGCCTAATCTAATGGATATGTCTCAAATGTGAGTGTAGTATACTGTAGTATCAGGTGGTAATCTGACTAGCAGTGCTAACTGTGATAAACTAATATGAGCATAATGTGAGAGAATCTTAAAATTGGGTAGTGAAAGTGGAGAAAAAGAGCAATTTTAATGAGTTCCTATCCACTCCCAAAGTAAAATCAGTGCATAGTAGTGTAAACAAATAACTACTAAAATTGATGTTTGGTCGACATGTTTCTGCAGTAAGGGCGGAGCCAGTTGGTCTCCTACTGCGTCTTCGTACATCAAACCCTAAGACACCCAATTTTTATCAATTGCCTAAAATACACAAAACACAGCGCCCCCCCCCCCCCCAGGATGTCCCATAATATCAGGGATGGGGCCTCTACTGGAGGCCCTGTCGACATTTGTCGACTTCTTTTTAAAGCCCATGGTAAGAGAAATGCCACCATTCATAAAGGACACCAAAGATGTTCTCAGGCTGTTGCCCGACATTGAATACAACAAACAAACTGACATCTTGGTGTCATTCGATGTTGAAAGTTTGTATACATCGATACCACAAATGGAGACCTTAGAGGTTGTCGAGGGGCTTCTAGCAACAAGAGAGCTCAATTCAATAACCCCAGTCAGATTGATTATGACATTTGCCACTCTGGCGATGACTGAGAATTTCTTCCAGTTCGAAGATTCTCTGTATTTGCATATTAGCGGGACTAGTATGGGCAGCGATTTTGCCCCTAGTCTCGCTAATCTGTACGTACACAGGTTCGAGCAAGAGCACATTTTCGCAGACACCAACCCACATATTAGGTGTCTGCGAACGTGGAAGCGCTACATAGATGATATTTTCGTCGTGTGGCGAGGTACAGAGAACCAATTGAAAGACTTCCACGACTGGCTCAACTTAAGGAATCAATTCCTCAAATTCACCATGGAATATAATAATAACAGACTAGCATTCCTGGACCTGCTAATTTCCAGTACTCCGTCTGGTCTTGCCTCAGAATTATACCGCAAGCCAATGGCACGGAATTCTTTGCTCAACTATAACAGCTGTCACCCAAAGTCACTACGTGACAATTTGCCCTACGGGCAATTTTTACGTATTCAAAGATATTGCTCGACGAAAACAACTTTTGAAGTCCATGCCAATAGCTTGGCACAAGATCTAGCTGACAAAGAGTATCCTAAAAAGCTGATTCTGCAATCGAAGAAAAGAGCTGCGAATAACAATGGAGCTATATATTAGCACATATTAGTTTATCACAGTTAGCACTGCTAGTCAGATTACCACCTGATACTACAGTATACCACACTCACATTTGAGACATATCCATTAGATTAGGCTACAACCTGCCAAATCTACTGTGGGTAATACCACTTGCCTTCATGGTGAAAGATCCCAAATGATGTAGGGCGGTACAGGTCGGTAATCTGATGGGAATAATTTTCTCACCACGAAATACTCTAAGTGGATGTCACGGCTGTACCCTATAGACACACATATAGTTTTTAGTTTTTTGACCCATTGCTATCCTTGTTGGGGGTACATGAATAAACAAGACCAGCTTGTCTTCTTCAAATCTAATTTTATTAACTTTATTATTCATAAAGAAAAAGCATTTAACGTTTTAGAATCTTTATTTCATAAGCAATTAAGAAAGCAGCATTTTAATAAGTAAATGAATTTATAACATTTTAAAGCAAATTCAGAAAAACGAAGTATTAGCAGAATAACAGTTTCCATTCCCTAAAATCTATTTCCCTGACTATTTCTCTCTTCACCTAAAAGGGGAAAAATCATTTAAAGTCTGCTGTCCTTACATGCGCCAAAGGTCCATCAGCATGTCACGACACTCAGGAATCGGAAAGTAAGAGTTTTTTCCTTGCTCATAGTGTCAGACTTTATACCTTTCTCTCTAGCTAAACTTTCTAATTTTTACATTCTTTTTGACAAATCCAAGCTTCTCATTGGCTGTCCAGTGTCAGTCCATGATTAAACATTGTTATGTCACCTCCGACTCTTGACCAAGTCCAGGCTTCATATAAGCCCTATTGTCTTTCATTTCCACGTTTTCCGCTTCCTCAAGAATGATACTTTTTTTCTTCGAGTTTTTGAACATTTACTTCCTAACCTTGGCAGACACATCAAGTTCCTGTCCTTGAGCTATCTCTTCATGAGCACGTTGAACGCGACCAAAGTACTGCTTTACAATTCACAGTGACAATGCAGTAAAAATCTTCACTGCTGCGGACAAGATTTCGCGTCTGCAGCTCTGTCAGACATATTTTCGGCACCATCTTTAGGCCTCACTTTGGAAACTATTATTAAACCAACACAAGACATCAATTAATTAAAGAATTGAGACCTATTCTGTTACCCTCCCCCCTTTACTAATTAATCCTGTTAATTATGTTACCTAGCAAAAGCACATAAATGCAGCATTATAGTTACCTTTCCTTTTCGAATAACAGGAACTCCATGAGCTTTTATCACGAAAAGACATAACATAAGCACATAAAATAAGCACATGCCATTAATTTAACTGCGCATTTAATACTGACAAAGACAATAGACAAGGTTAGTTTATTATTTTTCTTTGAGTATGCAACATAAAGCACATTAGTTTTTCCCGCATGTAATGATGAATGTACTCTTAAACTAAGTTGATTAATAATTTCACCACAAGCTTGTTAATTCAATTAATCGTTATGGAAGATCAATTTCACAAGTTTGAACAAAATCTTGTTCTTTATCTTGCTCCATCAACTCCCTCATCTGGTGATTTTTGAATCACCAAACAATACCCAAAAATGTTATAAATTTTTAACCATTGAACATGTTTTGGACTTTCCTAATATTAGTATTTCTAAACTTTAGATTCACCTGATTTTCTGCATTTCTCATATTGAGTTCTCCGAAACTCTTCTAATTCTAATTATTTCTCCTTTTCCTTTCTTAGTTTGCAAATTCTTTTCTTTTCTATTACATGTTTTCTTCTCTTGTGTATCATGCAACTAATTTTTAAGAAAAGTATCACTATAGCTATGATTATTAAAGGAAAAACTATTTTACCTATAATTGAACTACCAATCTCTTGAAACCAATGTTTAATTGCTGCAAATCTTTTACCTAAGCGTTCTGAATAACTCTTGTCTTCTAAAGGTTCTACTTCTTCATGTAATTCAGTAATATTCTTTATGTACAACTCTATATTCTGACTTTTGTCAGGTATGTAAGTGCAACAATGTTGGGCATGCAAAATTCCACAAACTCCACCCTCTTTTGCCAGCAAAATGTCTAGTGCAAGACGATTCTGCATTACCATGGTTCTCATGGCAACAAGTTCTGTGTTCACTAATTGAAATCCACTTGCAGTATCTGTTGACAATCTATCAACAATTGTGGACATTTTTCTGATTTTATTTGAATTCAGGGTTATTCATACCGTAGGTATTAATGCACCAAATATGTCTCCCATAATTTCTGTAAAGCTTTCCCTTCTAAATCTATTCAAGTGATTCCCAATTTCAAATGAACCTTTTGCATTTCTATTTACATGAAAAATCTTTGGAAAGACTAAACCTACATAACACGTCCCATACCAGTGGTCTGGGAGATTGTAATAGGCTTTATTCCCACAAACAAAATAAATTCCAGGGAAAATTGGATCCTTGCCTCCTTTAAATCCCCAACCCCCTATAATACGATAAGTATCTTCACATTGACTTGCACCTACAAAATAATTATCATATAATGTATTATCTCTTCTTATACAAAATTTTCCAGTAACAGGTTTATCTATGTATTGCAACATTTTCATTTCTACCATTGAGCTTTTCATCTTCAATCTGCCAAAATTTTGACTTAGTAGTTTTCAACATCTCATTTCGCTTGTAAATTGCCCTTATCTCTTCTACCATATTTAAAAACGTCTTTTCTTCTGTTCTCAATTTACATGTTAAATTATTTCTAAAAGCATACTCATAAGTGAGTTCACTAGTCGTTAAGAAAAATTCCCTCATCTGTTTAGCAGGTCTCACTTTATTCAAATTATTTTCAACTTTTAAATTTGCAAAAATCTCATCAAAATCTGAGTAGTAGTACTCTAAACGTCCAGTTTTATAAAATAAACTAGTTATTACACTACAGTTTATGCAATAAGTAAGAGGAAGCATAATATACGTAACACCTTCAGACACAGAAGTAGGTAACTTCACACAAATATAGCAATCTTTTGCGTCCATCACCTTAACATATTCAGATAAAAGTCTTGAAAAGGTATTGCTAGAAAAATCTCCCACTGATCTATCTTGATGAATCGCTGGTTTATGTACAATAATTGTATTAGTCTTATCATCTTTTTCATGATTAACTACAACTTTGCTAGTCATATTAGCTTTATACATTTCTTTATCTATTCCAAAAGGAAAAATGACAGCTAAAATTAGCCAAACTAAAATTATCATAATTACACATATTGAAGACAATTTGCAACATCTTTTGAAAATTGAGCATCTCGGATTATTATTAGTATAAGGCATCTTTACTTTCAAACAAAAGCCCTAAAAATAAAAATTGGAAAATTATTGAAAAATTACTAAATATACTCCCCTCCTTTTTAATTTTTTTTTTTTTAACAAATAACTTTATTCTCTAACAGTTTTTCTTCGACCAAGTGTCATACATCAATGTGTTTTCCAGCTAACACAATTTCTTTGACTTTGTGTCTCCTAACACAATTTTTTCAACCTTGTGTCACCTAATGAATAAAATCAATCATTATCACTTGCATCATCGAAATTTTCTTGACTACTATTTACTTTTACTACTGGTGGAATTATAATGTAGATCCACTCAGGTGACTTGTACTTCAGATTTTGCCTTATTATTCTCTTTGCTCTGCTGTTTATCACTTCTATTTTCTTTCCTGCTTGTTTTTTCTTATTTAAGTCTTCTTCTTTTTGACTTGTGATCTCATTCACCTGCTCTTTTGCTTTATTCACTAATTTACATTTTAGGCCTTCAGTTTCTTTTGGCCAATTATCTCCTTTTCTTGTTAGCTTCTTTTTTGGTTCTGCTAAATTATATTCCACTCTCCAAGCTCTTTTCCTTGATATTTTCACTTTTGATTCATCTCCACTTTCATCTGTTTCACTTTCTGTGTTATCAGCTGATTCATCAATAATCAATTTTATTGTGTCAGAGTCTTCTTCAGATTCAGGTACTTCTTTACTCAGTAGTTTCACTTTGTTAGGATTAACATCCTTATAGCTGGTACTTGGATTTTCTTCTTCTTCTTCTTCAATTACTTCCAATTCACCAGTTTCAGAATTTTCGTTCCTTCTTCCAAAGCTTCCAATCTGCTTTTCTATACTTTCCTGATCTTGATCTTGAATCAATTCTTGTTCAGTTTCCTCTTCTGCTATTTGATCTAGCAGATTTTTATCATTTTCTTCTTCAGAGTCTTGTATTACAATCTCTTCATTTTCTTCATTCAGTGCTTCATTCTCATTTGCATTTTCCATATGTCGACTTTCTTGTCGATCTTCAGGATCTGGATTTCTTTCAGGTTCTTCTTCCGAATCTGAATCAGCTGTTGTCTCACCTTCGTCGGGATTCTCAGGTGTTGGCACACGTATGGTGTGGCTAGCATGAATCCATCTTTTCAATCCCCTACACTTTACTGCATTTGTTGTGACTAATATCACCTGTCTTGCCTTCTGCCACCTTGGTACTAGGCAATTTCTTCTTCGATGTACTTTTGTCCTTACCCAGTCTCCTGGTAACAGATCATGAGCTTATTCTTTCTCTTTTGAAAATACTTCAGTTCCTACATGATGGAAAACAGAAGTCACCATGTCAGATAGATTTTTGCAGTAATCCATAATGACGCTATCATTAATGCTCAACAGTTTATCAACTGGAACAAATGCTTGCCTCATGACCCTGCCCATTAAAATTTCATGAGGGCTTAATCCTGTTTTTCTATCTGGAATGCTTCTCAAACACATCAAAACAAGTGGAAGTGCATCTGTCCACTTCATTCCTGTTGCTAAGCACATTTTTGCTATTCTGTTTTTTATTGTACCATTCACTTGCTCAACACCACCTGATGCTTCTGGTCTGTAAGCACAATGTAATTTTTGTTTTATATCCAGTGCTTCACAAATCAATTTTAGTAATCTGTTTTCAAAATGTGTACCGCGATCTGTTTCAACCGTCACTGGAAAACCATACCTTGGTATGATTTCTCTCAAAAGCAATTTTGCCACAGTAACTGAATCATTGTGACGTGTTGGGAACGCTTCTACCCATCTTGAAAACAAACAGATTATCACCAAGACATATCTGAGTTTGTTGTGAGGTGGCATGTCAATGAAATCAAGCTGTATTCTGGTAAATGGACCACCCTCCCGTCCTATGGTTCCCATGCTCAAAACTGTTTTTCTATTTGTATTGATCTGCTGGCGGATAAGACATCTCTGACAAAGGGATTCTGCAATTATTCTGAATTTTGGATTGTACCATATTTGCCTAAATAATTTCACCATAGAATCTCTTCCAATATGTCCTGGACCATGATACATGCGTGCCATTCCAGAAACCATACTGTCTGGCATTACTGCTCTGTCATCTTTGTAAACCCAAACCTCATCTTCTTCTCTTTGTCTGCATCCTGCTTTTAACCATGTGTCTTTCTCCTCATCACTCGCTTCATCTTGCAACTGTTTTACTCCCTGCCAAGTCTCAACTACAGATATTAGCATAAATGAGTTCAAAACATGTTCATTTTCTTTTTTCCGATTAATGGACACATTATGTTTTGCACAGAATTTTGCTATTGTGTCAGCATATGAGTTTCCTTTTGTTATGTAATCCTCTCCTTTCTTATGTGCTGTGCATTTAACTACTGCAATTTTTTTCTGGTAGTTGAATTCCGTCAATCAATCTTTTGATCAATTGAGCATTTATTATTGGTGATCCTGCAGAAGTTAAGTAACCTCTTTGAGACCAGAGCTGGCCATAGTCATGAATTACACCATAACCATATTGACTATCAGTCACTATGGTAATCTTTTGCTCTTTTCCCAATTCACATGCACGAATCAAAGCAATTAATTCTGCTACTTGAGCTGAACGAATTCCTGGAAGAGGGGAAGCTTCAATCACATCTACAACTGTACACACTGAATATGCTGCACTTAGAACACCTTCATCTGTTCTTAAGCATGAACCATCAACAAACAAAACATAATCTGATTCAGATAACGGGACATCTTTAATGTCCTGCCTTGGTTTAGTGCAATATTCTAATGCATCCAGGCATTCATTATCAATCTCATCCCTGATCTCTGTTTCAGATGTGTCAGGAAGCAATGTGGAAGGATTTAAATTCACACATCTTGCAATTGAAACATTGTCTGATCCAAGTATAACTTTTTCATATTTTGTCAGTCTATTGTTTGTCAAATGCTGTGTTTTGCTTCTAGTGAGAAGAATTTCAACTGAGTGTGGTACATATACTTTTACAGGAAATCCCATTATTATTACTTCACTTTGTTCCAAACTTACACTTGTTGCAGCTACAGCTTTTAAACAACCTGGTAATGCTTTTGCAACAGGATCAAGAACAGCTGAGAAATATGCTATTGGCTTTCTCAGTCTTCCATGTCTTTGAATCAGAACTGATAATGCACATCCTTCTCTTTCACTGCAACATAGCTCAAATTCTTTTTCATAATCAGGCATTCCCAATGCTGGAGCTTCACACAAACTTTTCTTTAACTGTTCAAAAGCTTCTAAGTCAGTTTTTGATAGACTAATTGGATCTTTTATGTCTGCTTTTGTCAGTCTCTGCAGTGGTTTTGCGATTACTGAAAATCCCCTAATCCATTGGCGACAATGACCTACCATTCCTAGAAACATCCTAACCTGTCTCTGTGTTTTTGGAGGTTGCATTGCTTGAATAATTTTTATTCTTTCTCTTGTCACTTGTCTGATTCCTTTGGCAATTCTGTGACCAAGATATTTCACTTCTTGTTTGCAAAACTGTAATTTCGCAGGTGATACTTTCTGTCCCTCATCTGCCAGATGATTTAAAAGAGTAATGGTATCTGTTACACAATTATCTCTGGTTTTTGCAGCTACAAGGAGGTCATCAATATACTGCACTAACGTAGATTTTCCAGGTAAATCTAGATTTTCCAATGATTTCTTTAGCAACTGATTAAAAATAGATGGACTTTCGGTGTACCCTGGAGGGATTCTACACCATGCTAAAATACGTTCTTTGCACCGGAACGCAAAAATCTGTTGGCTTTCTGGATGCAATGGAACAGTAAAGAATGCATTACATAAATCAATAACTGTATACCATTCTGCATCATGCGGAATCTGATATAAAATTACCGCTGGATTTGATACAACCGGGCAACATGGAACAACAATTTTATTAACCTTTCTCAGGTCCTGAACAATTCTGAAAGTTCCGTTTGGCTTTTTGATTCCCATAATTGGTGAATTACATGGACTACTCTCAATTTCTTTTAAAACACCTTGTTTTATGAATTTGTCTATTACAAGAATAACTCCTTCAATCACTTCTGCTTTCATTTTATACTGAGGAATGTTAGGATAATCTGCTCCTTGTTTTACTGTTATTTGTACTGGATCTACATTTTTCATCAGGCCCATTTCATCTCCAGTGAAATCCCACATTTTTACATTCACTGTATCTTTTAATTCTTCAGGTAGATTATTCTTATCAAACACAGGAAATAATTTGCTTTCTTCTGCCTCAACCATTGACATTGTTAATTTGTAAAGGCCATCTTCTTCTAGAGTTTGAAGCTCTATACCATCCGGTGAGCAATATATTGCACAGTTCATCTTACAAAGAATATCCCTACCTAATAGATTTACAGGACTACTATCACAAACTACAAATCTGTGCATGTCTTTAAATTTACCTATTTCAACTTCTACTGGTTCAGTTAAATCTGTTTTTATTTGCTGATTAGCTACACCTACTACTTGGATTTTATCTCCAGAGAGAGGAAGGTTTTCTATTTCCATTGATCTAACAGTAGAACGGGTAGCACCTGTATCCACTAGGAAAGTAATTTCTACATCATTCACTTTACCATTTACAAATGGACCAGATTGATCTACCTCAAGAGTGGCTCCAAGCACACACTCTTCCTCCTCTCTCAGGCACCGTCAGAAGTAATCTTCAGATTCACTCCCTCCATCTTCTTTCAACCAATATTGTTGAGACACATTCGACACATTCCCTCTCGGTGATCTGTTTACCTGTTCACCTCCACTGAATCCTGTTTCTGCACTGTATCTCTGCACATTTACACAGTTTGGAAGTGGCGGTTGTGGTAACTGACTTTGCTGAATCACTACCTGTCGCTGTAGCTGTTGTTGCTCATTTATCTAATTCTGCATCTGTGGATTTAATAATGTATTTTTTAAATAAATCCTGGGCGGATTCTTACACTCACGCTTCCAGTGTCCAATTTCGCTGCAATTAAAACATGGGAGTTTCTGTTTTAACTCTTCTATATTTCCCATCAATTTTGGTTTATTATAATTACCTTTAAATTTCCCTTGATTTTGTTCAACATTCTTATTTCCTAAAGTTGCTATTTGTTGTTCAGACACTTTTACCTGTGCCCACATAGCTTTTTCTTTCAGCTTCTTTTGTTTAGCATCTATTTCATCACTACAGTATTTTGCTTTTCTCAAGATATCATCTACTGTGTGAGATTGCCAACCAACTATTCCAGTTCTTACCATTTCACTAATTTCAGGTCTCAAGCCATATACAAATCTGTATATAAAATGGCTCATGTCTTTTTCACTTAAATGTTCATAACCACTGTATTGTTTAAATACCAGCAGTAATCTTTCATAAAATGAATGTACTGATTCTTTTGACTCTTGGATTGTTCTGTCAATTTTAACCCAATCTATCTCTTTTGGAGGAATCTTGTTTTTCAAAAACACAATTACCTGTTCATACTTTCTCATTACTTCTGGAGAAGGAGCACCTGTTACTTTATCTCGTTCATATTCCTCTCTAGGCCAATCTATAGCAGTTTTACATTCTGTCCAAAGATCTGATGGAACAACTATGTCAAATAATCCATCAAGATCAACCCACAAAACTTTTAAAACTTTCACAAATCTTTCTACCTGTCGATACCATTCTACAGGTTTTTCTCTTAATCGAGGGAAATCATTTGTGAACAGTAAAATGTCCTGTCTTGTCCATGGGACATGAACATACCCTCCTCCTGCTATTTCTCTCATTGGAAACTCATTCACTACTTTTTCCTTTTCTCTGACACGAAAAGCTAAACTTGTTCTGTCTTCATTCCTTTTCTTTGTCCATTTCGCTCTCCATTTACTCAATTCACCCCATTTTCTCAAAATCACAATTAAATCTTTTATATGAGTGATTCTTCCTGAGGTATTCATATTTTCAATGTCTTTTTCAGAGAAATCCACCCTATAATGTTTCTGCAAATTCTTCTGCTTACTTAAATCTACTTCTAATTCAGAAGCCATATCTTCTAATTGATCATATTTGTTTTTCGTTTTCCATGTTATGCTTTTGCAAATAAATAATAATTCATCATCCTGATATGCCTTTAAACTGTCAGTTCCAATTGTTCCAATTATTAATTCCTCTAAATCTGCTTTCAATTTTCCAACATCAAGTAATTTACATTCGGGGGTTTGCGTTAAATCTATTTTACTCAAACTCTTTTCTGGAGTTCCAGAATCGGAATCTGCACCAGTTGGACTTTTACATGACAAACTTTGATTAAAAGTTAAGTCAGGCATCATCATTTTCTCTCGATGTATTTCAGACAAGTCTGAATAACATTTTTCTGTTACTTTCTGTATTTCTGAATTTAATGCAACAGTTAAAGCTGAATGTCTAATTTCTTTTTGATCAAATACTGGAAGAACAGGTCCAATCGTTACAGGTACTGTTACTGCTTCCATGCTTTTAGTTAACTGCTGTAATAATTCATTCGCAGAACGAATATATTCTGAGGTATCTGGTAATCCCTCATACCTTCCTGTTCTAATTCCACTTTTTGGGGTTTTATTTCTTTGAACTGGGGTTTCAGTATAATTACTTTTTTCTCCTGATATATTTTAATTACGTCCTGTTTCTACTCCTGCAGGTGTTGTTCTAATATTCAGATTTGTTTCAGTGGATGTCTCATCAATAATTTCTCTTTGTGGGGCACTTGGAGAAGTCCATGAACAAACTGGTTGATAAGGTGGCGGTTTTTTAGTATAAATTTCTTCTAATACCGCATCCTCTGAATCACTTTCTTCACTAATTCTATTCTTTTAGGTACTCTTTCGTCCAATTACTTCATCAATTAGTCTCACTGGATACAAGCCATCACACATGTCTGCGCTTCTCCATCGACGCATTCTATCCTGATGAGTTTCTCTATCAAGACCTAATCTTGTTCCCCTTGATACTCCTCTGCTCTCTCGTTCTAATTCATGCATTTTGTCTTCCCATTCAACTAAGGCTTCAAATTGAGTAGGTCTAGGCCTTGGTACAAGTTTCACAATTTTTTCTCTTAAATTTTTCAAAACCGCTATGTTAAATGATCCATCTTCCAGCCATGCTAATACACCATCATTTTCAGTATACTTCATCCAATTCTTAATCCAAAGACAGGTATGATAACTATATTCACCCAACATATAAGCTGCAGGTGTTTTGTGCTTATGAATTAATCTTCCGCCTCGCGTTAAAATTTCTTTATCAGGTTTAAATTTATTTTTTAATTTCTGAAGTCATGAAAGCTTCTTTTTCTCTTTCATAAAATAGTAATCCATATTTTACAAAACTTTCCCTTACTTCGGAAAAGATCGTAGCAACTTCCTTGTTATTCCGTATCAGCAACCAATCCGTGCGCGAAACTCACCAACAAATCAATCAGGTTAAGCTTCATCACTATTTTACTCAACCAATAGAATTACAGTTTTTCAGGATGAACCAATCAGCTGCGCGAGTACTGTGACGTATGTTAACCAATCACAGCGCGACACTAGTGACGTATGCTACCGCTGCAGCTTCTCTGTCCCTCGCTCGCTCCTTAAACTGACCCCTCCTTTAGAAAATATTTTTACTGCGCCATATTTACAAAACTTTCAATTGAATCCAGTTAATAACTCCACAAAAACAAACCATTTGTCTGTTTCGCTAAAATAAAGTGATAGCTTTCCAAACATTCAAGTATTCTTTTCATGTGAAATAGACGATGCTATTTTCACAGAATATATAAATTCGTTGATAAAGTAAGGCTACTTTACCCTTCTAGCAGGTAATAACGAACTCGTTTCACTCTTAATGCACATACAGAGATATTTTACACCTCCTTAGAGACAATTCAGAGTTTCACTCGATCGTATATTACAAATTCATTTACACACATTCATACGGAAAAAAATCCCTAGTCATACATACATAAATCTTCAGTAGGACTTTAACCCACCAATAGAAATCCTCACTCGCCAGTAAGATAGACAATGCTTCCTTACCTTTCACTCAAGCTTAGATACATTCTACTACTCTTTTCACAGTGAGTTTTAAAACAGGACAGAAGTCCCTGTACTCGAATGTTACAATTTCATAGATAATCCTCACTATACATTCTACCTTGCACGCCTAAAATCCCTAAACTTGTACTGTACGACCACAACACTAGTGATATACGACGATACCACTATTTTGAAACAGAACAAATGCACTGTGTAACTTCACCTGTCACACTTCTCATGCCGGCACAAACCAGGAATTTTCACACTGCTGGAAACAACCTTTCAACTACATATAACAACTAAACAAACTTAACATGTTTTAGACATCAATCCTATGTAATTACCATGTAACATGCTAGTTACCATAGTAACCGTAACTCTGCTACCAAGTAATTGATTCAGCGCTCCGTTTGAAAAACTGTCTCATAAATGCTACCCAATACCTCAATACTCACCATTAATTACAAAACACATATAAAGGCCCATAATACCAATTAGACCATTTCTAAGCAACTGAATCAGGTGGTATGATTAATAAATCTTCTCACTTATTATTTACACTATTATATACAACTGCAATTTATCATCTTTACCATGGTTTTAAAAATCTATTATTTATTAAACAGACCACTAAGGCGATTGAATCAACTGATGGTAACTAGACCATGAATAAACAAGACCAGCTTGTCTTCTTCAAATCTAATTTTATTAACTTTATTATTCATAAAGAAAAATCATTTAACGTTTTAGAATCTTTATTTCATAAGCAATTAAGAAAGCAGCATTTTAATAAGGAAATGAATTTATAACTGACATTTTAAAGCAAATTCAGAAAAATGAAGTATTAGTAGAATAACAGTTTCCATTCCCTAAAATCTATTTCCCTGACTATTTCTCTCTTCACCTAAAAGGGGAAAAATGATATAAAGTCTGCTGTCCTTACATGCGCCAAAGGTCCATCAGCATGTCACGACACTCAGGAATCGGAAAGTAAGAGTTTTTTCCTTGCTCATAGTGTCAGACTTTATACCTTTCTCTCTAGCTAAACTTTCTAAATTTTACATTCTTTTTGACAAATCCAAGCTTCTCATTGGCTGTCCAGTGTCAGTCCATGATTAAAAATTGTTATGTCACCTCCGACTCCTGACCAAGTCCAGGCTTCATATAAGCCCTATTGTCTTTCATTTCCACGTTATCGGCTTCCTCAAGAATGACACTTTTTTCTTCGAGTTTTCGAACATTTACTTCCTAACCTTGGCAGACACATCAAGTTCCTGTCCTTGAGCTATCTCTCCATGAGCACGTTCAACGCGACCAAAGTGCTGCTTTACAATTCACAGTGACAATGCAGTAAAAATCTTCACTGCTGCGGACAAGGTTTCGCGTCCTCAGCTCTGTCAGCCATATTTTCTGAACCATCTTTAGGCCTCACTTTGGAAACTATTATTAAACAAACACAAGATATCAATTAAATAAAGAATTGAGACCTATTCTGGTACCCTCCCCCTTTACTAATTAATCCTGTTAATTATGTTACCTAGCAAAAGCACATAAATGCAGCATTATAGTTACCTTTCCTTTTCGGATAACAGGAACTCCATGAGCTTTTATCACGAAAAGACATAACATAAGCACATAAAATAAGCATATGCCATTAATTTAACTGCTGCATTTAATACTGACAAAGACAATAGACAAGGTTAGTTAATTATTTTTCTTTGCGTGTGCAACATAAAGCACATTAGTTTTTCCCGCATGTAATGATGAATGTATTCTTAAACTAAGTTGATTAATAATTTCACCACAAACTTGTTAATTCAATTAATCATTATGGAAGATCAATTTCACAAGTTTGAACAAAATCTTGTTCTTTACCTTGCTCCATCAACACACACCCATGAGTATTTGCAAATCAATTCAGAATTTCATGTCCGACTCCGCCATCGAGTGGATTCATCAACAACAACATCCTCCTACATGTGACGAAAGCTTACGCTGCTGTGTCCTTCAGTACTAGTTCTTGTAGTAGCCATAATCCACGCAACTACTAGTTAACCTTTTGATTGAATACTTTAGCATTGCTTAGGCTACAATTTATGGCACTGTTCTTGTGTACTGTACTGTAGTACTGTTCTAACTTCTAATGCTCCTCTCAGGCCACTCAATGTCTCATTTCCTTTTTTTTCATATGCTGCTACTGCCAGTGTGTACCACTACTACTACCACTACAACAATGCCATTTCATCCGTCCAGGATTCCATAGCCAACCTTAATCGCAATTTGCCATGCAGCCAGCCCTGTGCCTAGCCCTATTCAAACACAAATCACAGCTAAGATAAGCATTTTTGAGGAGGAAGAATAATGGAGTAGGAGGAGAGGAGAGCCTGACAGTAGAACTAGTAAAGTAGTAGGACAATTGAATTCTCTAACTCTGTCAGTGGCACTTTTGTACAAATTTGGGCGATTACTTAGACAATTTGAATCAAGCAGCCAGTTAAGTTTCAGGAAAACAAACGTACAGTTAACCCCCGCCTCCCCCACAAAACAGTAAAAACGCTATGTTTAAGTAGAAAATAAATAATTATTTCGACCCTAGCAAAAATAAATTATCCCGCAAGACCCGACCCATCCCCCTCCCTAACCCCATGAAATGTCCATGAAATGTCCCCAAAAGTCCAAAAACCCCAACGCCCAATTACCACACCCCCAAAAGTCTTTAAAAAAGGGGCGAGGGACAGTCTTTCTCTCTCTACTTTCGCCGGCGGTGTCCTGTGGCCAGGTGGTCACGCAGCTCACTGCGGAGGTCCTTGAGCAGGGCTTTCTGCCTCGCCACCTGTAGTGTAGTTCCTATTTTCCCTAAAGGCCCTGCGCATTGGAATAACAGAAACAGCAGTGTAGACGTAGGAGTGCGGTCTTCTAGGTCTCTACTGACTATGTTAGACTTAATTGGGTTTGTACCAGCTAGCTCAGAGGTCACTGGAAACTTTCTTGACTGAATAGGAAGTGATCAGCTTCCCTGGCTCAGACAAGAAGGGATTCAGTTTTCCAACAACCACATTAACATGACAACTTTGCTCCTCAGAATAAGAGTCAATCTCTAGAGTCGTGTGAAACAATAGACAGCTATTTCACTCAGTCAGTTGTGCAGAATTACTTTCACCAGTATGCTGAGAATAGAGAGACGGGCGTTTTCAATAAAAAGGTATTATTTATTGAACAGTCTTTCTTCTCATGCAAGAGAAATGAATTGCCACAATTGCAAGGCTTGTTATTATAAAAAGTGCGTACAGTAAAAGGAGTATCAAGAAATAATACTGTAAAAGCATGTGTATGGTTTCTTAGCCATAAGATGGTTAAAATTAATAAAATATATACATTCATATATACATTTGGCTAACGTCCTCAACTGGTGCTTCTAACTACGCCTACCCCCAGTGTACCTGACCTAAGCATAATACGTGGGAGGGAGTAAGTAAGTAGCAGTTCTAGTTTAGTTTGGTTTTGCCAAGAGTTTGCTTCAAGAATTCTCTATAAGGGTTTAGTCAGCACCGTACCTCTGGAATAGAATGTAGATTCTATATCCCAGTTACCCGCAAGGGTAGGCTGGAAACGCCGGAGCTGGATTTTCTCGGCAGGAGAAAAGACAGCGTCTTTCTCAGCGCGTCAAGGAGGAGAGGCAGCGTCCGTGGGCTTCTCGCATCTTCTGGGCTTTCTGCAAGGGACAGCTGTTCTGCTCCAGTATTCACCACCACCGCGTTTGCTTAAGGCAACGTCGGTATTATTTATACCTGAAAGGTGCCGAGTTTGACGTAAGTTTTTGGACATAAGACGTCAATAAAGATGTCACCAAGAACTGGTCATTCTTACAGTGCTCGTTAGGAGTTCTATTACAAATCAAAACAAAGCAAGCGGGGCTTTCCCAGGTTGCTGGAGGTTTGGTATGTCGAAAGAACTCGGTGTGCTATCTAGGAATCTAAGGAAGTGACTTCTGCTGTGTCATGGACTGTCATGGACTGCAGAGGCGACTTGCTAAAATATGGTTTTGAATATTATGCCATTATAGGGATATGTATTGAATTGAAAGCGCTGCGAGGCCTTAGGGTATGTACGCGCTATATAAATATAATTTTTCATTTAATTTCATTTCAATATAGCCGTATAGGGGCATAAGGTCATGATATTGATCGGGTCCTAGATAAAACACAACACACCTCCTGCTCAAGGTAGGCCACTCGCACGGTCAATCGGTGCATACGAGCCTTGTAGGTACTGTGGGGGGCAGGTGTTGTTTTCGCTGCTCGGCTACGGTGGGTGCCTGCCGGACCACGGCGCCGTACCGCTGGAGTATTGCGCTGGCTGTATGACCCAGGGGTAGTGGAGGAGGATGCAGCTGTTATGGATGTTGACTGCGAGTCATCCTCCTCCTGAGCCACCAGCCGCCGATATCCGGCGACAATTGCCTCCAGCTTCCGTTGCCTGGCCCGGATTGCCAACTCCTTCCTTGATAGTTTAAAAGGAGCATCTATATGAAGAAAGAAAGAAATACTGTAACCAATACTCTTTAAGATTAACCCAAAATAATTCAACAGAATGTTTGGCACAGTAGCACTAGCAACTTGCAAGCTCAGTACATAACATTTGTGTCATGTATCTATTTAACCTCCCACTTCGTCGGCCTCTGCTCTAACATTAGTGGGAGTTTCAGGAATTCTACTAGCACTACATGGACTCACTACATTAGACTCAGACAGTACACCAGCCTTCTTCTTCTCTCTTGTTTAGCGAAATTAGTATGTAAACGTCTGGAAGTCGGCATAATGCCAGCGCAGTCAGCTTGCACCCAAGAAAAGCAGACGCAAACAATGATGACGCAGACTTGCGTTACTGTTACCAGTCCAGTACATGCAGGTGGTGAAGCTCTTACTTTTCTATTATGTGTGGCTCACCGGTTAGAGGAGGCATACCCAGAAGCAGAGGTCGGCCTGGGACCAGGGTTAAATTCCCGACGCGGCAGGGTACGGAACCAATGTCAGCGGGCTCGATAAATCTCGCCTCGGTGCCTCTCTAACCAGGGGTCCCACGCTGCAACTCTCGGCAATAGCTTGCTTAATCTCCACAACGGCCCCCTCGCTGCCGGTGATGCCTGGCTTCACCTTGGGGATGCCCAATAGGGACCATCTCACAGGGAAAGCCAGGACGGGTTCCCCAGCGGCACACAGCGCCAAGAAACCCTGGGGTGAACGTGCGCTTTACAAATTCATACTAACATAACATAACATAACTGGCCATACTCTGTTACAAGGGCTACTGCTCAATTCATTTAACTTTCACCCTGCCCTGTCCCTGACTACTAGAAAAAGGAAAATGAAGATATATGATCATCTATCCCTTCACAGGATATTTGCTTATATAAGGGATGACTTTAGGTGCTTTGTTTTTATTGATTGAGTGAACACCGATAGGACACACATGAATGACAGAGTTGAAAACAAATTATTAACGGAGGTAGTGAGTGTTCCCCGTAATCGCCGGGGGAAGGCACTTGTGAGTTGTTACTTGACTTGATAATGTGAACTATACAATATAGATACACAATATATGCTGTGCTTGCAAACTACTGTTAGTCAAGGGAGCATTCTGAAAAATTACTACTTCTACTTTCCTCGGCTTTGCTACTCTGGCACGGACGTGCGGTGTTACATGCTCTTCAAAGTAACACTCTTCATCCAGTGACCGTCTACTCTTTCTAAATACACCTATGCTATCTATGAGGAAGATACCATCCATTCAAAGTAAATGTCAATCATTCTTCTTAATGTCTCAACTGGACAAACCTTACTTTTTCTCACCGAAAAACACCCTTTTTTATTTTATTTTGTAAACCGCCAGCCATGCTTCCGTGCTTGACTTGCATTTGAATTTGAACCAAAGGATATATTGCGCACACATACAGTTTCTGTTTCACCCACCCAGGCAGTCCTCTTTTCTTTCTCCTTCCAACCATCCTTGCTTCAGCCGGCCATGCATCAGATTCCCAGCCACCTGTGCCTGCATTCAAAAACATGTATCATTCTTTGCCAGTCATTAATTTAACTCGTTCGTCCTTCCTTACACCCTTTTTTCCCTTTTCGTTCATCCCATCCATCAAGTTAATCTCTGATCTGACTTGGCTTCTCGATAAAACTTTCACAGCTGAGTTGAAATCAAATTTAGAGGAGGCCATTGGTTACTCGTCAACTCCCGCCGCTAATGCTATTGCTAATGCGAAATCAAGGGTGACTGTCTTCTACCTGGTTGAAAAAAAATTAATTCTAAATTTGTAAGTCTTCTTAACAGTAAAGTGTACTTGTACTGTACAACATATACACCCCTGCAGTGAGCCTACTCTGCAATCTCAATAAGTAAGGAATATAATAGCTTACCACTGCCCACCACTACTGTGGCATCCCCCACAGCAGTTCCTGCTGGCACCGCATCCGCCCCTGGAGTGACCACCTCCGCGCTGGCCCCGGCACTGGTGGTGGGCTGTGCCGATGGTGTTACGCCTAGAAAATACATTTATTATTTTTAGATGCCATATACACCACTCCCTATTTTGTCTAGGAATGAAAAAATATGTTCATACATAAACAAATTTAATTATTTGTGACTCTATAGTCTAAACTAAAAATTCCCCTTTCGTAAGTGGAGGGTGTTTTTTATTTATGCTTAGCCTTAACATGCTACACTTTTTGGCACAACTGATGAGTGCTTCCTTTTTAACACGCACCATTTTTCTTTTAACAGACAGAAGCTTCCCTTCTACGAACAAGAGCAATATGTTACTCGAAGTCGTCATCATCACCACCAAGACTTTAAGTTCCAACCAGGTGAGGGCTCTCCCACAATTAATGTGCAAAATCAGCCACTGTTCAGTTTTCAAGAGTTCACTGTTTATCGTATATGAAGTTGATTTTAATAAATGTTTTTATATAATGCACAATTGAAATTTAATATACCGAGTACACACAGAGGTAGTTGTTTTACTTTTAATAAAGCTTTAAAACTTACATAGACTCTGTGGTTTTTGGTCATGAGTGAGTGAGCGAAAGGGTTTGCAATTTGCAAGCATGAGTCCGTGACTATGAGAGGTCGGGACTCTGACTCCATAGTCTTATTTTCTGGGTTGTATAATCATTGGGGAGCATCGCTGCATTCGGGAGCTAAATAATGACTCTGACACACTAGCTAGTCTGTAATGAGATTGGGGGTTCAACTTCTGTTATGACTGAGGTAACTAGCTGCGCCTATTATCACTAATGCCCTATTTCTTGTCCATAGTTCTGTATGTGCAGAATAGTCCCTGCAACAGTAGTAGTATGTCCTCCTATCCAATCAAAAAGTAAACTAGTATCTTATTCTTGGTGGCCATTTACATTTTATTGTTGGGAATTGTCAAAGCATAAACATTAGGAAAACTTCAATATACATTATGGACAACGCAGAGGACTGCTCTCAGTGCCTAGAGCTATTGCTGAATAGGAGTTTTGTTTAACACCTTTTGCCAACTGTGCAAGCTTAGCTAGCTACACAGACAGACTGATAAAATAGTAGTAGCACAGGGAGTCATAGTAGAGGCAGGATAAGAATTTAGAAACAAGAAGATCAAAGACGATTTAGGAAAAAATAGAATTATGATGAACATTTAAATTAAATAATTGCTGTAAAAGTTAGGGAAGTATAATTATTAATATTAACAGGAAAACTTACTGGGGCCAGCAGAAGAGCCCTCGGCGGACCGATCCTGGCCTTCCTGCTCCGCCGGCGTCGCCACTGCCACCTCTGTCCTCTTGCCCCTGGGAGGAGCTGATGTACATGAAAGAAAGACACAAACATGGATGATTGTTGTCAATGAAATCAAACATTTAAAAAAACAATAACAAATTATTTCGGGGAAATAAACAACAATTGCACTAAATGTATTGACCTACTTGATGTGGTCTACTAGGATATTAGTATTGCTGGATTCGCGGACCGTCTACTTGGAAAGTTATGTAACTCACTAAACCAACTACAAAAAGGTTCTACTAGGAGTGACTGCACTCAGCAGCACGCAAAGTGACAGACACAGTCAGTCATGATTGCAGACCACTAAAAAATTTCCTACTAAATACCAAGTCATAATATACTCAACCTATCAATCCACCACCACTATCTCTTCTTAGTGTCAGGAGTACAAAGGAAGGACTCGACTTGAGTCTCTAGTCTCTCTAGCATTACGCAGTTCTGTAAAGTACACTCGTACATAATCACTCAAGCCAAATGAGCACAAAATTGAAAACAAGTAAGCATAGTAGCACCGCCACTGACTGAGCAGGCGAGCACCTGCAATCACAGAAGCTTTTGAAACATAATTTACCTGCATTGTAATCAGCAGCATTCTTGATCTTCAGAAAAAAATTATATTTGCAATATAACACAGAGCAGAAGAAAACAAAGTAGTTATTTAGCTACTAGTACTCACCAAGCCCAGGGATCTCGACGCCAAGCAGGTCGAGCAGGTCTTATTCATGGTCCAGGATGTCGGACCACCGGTGCGTCACCTGGTTGTAGGTGCGCCGGACCCCAGACTCCCGATACATGGCCCGGCACACCTTACCCCATAGCTGGCGACGCTCCCGGAAGCCATACCCAGTACTGGGCCTTCTGCCTGCTGTGACGGTCTTGGAGAGGTGACGCTGTACAAAGAAGACCAGTGCGGCCACCTCCACCGCGCCAAAGATCTCCCTAGGACTTACTGACTCCCCCCTTAACCGCCCGCAAGGGAGCCGGCTACGGGGTGCAGGACTCTTCCCCTTCGACTTGCCAGCTCCCATTGCCATGGTCCTGCGTCAAAGAAAAGAAAAATAGGAAAGAATAGGGAAAAAAAGTAAATAAAAGAAAAGAGAGAGCTAAACAAAAAGTAGTTATTAAAGTAACAAAAATTTGAAAAAAACACAAAATATAGATGTAGAAAAATAGAGATAGATAATGAGTAAAAAAGATTTTAAAAAAGTTCAAACAAACAAAGGATTACAAAGATTAAAGCTGGATAGAAAAAGCATGCCCAGAACCATAGCAATGAATGAAAAACAAGATGGCCGCGCCCATTGCAACCACGTGGGTAAGTTTGCGCGATATTTCCCCCGCGAGCACGCAAAAACAGACATGAACACGCAATCGCGCCCCGCAAGTAGGAAATGCACTACTTGAGCATGCAACTAGCGCCCAAAAACGGAAATACGCGAACACGGAAAACAAGATGGCCGCGCCCATGTACGACCGCATGGGTAACCTCGCGGTAGCCACGTTGAAAAAAATCCAGCGAACACGCAAAAATAAAAAAATCCACAATCTCGCAAAAGTTCGCGTATTTTGCCGACCGCGAGTATGCAAAATTTGCCCATACTTAGTACTCACATGAGGTTTGAAATGATTCACATGTGCAGTGATGTACTCGCATGAGGTGTGAAATGATTCAGATACACATGTTTTTTTGTGAGGCTTGAAATAATTCTAATACATAGTGGTGTTCTTGTATGAGGCTTAAAATTATTCAGGTACGTAGCGGTGGGCTCGTAAGACTTGAAATGATTCAAGTACACAGTGGTGTACTTGTGTGAGGCTATAAGTGATTTGTGTATGCTGTGGTTGTCTCGTATGAAGCTTGAAATTATTCAAGTACACTGTCTTGTACTTGTGTATTGCTTGGAATGATTTAAGTACACCATGCTGTTCTCAAATGAGGCTTGAAATGATTGAAGTATGCCATGGTGTTTTCGTGTGTCATGGTGTTTTCGTGTGAGGCTTGTAATGATTTTCAATGCCATGGTCTACTTTTATGAGTCTTGAAATGACTCAAATACACAGGGGTGTACTCACATGAGGCTTGAAATAATTCAAGTGCTTTGTGTACTCATGTGAGCCTTGAAATGATTCAAATACTCGGTGGAGCACAAACATAAGGTTTGAAATTATTTACGTTTGCAGTGGTGTACTCGCATGAAGGTTTGAAATACTTCAAGTGTGCAATGGGGTAATCTTATGAGGCTTGAGCAGTTGTTGGCTTAGCATTTAGAATATAGCAAGGGCACTTCAGAGTCCACCCATTATTTTGATGAGTCTTTCATGGATGGAAGATCACCTACTAGGCTATTTCCCAGGGCATCAAGCAGCAGCTAACTTGATCTCGACACCAATTCCTTACATTACGGAATACAGAATCTCTTTGGGAGAGTTCCTGTAACCCCCAGGGTCCTGTCCTATTACTGTGTGTGGCTTTATTTAACTTGTTCTCGGATAAGGTGTCTTCAAGCTCCTGCATCACTGAGGCTCTCACATAGACTGTTACTTTTAAAATAGTGTGAATTGTTTGTTACATTACGTGTGTACCCCTGAGGAAAAACTAAACTATACCAGAGGAGATTGCATGATTTCTGGATCCCATGTAATAAAATATTTTTTTTTAACTCCGGTCATTTCTTGATTAGGCCAAAATAATTCATTTGTCCTCTCTTTCCCTCTCAAGTTGCCTCATTCCGTTAATTACAACAGGACTACAGAGGGACCTTGCAAATTTTTTCGATGAATGGCATACTCCATCCTCATCACTACCAATCTCAGCACTGCCATATTTTCCAACTCCTACAAAAACTTTCACCCGTTGTCATACTATCTTTCCGAAACTTCGCCACACACCTTTAAAGCTCTCCATACTGGGGTAGGCAGAGTTGTGACACTGAGTAAGAATGCCACACTCTGAAATTGCTCTGGTAGAACCTCGAGAAAAAGCATCAAACGTGCAAGATCAGGACTAAACACCTCTCCTAGAGTGGTGGCAGGGATTTGGGAGCCATCCGAGTAAGACTGAGGAGAGCTGGTGATGCAGTAAGGTACTGCAGCACCTGACTCTCCAGAAAGGTGAAGACCAAGATGGCACCCGTTACATTCGAAGCAGTGGCGTTACGAAACTTCAGGCACCCACTGCAAAGTACATGAAGGGGCCTCCATCGGACTCAGTGAAGAGCTGTCAAGCAAGGGTACTGTGCTGAGCTTGCCCCCTGGAGCTCAGGCCCCACAGCACTGTGGGGGCTGCAGGGGGCCTATGTTACGCCACTGAATGCTTTTTTTGCAAATAACCCACCTACTGAGAGTATGGAAACAACAGGTCTTAGAAACAAGTCAAAATGTGTCCCTTATACCAACATCCCTGAACAGGTGCTGGCATTTGAGCAGGTACTGCTTTCCTCTATCAATAAGATGGAGAAAAGTAAGAGCTTCACCCACCAGAACATGAGTAAGAAGCAACGAGAGACAATCGGTTTGCTCAAAGATGACCCATCTATCGTCATCAAACAAGCAGATAAGGGCGGGCAGTGGTCATCTGGCCCCACCCTATGTACCTGGCAGAAGGTGAGAAACAAGTAAAGAACACCACTTGGTATCGCCCATTATCGGAGGATCCAACTAAAGACATTCAGGGACAAATTGCCAAAGTTTTAGATTATGGCAAAGAGAATGGCTTCTTGGGAAACAAGGAACATGATTACCTTCTTAAGAAATGTCCTAGGACTCCGGCCCTTTATCTTCTTCAGGAGATCCACAAGAGCATGCAAGAGCCCCCTGGCCGCCCCATAGTTCCGGGGTGCGACTCATGCCCAGAGCCGATCGCACAGTATGTGGACTTTTTCTTAAAACCTTTTTTGAGTCAGGTAAAGTCATATTTGCGAGACACGACTGATTTTTTGGTAAAAGTTGAAGGAACTAGCTTTGATGTACAGTCTCAAATCATGGTGACGATAGACGTCACGTCGCTTTATACTCAAATCCCTCAAGAAGAGGCCCTACAAGTGATGGAGATTTACCTTGACCAGAGAGAAAGACCACATTGGGTCCCCACTGCCTTTATCTTAGAATTGGCGGAAATAGCACTTAAGAAAAACTATTTCACCTTTAATGGTGAGTATTACATGCAAGTGAAGGGGACCGCCATGGGGTGCCCTTATGCCCCAGAAATGGCGGTTCTCTTCATGGCACAATACGAACAGAAGTTCGTGGAAGCTAACAACCCATTCAGAGATCGAATTTTACAGTGGTATAGATACATTGACGACGTCTGGCTCCTGTGGCAGGGGAGTCAGGCGGAGCTAATGTCTTTCCATGGATGGCTCAATGCAAGACACAGGAACATCAAATTCTCAATAGAAAACAGCACTAGTCGCATGACGTTTTTGGATGTTGAAGTGAGATTTGAGGAAGGGCGATTGGTAACATCGCTCTATAAAAACACCATCCTGCACCACAGAAGTGCCCATCCACGCAATTTAAAGGCCAATCTGCCCTATGGGCAATTGCTCAGAATCAGGCGTAATTGTTCGGATGTGGCTGATTATGAAAGACATGCTAGATCTTTTTGTCATGACATGCAGGACAGGGGCTACCCTAAGAAGCTCCTTAAGCACTCCTTCAAACGTGCTAGATACACGCCGAGAGAATGCTTGCTGCAGCTTAAGCAACGCCCTCCGATGAACAAAATGGTGTGCGTCACAACGTTGTGTCCCGACACCCACAAGTTGCGCCAAGCTGTTCTAAAGAATTGGCATCTATTAGAAGGTTTGAATTAACCATTTCCTAAGCCCATCTTCGCTTATAGAAAAAATCGAAGTATTGGCGAACAATTGATTAGAGCTGATATTATCATTCCAAAACCTAAAAGTGACCTGTTGGCACAATGGAACCTAAAGCCGGTGGAAGGTCATCACAGGTGCGGCAATTGTGTTGCTTGTTCTACCACAATTGAGGGCAATGAATTTGTCCATCAGGGAACAAAGTGGAGACATACAGAATTCTCCAATTGCAAAACGAAAAATTTTGTTTACGGAATACTTTGTCTCTGCCCACTAATCTACATAGGCAAGACTAGCCAACAAGTCAACCAAAGGATCAGCCAGCATTGATCACGCATAAAGAAAAAAATAATGACCGCTCCGCTGGTTGAGCACTTCTGTGAAAAAGGCCATAATGAACATGAATTTAAATGGTCGGTGTTATTCACTGTGAATTCAATGACAAAATACCACGGTATTGAGCGTGTCTTACTGCAGAAAGAGGCTTATCTCATTTCGAATACAATAGCACTCAAATTCAAATTCAAAAGTCTTTATTTCGATTGAGTTTTTACAATCATAAAAAGTGCATAGTAAAAAAAGATTACATCAACTTTTTTAAAAATGATTGTCACATACACATTTCTAACAAATGGTAAAAGGCGTTTCGAATTAAGAAAAGACAGTTGATATCTATTAAAAAAGGATTACAAAGATAACTCAGGTGGTTGTACGCGGATTTTCAAACATGCTTTTAAAAAACAAGCTATACATTTAATAGCAAATTGAGTTTCTAAAAACTGTAAAGCCAGGAGCGCAGGCCTGCATCTTCTCAGGCCCATTTGTCGGAGGAGAGGAATAATCCAACGTTTACGTGGGATCTCATAGTAGCTTCAAAACAATGTTACATGTAGGGTAGACTGAAGTGCAATTCAATCACAGGGACATCTAATCAATTCGTGAGACCAGTTTGAAACCTCAGGAAAAGAAACAAGACGGTAGAAGGAGTCAAAACGAAACCTGGTTAAGACATACTTTTCGTGATTTGACAGATAGAAGGACAAATACGACTGAATGCCGGGTGAGGTTTGTATCATCAGTAGATGAGTATTTGTACGTTTGTCTATCTCTGTGCATAAACGTAAATCTCTAAGGTGATTTACACACAGATTCTTCAAGGCCTTCCTGGATATATCAAAAAGTGAAGAGGGGTCAGTAAAAAATAATAAGCAATTTAAATCTTTCAGGAAATTAAAAACATACAGTAACCATGGAATCTTTTTCCAGTGAGCCAAGGATAAGCAGTCAGTTATTAAAGACCGAGTAAGGTGGCATTGCTTTTTAGTCCAAATACGGTGCCATAGGAGGATCGGCTGGTATCTGATGTTATCTGATAGATAATCCAAGCCGAGCTCAATATGGCAACCGTAAATTGGGGCGCTTTGAGGAAGCGCAAGAACGTATTTCAAAAACCCGTTTTGAATTTTTTGAAGCTCACCAAAAGGAGCGTAACCCCAGACACCCGCACCATAAGTTGCAACGCTGTGGCATTTAGCGTGGTAGATTTTGAGCAACTCGGCGGGAGCGGGTTTGCCCAGTTTCCTAGAGAAAGACATCAGCGCCGCAGTTGTACACTGGAATAACAGCTTTTTACTCGCAATGGCGGGTTTCTAGGTTGTTTGGTCATCTATGAGGATACGCAGGTAAGGATATTCCCTGGCATAATCCAATCTAACCTTTTCTACAAAAAGAGGTTTCAGATTTCTTCACTTTCGGGCCGATATGCATCACGAAAGTCGTGCTCTTATTAACTTTTAATCCCAAGGAGAGCATAAACTGGCAGTACTTGTCCAGTTGTAATTGGAGCTGTTTTAATGTTCTCGCCAGGATGACAGAGTCGTCGGCGTACAATAGGGCTGGAATAGGCCGAGTGTTTATGCATGGAAGGTCCTGGCTACCTACCAGCATCGCCTGTTCTAACCCGTTAGTATAGATATTAAATAAAAACGGGGCGAGGACGCACCCCTGTCTAACACCTTTTGCTACACTGAATGACTCAGATAGTTCCCCGTTTGTACCATACCTCACGCACGCATTGGCGTCGGTATAAAGCTCTCGAAGGAATTTTAGAAGGGAAGGATCAACCCCCAGGTCCCTCAGGATTACCCACAATTTGGAGTGAATCACGCAATCGAATGCGGCACTGAGGTCAACGTAAACTAAATACAAATTGCCTCCTTTTGCCCCTGCGTATTTGCCCATTAAGAGTGTCAGATTAAGGGCCTGTTCTACAGTTCCCAATCCCTCCTGGAACCCATACTGGAGATCGGTTAGGATGTTCTTCTCCGAAGCCCAATTCTGGAGGCGCTCCAGCATTAATCGCCCGGCAACCTTCCCCAGTGAGTCCAAGAGGGAAATGGGCCTGTAGCAGGCTGGGTTATCTCGTTCAGCCTTTTTAAAAATTGGTAGCAATACTGACGAGGACCAGGATTCTATTAGGCCGGCCTGTGAGACTGCAAACATGACTTGTGTGACTATTGGGGTCCAAAGATCAAGATTACTCACAAAGATGTCAAGTGGGACTCCGTCGGGGCCAGGCGCTTTACCAGTCTTCGAAGAAGTTAGTGCGGCTGTGACCTCTTTAAGGTCAAAAAAGAGGTCAATTGGATAAGGATTATCCATGATGAGAGCTTCTTCGTGGGACTGTGCGTTTAAGGCTTCAGCGGAGGAATCACCGAATATTAGCGAGTAATGTGCCACCCATTTTTTGGCTGACACCGCCACATATAGGTGTCGGACAGCAGAGAGATCTAGTAGGAAGGGTGACTTGACTGTCCGCCAAAACAGTGAGCAGTCTTTACTCCTTGTGCTCTCGTGTAATTGGGCCCATAGGTTTTTCTTTACTTCCCGTTTCCGGCTTTGTTGGGCCGATTTGTATTTCCTTCTAAGCATGGCTATTTCTGCTACATCTCTGACTTGTTTATGCAATGCTCTTTTTAGCTCGGAGAGAGCTTTCCGGCAGGGGGCATCAAACCACCCCAGCGAATCCTTATCGCAGGATTTATGTTTACGGGTTAACTCATGCCGGATAGCTTTTAATATTTCCGAAAAACTAGAAAGGATCAGCTGGGGTGACGAGGTCTCCGCTAAACAGATATTTATAGAAGGGAGAGTGTTTTGTATGACCTTCCTAGTAATGTCTGCAGGGTTTATCTTGGACCATTTTACAGTGAAGCCATTTTGTTTGTCTAAGGCCAGTGATTGCTGATTTAACAATCTAGTCCTGTTGTAAGCATGTGGTGCTGAGTTAAGTATAAGACTAATGCTATTCGGGTAGTGATCGCTGGAAATATCTGTGCCTGTTATGAAGAATTTCAAATGACCTTTCAAAATTTGAGAGCACAGAATATAATCAATGGTACTAGAGAGGCCTCTGCCGTGAAAGGTCGGCTTAAACTCAACGGGAGGGTTCACTACTTCATTGGCATACTCGAGTTCTAGTGAGAAAAGACATTCATTCAGAATATTACCAGTACTAGTGTGGGTAAAATGCGTCATAGGAGAATCGCATTCGTCTTGAAGCCCGCAAATACCTTTCTTATACTTATTGCACAAAGGAACATTGAAATCACCCCCCCACACAACATAACATAGCAACTGGGAATGCTTTGCCCGCTGGGCATGTATAAATAGAGAAATTTCAGACAATGTCGTTACACAATCAGCAGGTGAAAGGTTGTTGTAGATATTGATGACATAGTAGATAGAGCTTTTTTCAAAGACTATCCTTAGAATTTGGAAACTGGCAGACATAAGGGATACATTTACAGTCAATGGCGATATTTTGGTTGAAAGATAAACAGCTAAGCCTCCCTTAGACCTCCCATGTGTGGTCGCACTGGCAGGAACATGGAATGTTTTGTAGCCCTGAATGTGAATAGGGTCAATAGCCCAAGTTTCCTGCAGGCAAACTATATGGTGAACATTATTCACATCAAGCCACGGCTGAAGGTCTACCTCAGATCGAAGACCCGCTACATTCCAGTAAACAACTAAAAGCTCCCAACTTGGAGACAGTGTTATGGTTGATCTTGGCAGGACTTCAGGGGGTAAAGGACCTTGAGACGGGATGTTTGGCTGAAAGGGAACAGAGGGAAGGTGCGCTAGTTGAGTATCTGGGCTGGAGAACGAATGTTGACATAGGTTCATAGTTGATGATTGTATTATGGATAGTTCTCCAGTGGTGGTTGAGTGTTCAATAGTATGTTCGTGGACCAGAGGAACTAGCATATTGGGGAGTGGTTCTGCCGGAGGAGTTAATAGCGCTACGATAGGGCCAGGTATCTGTGGGGATACTGTAACCAGCGGGAATAGTCCTGTGGAAAGGTGAGATAAATGGGGTGTAGGTAGGGTTTGAGTAGAGGTTCCTCCTTTAATGGTGGTACTGGAAGTTGATGGTCAGTCAACCATATCAAGACATTCGTACCTGTTTGTTAGAGGTGGACCTCTCCAGCTTAGAGGTGGGGCGGGAGCTAAATTCCTGGTACCATAACCTGACCAATGTCCCCGTTCTCTACTTCCGTCCCAGTTCCCCACTCTAGTCCAACTCCAGGGAGGGCCAGCGTTGTACCGGGGAGCTGGAGGATACAAGTATGACAATCTGTGGGTGGCTATCCCTTCAATAGAAGAGTGGTCACCCCAGGAGCAGATGTGCTCAACTGTGTTTGGATCTACAAGATTCACGATTACGCAGTCACCCTGAATGTTTTTGGGTTCGGTGCCCAACTAGGGGACCCTACGAACTGTGGTGACTCTATTGTCCAGAAAGGGTGGTAAAGGTCTATTAGTGGATAGCCAGTGGATCACTTTGTTTTTCAATGACCAGACCGGTTCATCCGAATTAGCAGGAAGTTCGGGGACGCCGGTCATGATCAATAGCACTCAAACAGGCCTTAATAGCTTGTCTGAGATAGCCCATATATAACTGGCATAGACATACAGCATAGCAGACTGGCATCTGTCAGACATCCCTGGACTTAATCTGTAGCTTTACGTCCTCTTTTCACTAACACATTTTGTGCATAAAGAGTAAGCGTGGCCACTGCCTGGCAGGTAGATATATGCAATCTTAATAATGGGTGCAGCGTCACCTACAGACTCCCCACATGCTCTGTTACTAAAGTTTATTTTTTTAAGGGTGCATGCAATACACGATCACAATAATGACCCTCAATGTGCTCGCCGTACTTGTGGAATAAATGCTATTTAAATCAGCATTTATCAAATTTAAATGAAATGGCCCGTTTTAACATTAGTGTTTAGATACAAGTTGCCAATAAAGTTTTGAGGTTTTTTTAGTTTAAACCCAGCGCGTAACCAAAATAGTTAAAAAATAGATTTTCTGTCTCCATTCATTGACAATGACACCACGTAACTGGCGCGCCCTGATTTTACATGCGCTCCCCATACTAAACATAATTTTCTCGTAGCGCAATTATGAGGACACTACAAGTCCCATCATGCCTTTTTTGGAGGTAGGCTTTAAATACAGGAAGTGCTTGGGCGGCCATCTCTTGTGAAAAAACTTTGATCACACCAGCGGCAAGCTGTTATTTTCGAGCAGGTAAATGCCAGGACCTGTTTCCTGTCTATTTCACGCTTATATTCTGTTTGAATGGTCATACTTTTGGCTACAAGCGCTTACACTTGCTTTTTGGTTTTTTCGCTAACACAGGACGGCAAATTGACAGCACATTTCCAAAAATTAAAATGGGAATAGAAATACATCATTAAGGTAGGCGAAATGATTCCTGCCTTTCCTGGTATTTTAATAATGCATTTACTATGTGAACATTGCAATCAACAGCCCCACCACTAAAACATGTGTCACTATTGTTTTAGGAGCCTACCTTCATGGTGGTGGATTATATATAAGAACGCCGGTTGGCGGCAGTCGACAATAGCAAGGTATGCTCTATGTAGCACTGGGTGACGCCTCAGTATTGAAACCACGAGCTGGTTAGATTCACCAATGCAAAAAAAAATTCTTAACATTTCTTGTAGGTTGTCCTGCCTGGCCACGTTTAGAAATATTTGGTTTGAAATCCTTTACGCCTTAATGCCCTGCTCTACTTACAACCAAGTTTGGTATGTAGCAATTTTCTTTCTCAGCCCATTGCCTTAAAAGAAGTTCGGTTTTGAGAGTGATGAGTAAAATATTTTCTTTGCATCTTTCAGATACAAAGACTAAAACAGCCCTGATGAGAGATCAGCGACACTGTGCCTGATCTCGAAACGCGTCGGCACTTTCATAGGGTGGAATAAAATGTCATCTCTACGATACTAGGACCGGCTGGTCCAGTATTGATTTGTGGAGTGGTGTGGCTCAATGGTTAGAGGCGGCAGACCTGGAAGCAGAGAACGGCCCGGGACCAGGGTTCAATTCCCGACGCGGCAGGGTCGTGGACCAGGGTCAGCGGACTCGATAATTCTCGCCTCGGTGCCTACACTAACCAGGGATCACACTCGGCAACTCTGGGCATTAGCTTGCCTCATCTCCACAACGGCCCCCCACATTCGCCGGGGATGCCTGGTTTCACCTTGGAGATACCCAGTAGGGACCATCTCACAGGGATAGCCAGGACGGGTTCCCCAGCGGTCTACAGCGCCACGACGCCTCAGGGCAGCAGTGCGCTTTACAAGACCACATACATTACATTTAAGAGCCATTCATTTGCTTATAATTCCCCCTTGATTGGTTTTTCCTATTTATCTCATGTTTTGATTGTAATGTTTGTTCTAATGTTGTTTGTGATGTATTCTTAGTTTTTTGTAATGTTTGATGCAAGAAATTTTCTTTTTGTACTGTGTAAAGAATCTGTTTTTCATGTATGTACAAAGTATATATAGGTGTGTAAATATTTAATGTATTGTTGTTTTCTGTCATAGAGCTTGTCATAACTTGAAAAAGATAATAAACATTGACACTAAGTAGGATGTTGAGGGGGATCACAATAAATTGATCTTTTCCCTCCTAATAAGCTCGTAGAGATTTTGTGGTTCGGGCAATTTGTGTTATATACTGGATCAAAGGCAGCATGTAGAACAGGGGCGGCTCCTCCATTAGGAGTGTCACCCCACTGCTTTCTTACAGTCTGAGAAGCAGAAACATAAAATGGTATTTTAAATACTATTTTATGTTTATGCTTCTCACGCTGCAAGAAAGCAGAAAGCAGGGTACACCTGGTTGGGAGCAGGAGGGAGGGTATGCCTGGTTGGGGACGGGCGGATCTGGGAGGAGTGGCTTGCCCAATTTAATGGGCCCTGACTGTTTACATAGAGAAAATGGCCTCCCTACAGGTGCCGTCCGCACCAATCACAACACTGCCATCGCAGCATTGTGATTGGCTTACAGTAGGGGAGGGAGGATGCCTGCTTCCTGTTCTCCTGAAGCAACGTGGGACCAGGCCAGGAGCGGAGGCGGCAGGGCACCTGGTGAGGTAAGGTTTTTTATTTCACTTTAAATTCCCCCCCCCCCGACCCCTCATGATACCCCACCTCCCATCGAGCGAGTCATGTGAGCCGCAACTGATGTAGAGGTCCAAATATGCTGCAAGACGAAAAAAGGTACAGAGAGGAAAGCCCCCTTTCATGAACCCTGTTTCTGTGGCCCACAGACTTCCGTTTTTGGACAAAGGCCCCTGTGGTGTTCTGTAACCACAATATCAATTCTTGAATAGTGGGTATGTTGCTAAGGACAAATGATTCCAGGGTAAGTAGGACTCAAGTGCAGCTGACCATTGGATGCTGTTGTGGATGAGGTCCCTATTACTTCCTGCTTAAAATATTACCTTCCTTTCACAACTGTTGAAGACATTTGAGCCTTCTTTTAGAACTTAACAGCCCCCTTTGATTATTAAGACTTCAGGAGACAAATTAAGAGGAGGCACTCTGAGTAGAGGTGGTTGGTGCTGACCCAACCTGCAATTGGAGGTGAGAGGGGGTTGGCGGACTGAGGTCCGGAAAAAGGTAGACGAGTGGCACGAGCCATACCTACCAAGAAACCTTTAGGGCCCCGCCGCCCCCAGGGCAGCGAAGATAGCTAGGAGGCTCCATGAAAAATTCAATGTGGCAACAATGCCTGCCTATACTTCGTAAACCTATATGAGGTTCTAACTGCAAAAAAGTGAGACCGGTAAGATTCGACATTCCACACACATCTTATGGTCAACTGGTAAAAAGAATGAAGATATGTTACTAGATGAGACTAAGGCCCTGCAAGAAAACAATAAAACTATTAAAAAAATAAAATAAAAAATAAAAAAGGAAGGAGGGTGTGCCAGCCTGTGCCAACCCCAACCCTCAGGTGGGGAAGACGAGGTGAAGCATGACCCCGGGCTCCGTCCCTGCCCAATCACAGCTAGGCTCCTGCCACCCTCCCACAGGAGAGGAGCAGGCTAGGGTGTGTACCCACCCCAGGACAGGGACCTATTGGTCCCTGTCCTTGCCCTACCTGTAACGCCCCTAAATTCAGTATTTAGGGGCTACCTGAACCTTCCTGCCTCAGATCCCGATAAGAAAAGAAGAAAGAAGATCAAGAAGAAGAAGACCCGCCGTGCAGCTGCTAACAACAGGACGACAACAACAGACTTGGCCCCAGCCCTACCGGCCTGTTGATCCTGGAACCTGCTCCTGCCTAATCCCGGCGACTCCTGTGATCAGCAACCTTGGGACACCCAGAGGACCTGCCTGCCTTCACCCTCTTAAAGCCTGGGACTCCCATCAGCAGAGGCTCTGCTGCAACAACACCCCTGGTGCCAGCCAGGAAGCTCCAGACCAACCCACTCTGCCCCCGCCGAGCCCGGCCCATGCCCGAGTGATCCAGGACCACGAGGATGTCCACCCGGCACAGGGATAAATCCAGAAACTGGAGGAAAAAGGCACAGCTCTGGAGGAGCAGCTCTTGACCCTACAAACACAAAATGACACAATCAGTCGGAAAATGGAAGGCCTTGAAAAATTGCAGACAAAGGGAAAATACTAGAGTGCAAGGACAGCATGAAGACACTCAATGGTCTGGCCTGGAAGCCTTCATTATAGATCTATTTGCTGGGTTGCTGGAGGGCACACAAGGCCAGGTGACACTGGACAAAGTTTAACTGCAACGTGATGGAGTAATCGCAGGCTCCAAAACATGTTAGTGAAGTTTCATGACAGCCAAGTCAAAGAGAAAGTTTTAAAAGGAGCAAGGGGAAAGCGGTCAGGATGCAAATTCGCTGTCCGGCTGGGAGAAATAACATTAGGGGTAGTTAATCACACCAAATATCTAGAGCTGTACATTGACAATTTTTTACATTTCAAAAAACACAAACACTATCTGGAAACAAAAGGTAATGGCCTAATCTACACATTTTGTGCCCCCTCAAAAAAGCTAAAGGGTTCATCCTTAAAGCCACTGTTTGCCGTAATAGCGGCCAAATTCATGCCGACAGTAGAATACGCAAGCATCGTTCAACATGGTCAGATGCAAAACTGTTGGACAAGATACAACTGAAAGCACACAAAAGGGTTTTTAATGTACTACAGAAAGCCTCCACAGCGCTAGTGAGACTGGCATTTAGTCTTATTCATCAAGGGATTGGGAGAACCTATGCGTATGTCAAAAGCTGATACAAAATCTGCTTACGTCAAGAAAATTTCCTACACGATGCCTTGTGGCGGGCCCAGGAAGAAGATCAGCACACTAGTCATGGAAAGGTTTTGAAATTGGCCTTGGAAGAAACAAAGTCCAAAGATCTCTGGGCTCAGTCCCCCTCTTTTCCTGTTTTCCGTAAGGTGGCAAATAAAATGGTGAAACTACATTCATTATTAGAGGACAAAAATAAATTTGCAAAGAGGTCTAATGCCTGGATAGTACTGCAGTCCTATATAAAATTACGACCGGTTGAATATCTGAACACAACATATTCATTACCAAGTTTAGCAGATCAGCCCAAATGGAGATACAATGGGCCTATAATATGCACACTATGTGGCACATAGAAGCAAGACTTCATTCATCTTATTTGCATATGTCCTTGTTTAAAGTTGACTCTGGCATGGTTTTTGAAAAATGCATTTAATGATAGAGGAATTAGGTCATGTAGATCCGCAATAATCAAGGGTTTGGACTCGACGGATCCATATCTAAACTGTAAGGTGATAAACTTTTTGATACGGTACGAACAGATAACAATGAAAATGGACAAAAAGTTCATCATGCCATTGATTGTGTAGTGATTGCAGGTGCCAATAAATGCTAAGTCCCTCCATTATGAACAAATAAGAAGTGGCAGCAGGAATTGCACTAATGACTCCAATATTGGGACTGGAATAAGTAGTAATGGAATCTTAGTTTCTCTGCAAATATGAAATGGACCATGTATTCTGGTTTTAATATGTTAGGTAGGGTTCTCAGATGGGTTTTAAAAGGATTCTATGTCTTGTTTTTATTTAGAAAGTCAGCAACACTGTATATTTCTCATGAAATCTCCTTTTAATAATTTTCTTATGAAATGTTGGGCTAAATTATTATTATTATTTTTTTAAATATAGAGGGTATAAGTATTTCCGATATTGTATGGTTTTTATTAACTGAAACAATACACACTTTCATTTCATTTCAGCCAGGGGAAAGGCCCAAATCGCTAATTACTGATTTGATTGCACTATTTTCAGAGTTATTGCCTCTCTGGCTAGACGTCAGCTGTTTTGGCTGATAACTGATAAACTACAGCAATGCAAGCTCCTGTAGCTGTTCGTATTTGATTTTGAAAACAAGTCATTTCAAATTTCAGATAGGTCAGAAGCTGCATGAACCCTGGGTCTTCAATTAGAGGAATCATCATTGGAAACATTGGACCCTGCACCTGCAAAGACTGTAGGCGAATCATCCAGTGGGACCGAATGGAGCGTTCCCCATCCACAGTTGTCCCAGGGGATGAAAAATAACAATGGGCCCAGAATAGGAACACAGTGAGACTAGTATAACTGATCTACTTCAGCATCAAGACCAGGCATAAATGACGCAAAAGGAGTAGAAGAAAGCTCAATTAGCTGCATTGTAGGAAAACGTGTTTCCTGTGCTTCTACATTGTCCAATAATGTGCGTAAAATATGCTGTGCTCGGGATATGTAGGATTACCTCTAAAATTGATTTTCTGCATGTTGAAAGAAAAACATGTAATATGGGTCTTCAGAACTGGAGCAGACAAGAGAGTTGCTCCATATTTATGGTGCACACACTGGCCACTTTTAATGTCCAAGATGGCTTTGCACTAGGGGGACTACGATGATTCAGAAAAGGGGGTGGTGTTGAACAGAGTGTCTGAATTAAGCAGACCACTTTTACCCAGTCCAAAGATCAGGGCTCGATCCATCACCGTTTTTTAGCTCACTGCACCATCCCAGCTCAGAACTTGGCTATATGCAAATTGGTCTGACCCTGGCCCAGTGCATCATGGGAACAGGGCAGACCAAACTACCAAGCCAATTCTTATACTGGGAAGGAAACAAGCTACCGGGGACCGGTTTCTGGCATTTCAGCCGTCTTCGGCCCGGCTTGCTTGAATCCTGATGGTGCAATGAGCTAGGGACTCACATCTGAGTATGCCCTTCGACGCTTATGGTGGACAAAAATGATTCAGAAAAGGGGGTGGTGATGAACAGAGTGTCTGAATTAAGCAGACCACTCTTACCCAGTCCAAAGATCAGGGCTTGATCCATCACCGTTTTTTAGCTCACTGCACCATCCCAGCTCAGAACTTGGCTATATGCAAATTGGTCTGACCCTGGCCCAGTGCATCATGGGAACAGGGCAGACCAAACTACCAAGCCAATTCTTATACTGGGAAGGAAACAAGCTACCGGGGACCGGTTTCTGGCATTTCAGCCGTCTTCGGCCCGGCTTGCTTGAATCCTGATGGTGCAATGAGCTAGGGACTCACATCTGAGTATGCCCTTCCACGCTTATGGTGGACTAAAATGATTCAGAAAAGGGGGTGGTGATGAACAGAGTGTCTGAATTAAGCAGACCACTCTTACCCAGTCCAAAGATCAGGGCTTGATCCATCACCGTTTTTTAGCCCACTGCACCATCCCAGCTCAGAACTTGGCTATATGCAAATTGGTCTGACCCTGGCCCAGTGCATCATGGGAACAGGGCAGATCAAATTACCAAGCCAATTCTTATACTGGGAAGGAAACAAGCTACCGGGGACCGGTTTCTGGCATTTCAGCAGTCTTCGGCCCGGCTTGCTTGAATCCTGATGGTGCAATGAGCTAGGGACTTTTCTGAATCGTTTTTGGCCACTATAGGTGTGGCAGGGTATACTCAGACATGAGTCCCTTGCTCACTGCACCATCAGGATTCAAGCAAGCCGGGCCGACGACGGCTGAAATGCCAGAAACCGGTCCCCGGAAGCTTGTCTCCTTTCTGGTGAAGAATTGGCTTGGTAGTTTGGTCTGCCCTGTTCCCATGATGCACTGGGCCAGGGACAGACTAATTTGCATATGGCCAGGTTCTGAGCTGGGATGGTGCAGTGAGCTAAATAACGGTGATGGATCAAGCCCTGATCTTTGGACTGGGTAAGAGTGGTCTGCTTAATTCAGACACTCTGTTCATCACCACCCCCTTTTCTGAATCGCTAGGGGGACTACAGCACTGTAAAATACTAATGACTATATGCATCTTTGTACTGTTACAATGTTTTGAATGTTGACTAGAACAGCAGTGTAACTTTGATGTACACACACATAAAGACAATGTTTATAGAACTACAACCACAGATAAAGAACAATGGGCCTGATTTAGATCTTTTACGTTTAGAGCTAACAAAGGTCCTAATCTTTTGGTAGATATAACGTGTAATGATAAGCACAGACTTACAATGAAGACTATGTATCTTTTACTCCAATGTCCAGCCGGGCAAGGAGATTTTTATTTCAAAGATTTTGGTGAATATATACACGATTTGGGAAGTGAGGCAATCCACAGTTAACTGGGCACAAGCCTGTACCGAGTCAGAGGGAAAAAGGAAAGACAATACATGGGGGGAAAGGATAGAATAGCAGGCAAACAAGGTGGAGAAAAACGGTGGCTGTACAATGAAATATTACATAAGCTCAGAACCGACAGTAACTGCAACACATATTACAAGATTGAAAAGGGAAGCAGTACTGCACAAACTGTCGACGTTACGTTTCGATCCCTGTCTCCAAAAATTAAATTGGGATCATCTTCAGGACTACAGTGAACATTTTGCCTGAGTGTATTTTAAACAAGCCTGTAATGTTGAACAGAAGAGAGTAAAGAAGGGGGGAAAAGAGACAAGTTATCTCAGAGGGGAGTTATGTACATATTTACAACATGTCATTTACAGATCTCTACTTTGCCAAACGGTAAAAAGTGCAACGGACGCAGTGCAAACTACCACAAAAGGGCACGGGTGGCGATGTGCTCATTTTTTGTGTAGTTCGTTATGGCTTTTCATGGGGCTGAAATACGTTGATAGTGCACTAGTGGTGAGGGTGAAAAAAACGTGAGAGATACGCTTGTGATAGTACAGGCGGCGGGGTGACTAGTGGAACTAGTGATGCGTAATTTCGGTGCAGCGTGGTTGTGATGGGTCCGGTAGTCAACAGGAACTGATACGACAGTGAACAAGAGTGCACAGTGATCGGAGTGTTTGCAATCAAGTGGTACGGGTTAACCGTGTATAAAGAAGGCCGGTTAGGACAGCAAACTGACCGGTGCACTTAATGAGGGTGCAGTCACGGCATTGGCGAACCAGGTGACAGGAGGTAACAGTCCATCTGGGAGGGTTGAAATGTTACAGTTAGCGTGAGTGTCAGCAATTGTTGCCGACTTGGGGTGGATATGAGGGTTGATTTACCTGGGGCGCTTATCGATTAAGTATGGGCAGCCTCCCGGTGCTTCTTGGGTATAGAAGTTCTAATAGAGGCATTAGCAAGTGATCTAAAATAAAAAGTTGAAGCGTGAATTAGCTCAGGGTCTGTGGAGGCGTGCCCGCCGCGGTGGGATTAAGTTTACCTTGGTGGATGGAACTGCTGGCGTGCTTATACACCTGGCGTTGAGTGGTCGCGCACAATGGGGCGAGCTGGTTCTGGGCGTTCCTGTAATTGGAAAATCGCAAGCTCAGTTGGCCAGATGGGCCGGGTGGCAAGGGGAGTGCAGGGGGTGTGGTGCAAGGACACAATGGGGCTTACCGTAATAGAAGCGCCGTCGAGCGGCGAATGGGTCCCGTCTAGTATGCCGGATGGCGGATGTGTACAACCGAGGGAGCCCGGTCTGTTAATCAACAGCTCCCGGGTAGTGAAAAGCGCAGAAGGACTATTTGGTGGACCTTACCGAAGGTGTAGAACGGCAGCCATCTTAGAGTGGTGAAACTATCACGAAGTGAGGGGTGGTATGAACGGTTAGGTGCTCACTACTTGGACACAGTTCGCAAACGAGACATTTTGGGAAAATGCAATTTTTCAGACTTATAGAAGATGCAAATGAAAATAACAATTGAAAATAACAGTATTATACTACATGCCTAGGCGCAATTGTCAAATTTGAGTTACCAAACAAGGTTATCAAACCATTGGTGTTTTTAGGAGACATCATTTCATTATTGCAAAACGTTCAGGAATGTTGAGGAAATCACACTCGTCCAGTCCAATCCTCAGCCCTATTTAGACCATCCTGTATGGAATTGAATTGAACAATGGACTTCAATTCCTCCTTGTTCAGCAGCTGACCAATGTCACCTCCTCTGGGTGGGAGTTTCAGGACCTTTAGTCCAGTCCATCTGATGTCATTTTCTGAATGTTTTGATGCTGTGAAGTGGTCTACCAGTGGCGCATTTGGGGTTCCACGGCGTATTCTGCTTTGGTGCTGTCCAATTTGGATCTTCACTTTCTGAGTGGTTTGTCCTATGTAAACCTTTAGGCAAGGGCATAGAATAAGGTATACATCATTCGATGTATTACAATTTGAGAAGGAATTGCTATGCACAGTAATGTTATTGATTTAGATCTTGGCAGACGAGTTACTCTGTCACAACAGTGATGGACATCCGCCCTGCCGAAAAAAGAAATCCTGTTATATCCTATGGGATTTATATTTCAGCGGACGGGATATCTGTCACCGTTGTAATGGAGTAACCCATCTGCTAAGATCTAAAATAGGCCTAATGGCTTTTAGCAATCACAAATTACCTAGGAGGAAGAGAGATGGTTGTTAGCAATACAAGTACAGGGATAGCAGGATGGTGAAGGAAGTATCACTGAATGTAAAATGGGTGAATACACCAAGCAAATGTACCAGGGTTTGGCGATATTTTGGGGAAGGGAAGTTTGATGTAACAGCCATCTGAGAAAGCAGGTACTTAAAACAAACAGACAAAGCAAGGACATAAGCAATACTCACTAGCATTTTGCTACGCAAGCCACTGTAGAAATAGTGAGATAGCTCTCTTCATTCACAAGCACTTGTTATGTAAAACCTGACATTAAAAAGGATAAAGAGTGTAGATATTTCATGATAAAGGCACATTAGAAGGGAAAATATGACCTTTAAGGTGGTCTATGGCCCCAACACAGGCCAAGATGTCTTTCTGTGCAATACTAAGACTTTCTGGCTGGGATCGCAGAGGGATACATCATATTCATGGGAGATTTTAACACAGTATGGGACTTAAAAACTGATAGAAGAGGCACAGCGACATGCATTCTGAGGCCTTCTTGAAAAGCTTTAAAGACCTACTAAGAGAGCTAGGTTTCTGAGTCATCTGGCAAAAGCAGCATGAAACGTAATTGGATTATACATTCTTCTCTCACACCCATAGAAGGTATTGGAGAATTGCTTAAATTTTCACTAACAATCCCATTGTCTCGCTGGTATCCCTGTCCGAGATAGGACAATATCTGTATCTAACCATTCTCCAAACTCGATGGACGTAAACTGGGAGTAGACTTCTATTAGAGGGCGTAGGTAGATTCCCCCATCTATCACTGCTGAGGGACCCTCTACTATGAAATAAACTGCTATTTCGATAACAATGGCCCTTAAGAAGTCTCACTTGCTAATCTCTGGGATATCCATAAGTAAAATGGCTAATATCAGTTTGAACCTGTGGATTAGGCACCAGCAGAGAAAGAACATTAATTGGAAGAAGACCTGAGGCGTGTGGAAACAAAATATAGGTTTTCCCCTTAGCACCGCCACTTTATAATTGTCATGATTAGAGGGTAGATATACGTATTAGGCACGAACAAGACCGAAATGACCCTCTTGTGGTTAGAACACATGTTTAATTCAAAGGGGAACAAAGTAGGTCCGCATCTCGTCTGACTACTTATAGTGAAGCAGGTAAATGGATTTGTTTAATCATATTCGATAACTAATGAAGACAAGAAAATAAAATCCTTCTGTGACTATTACTCTGTACTGCCGAATTCATGCCAGATGCACTTAAAGAAGAGTATTTAAATAGGTGTCCTAGGCCAAGTTAGTACCTGAACAAGCTACTGATTCAGAGTTCCCTATATCAGCTGAAGAAGTTAAACCGGCCTTTAGGACATTGAAAGTCAATACATCTCCAAGCCCAGATTGCTACACAGGAGAGTTCTGTAAGGTCTTTTCAGGATTATTATCTCTCACCCTGGTGTAAGTGTAACTCGTTCAAGCAAACCAGAGGGATGTTGCTCAACATGGCTGAAGCCATGATGTACCTAATTCACAAACATGAGAAAGACCCTAAAAAGTACTCACTGTATAGGCCCATAACACCCCTTAATGTAGATGCTAAGATCGACTCAAGGATCTTGACCCTGAGACTGAAAAACATGCTTGCTAGCCTCATATTACCAGATGAATTGTGGTTTATAAAGCACCACCAAACTCATGAGAATATCAGAAGGATGGCCTACCTGGTCTTCAAAGTAAAAACAAACGCAATACCTTATCTTTGTTGCATTAGATGCAAAAAATGTTTTCAACTAATTGGACTGGCACCTCTTAGCAAGGGTGCTTAGAATGAAGGGATTTGGACAACATTTCATAACAATGGCGTTAGCAAGATGTCAGACGCCACACTGGTGATACCTCCTGGCTTTTTGCATTGGAGAAAGAGGACACGCCAAGGGTGCCCCCTCACTCCAGTGAAGTTTGATCTAGGCATCAATCAATGGTGAGTTGCATCAGAGAAAATGAAGGGATTTGGGGCCTACAATCTGTCCCTGACATGCATAAGAATATGCGTTTTGATGACAACCTACTCTTAACCCTAACAGACCTGGCTGGGTCCCTCCCTAGGTTACAAACCCAGTTGGAGGACTGTGAGAAGGTTTAGGACTTTAAAATAAATGCATTTAAATCAGAGATTTTGAATCTGATGCTACCACAAGCAGAAGTAGACCTGATTAACCCTTATAGTGCGGCCGCCGGCTAATGGCCGACAGCCGCACTCCCTACCCAGTGCATCTGTTAGCTAGTGGCTGACACTGAGAAGGGCTTTGAAGGAGCACCAGAGGTTTTCTGAACTATTGTTTAAGGGTGGGGGTGAAGCAGAATCCCTTCCGCTTTATCGCCCACCCATTGCCACACCGATCTGTGACGGATGTCACAAACCCCAACCGAAGCTGAGAAGCAGCAGGGAGGAGAACTGATCCAGCATCTGGTGGGGTTGTCTTTCCCTAGGATGCCTCCTCGTGTTTGTGGGAGGTATCATTGGAAAGAGGAGTGTCTCCCTTTTCCAGTGATGCTTTTCACAAACCTATTCCTGCTTTTGGATCAAGGTCACGCAGTGATCCATGAGCAGGAATACCACTAGACACCAGGGATTTGTCTTGGGCGGGCCGGCCTCCCTAGCACAAGTGCCGACCCCCACACCAGTTTCATATTTGTTTTTGGTAAAGGTTTTATTACCCCTGGGAGGAGAATCCCCCCCCCCCCCCCAGGTGAAGCCAACCTTTTAGAGAGCAATAAACTCTTGAGTGGTGGTTAGCACTTTCTGCTTATGGGTCGGCCACTATGGAAATGTTTGCTATCCCCGAGGGGCCAACAAAAAAAGAAAACCGAAAAATAGGCCCGGCACCAAAATAAAAGACAGTTTTGTACTTGTAAGGACACACTGCAGAGGTGTTTTGCGGGGTATAGGAAAATGCATGCATTTTGGTTTGCTGCCTACAGCAGTAGTGGTAATATCATGTAAATCAACAATAGAAAACTACCTATCTGGCCATAAAATAGGCCAATAACCAGCTAACAAACCGACCCACAAACTGACCTGCCAAAACAGCTCCCTACTTTGCACAAAAAGAGTTATTTTTGAGTGAAAAAATGTGATGTGTCCATGTTGCATTTTGGGCTATTTCCTGTCGAAAGCACTAGGCTTACCCCCACAAGTGAGGTAACATTTTAATGGAAGACATGTTGGAGAATTGTATAGTAGAACATTTGTTATTACAAATTGAATTTCACTGTATTTATGCCTTCCAAATATAGGCAAGTATGTAAGAAAGAAGACATTTTGATAAATACCCTCCAAATTATATGCTAGTACGGTCACACACAGATTCAGAGATGTACACACAACCATTACTCATAAATTACTTATCTTGTGCCAATTTTAGAAATATGTAGGTTTCCTTGATAACCATTTTTCACAATGTGAGTTGGTCTAATCTTTGTATGGTGCAGCTCAGTTGTTGGCTCAGGGTACCTTGGGTTCTTGGAGAACCTAGAATCCCCATATATTATCCTGCAACCAGACGGGTCTAGTGTATGTAATGGTATATTTCTTCTGTAAATCGGCCATAGTGAGAAAAAGTTACAGATTAAACTGTTGTCACAAATGGCAATTTTTTCCTACTAATTTTCAATATTTCTTTATTTCAACAGTTAGTTTCTTTGAGAAAACCTTGAGGAATCTACACACACGACCCCTTGGTGAATTTGGAATTTTGTCTACTTTTCAGAAATCTACAGCTTGCCTGGATCACCCATGGGGGTCACACTGGTTTCCACCACAAACGAATTTGAGAGCACAAAAAATAGAAATAATTGACTACGTCTTTGCACATTTCCAAGACTGTGGTAAAAAAGTAGTTTTTTTTTATTCTGCTCTGCATATTCCAGTAAGCTGGGAGGATGGTGACTTTTAGCACAGCAAACAATTTACTGATGCCATTCTTAGGACAAAAAACAGACACTTTTATCTAGAACACTTTTTTCCTATTAATCCCCCAAAACTCACATATTAACTATATTCTGTCTATTTTATTGGTCCCCTCCATGGGAATGCACAAACCTGGGTACCTTTAGAATTCCCCTGGATGCTGGAAAAAAGAACCCTTAGAACCCCACGCAGAAGGCATGGAAAAGCTATGGTGCCTAGATCATGCTGCATATTTGGCCAAAACACACTAGGAAAGCAATAAAGAAGGCGGACTGTTGGTGTGACTGCTCACTCCCTCCCTGGGGCGCTCTGCGATACCCTCCATTGGTGATCACAATGGGTTGCTTCATCACAAACAAGTGGACATTAACACAGTGTTTTTCCAATACTATCAGAATTTATATCAGCACACTGCCCTGTCCCCCACAGCTAATATTGATGGCTTCTTACAGCCTTTCAGGCTCCAGTGTTTGATACTGGACCATCAGATAGCCATAAAAGCCCCTAGCACTGATAGCCATAAAAGCCTCTCGTACTGAGCAAGAAATTATGAGGGTTCTACTGGACTTAGTGACTGTCAAGGTCCCTGGCACAGATGGGATCACCTCTGAGTTGTATTCAATGTTTTCTTCTCAGTTAGCACCACATCTGGTTAAGCTATTTAACAGCGTGCTAGCGAAGGGTAGGCTCCCTCCTTCTGTCAGTGACGGCTTGATTGCTTACATATTAAAGCCTGGACGCAATTTCAAGGACGTTGCTGCTGATCACCTCCTTCTGTTCTCAATGTGGATTTTAAGATTCTCAGTAAACTCCTGGCAACCAGGATATTGCTGAAGCTACATCTTTGATCCACTCAGATCTTGTTCCGGTAGCAACACCGCCTTGAATATTCGGAGGCTGCACTAGATCTTAGCATGTGATCCAGATCAATGCCCTAACTCTGCTTGCCTTGCCCTCAACTTGGAAAATTCGTTTGATTCCCTTGATTGGATATATATGCACTTGGTTCTCTAAAAATATGGGTTTGGGCATCGCTTAACTGCTTGAGTACGGATTGTGTACACTGCCAGAGTAAAGACAGGAAGCTGTATCTCTGACTCCTTCAGGATATATAGAGGTACACAACAGGGATTCCCGCTCTCCCCCTTACTATTTGCGCTTGCGATTGAGCCACAAGCAGAGACTCTCTGGTCGGAGGGGGGGGGTCTGGGCATTTCTATAGCCAAGTCCAAACACGTAGTCTACTTTATGCGAATTACCTAATGGTCTATATTCGGGGTATTAGGCGGACTTGACAGGTATTGAGGAGGTGTTACATTGGTTCCACTGAGTGTCCGGACTCAAGGTTAATTGGGGCAAATCGTATATTATCCTAATGCAGAAGGACAGTCCTCCTAGAGTGCTGCCTGAGGGATTGGGGACCTTCAGCTGGGCCCTGCCTGCTTCAAATATCTCAGAGTCCTGATATACCGCTCTGCTGCAGATAATATTAATGGTAACCTGAGGGCAGCAGTGTGTTTCCTAAAGGCACAAATCAAATTCTGGATCACTTTACGCTATCAATGACAGGCAGAGCGGCAATAGCGGAAATGGTCGTATTTCCTCAACTGTTATATTATTTTATTAACATCCCTGCAATTTTGCCAAGATACTTTTTTTATGCCCTAGATGTCCTCCTGAGGGAGCTACTATGGGGCACAGGGCAGACTCAACGCCCTTGGTAGCACAGTTTTGTCCCAGTTGGAATTAGAAATGGGGCGCTCGAATGACTGCTGTTCCTGACCTCCACTGGCACAGCAGGAGTATCCAACTTAATGGCAGTTGCTGCCTGTGAATTAAAAAGAGGCTTATTGCACACCCGGCCCCACTCTCCTTATCCCCCGGTGTTAACTCTCTTCAGACTACCCTCACGCATTGGCAGATTTACACCTAAGTCCTTAACGCAATGGTCAGCTAGCTCGGTCACTCAAATAGGGGAACATAGAGACCGTATGGTGATAACGCGCTCTATAAATAGCAGTTACTAATTATAAATTACATATGCATTGCAGTATTTCTAATGAGCGTCAACATCTCTGAGAAAAGTACTGCATACACAAAGGCCAGTTCATAAAATATGAATGCATTAAAGCAGCGGTCGGCACCCAGTCGCAAGCAGTCCATACTGAAACTCCCAAACATGAGCTTCTGCAGACTTTGCACATCTTCGGCTTCAATCATAGACTTGTCGACTGGCTGTACCCTGCCCAATTACAACCGGCCAATGCGGCGTTGCGTCAGCTTCAGGTCTGTTGGAAAACAAATATAGGCATAGCATTTAATGACAAGGAATGATGGTGTGAGGTGGTTGAATATGCCCAAACAGTATTGTGTAACTCCAGATTTCATTTAATACAGTTTTATATTCTCCACAGAGCGTACCCGACACTAGCCAGGCTTGGGAAGCTCTTCCCGAATATCCCTACACAATGCCCCCGATGCGCAGCATCAGATGCCAACTTTTTTCACAAGCTATGGGCATGCCTGCAGATCAGCAAATATTTGTATCGGGTGACTGGTGTGTTGACTACCGTACTGGGGCACCAAACATATTCATCCCTGAAACATTATATTGAGATTGTTTAGATCCAAAACAGACAGAGCAAAGTCCAGACTGACTGACTTGGCCGTCTTATTAGCCAGACGCACGTTAACCATGGCATGGAGGAGTGCCATGCCTCCTTCTTTGGACAAATGGCAGAATACACTGCAACAATTGTTGATTGCGGGACAGCAGGCCTTGTACACGGAAGAGCTGAGAGGAATGTGCAAATTTCACACTGCGCCCCAGTGGGACAAGCTCACTGAGCAATTGCAGGCTGAAGGAAGCTGGCTCTGTATTTACAATATCAAAATGAGGTATAGTGTGCACAGAGTCCAGGGAGTTCCCAGAGGTACAGCAGAGGTTAAATTGGTAAGTACTAATAGCTCTCTTTGTGGTAGTGTGGGCGAGCAGTTAGGTTTATCCAGAGGGTGTGTTAAGCATTTATTGTATTCACTCAATCAAGACTGATACACATTCTCAGAGCCTGAATCCAGACTGATTGGGCGAGTATAAAACAGGTATACTTGTATTTTATTTCTAGTACCAAGCAGGACTTGAGACAGGTAGGTAAAATATACTTGGAATGCAGGATTTCACAATGCAATGCATGTATGATTCAATTTTGCAATAGTTACAGGTTTGTATCACTTTAAAAAGCTGTTTGAATTACACAGTAGATACTTTAGGAATACTTGTTAGTTACTTTTGCATTACTTTGAGTACTGGGGGTGGTATGCCTAGATACCACACCTTAAGATCTCACAATGCAAGGTAAGTAAGGCTTTTTATACTTTGCAGTTTAGTTCTCTTTTCTCCTTACAAACATCAGTTGAAAACTTAAAACATTTTAGGGCCCAAAATCTCTTAAAATGAGTTCCTATACGAGAAGAAGTGTTAGCGGTTTCTCAGGTAAGTACACAAACTATGAGTGGTAGTTTTGGGGGTTAGGATCAAGGTTCCTCAAGGTCTAGATGGGCACTTGTGTTGTACTACCAGAGGCACTGAGGAGGCTGGGTGCAGAGTGCATGGGCCCAATGTTTACAAGCAGGCCATTCGGGCGTGGGAGCAAAGCTCCTTGGGTTAAGGTCAGCACTGCAGGGGCCAACGACTAGCACAGGAGCTGCACCATCAGCAGCATTGGGGCAGCCGGTGCAGAGTGCAAAACGGACGTCAGGGACCCTGTGCTTTTCAATGGAGATCTTCGGTTCCGTGAAGTTGCTGCAGGCTCGGGCAGGGAGACTTCCTGAAGGCGAACACTGGTGGAGAGGTAATTTGGGATCTTGGGGGATGCCTGGACACCATTGGACACCTGGACCCAAAGCTGTGGGGTGTCGGTGCAGGAGTGTCTTCTGGCGTCAGGTTATCTTACCAGCTCCGGCCGTGGTCGGGGGGGACCCTTCAGGTTGAGGCTGCAGATATCGTCTCAAAGTTTGAGGGAGGTCGGGGATCACCAGATCCCAGGTCAGAATTGCTGGGGAGACCTCCTTGGGGCATTGGGCCACTTGAACTCGGGCCGTGGGCGTCGGGTGCAGAGTGGTGCAGAATCGCAGTCACCGGAATCCGGATTCTGTGGGTGAGTTTTGCTTGAGCAAAGCTGGTGCTCATGGAAGACAGAGTCTGTCAGATGGTTGCAGGGCAGATCCTCCGGGCTCTGGGGTTTGCTAGCTGCTGGACTCACCGGGGTTATTGCTGTAGGCAGGTCATAGACGGGACAGGCTGGTAGGGTTGAGGCCAAAGCAGTTGGTGTCCTCTTCTTGTTCCTGGGTCAGCACGGCTCTTCAGTCCTTCTTCTTTCTTCCTTAAATCTCAGGAGGCAAGGTTCAGGGTTGTGCCTGAACACTAGCTTTAGGGGCGTTTAAAGCATGTGCAGGTTCGGACCAATGGGTCCCTTCCTTGGGCTGGGTACACCCCCTATTATGCCACCCACCAGTGGGAGGGGGCACGCGCCTCTCCCTAATTGGCTGAGTCCCTTCATATTCAAGATGGAGGGGACTGAGATGTGTTCTTCACCTCGTCTCCCCCACCTGAGAGGTGGAGTTGGCAAAGGTGGACACACCTATCTTCCTAGCTTGGTTTTCGTGCCGATTTTCTCAACCAAAGTCGGGGGCAAAACCGGTGGGAGACACTTGCTGGGGGCCGTAAAAGGCAGGGACAGCTTCCAAAGGCGGCAGGCCTTTGAAGCCTCCCCTTCGTGGACCCAGCCCATCCTGGGAGAAGAGGCATCACACCTCTGCCCAGGATGGGCTTTGTCTCTGGACCCATGTGCTAAGATGTTTGCTACCACACTTCCCAGGTTTTAGTAAACCCATTAGGGAGCTGTAGAGTTTGTAATGACCAGCTCCCAGACCATATACTCTTTATGGCTTTACTAGAATTACAAGGCCTAAGAATAGACTTAGACACTCTAGGGGTGCAGGGCTCATGCCACTGTACCCTCACCCGAGGGCTAAGGCACCCTGCTAGAGGGGTGAGTTACTTGGGCCTTAGGCAGTGGGTAGAAGGAAGGCAAACAGGGATGTGCGCCATGTCGACTCTGCTTTTCTCTGGCCACAGTGCCCTTGGTACTCATGGCACCTTTTACAAGTGGCTTACCTGTGGCCAGAGATGTGCTAATTGTGGGTACAGAGGTATCATTTTGGGAAAGAACACAGGCCCTGGAAACCTGATTGGCAGGGACCCAGGGCACATCAAGTCTGGTGGCATCAGAGGTCACGCAAAAAGCGGGGGGTAACCATGCAAAAAGGGGCACTTTCCTACACAGCCCCCCACCCCCCAATCGAAAGAGGATGAGACTAACCTTCCTCAAGAGAGTCTTCATTGTCTACATGGAAACATCTGGAAAAGCTAACTGCATTGGCATGGGCAGTCCCAGTTCTATGTCCTACTGTAAAATAGTTTCCGTGTAGGGAGATGGACCACCTCAAATGTTTTGGGTTTTCTCCTTTTATCTGCATTAGCCATCCGACAGGCCTATGGTGAGTTTGAACTAGGCAGTGAGTACCAAATAGGTATGGTCTCAGCTTCTTCAGGGACAAACCACAGCAAAGGCTTCTCTCTCAATGGCATTCCAATGCTGTTCCCTGGGGAGTAGCCTTCCGCTTATGAAAGCAACAGGTTCTTGTCCATCATCATTTGTCAGAGATAGGAACGCTCCTATCCCTCGCTTAGAGCCATCAGTCTGCACAATGAACTGCTTGGAGTAATCTAGAGCCTTGAGAATAGGTGCTGAGCACCTATTCTCAAGCCTTTTGGCAAAAGTCTTTTGGCAGCCAACTGTCCAGTTAACTTTCTTTTTTTTTAGAAATATTTTTATTTTACAGAGATAAATACTGTATACAGCAATAAGAAAAACAGAAGGTCTTTAAACAGTAGACAAAAAGCACTGTGAAAGTTTACTTCCTTGACTACCGTCGGCATTGATACAGATATAAACATTTGCGGCATTAATGTAATTAAGCTTTGTTTACCCAGTAGCACTGACTCACGGTATATGTCTAGGGGAGGTTGATGGGTTACTCAGTTTCGTGTTAGTTCTGGTGCCTTCGGTCATGCACAGTGCTCTACCCCCTCGCCCTCTATTTCCAGTCCAGAGTATCTCAGCCATGGTCCCCAGATCCTAGTGAATTTCTTCGGGCACCCTCTTGCCCGGTAAGTAACCTTTTCTGCTCCCATATAGAGGTCCATTCCCTTCCTCCATTTTATCAGTGTTGTGGGAACCAGGGCTCCCCACTGTCTAGCAATGTCTCTTTTGGCCACAATCAGCTCCTGATTACATAGCAGGAGTTTGTAGCAGGGGAGATCCACCTCAGAGGGTATGCCTAGAAGAATGTATTTGGGATCTAAGGATATCTGTGCCTGGTGTATCTTACCCAGTTCTTCTAATGTTTGGCACCCGTATAGTTTTATAGGATTGCATTCCCATAGTGGGTGTATGTACGTCCCTTGCTCTACCTTACAGTGGAGACATTCTGGTGTTGCAGACTTCCCAATTTTATGTAGGCGTGCCCTATCAAAGTATGCCCTGTGTAGAATCTTGATTTGTATCAACCTCAGTCGTAGTTTTATGGCCACTTCCCTTGGGTGCATTATTGCCGTCTCCCAATCTATTTCTTCCAGCTCACCCGTGGTGACCTCCCATTTCGTTCGAAGCGATTTTAGGTTGTCTGGCATGTTGTCCATGAGACTGCTTTGTCTGGGATTTCGCCCTGCAATATTCAGCCCTCTAATGGTGCAAATTCTGGGAGTTCTGATACGTCCAGCTTCTCTGCTCTCCAAGCATGTTGTATTTTTAAGTAGTTGTATTTTTGAGTGTCCTTCAGCTCAAATTCGTGTTGGAGTGAACTAAAAGGGATCAGGGCTCCCTTCTCTATTATGTCTCCCATTCTTGATATCCCTATTGTAGCCCCAGTTTGAAGGCCTTTTTGCTTGCCTATTTCTGGTAAGCGTGTCCCCTCCCATAATGGAGTCTCTCTTGTGTGTTTCTTAACCTATTTCATTTGGCGTTCCGCCGTTTTCCATGCTTCTATTACCCTTTGGGTTGCTGGGAGTAGCTTCTGTGTTCCTTAGCCCCATGTAGGTAGTGAAGGTGTGTGTGAGGGTAGAATTGAAGCCTCTCGAGGGCATATCTTGTGTGTTCTTCCGGCAGGTTTCCCCATTCATTTATGGCGACCAGGTGTGCCGCGCGGTAGTATAATCTCACGTCTGGGAGCGCTATCCAACCCCATTATATTGACTATGTTGAAGTGTCTGTAGGCTTACTAGTGGGTGTCCCCCATTCCTGAGGAGTATGCGCATCTCTGCGTCTATTGTTTTAAAAATCTCTTTAGGAATTTTGCGGTATGTATTTTGGAGGACATATAGCAGCTTTGGAAGTGTGATCATCTTCTGCATGTCCGCCCTCCCTAGTAATGTCAGGGGGAGATTTCTCCATCGTTGCACATTTTCATGGAATTCGTTCTGCACCCTTTTTTTTTTCACAACAAATTTTATTGATTGAATTAGGCAGAGTAATAAGTGTGGCTCCCCACAGTCAGGAGAACGCCACCAAGCATCTTGGTACAGTTTACATCACAGGACCAGTGTCCAATCAAGAATAATAGAGAACACAAATGAAGGGAACTCCCAGACCCGCCCCTACCCCCCCCCCCCAACTCCCATTGCCCAACCTCCCTACTACCCCCCGTTATACCTCCCTAACCCCGTGCACGTGTGTAAATAGAGCTTCAGTGCTTGGTCGTGGTAAGGCAGGCATGACGCAGTTCACAGGCCCGCTTGATATCGTGTACCTAGAGATCCTCCTCAGGTTCCGGTGGGGGATCTAATGTCAACCCCCTATAGTCCGCCCACCTCTTCCATATCTTGAAGTGCTTACGGGGGCATCCTTGTGCTTCAAATACTGGTCGTTCTAGACCCATACAAAAGTCCAGTCCGGCTCTCCATGCACTCGGGGGGGGGGGCCCTCTCATCCTTCCAAGCTCGGACCAGATCCCTTTTGGCAACCACTAGCCCCAACAACAACAAGTGACGTTTATATATGTTCCCACCAACTCCCTCAAGGATGTGGAGTAGTCCTAGCCGATGAGTGCGTAGAAGGTCCCAACCCAGTACTTCAGACAGGCAGCTCCATACACCCCTCCGAAAACCATCCAATCTAGGGCACGACCATACCGTATGGAGCAGCGTGCCCACCACAGCCCCACAGCGCAAACATTCCGGTGACCCAATCAGTCCTGCCTTCTACAGCCGCTCACGGGTGTAGTAAGCCCTATGGAGAATTTTGAATTGGATTAACCTATTCAGCACCCTTTTAATGTTTATGTTAAGACTCATTGATATGCTGGTAGTTATATATAGGCCTAGATATCTGAACCCTTTTTTATTTACCTGTAGTCGGCTGGGGAGTCTTTGCACATCCAAGCTCTCCTCCACAGGATATAAGTTAGATTTGTCCCAGTTCATACAATAGCCAGCGTGCCACCCATAGTCCTCAAATACCTACAGTACAATGGGGAGTGACACTTTTGGGCTTGTGACATATAAGAGGATGTCGTTCGTGTGAAGTACGCTCATCTTTCAGCTGTTCTGAGTTGTCGGTAAAGCCCCTAATGTCTGGGTGGTTCCTGATCAGGCATGCTAGTGGTTCTAGTACCATGGCGAATAGTAGGGGAGATTGAGGGCATCCCTGCCTAAGGCCTCGGCTCACTGGGAAATCAGTTGATGTTATCCGTTTATGCGTACGCATGCTCTCTGGTTTGTGTATAGTAGATCTGTCCAGGCTGTGAAGGTTGGGCCAAACCCAATTTCTGTAATACTTGGCACATGAATGGCCAGTGAACAGCGTCAAAGACCTTTTCTGCGTCTAAATATACAAATATGTGCGGGTCAGATCTGTTTTGCACTGTGACCAGCCAGTTAGCGAGCCAGCGTAGGTTAAATCTCGTGGCTCTTTTGGCCATAAATGTGGTTTGGTCGCAGTGGATTAGGGATGCAACTACGGGTAGAAGTCTTGTTGCTAGAATCGTGCCCACTATTTATTTGTCTCAATATTCAGTAGTGATATGGGCCGGTAAGACCCACACTCTAGTACTGGTTTCCCTGGTTTACAGATTGCCACTATTGTGGCGCTTACAGAGTTCTAGTGGGAGAGTACCATCTGTCCTGGTTGCCGGGTACATTTTTTGGAGATGTGGGCCCAACAGAGCTATTTTTATTTTATTTTATTTTTTTATAAAGTTTTATATAGCGCGAACCAGATCTCAAGGGATATCAGAGCGCTTTACAATATGATGAAGGTAGAGTAATGCTCCAGTATCGATAACAAAAAGAATGCCAAACAGTTGTAGTTACCAAAATTCAAATACAAGTGATACATCACAAGAAGAGAAGGAGAATACAGCTCCAGTAACAATATCAGCTAAGGGTACGAAACAGTTATAGTCACAATAATCAAAGACAGGTGGTAGACAGCGAGAAATGCAATAAACAGGTCAATACTAAGCTGTTACAGGGGCAAACCTTACATCTGAGAGGCGCAGAGAGCAAAAACACAGGAAGATAAGAAGGATGTAGAGTTAATCAAATCGGCTAAGTTAAGGTAAGAATTTGTTCATTAGAAATCTTTTGACTTCCAGTTTGAAAGCAGTTAATGATGATTTTCTGCGCAAAGTTCTATTTTTATTTGTGATACGTGGCTTTGGGAGGAAGTTGTTAGCGCTCTTGAAGATTTCTCGCCACATGATAATTCAAGCTTTTGTGCTAGGTACCTGGGGGTGTTGTCGTGCAGGGATTTGTGTGCAAGAACAATAATCTTTACCTTTTCGGGCTTCGTAGGGCAACCATTTAAGAGATTTTAGGACTGGGGAAATGTGCTCATTTCGTTTGGTACCAGTAACCAGTCTGGCCGCACCATTCAGAGCTGCCCTCAGTGGGGCCAAGGTGTACTTAGGAAGGCCACAAAGTGTTGCGCTGCCATAGTCTAGCCTCGGTAATATCAATGCTTGGACTGCATGTTTGAAGTCATTCTGTGGAAGGAATGGCTTGAGATTTCTGAGTGTCCTCATCAAGTGATCAGTTCCCTTACATACTTTACTGATATGATTTTTCATATTCAAGTGCTTGTCCAAGGTGATTCCGAGGGATTTGGCAGAGTCTATGATGAGAGGGGTGCAATTGAAGGCAGTGAGGTGAGTCAACCAAAGGTCTAGCTTGAAGGGCTGGTTCGGAGGAGAGATGAGAAGAAATTCAGTTTTGGCTGTGTTGAGCAGGAGGTGGTTCTCAGTTAACCAATTTTGAGTAGATGTTAAGGTAGAGTTGAGAGAAATTATGTCATCCAGGGATGAGATTTTCAGGTAAAGTTGTCTGTCGTCAGCGTACATATGGAAAGGAATGTTAATGTAATTTAGAGAATTAGCAAGAGGTTCCAAAAAGAGGTTGAAAAGGATAGGAGAGAGGGCGGATCCTTGGGGGACACCCATGAGTACTGAAGAGGGCTGGGAGAGGGAGTGGTTTGCCTTAACTCTTTGTGTTCTGTGGTGGAGGAAGGAGGAGAACCATTGTAGCTCCTGACCCGAGAATCCCATCCTGTTCTTCAGAGTGGAAAGGAGGTTGTCATGATTAATTGTGTCAAATGCAGAGGAAAGATCAAGGAGGATCAAGAGGCAAGAGTCATTTTGATCGAGTATGTTTAGTATGCTGTCCATAACGTGCATGAGTGCGGATTCAGGTCTGTGCCCCTTCCGAAAGCCTGATTGATGTTGGTTAAGAAGTTGGAAGTTCTCCATGTGAGCACAAAGTTGGGGTTGTACACGTTTTTCAAGTAGTTTAGCTAGAGTGGGGATGTTAGAAAAGGGGCGGAAATTTTTGAGGTCAGATTTCTCAGCAGTAGTTTTTTTTAGTATAGGTGATACCTTTGCTGCTTTTAGACAGTCTGGGATCAAGCCTTGGGATAGAGAAGCGTTTACTATCTTTGTCCAAGCGGGGATGAGCGCATGCTTGTTCTCTTTGAAAATGATCGGGGCAGTGGGACATTGAAGTGGTTGGATGAGTTGATGTTCTGAAGAATCCTATTGATCTCTTTTTCATTGAAAGGAGTGAAGGTGCTCCATGAGGCCTTATTCTTGATGATCAGGCTAGTAAGGTAGGGCTTTTCTGTCACAGGAGGTGGTGTTGACCTAGAAATTGGCAATAGAGCCTTCTTGGAGGCAAGATCGCTGGAGATGAGTCTTGATTTCTCAATGAAGAAAGCCGAAAATTCATCACCAGAAGGTGGGCAGACATTGGAGTCAGAGTTTTGTAACCCCAGTTGATTGATGTTTTACCAATTCATAGAGTTTCTTGGGGCGATTAGCGGCTTGCTCAAGTTGCAGTCTGAAATAATCTGCCTTAGCGCACTTGATTTGCTTGTTGTAAATACTCCTGACATCTCTAAGGAATTTTAGGTGTTCCAGGGAGGGATTTGACTTCCAGGCTCGTTTAGCAGCCCTAAGGTTGCGACGCTCCGTGTTTAGATTGCTGTTGTACCAAGGTTTGGATTTTTTTGTTGAGGTATATTTTAGTTGAAGTGGTGCAATGTCATCCAAGATGTTAGAGATGGCCGAGTTGTAAGCGTCGGTGAGTAACTGAACTTCAGTCAAGTCGGCTTGGAAGGAGAGGGTAGTTTTACAGTGGGCAGCTAAGTCAACTGGGTTTATTGATCTGAAATCCCTTTTTCAGATCTTAGATTTCATGGGATGAGCCTTCCTCAACTTCACCTCCAAGTTGATATAGAATGCAGTGGTGGTCTGACCAATCGCAAGGGGTAATGGAATCCAGAGTGATGGTCTGCCCTTTCAAGATAATGAGGTCTAAAGTTTCACCTTTGTTGTGTGTTGGTTGGTCACAGTGCTGCTTAAGATCATGATCCTTCAAAAAGTCTTTAAGGCAAATAACTGCTTGGTCCTTATGATTAGACCAATGTAGATTGAAGTCGCCAAGAAAGATTTGGGAAATGGCTGAGTCAACAATACTCGAGATGATCTCCAAAAATTGTTCAATGAAGGGGAGGTTGTCTCCCGGAGGGTGATAAAAGGTGTGAAGTTTGCAGACAGGCCGGTTGTTACTTGCAATGTTGAGACAAAGATATTCACAAGCAGACGGCTGAGAGGACTGTATGTGGGAAATTGAGAGTGTGTTTCTGTGAATGCAGGCTAAGCCCCCTCCAATCTTACTAACTCTGTCTAGCCTAATTATGTCATGAGTAGGAGGTACAAGGAGGTCAACAATAGGAGTAGAGGCTGGATTTAGCCAGGATTCAGTAAGGATGATGATGTCAAGATCATTGTGTTGAATTAGGTTGAATATTTCGGAGGCATGTTTGCTGACTGACCTGCAGTTGAGTAGTACACATTTCAAACGTGGAGGTGTTGTGGCTAAAGGAGTCTGGGTGACATTCACTTGCGTGAGATTGTCTTTATTAACTACTCTAAGATTATGCGAAGGGTCTCTATTCCAGTTAGGATGGATAGTTTGTATGTGTTTTGGCGGGGTCAAGTTGGGATTGGACCTAGTCGAATAGGAGTTGTGACGGTCATTGAGATCATTGTACGTCAAGGACTCCACTCTTCTGGGCCGTGTGGGAGCGTTAGCTAAGGGAATGGTTTGCGAGACTGTTGAGGCTAACAACTGGCCCAAGCAATCACTATCACTAGGTGAGGTTCTAGGTCAATTTGCAGAGCTGAGAATGGAACTGATCATTGCGAAAAATTCCTTTGAAAGGACTTTTAGGTCATGTAGTTCGGTAGTGAGAAGGTGCAGCTGGAGATATGTATCATCAAGGCGTGCACCAAAGTCTGAAAGGGGTGTAGGTAGTGTTGAGAGAGAGGGGGAGTCTCTGTGTAAGCCTGCATGCCCTAAGGTAGTGGATAGTTGGTCCTGGGGAGGGAGTTGAGGGTGTGGAACTAACAGTGTAATGTGAATCTTGGGAATCAGAGATGTAGCGTTGGCGACAGTGGTCTGAAAATATCTCTGAGGGACCTGAACCATTCCTACCGGAGAAAGAGGGTATGATAAAACATGGTCGAGAGCCACAGATGTAGCGTTAGCGGAAGTGGTCAGACCATATCTCAGAGGGTCCTGAGCAAGTCCTACTGGAGATCGAGGGTATGATACATCATGGTCGGGAGTCAGAGATGTAGCGTTAGTGACCGTGGTCAGACCAAATCTCTGAGGGTCCTGGGCAAGTCCTATCAGAGATCGGGAGTGTGACAAATCATGGTTGGAGTAGGGCATTTGTCCATTCATCCGCGTGGTATGTGGCGTAGAGGGAGGGATGAAGGAAGGGTGATCAATTGATGCAGGCAAAGATACAAGGTCACATGGGTAACTCTCCACGTATGGAGCAGAAGGGGTCGGACTAGCTAACTGTAATCCGCGAGGACTCGAGATGTTGCTCCCTTGCTGGGGCAATGTAAATAGGGAACAGAGTGAGTTCTCCGTGCGAGGCACCGAAAGAACCGGACTGACTGGTTGTGCTACGAGATGCCCTGAGATATTTATCACCTGTTGGGTCGAAGGATTAGAAGGTTGGGATAATTCCACCGGGGACTGGGCTGTACTGTGAACATCAGGCAGCGAGGAGAAATTCAAAGGTTGCGAGGGTCTAGGCTGAGTGTTGGGGGGAGGACTGATGATGACCTGAATGCTGAAAGAATGTAGATGGGAGTCATTGGACTTTGCAGAGGCTGCATGCTTGAGTGACGGGAAGGTGGTGGCTATCTTGATCAGATTGAAATTAGATGCTTGTATAAGGATGATCCCATTGTTATAGAGGGTGATGGTGGCGTTGGCGATGAGTGTAGGCGAAGGAGCTATAGTCAGTTTGAGAACATGGGGTGTTTTCCTGGTGCATGATATTCGGAGCATAGAGTAGAGGACTTTACACCAACAAGCTATTTTTCTGGTCTAAAAAATAAGGTCATTAACTCTACTACCTTTGGTTGCACATTAATAAACGTCTGAGATTAAAGTTTCAGGCCTAGACCTTAGCAGGTGATGCTTATGGTTTTTGGCTGCGTTTTTCGAAAGGCCGGGTAGGTAGTTGATGATTAAAGCATTGGGGCCCGGAACTTTCTCTGACTTGTTTGGCAATGGCTGCGACAACGTCTTCCAGGGATATTTCATTTTTGAGGGTTGCTTTGTCTTCTGAAGGTAAAGTGTGTGGGGGGGGGGTAACTTTGCTAAGATAATCCCTAATTTGTGTGCCTGCTGCCAGTGGTCTTACTTTGTAAAACTCTGCATAATATTGTACAAAGACCTCTGCTATGTCTTGGGCATTCGTATGTGTGACTCTCTCTCTCGTTATGGCTGCTATCCACCTTGCTTCTCTTTCTTTCTTAACTAGCCATGTGAGTAGTCTTCCTGCTCTATCACCCGCTTTGTAGAGGTGGTGATGAATTGCTAGGAGCGGGGCCTGAGCTTCTTTTTGGGTTAGTGCATGGTATTCTTTACAGGGAATAGAGATCTGGTGCAAAACGTGTGCGTCTTTGTCCAGGTTAAGATGTCCCTCCAGTTCGAGGAGCTTGCATTCTAGCGCTTTTATCTCTTGGGACTCTTGTTTCATCTTGTGTACTATGGTGTTTTGTGCCCTGTCTCGGAGTACCGTTTTGTATGCTTCCCACAGCTGAGGCCACTGTATCTTTGTTTTTTAGGAAATATAGTTCTGAGTCTACCTTAATCTCACGCTCTACTGTCTCATCTCGCAGTTCCCACTTATTCATTCTCCATCTCCATCGCTGTCTGCGTGGTTGTCCTCCTACTGAGAGCCATAGGGGCAAACGATCAGACCGCTTCCTCACCAGGTATTTTGCCTTCTCAGCCACCTCTACCTCACACGCTGGGGTAAAAATTTGATCAAGTCTAGAGAGCACACTGTGAGCACCTGAGAAAAAGGAGTGTGTGCATTTTGTGGGGTGGTGTTTGCACCACAGGTCGAACAGACCTAGTGTGTTTAAAAACCCAGCTAGTTGGGGGAGGAGCTACGACAGCAAGCAAGATGGCCGCATAGCTTCCCGGCTCCGCTGACCCCCGTCTTTCGCTCGAAGATCCTGTCGTATATCCTGATTTCTCGCCCCATATCCGGGTGCATGAACTACTCTGCGAACTGATGGTGCAATCCCGAGACTTTTCCGACATGGTGGAGTGGAGTTATGTCGAGGTTTAATTTGAGGCCTAGCCCAGTCTGGAAGCCGGGGTCTCAAGTGTTGGTCTAGCCGGGTCCTAGTTGAACAACAGCGGACCGGAGAGAGCGGCATGGTCCGGTCCACGGAACTTTCAACATCTTTATGATTGCTTTGCTGCCGATCTGCTGCCCGGAACTGTACCGGAGGTGAGGAGGCGAGTGATGCCCGAGGTGGTGTGTGTGGGGGTCCGAGACCCGGGGGCCTGGCGTTCGTAGCGCCGGTGCCGTTGGATCGGAGACTTGGTGCGCACTAACGCCTATTGACGATCGGTCCCTCACGGTTCATTCCTGCTCCCCCTAATCTTACCCCGGGGAAGGCGCCTCTCCGTGGGGGTCAATATGCTTGATGCTATGCGAAACCCGGCGGAGCGGGTTCAGTGCGGCCCGTCATTGCGGTCAGTGATGGCGGCCCTTGAGGCACTCCAGGCGACTATGAAGACCCAGGCCTGGAATCTGATTTTGGCGGCGGACGTAATTAGAGGATCGGGACCGGACCCTGATTTGCTGCCCGAGACCCGGTGGCCAGTTCCTTTCCCTATTACTACCCCAGCGATGCCATTTTACCCGGTGCTTGGAGCTTTCCATGCCCCTACAGAAGTGGAACGGTTCGAACATGTGGAGATTGGCGATGCACGTACAAAGTCGGAATCTTTGGAACTGCAATTGGCAGAACATTTCACTGCTTTTCCCGATTTGGAGACGTTTGCTCGTAACTGTGATCTGTGTGGGACTGTGTCGCACCCCCTTCCCAGCTGGTCCATCAAGATGGCGGATTGGATAGTGCCTGGTCTTAGAGTCGGGAAGGGGCATCGTTGGACTCGAGCGTCTACTTTGGGACTTGCCATCCTTTCTTCGACTTATAGACTATGTTTCGACGACTTCTGTTTGACCTTTGACAATTTTACGGTGGGGCTCTCTTTATCGGAGGGGATCAGCAAATTTGATCGACGGGGCCAAGGCTGAGAATGTTGTTTGAGGTTTCACAATACTGATTTATTGGTAACGGGACTGCTTTATTTGAACGGAGTCCGGGGCGGGATTTCTAGTGTCCTCTGATGTACTGTTTTACTGTGGTCTGCTTGATCGTGTTAGCATTGCGGGGGATTCTTCGTTAAGACGGGGGGAGAGTCCGGGAATGCGTATGACATAGCCCTCCTCCATTTCTCCTTTTTGGGCAGGGTTTTAGTCCCTTCTTTCTTTCCTTTTTCTTTTTTTTCCTGTTGTTCTCCTATATTTCGGGTTCATTTACGGGGCGACAGGCACGCTGCTAGGGGGGTAGGCCGTAGTCATCTGCAGGGGTGCAGGGTGGGAATTTTGTTTTTACTATTTGTTTCTATGGCCTTTTTTCTTCTTATCTTTCTTCGCCTTTTCTTCTGTTTCTTCTTTTTCGGGTCAGCGTAGTGGGTCTATTCTTTTGTCAATTGTCGACTTTTTATTTGTACAATCAAAAAGATTCCCAAAACCCGGGACTCATGTTAGTAATTATCTAGCAGGCATGCGACTTTGATCAGCCCAAATTCTCAAAAGTAAAATATGGGAAGAACACCCGATATTATTTCTATATTAAGGTGTTTGTTGTCTCTAATGCCTTACCGTCCTAAAACAGACATTTTAGTCTGTCGTTATCACTGATTGTGGGGGGTTCATAATTTTTCAACTCGGTGCAACCAAAAAATGTCAGCCCTGTTTAGGACCATACACAGACCCACATTTTTCAACTTATTTGTGCCTATACTTTCACGGTACTTCAGTACCATCGGGCGGGCACTCCACTGGTGCAAACATTAATTGTTTGCTTGTTTATCCTGAATCGTATGCCTCAGCGCCACTGTTTTGAATGATATCGAACTAATTGTGGACCTCCTACTGTTTTGCCCGCCCTTTATGCACCTTTGTGATATTGTATGGCACCTGATCCTTCTATCTTTATATTATAAAATGGAACCTTTATTATCCTGCTATTCGTATAGTATGCTATGCTGCCAGTTTTAATTGAAGTCGTGCTGTATTCGCCTCCCGGGAGGCCGAGTCGGGTTCTAATTGCTTGGTTGACATGATATTGATTAGCGGCCAGCCCTGGTAGTTGTAGGCCCATACTTGTAACTGGTTGATGTATCAATAAAGGTTTTCACAAAAAAAAACAGCTAGTTGCGTTGTCTTCTGCTGTTCTGGTGTTGTATGTGAACGGTCTATGAGTGGGTCTACCACATTATTGAAATCTCTTCCGATTATATGCATTGAGGGTGCTGACTCTAATAGTATCCCCGCCATTCTATCAAGTGTGTGTTCTTGCAGTCTGGGAGGGGCGTACATGCTGACCAGTGTGAGTTCTCTCTGCCCCCACCTCCCCTGTATCGCAGCAAATGTGCCATCTGGGTCTACCCACTTTTTAACCGTATGAAATGGGAGGTTCTCTTTAATTAGCATGGCCACCCCTCTAGATCCTGATGTGCACCCGGCGTGTGCCAGGGTTGTGTAAGTTCCTCTTTCCAAAAATGCTCATTGTGTACCTCGGAAGTGTGTCGCCTGGAGTAGGATTATGTCCGGTTTTAATCATTTAAAATAGTTGCCCACCAATCCCCTTTTGATCTTATTTCTGAGCCAGTTTACATTCCATGTCAGAACTGAGAACCCACCCTCGCCTTGTGTTGTGGATTACATTCCTAGTCATAATGCTGCATTGTTTGTTTCAGACATCGCTCATGTATCTCCCTGCCCTGCCCTTACTGTCACTCATCTCTTGTCTATTTTGTGGTGGTGTATACCCCACTCTCACTTGAACTTTATAACTCCCAATTCAAACTTTAAATCCCCTCTCCTCTCTCTCCCTTTACCCACGCTCATGGCCCCAACCATCAACGTGACAACTGCTGCGCAGGTTAAGCCTGAGAGTTCTGTAACCCTCCTCCTGTAGGTTTACTGCCTAGAAGTTACCCTCCCAACCCACCTCTCTGTATGAATAATAGAGAAAAAAAAGATAAAGAAAGTTATATTTACCTCTCTAGATTAAGCACCAGAGTGGTGAAAAGAGTGGAAGTTCAGGGGGGCACTTAGTGCTGTCTTACTGTCCTTCGGCTTCTGACAAGTCCTTCTTCCTTATTCCGCCTCGCCTCCTTCCTGTAAATGTTGTTGCAGCGGTTCTTAAACAGCTGTATCTGATACTGGTTCCTCCATATCGGCAATCTTTTGGAGAAGTGGATGGTCACTGTCCTTGTCTACAGATTGCTCCTGATCGAACAGGTCTGTGGCAGTGTCTACTCAGGTTTTGGATTTCCTCTTTCTGTCCTCCCTTATCTGCTTGTCCCCCTTACTCTCCGTGGAGTGGGCGTCCATGTCTGAGCGCCGCATTTGTCGATAAGGTGTTCCCATGTGTCTTGTTTGACTTGTTAGTTCCCCGCTTTTTCTTCTCTATTTTCCGCCACCTTTCAGTGTATCGTAACTAATATAATAAATAATAATAATAAAGGAATTTCTAAAGCGCCTGGTGACGCCATCTCGGCGTGTCCCCGCGCTGTGGAGAAAGAGTCATAGAGGAGGAGGAACAACTATCCCTCCTTAGCAAACAGATGAGTTTTCAACAGTTTTCGGAACATGGTTTCATTGTTGGCCATTCTAATCCCAAGTGGAAGGCTGTTCAACTGGTCTGGATGTTGATTCTCTGGGTCCTCATGTTTACGTCTCAGAGCCGGGTGTTCCTCTATCCACCTCCAGGCCTCCTCCGGCGTCTGGAAGAAGAGCGATTTGTCCATATATATGACCTTCAATTTAGCTGGTAAGAGCAGCATGTATTGCAATTGTAAGAGCCTGAATTTTGCCTTGACAGAGTCAAAAGTCTTTGTTTCTGAACTTCCCTTGAATAGTCAAGGAATACCATGAGCTTGGCATTGTTATGTCTGAGATCTCCTCTGATTCTCATTATCAAGTCTCAGTCTTTGAAGTTCAAGAAGCGTGCTATTATGGGCCTTGGAGTAGCTCCCACTGGCAGCCTAGAGCCCGGCATCCTATGTGCTCTCTCAATTATGCAGATCAGGTCAGAAGCCAGTCGTCCCTCACGGCTCCCAGAGGATTGGTGCGCCAACCTCCGGTGTTTGTTACACCCCAGACAGAACCTCAGAGGTTCCTGCCCCGACCTCTAGTGATCACACTCCAGCAATTGCTTCCGCCTCACCCGGACTACAGAATAGACGCAGATTTTTCTCACCGTCCAGACACCCTTGCCCATCCACTCATCGGACTCAATGGGCTACTCATTCGACCCAAGCAAACCCTACATGGGTCCCTCACACTGCCTCTGACTTACCGATCTACCTACTGCAATCATTGCCTTCTCCTCTGTTGGCCCTCCGGTGCATTCAGGCCCTGGGCTCCTTCATCCCCCTGAACTACCCCCCATGCTCCTTCCTTCTCCAACATCTCTTCCATCCTCCTGCAGCACTTACCAAACGGTAACCTGGTCCTGATGATGATCCTAATTGTTATGGATCGAAACGTCGTCGACTTTCCAGCGTAACTTGTTACCCCTTATATACTCTGGTTCACCAAATATGACCAATTTTGTACAAACTTTTGGAAATACCTACTTGTGAACCTCAAGTACCTTATCATTATTGTCACCTTCTCACTTTGTGCTGCCTATCGCTGTTCCACTTGTCTCCTGCGCAGTCCACCTTGAGTGTTACAAGCACTTGTGTGCACAAAGTTTGTCGGGTAACTTGCATATTCAATGTCAACAGTGCAGATACAACTGTTCCCAATTTGTCATTGTTTTTTCAATATAATGTTTCTTATGTACTTTCAATACATGATGCCTCTGGGACGTTTTCTAAATCAATGAGTTTCCCTACTTGCTTTCTTTACAGTTACATGTGCATGTTTATTTGCTAGCCTATAAAATAATACTTGTTGGGATATTGTTGTCCATACATACTCTTAATTACGAAGCATGAGGAGAATTAAGCTGCGGGGAGGGAGTTTTTCAGCCACTGGGTGAGGAAAAGTCCTGCGTCTTTTCCCTCTGCACCTTCCGGAAATCCCACAAAGCGAAGGTTGTTCCTGCGTGCCCTGTTTTCAGCGTCATCCTCTCTCCATGCAAACTCTTTCATGGAGGTAGCGAGGCTTGTGACTTCTTGCGGAGCATGTGGGATGTGTCTGCAATTGCTGAGATACGTTGTTCCGCCTGCGTTACCCTCTCCGAAACGTTTTGCAGGTCTTGCCGCAGCAGGGTGACTTCGGATTGTACCTCTTCAATTCTCCCCTCCAGGGCTTCTCTGGATGACTGTATTGCTGGCAGGAGGATCGTATTATCTGGCTGGGGAGGCGTTTCACCCTCTGTCCCCTGAGGTGGGCCAACAACCTTTGTAAAATAGTCCATTCTCCCCTGTCTCAACAGTTTGGGCTCCTTTTCCTTGACCATTGTGTGTAGTTTGTACACTCGGTAGTTGCAGTGGTCTTTCTTCCTCCCCCTCTGGTATGCCGCCTTAAGGTCGGATGTTTGGTATCTGGATGCTCATCACTTTTCCCCCACCGGCTGGAGTGTGGAGACCCCCATCAAGGGTCACCAATGTAGGGAGATCGGGGAGTCTCCCTTTGAGTAGCCCGTAATGGGGATCTTGCGATCAGGGGGTACCTTGGCTTTTCTCCACTTCGCCTCTGCCTTCTGCCACTTCTTTGGTGTTTCAGCCCCTTCGTACCTATGCTCTTGGGTAATGCGGGGGGTGTGCAGGAGACCAACCACTGTGAAATTTCTTCCACTTCCGTGTATCCAGGGTCCTTCCGTCTAGGTGATTCCTTCAGGGGCTTTCTCCCACCCCCAAGACCCAGCCTGGTTGTTGCCTTGGTCCTGGGGTATACCGGGTTCCTAGGGCATCCCACAACTCTCCCCCTCGCAGCCTCACTTATAACTTACTTGGCTTGTCCTCTTCCTCGTAAACTGGGTGGTGACTTGGGTGTGGGACGCTTCATCCTGTGGCTCCAGCCCAGAGTAGGAGCTCAGTATTGTGCGCAGGATTCTGTTCCTCGAGTTTGCTGCTCTCTCTTATGGCCCAAGCACCCTAATTTAGGCTGCCCCCAACCGTTGCTGGGGTTGTGGTAGTTTCCTTGTCGCTGTCACCCCTGCTGTTTACCTGGTGAAGAGGTTGCTGGGGTCATGTTGGGAGCGGGTTTCTGTCTCTACCAGTGTGGGATATCTCCCGTTAGATCTTGTTCTATTATCTCAGAGGCCCACGGTATCTCTCTCCTCGTTCTGCTCAGGGGTAGGGTTCTCAGGGTTGCCACACTGCCCGACTTTGCCGCCCTGCCCCTCACGAAGGACTACAGTTCACACCCTCCTCGGCTGGGCAGTGTCTTGCAATCGTGTTGTTCTCTCCTCGGGCTGTGCAGCAACGCGATCTGATTCAGGCTCACTCTCGCAGATGGGACCAGTCCACCGCAATCCTAAAGAGGATTCTAACTCAGTTGTCTCTAGGGGCCTCTCCGACACTGGTCACCTCCGATCACGTCGCCTAGTACGGGGGCCGGCAGCAATTTCCACTTGCCACTCTTGCCATGTGTGTGGCGCTCATCTTCGTAATCCGGCCCCGGACTACAAGCTCCGTTCACATCCTCGTCTGCTGGGCCGCGCCTCACGGTCGCGTTGTTCTCGCATCCAGCGGTGCGATCTTTCTGGATGAGATCACTCCGCCACGATCCCAAAGAGGATTCTGCTTCAATTGTCTCTGGGGGCCACACAGGGACCAGTCATCTCCTCTTGTGTCATCTAGCACAGAGGCCAATAGCAATTTCCATCCACCGCCATTGTGTTATTTGTGGTGCTCGCTCTGTTCGTGGCCTGTTCCGGTGCTCCGAGGAGCGATGGTTCCCCTCTTCGGAGCTGGTGTGTTTTCCCCTGTCTAGGCGAGCTGGATTCTTGTTTTGATGGCGAGGGAAAGACAGGATTATAGGTAGGATTTTATTTCGTTGTTGGAGCCTCCGGAGTTTGCAGCTACTCAGCTATGTTGCTGGCCATGTCCCTCCAGTTCACTTTCTTGGGCATCTTGTTGAGGGGAGTCACAATGGACCCATAACCCTTCACAAACCATCCAGTCAAGCCAAGGAATTCCCTGACTTGGTTCTGGGTTGTTGGGGCTTCCCTATCCAGAATTGTCTGGATTTGGGTTGTAGTGGTTGGACTTGGTCTTCACCTACATGGTGGCCCAAGTACACAACAGTTCCCTGCCCTATCTGGCGTTTGGATGCCTTGATAGTTGGGCCTGCAGATTGCAAGGCCTATAAAACCTTCCCCAGGTGGACCAGGTGATCCTGCCAGGAAGAGCTAAGCACAGCAATATCATCAAGATAATCTGCACTAAAGCCCCCAAACCCAGCAAGGACTTGATTCACCAACCTTTGGAAGGTGGTAGGTGTACTCTTTAGACCAAAGGGTATAACAGTGAATTGGAAGTGCCCATCAGGTGTGGAGCATGCCGTCTTTTATATTTCTCCAGAGGCCATGGCAAACTGCCAGTACCCTGCAAGTAAGTCAAAGGTACTGAAGTATTTGGCAGCCCCAATGTGAAGTTTCTGCAGGCTCGGGCAGGGAGACTTCTGGAAGGCGACCACCGGCAGGAGAAGTAAGTTGGAATCTTGGGGGATGCCTGGACAACTTTGGTTGGGCACCCAAGGTCGTGGGGTGTCAGGTGCAGGGGTGTCTACTGACGGGCGGTTTTCTTGCCAGCTCCGGTCGCGGTCGGGAGGACCCTTCAGGTTGAGGCAGCAGGCATTGCCTCGAAGCTTGATGGAGGTCGCAGATCACCAAATCCCAGGTCAGGATTGCTGGGGAGATCTCCTTGGGGTGTTGGGCCTCTCGGACTCGGGCCTTGGTCGTCAGGTGCACCAGTGGTGCAGAATCACGGAGTCGCTGGATTCTGTGGGTGAGTCTTTGCTTGAGCAAATCCGGTGCTCACGGGAGACAGAGCCTGTAAGATGGTGGCAGGGTAGGTTCTTCGGGCTCTGGGTGTTGCTGGCTGCTGGACTCGTAGGGTTTTTGCTGTAGGAAGGTCGTAGATGGGACAGGCTGGTAGGGCTGGGCCCAAAGCATTTGGTGTCCTCTCCTCGTTCCTGGGTCAGCACAGCTCTATTGTCCTTCTTCTTTCTTCCTAGAATCTCAGGAGGCATGGTTCAAGGTTGCCCCCAAATACTAGATTTAGGTGTGTTTAAAGTGATGTGCAGATCGGGAACAATGGGTCCCTTCCTTGGGGTGGGTACACCCTCTTATGCCACCCTCTAGTGGGAGGGGTCAAGAGCCAAATTGGTTGAGTCGCCTCATCTTCAAAATGGAGGGGTGGGGTTGCCAAAGGTGGGCACACCTCTCTTCCTAGCTTGGTTTTCCCACCAATTCTCCCACCCAAAGTGGGGGACAGAACCGGTGGTAGCCAGTTGCTGGGGGGGGGGGGGGGGCAGCAAAAGGTAGGCACAGCTTCCAAAGGTAGCAGGCCTCTGAAGCATCCACTTCGTGGATCCAACCTACCCTGGGGGAGGAGGCATGACACCTCTGCCCAGGATGGGCTATGTCTCTGGATCTAGAGAGTGTCGGCTCTCTACCCAGGGGTCCAGACACCTGTCTGGTGGTGACAAATGGTGGGGAGCCATTCAGGAATCACACCAGGGCTGGTCATTTTCAGGGGGCATCTCTAAGATGCCCTCTGAGTGCACTTTACATTAAATCCCACACTGGCATCAGTGTGGGTGTAATGTGCTGAGAATTTTGCTACCAAACTTCCCAGGTTTTAGTAAAGTCATTATGAAGCTGTGGAGTTCGTAATGATCAACTCCCAGACCATATACTCTTTATGGATTTACTACACTTACAATGTCTAGGAATAGACTTAGACACTGTAGGTGTACAGGGCTCATAGCACTGTATCCTCACCTGAGGCCTAGGGTACCCTGCTAGAGGGGTTGCTTACCTAAGCCCCAGGCAGTGGTTTGTAGGTATACAGGGATGTGTGCCATGTCGACTCTTCACTTTTCTCTGCACCAAAACACGGAGCCTGCAATGGCAGTGTGTGGCTGTTAAGGTACAGGGCCTCTAAGGGTGGCACAATTAATGCTTCAGCCCTAGAGGCCTTTTCTGCTCACCGTGCCCTTGGTATCCATGGCACCTTTTACAAGGAGCTCACCTGTGGCTAGAGATGTGCTAGTTGTGGGTACAAAGGTACAGTTTTGGGAAAGAACACAGGCCCTGGGAACCTGATTGTCCAGGACCCCAGGCACATCAAGTCTGGTTGCAGCAGAGGTCAGGCAAAAAGTGGGGGGTGACCATTCAAAAAGCGGCACTTTCCTACACAGGCTCACAGTAAACATTACTATAAACCTCAGTATGTGCTTAATACAAAGTAAATACCAAGACCATCTAATATACTTACTGCTATGCCCCCCTCCCCCAGCAGAGGCTGAGATTTATACAACTAGAGGTCGTGGTCGCCCCTGCTGTTGCAGCAGACAATGACAGTAGAGAGAAAGAACTTTTAGCTGGTTATGGAGGGGAGAAATGGCTTGTATGTTGCTGTCCTGGGACAAAGGACTGCATTGAAAGCTACCCCTACATATGACTTCCTTTTCCCCCCAGCTGTCGTCTCACCCCCACACCCTGGCACTCTCTGCGTGACCTCCCATGACAATGTATACTTCCACTACTGTATAGGAGTGAGGTCAGACGTAATTTTCTTTAATTCTTATTTTATATTTAGCAGGACTGCCCAGTTCATGGCCCTGGGTTTTGTCATTGCTATTATTTGTTGCTACTGATGCGATGTAAATCCATTGCAACACTTTCTGAATATGTTATTATAAAAAAGGCAATATACTATTAAGTAGACTATATTCACATAGTGCCTTATATGTAGATCATCAGTGTATACTGTCTATACATCGTTTAATTGACTGTTTAACCTGATGCCAATACAAATATTTTATAAAAAAAAGAAATGTATGGCAGAGTACTTAATTCCTCTGACAGCAGACACTGTGACAGCAGAACTCAACTGTAATAACGTATTGCAGTTGAACAGCTACTCATTTGTTTACTACAGGCGTCATTTATTTATGCAGGCATCATTTCTTTGCTACAGGCGACTAAATGTATCACAAGCCGCCTGCAATAGTGAAATAAAAGATGGACTTTTATACAGGTTGTGCAGGCTGCCATGTACTATAAGCTACTGTTTGATTGTATCTACACCCTGCCATGATGCATAAATGTTATCATCCCTTAATCAGTTCAAAGCTGGAGATATTGTACAATGGTGGGGAATATGCTCATTGTTTTATGGGAATGCCCCAAATCAAAGCCTACTGTAGGGAAATCCTCTCTGCAATCAAATTGATACTTAAGTATCACATCTCGGACTCTCATGTGTGCTAGGACACTATTTATAGTTTCAGGAAAACAGGGATAAACTGCTGCCATGGATCTGCGCATGAACAGCGAAAACCTTTTTTTAATTTTTTTTTATTGTCAGAACCAGTTAAGGTCGGGGTTAAAATAAAGTAATACAGCCAGCGAACAATAACAAAAAGTACAGTCACAAGCTATTGGAAAAACATCATATCAAACTTATAATACATACCCAAGATGATACAGAACAAAAGCAAAAAAAAAGGGTGAGAAAAAGGAAAACAAGAGAGAGGGAAGCACATTTATTATTTCATCATGGCTAAAGCTAAGGTATAAGAGACCTAACCCCCCTCCTCCAGTTGGTTACAGGCAGCCAAATTGCGTCACCGCGCACAGCAGCTTTTATCCCCCTGGTAGCGTAAATGGCGCTTTCCTGATTAAAAACACCAAGAAGACGAGCTAGCCACATTTGAAAGCTCGGTGGATCTGAGTCTTTCCATTGTACTGCTAGTATGACTCTAAAAACGGCAGTGCCTATATATAACATTGCTTCTTCCTCCGTGTACTGTGTACTGTCACATCCGAGCATATAGAGAGTGGGGGAATCAGCTAATTCGTGACCGAACACCTCTTCCCAGAAATCGGACATCATTTTTTTAATTAGAGTTAGTTCATTACACTCGCTAAACATGTGTATTAGAGTTGCGGGCCGGATAGACATCTGGGGCAGTGATCATTCTCCCTTTTGCCCCAAGCATGTAGTTTTGCGGGGGTAAAGTACAGATTATATATGGTTTTGTAGGTCTGGGCTTTTAGGCTAGCTGACATAAGAAGGCTTGATGATAGGTGTAAGCTCTTATCGATATCCACATTTGGATTAACCAATTTATCAGCCCAGGCTACTTCTGTTTGCTCTACGTCATCTTGTAGTTTATCCAACAGTTTCCCATAGATTGAGCCAATTCTTGTGGCCTTATTAGCAATGGTTTCAATAATTTCAATTCTCCCCAAGTTGATGCTGGGAGCTTTAAGTTTAAGTATAGTATATACCTGAATGAATTTGAGGTAGTCACCATTAGGTAGATGACATTTTATCTGTAAGTCTGCAAATGTGGTGGCTAAATTTTCCACCAGGAAGTCCCCTACTGTAATGATTCCTAAGGATTCCCATTTTTTTGAAATGACATTGTTCCCTTAAGCAGGAGAAGATTAGAGTGCCACAGGGGGGTGTATCTATTTATTTTTTAAATTTGCATATATTTAGCCGTTCTTGACCAGATTCTCCAGGCATTGGAGATGCCTTTGAATTTACTCTTCTTGTAATAGCTTGCTTCTACTTGCCTGAGAAAGAGACCTTTAGATTTCTGCCCTAAAGGTAACTCATAAATAGATGGAACTGTTGTAGCCTCCATATCATCAGGAGAGGGGATGGAATATAGAAGCGGGCCATTTGTTGGAGGAACGAAGCCCAGAAGTAACATAGCATGTTGGGAACTGCTAATCCTCCTCTGTTCTGAGGGAGTGAGAGAAATTTCAAGGATCTCCTGATTTTACCCTGTTGCCACATAAATTTGGACATAAGAGATTCTAGTGTTTTTAGAATGTTATCTTCGAAGATCAGAGGGAAAGCTCCGAAAAGATTTAGCACCCTGGGGAGGATGTTCATCTTTAAGAAATTTCCCCTGCCGATGATTGAGAGATGTAAACTATTCACTCAATCTAGGTCTTTTCTTATGACATTTAGTAATGGCTCATAGTTAAGCTTGGGGATTGATTTGACATCAGGGCTTATGCTAACGCCTAAATATGTAGCTTTCTCGGCTTTCCTAGGGTCACTACAAAGCATGATTGTTTTTTCTTTATTTAGGGAATAGCCAGAGTAAAATCCGTACGTTTGTATTAAAGCCTCTATTTCCGGCATTGCTTCCGAAGGATTAGGTGTTAGTACCGCTATGTCGTCGGTGTAAGCCAATACCTTAGTTTCAAATTGGCCAGCCACCACATGTTTGATTATTTGATTTTCTAAAAGCTTCAGGATTAAGGGATTTATATAAAGGGCAAAAATTATTGGGGAGCAGGGGCATCCTTGCCTTGTACCTCTAGATACATTCATCGTGCTTGATTCGGAACCCATTATCTGTAATTTAGCTTTGGGGTCAAGATACATCGCCATTATGGATTTGACAAATTTGGGGCCAAAATTGTTATGGTTCAGTGCTGCCCAAAGGAAGTTCCAGGACACACGATCAAAGGCCTTCTCAGCGTCCAGGAGGATCATCGACATCTGGCCCCCCGTTGCGGACATTATATCAAATAAGGAGATTGTCCTTCGAGTGTGATCAGTCGTGCCTTTGCCAGGGATGAATCTGTGCTGCCATGGAGAGACAAGATGTTCGACAACCCTCCCGAGCCGGATGGCCATAGCTTTCGCATATAATTTGGAGTCAGAATTGATTAGGGAGATTGGGTGATAAGATGATAGTTGATCTGGGGGTTTTCCCTGTTTTGGAAAGATGATTATGTTTATTTCTTTCCAGGACTCTGGAGGACTGCCACTCCATTGAATCCCCAGGAATAGATCGTGAATAAGCGGGCCTAAACAATGACTAAGAATTTTGTATAGCTCGAGGGGTATTTTATCTGGGCCTGCGGCTTTCCCTGAGGCAAGTGTGGACAGGGCTAGCTGTACTTCAGTAAGGGTAATTTCTTTCTCACGATCTTCTCGGGTGTTATCATCAATAAACCTACTTGCCTCCGGGTGGTCGAGAAAGTTGCTCAAGAAGGTATCTGATTCTGCCCTACTAACTGTGCTATCTTTCTGGTATAAGTTCTGGTAATATTGTTGGAATGCATTAATTATATCTGATGTTTGTGTAAGTGTCTGTCCTCCTGATGGTATTTTTGTAATGGCATTGTAAGAGATTTTCTGTCGTGTACATAATGCGAGTTGTTTGCCTACCCTTTCACCATTCTCATACACATCTTGCTGGTGTGTTTTATAGATCTCTGCAGCTTTTTGAGTCAAGCCCGAATTAAGCTCAGTTTTTAACACCAACAAGTGATACATAGCATGTTTCCCATCTTCTCCTTGAGCTATTTGTGTGATATGTTCCTCTTCGATCCTGGCCAGCTCTTGCATCTTCTGGTTATACCCCCTACTGCTTTGTTTCCGGGCTCTCGCTTGATAGCTCATTGTTTCGCCTCTAAGAGCTGTTTTAAAGCAGTCCCAAACCACACATCTTGGAGCACTATATCGATTAATATCAAAAAATTCTTGGGCCCAGCTAGTGATGTAGTTAATATACTCTTTGTTGGCCAGCAGTTTCCTATCAAAAGTCCAACTCCTATATTGTCTCTTTACGGTTGTAATGCTAACTGTAAGAGTTAATTAAACAACAGGGGGTGGTGATGGACAGAGTTTCTGAATTAAGCAGAAAACTCTCACCCAGTCAAGAGATCAGGGCTTAATCCAACACCAGAAACCGTCCCCCGGAAGCTTGTTTCCTTCCCAGTGAAAGAATTGGCTTGGTAGTTTGGTTTGCCCTGTTCCCATGATGCACTGGGCCAGGGACAGACTAATTTGCATATAGCCAGGTTCTGAGCTGGGATGGTGCAGTGAGCTAAAAAAACGGTGTTGGATTAAGCCCTGATCTCTTGACTGGGTGAGAGTATTCTGCTTAATTCAGAAACTCTGTCCATCACCACCCCCTGTTGTTTAATTATTTTGTCCACCATAAGCGTGGAAGGGTATACTCAGACGTGAGTCCCTTGCTCATTGCACCATCAGGATTCAAGCAAGCCGGGCCGAAGACGGCTGAAATGCCAGAAACCGGTCCCTGGAAGCTTGTTTCCTTCCCAGTGAAAGAATTGCCTTGGTAGTTTGGTTTGCCCTGTTCCCATGATGCACTGGGCCAGGGACAGACTAATTTGCATATAGCCAGGTTCTGAGCTGGGATGGTGCAGTGAGCTAAAAAACGGTGTTGGATTAAGCCCTGATCTCTTGACTGGGTGAGAGTATTCTGCTTAATTCAGAAACTCTGTCCATCACCACCCCCTGTTGTTTAATTAACTGTAAGGGTTAATGCATTGTGGTCGGAGATAATCTTAGGTTGTTTGGTAATTGTGGCTTGACTGGACAGATCAGTTGTTGTAAATATGTAGTCTATTCTAAGGTATTTACTATGGGGGCAAGAGAAGTGGGTATAACCAGGGTCAGGATGATTTTTAGTGCCCCATATGTCTACTAGACCCAAGCTGTCACAAAGCCTGCTGATAGCTTTAAAAACTTGTGGTTTGCGGCCCGTGTATTTTGGTTGAGCCTGGCTATTGAATAGGGGTCCGAGCGAGATGTTTAAATCGCCTCATAGAATAAGTGGGCTCTGCCAGGCTGCGAGTTCAAGTTCGAGTTTCTCAAAGACAGTGGGGGTCGTCTTGATTGGATCCATAGATCGAAAAAATAGTAATACCGAGGGCCAGTTTAATAATAACCCATCTGCCCTGAGGATCTGCTAATGTATGGGTTGCTTGGCCCAGGAAGGTTTTAGCAAATATAGGTCCCCCCCGAATGTTAGAGGTTTGTGAGGTACATGCTAATAAATTATATCCCCTAATTTTTAACAGCTCCCTTTTATCCCAGGGCAGGTGGGTCTCTTGGAGGCAGATAATATCCACAGGGTTTTGATATATTATCTCGCTCAGGCGCTGGCGCTTATATCTATCTAGAAGACCAGAGACGTTCCAGGTTCGTATGGTTAACCTCCCCATAAGAATGTATTTAGTGATTCAGTGTGCATCTGTATCTTCGATTCCCAATGGATTCCATAACGTATTTGTTCTGCCTCGGACTTAGTTGAAATATTTTCTAGGAATAGTACTGACATAAGAATAAAAATGACTCCTGTCTTGGATCTGGTTCTGTTTTCACCTCTTTTAAATGCTTCCTCCCCCCACCCACCCCCCCATGCCCCCTCCACCCCCCACCCCTTGCCCCCCCGAAATCAGGCATTTAGACTCCATAAGAGTTCGAAATGATGGTGATGCAGCACTGCACTAGAGCATATGCAGTAAAACATACATTTTATAGAATTTTTCACAAAGGTTGCCGGTCTATACTTATTGCGCAGGACATTCCAGAAGTCCAGGCAACATTAGTACGTTTAGAACCTTAGTACCTAAACACCCCCCCTATCACCCAAAATAACCAATGAGTTTAAAGACCCCATCCCAAATACACGTGAATAAACATTTTGTCTTGGCCCGGGTTGTTAAAACTAGTGCATAAAGTGATTTAGTTGTACTTTAGTATAAGCATAGTATGAATAGTGCTATTTCATTTAAGTCATTTTAGTTCGTCCAAATATTGTTTGGCCTTAATCTCTGAGAGGAAGAACTTCGTTTGGCCTCCATAAATACCCTTGAGCCGTGCTGGGTTGTTTAGGTACGCTTGAGCTTTCTTGTCTTGAAACGGCTTGATTAGAATGCGAAGCCTCCACCTCCTTTCGACTGTGGCGTGGCAGAAATCAGGGTGTACAAAATAGGATATGTCTTTGCTGGTACGCTTAGATTCTGGCCTCGCTTTCTCAAAGACTGCTTGTCTTAGCAAAAAAGTTGCCAAAGTATACCAAAATTGCCCGGGGCAGGTCCCGGTTTTAGCTGGCAGTTTAAAGGGCATTCGGTGCGCTCGCTGGATCTCGTTGTCCCAGTCCCAATTCAATAGTTCGGGCAGAGAGTCTCTGAATAGGTTATCCATAAAGGAGCGAGTGTCATCGCCTTCGGCCTTCTCAAGAACAGCAAGTATCCGAAGATTGTTCCTTCGTTGGCGGTTTTCGAAGTCCTCAAGCTTCCACCTGACGTCAGCCAGTTCGGACTCATGGGACTCAATTTTTTCATGGTTCATGGCTAGTTCATTTTCATTAGAAAGCACCCTAGATTCGATCTCAGTAATTCTGTCTCCAAAAGAGCTACAGGTCTTAGTAAGTTTGCGTACAACCCCCTGCACTTTGCGTAGTGCTGCTTGCGCTCTCCACCCATCTTGTGCGGTTTCCTCGCGGTGGGCCGCTATGGCTTGTAAGACAGTATCTGATGTTGTCGGGGTGGGCTCGCCAAGCGAGGAGTGCGTGGTCTGCTGAGCGTTCTTAGCCCTACATGCGGGAAGTGTAAGCTGGTCGGTGAGCGAATAGTCCCAAGCGAGATCGCCACCACCATGTTGTTTCTTTTTACGTTTCTGTGTGGGCTTAGATTTAATTGTGCTAACTTCCGCTCTCTCCTCATTGCTGCTACTGCTCTCATCCGTCAAGTAAGACAAGGATTCATCTGTCCAATCTCCTTCAACCCCTGCTTCATCGGAAAAAGAAAAAAAGTCACTGGCCTCTTTATCCAACTCAGGGTTAAGATTGTTATCATCTTTACTTGGATTTCTTAGCTTACGAACGTTCTGGTCGATAATGTCTTTCCCCTTCCAAGTGAGTGCGCTATTAAGCATGAAATCGCCATTGATCACATCTCTTTTATCATGCAGTGCCTGGGGGTCCCTGGCGACTAATTTGTTTTTTTGCAACTCAGACAAGTTATTAGTCGACCACCCATTCAAGGCAAGATTGGCAAGATTAGAGATATTGGTTTCAGCTAATTGATCGATAACATCGATACCATCTACAATGCCTGAGCAGAAATCAGGGGTTAAGCTAGCATTAATGTGGCCAGGCTTGGCATTTGTCCCCGTAGTAATCACGGTTAGGGTGGGTGTTTGTATATTTTCTGCTGGGGCGGAGGGGCCTTTGTTCCACTTTCCCCCAGCCCCTCCACAAACACTTTGACCTTCTTGCTGTGTATTCTCGCTGGCGGCGGGGGCAGGTTGTGCAGCATCACTTGGGGATGCTGCCTGCTGCTTCTTCTTCAGCTCCGGAAGTTCTCCGTGGGTCTTTCGGAGCAGATCAATCACTGTAGTCCCGGGAGCGGCAGTGGGGCCAGCCGCATCCTTTTTCCGAGCTACCTTCTCGCTGACAGAGCATCCTGCCTCGGTGAGTTGCCATCTCCGGCCTCGGACGGGGTCATCTCCTTTTTCCCCTTCGCGGCAGGCATCTGAACCTTTCCCCCTCCGCTCTGTGCCTGGTGCTCTGTGCTCTCTCGGAGCGCTCTGGCAGCTCTAGCTCGTGCTTCCGCAGACATCGGAGCTGTAGCGGCTTTAGGGGGCATTGCGGCAGCAGCAGTGGTTGCTTCGATGGGATCAGCATGGTTCAGAGTGAAGTCTGATTCTTTCAAGAAGCGAACCGGTGAGTTTAGGAGTAGCTTTATAAAAGCCCATCCGATCAGTAAGTAGAACGATGATATGCGCTTGGGATCAAGCCGGTTTGCTTTCTGATAATCACTTAGCATCGTTTGTCAGCATACGGTTTGGTTGAGGTTCAGTCAGAGTGCCTGGGTGACTTAGGGTCCGGCATCCTTCCGATCATAGTGCGGAGCTCAAGTGCGGTGCTTGCATTGCGGTCTAGTGAGAAACTGCCATCTTGCCTCCTGCAGCAACAGCCTCCGAGTAGAAAAAAAAGGTGTGAACAGCAAAAACCATTGTAGCAGCACATTGGAAATTAAAGGAACCCTGGGTCCACTGTTGAACTGCCTGTCATAAACACCACCACCAGTGGCATACCCACCAAAGTTAAAGGCACTGAAATTGTTCACTTACCAGAAAAAGCGAGAACAAAGGGGCTTCCCCTTCCAAGATGATGTATGGAAACATGGGTCTAAAACCACAAGAAAGAAAACTCTGGTGGTGATGATCTCTGATGAACTAATAATACTGTAACTATGATGGAATATCTGATATCAATTGAAGGCCCAAAAAGGTGAGAGGGGGTAAAAGTTTATGGGGGTTGTCGGAATACCAGAAACGAACATTAATAGAGACAGCTGGTGACAAGGTGAGGGATATAAGCCTCTGGTTTGTATTTGATTGTTCGATATATAATGAAACTCTGTAAAATATTTTAATTAAAAAATCACCTCTCCTTTAGGTCCTCGTCTCCAAAGCCCCACCCCAGCCTAAATCCACCAGATAAAGGGTCTTCAATCAGTAGCTCGTGGGCTACTGTAGCTCTCCAGCAGTTACCTGTGTGCAGCCCAGCTTACTACATTAAAAAGCTTTTACTTTGTTGAATGAATATACATATAACAAATGGAGATTATACTAATTCTCAATGAGTTTCATTGAGAATTAATAGCTCTCAGTACAGAAAAGGTTGGAGAACGCTGCAGCAATGAATGTCAACGACTGTACCGTCAAAAACACGGATATGTTTCCGTCTCCTCTCCTTAATGCACAATGCCAAAATCACAGGAGTCGGACAACGAACGCTTTGCTGAGTGAGAGTCAGGCGCGGTTCGTCCATTGGGGCGTGGGGGCGTAGCCCCCCCTGCCCGACGCCGCCCGCAGCTCCCTCATGACAATCATGTCAATGAATCAACATGACGTCAGACCGCCGGGCGGGCGTCATGTTGATTCATTGACATGATTGTACAGACGGCAACACAAGTACGCATGCGTGGGGACGGAGGGTGAATTTTTACCCGTGCCCACGCATGCGCACTTGTGTTTTGGCAGCGTTGCGCATGCCCATCAGGAGCCCTAATGGGCGTGCTGCGGGCGAGAGGGTACCTGTGCCCCTGGCGCCAGGATTGGCCAGGGGCGCTGTGAGCCTGTGACATGTGCGGGACCGGCAGCAAGGTAAGAGTGTGTGTTTTTCGGTGTTCCAGTAAACTAGCTTGCACAAATGACTTGAGATAGTTCAGTGTGTTAAAGCATCTGCTGCAGAAATGTGTGCGTCTATTCCAGGTCACCCGTTTATTTCACGGCATGGGGTTTTGGAAATGTAAAAAGTCTCAGAATTTCTTTTTTGATAGTTGTAACAACAGCCTTCAACAGATTTCATTTTATAAACATTTTCCAGAAAATGAGTTAACAACTGTCGCCACAAATATAATGTACTCTTTGAACTAAGGTTATAAAATTTCAAAATGTTAACAAACGGTGGAGGCGGAATAGCATGATATATGCATTTATTATTGCATGCATGTTGGTGTATGTTTGTATGTGAATTTGTATAGTACATACCTAGGGCTTACAGGATGGCAAATACATGGGCGGTAGAAGGTTTCCAGCAGAAAAAGGTAGGGGTGATGTAATATGTAAACTGGCACATCCTTCAACATCGATCCTAAAGGCTTGTTAGAGTCCATAATTTATTTTTATATGGTCATAAAAATACATGAATGATGGATGGATGCAGGGTGGGTGCATTAATGATTGTTCAGTGGATGGGTGGGTGGATGGGTGCATGGATGAATGCATGCATGATGGGTGGATGGATGCAGGATGGATGGGTGGGTGGGTGGGTGGGTGGATGCATGAATGAATGATGTATGGATGCAGGATGGGTGGATGCATGCATGAATGATGTGTGGATGTATGGATGGATGCATGCATGATGGGTGGATGCATGATGGATGGATGGGTGGATGGATGCATGAATGATGTATGGATGGATGCATGGATGCATGCATGATGGGTGGATGCATGATGGATGGATGGATGGGTGGATGGATGGATGAGTGGGTGTATGAATGAATGATGTATGTATGCAGGATGGGTGGGTGGATGGATGGATGGGTGGATGCATGAATGATGTATGGATGGATGCATGCATGATGGGTGGATGCATGATGGATGGATGGGTGGATGGATGGATGGGTGGGTGCATGAATGAATGATGTATGGATGCAGGATGGTTGGGTGGATGGATGGGTGGATGCATGAATGATGTATGGATGGATGCATGCATGATGGGTGGATGCATGATGGATGGATGGGTGGATGCATAAATGAATGATGTATGGATGCAGGGTGGGTGGGTGGATGGATGGGTGGATGCATGAATGATGTATGGATGGATGCATGCATGATGGGTGGATGCGTGATGGATGGATGGATGGGTGGATGGGTGGGTGCATGAATGATGGATGGGTGGATGGATGGATGGATGCATGAATGATGTATGGATGGATGCTTGCATGATGGGTGGTTGCATGATGGATGGATGGATGGATGGATGGGTGGATGGATGGGTGGGTGCATGAATGAATGAGGTATGGATGCAGGATGGGTGGGTGGATGCATGAATGATGTATGGATGGATGCAAGCATGATGGGTGGATGCATGATGGATGGATGGGTGGATGGATGGATGGGTGGGTGCATGAATGAATGATGTATGGATGCAGGATGGTTGGGTGGATGCATGAATGATGTATGGATGGATGCATGCATGCATGATGGGCGGATGCATGATGGATGGATGGGTGGATGCATGAATGAATGATGTATGCAGGGTGGGTGGGTGGATGGATGGGTGGATGCATGGAGAAAATTACAAAAAACAATTTGATGGACAGAATGTAGATCAATGTCTTACATTCACCCCAGTACAAGGATCTGGGCCTAAATCCATCGTTTTTTGCACTCCACACCACCCTGGGTTAGATAATGGCTTTATGCAAATCAGCTCTGACCCTGTGCCCCATGGGAACAGTCCAGTCCGAACTACACAGCCATATCTTTCCCAGACCGGAATCAAGCATCCGAGGACCGGACCGGTTTCGAGGTAACACCTCTCATCAGCCCGGCTAGCTTGACTCCAGTGGTGTGGAAGCTCTGGGACCCACGTCTGAGCTACCCCAGTACACTCAGGGAGAAAATTACAAAAAACAATTTGATGGACAGAATGTAGATCAATGTCTTACATTCACCCCAGTACAAGGATCTGGGCCTAAATCCATCGTTTTTTGCACTCCACACCACCCTGGGTTAGATAATGGCTTTATGCAAATCAGCTCTGACCCTGTGCCCCATGGGAACAGTCCAGTCCGAACTACACAGCCATATCTTTCCCAGACCGGAATCAAGCATCCGAGGACCGGACCGGTTTCGAGGTAACACCTCTCATCAGCCCGGCTAGCTTGACTCCAGTGGTGTGGAGGCTCTGGGACCCACGTCTGAGCTACCCCAGTACACTCAGGGAGAAAATTACAAAAAACAATTTGATGGACAGAATGTAGATCAATGTCTTACATTCACCCCAGTACAAGGATCTGGGCCTAAATCCATCGTTATTTGCACTCCACACCACCCTGGGTTAGATAATGGCTTTATGCAAATCAGCTCTGACCCTGTGCCCCATGGGAACAGTCCAGTCCGAACTACACAGCCATATCTTTCCCAGACCGGAATCAAGCATCCGAGGATCGGACCGGTTTCGAGGTAACACCTCTCATCAGCCCGGCTAGCTTGACTCCAGTGGTGTGGAGGCTCTCGGACCCACGTCTGAGCTACCCCAGTACACTCAGGGAGAAAATTACAAAAAACAATTTGATGGACAGAATGTAGATCAATGTCTTACATTCACCCCAGTACAAGGATCTGGGCCTAAATCCATCGTTTTTTGCACTCCACACCACCCTGGGTTAGATAATGGCTTTATGCAAATCATCTCTGACCCTGTGCCCCATGGGAACAGTCCAGTCCGAACTACACAGCCATATCTTTCCCAGACCGGAATCAAGCATCCGAGGACCGGACCTGTTTCGAGGTAACACCTCTCATCAGCCCGGCTAGCTTGACTCCAGTGGTGTGGAGGCTCTGGGACCCACGTCTGAGCTACCCCAGTACACTCAGGGAGAAAATTACAAAAAACAATTTGATGGACAGAATGTAGATCAATGTCTTACATTCACCCCAGTACAAGGATCTGGGCCTAAATCCATCGTTTTTTGCACTCCACACCACCCTGGGTTAGATAATGGCTTTATGCAAATCAGCTCTGACCCTGTGCCCCATGGGAACAGTCCAGTCCGAACTACACAGCCATATCTTTCCCAGACCGGAATCAAGCATCCGAGGACCGGACCAGTTTCGAGGTAACACCTCTCATCAGCCCGGCTAGCTTGACTCCAGTGGTGTGGAGGCTCTGGGACCCACGTCTGAGCTACCCCAGTACACTCAGGGAGAAAATTACAAAAAACAATTTGATGGACAGAATGTAGATCAATGTCTTACATTCACCCCAGTACAAGGATCTGGGCCTAAATCCATCGTTTTTTGCCTCCACACCACCCTGGGTTAGATAATGGCTTTATGCAAATCAGCTCTGACCCTGTGCCCCATGGGAACAGTCCAGTCCGAACTACACAGCCATATCTTTCCCAGACCGGAATCAAGCATCCGAGGACCGTGGTGGATGCATGGATGCATGCATGATGGGTGGATGCATGATGGATGGAGGGGTGGATGGGTGGGTGCATGAATGAATGATGTATGGATGCAGGATGGGTGGGTGGATGTATGGGTGGATGTATGAATGATGTATGTATGGATGCATGCATGCATGATGGGTAGATGCATGATGGATGGATGGGTGGATGCATGAATGAATGATGTATGGATGCAGGGTGGGTGGGTGGATAGATGGGTGGATGCATGAATGATGTATGGATGGATGCAAGGTGGTTCGAGCTCGCTCGCTGCGCTCGATCTCTGCGGTGCAATATGCAAATTAGTTTACGCCCACCACTTTCAAATGTCACCAGCCGCCCCTGGTGAGAGCCACTGCTGCGACGTTGTCCACTTATGCTTGGTGTTATCTATATGGTGCCCTCCTGGTACTGTGCAGAGGTTATGTCTGCTCTTAATTTCCACTTTGCCACCTATCTGCCATCAGCGCTTCTGCTTTCCTGTACTTGGCAGTGTTCAATCTGTGCTCTCTGCAATACTGTTTGTATGTTAGAACTAACCACAAATATGCCTTTATAACGTATTCCTTTACCACGCAAGTCGTTTCAACAACATGCCTTGTGGATTTGGAATAGTATAATTTACTATTCCAACTCCAGTCTGTGCAACAGTAGGGCAAGTGTTGGACTTAAAGTCCAACAGTACAACATCAGTCGAACAATGATTTCCCTAAGGCAAGTCGTTGTATCGACTTGTGTGGTAACGGAATGCGTTGTAAAGGTGCATTCTTGGTTCAGCCGGCGCTGTAAAGGCAGAGCGTGGTTTGAGCTGCGTTGTAAAGGCGGTTTCCCCCGTTTTCTATACCGAATTTCTGTCCTATACCGTTGAACTGTGTGGTGACTGTGCCTGGCAATGTCTACCGGTTGTGCTCTTCTATGCTCAAGATTGTACAGTATCGGTGCCCTCTTACACCTGGCACTGTGCAGAATACGTACTTTCCTAATTTTGCTACAGCCCAGAGTATGTGCCCTCGTCTATTTGCCACTATTCAGAGGCTGTGCCCACCCACACGACCCTGTTTAATGTCTATCCCTTGAACTCGGTAGGGGATGCCCTCTGCTAAGGCTGGCACGGTATATAGTCTGTGACCACAATACCTACCGCCATAAAGAGTCTGTCACTCTGCTCATACCTACCACTAAGAGAGTGGGTGCGGAATGGAGGTATTCCAGGGCACCTCCGAGATAGAATCAGTTCAGTCACAAAGCACATTTCAATGGACTCTCATGACAGCAATGTCTCTAAAGCCTAATTAAGACTTTGTAATCACCATGGCAACCCCTGCCTCACATTAACACTGTGAAAGGCAGCCCTTCATGCCAGAGTGGGGGAGGGGCAAGTGAAGCCCGTGGTATACGCACAGTTACATGCTTTACCCACAACCACTCACGAAACGAGAGTAGTAACCGGAAAATTGGGACGCCGGTATTACAGGGCCTCTTTTTCCAGGAGAGTTGCCCAATATATTAAAAGGGACACCGGGGCGTTAAGTGGACGGGTCTCGGTCCGGCAGTAGTTAAAAACTGACGGTGAAACGGGTCTACATCGAGCCCTATACTGATGTCCTTTTAACAGGCAAAAAAGCAGATCGATTTCTGAACAATGACTGTAAAAAGTAGGGTAATCCATATCAACGATGTTGTTCCTCCTTACATTTCACATGTTTTAGTTACTCTTGCATTCCATAATAGTATTTGTTTTTTCCAGAATGTTGTGTGTATGCAGTTTTTTCCATATAGCATATTACCCTTGCATAGGGCATACTGTAAAAGAGTCGCTTCCAGGTGTTTAAGTGGGTTCAGGTATGGGTGGGTGTCTATAACAGACCTTAATTGAGAGTTCTGGAGTTCAGGTCAAAGGCAGTGCACCTTTTTCACACTGCCTGTCAGTGGGTGATAAAGGGGTTTAGAAGGAGATACTGGGCTGTTGCAATATTGACAGGGTGAAAGATAAAAAGTGGTTCTCGCAGGTGAGTGGGTGAGCTTTGTGTGTGTGGAAGCGGTGAGGTGAAGGAGATGCAAGCAACTATGTGCAGAGAGAGTGAAAAGGAGGTGCTGACCAGGAAAGAGATGAAGTGTGAAATAAGCAGATGGAATATGTTAGAAATATAGCAGGAGAAAGGGCATACGTGTCTAACCAAGGGTTTTAAAAAAAAAGTGGTGTGAAGAGAATGGTAGTGATTGAGAGACTCGGAAGACCACAATCCCCCACAGAGATCTCAGTATATTGTTGTAATTTATAAATCTGATACAAACATTGGCAAAGCCAATAGGATTAGACTATTATTGTATGTGCCTGTCTGTTATATATACCGTCACTAGAATTATCTGGCAAGGGAGCACGCACTTATGCAACATGGTTGACTAAATAATGATGCTAGAAAAACTAAATTATGTGGCTTAACAAGGCACATTTTGTGATGGTATTACTTCATTATTTTGTCATTCTTAGACGGGTAAATAATGTGTGTTCAAAGGCCTCATCTTACTAGTACTAGTTTAATACCCAAAATAAGGAAATAAGCTACAGAAAGGGGAACAGTAAATCTTTGAAAAGTCCTTACACTGTGCAGCAACAGGTGTTGATGCATGTTTAGTAACTTGATCCGTTTGAGCCAAGAACAATGGGGCACATGCATCAAGCAACGGCCCGTTTGCAAACACAAAAAATTCTTTTCAGATGCAGCAAACCCTATTTTGCGATTTGGCAACCTGTTACCGAATCGCAAAATGGGTTTGCGATTCGGTATTTGGAAGGGGCGTGTTTAGGGCGTCCCTCCCAATTCCGAATCTCTGCAGTATGTATGAATGTTTTGGGACCGTGAATGCGGTCGCAAAACATTCACATTTTACCATGTACTTTAAGTAGGTGGTAACCCATTCGCAAATGGGAAGGGGTCCCCAAGGGACCCGTTCCCCTTGGCGAATGTTTGTTACAGCATTTGTTAAGAGCAGGCAGTGGTCCAACGGACCGCTGCCTGCTCTTAAAAAATGAAAAGAAAAATTTTCATTTTTGTTTTTGAGACGCATCCCATTTTTCTGTAAGGAAAACGGGCTTCTTTAAAAAAAAAACAAGATTTCTTTATTTAAAAGCAATCCCAGACATGGTGGTCTTCTGACCCCAGCAGGCCACCATCCCTGTGATTTTATTGATTCCCAGTGGGTCGCAAACCGAGATTTACCTAATTAATATTCATGAAGTAGGTCTATTTGCGACCCACTGGGAGTCGCAAATTAAACTCAAAAGAGTTTCATACAAATTAATTGGCGATTTCATAATTGCGATTTGCAGGAAATCATAATTAGGAACTCACAGCCAGATTCATGAAGCTACCATTTTGCGATTAGCAAATAGCGAAAAATAGCGTATCGCTATTTGAGACTCGCAAAATGGCATTCATGATAAAAAGCGCGGAAAAATTGCGATTCGCATTCGATCGCAATTGGCGATTGCGATCTAGCCGCAATCGCTAAATAATCGCAGTTTCGGCAATTTCCCATGCCGAAATAGCGATATCGCAAATAGCGATATCGTAATTAGCGATCTCGCTAACTGCGAGATCGCAAAAACGGGAAGGCGCATTCCGAGCCCACTGATGACATCACAACCAGGAAGTAGGCTCACCACACCCACAAACCGAACACAGAGCCAGGGAGTGGCAGCAGGAAAGTTTGGAGCTCCAAAAGCAAGACCCTGCAGCACCCCAGCCTGAAGGAAAGTTCAGAAAGATGTCCCAGGATGCAGCAGGGAGCAGTGGGCAGGAGAGGAAGAGGAAAATGAAATTTTCCGAAGCTGAATTGGAGTATGTCATTGAGGGGGTGTGCAATGACTATGGGAAGCTGTTTGGTAAAGACTCTCGGAGGGTGCCAGAGCCCGAGAAGCGCAGGATCTGGCAGCGCATCTGCGCCAAGGTCAATTCTGTCGGTGTCACCCAGCGTAATCATGAGCCCGCAGTCAGCCCAACAGTGCCAGAGCACTCATTGCTAAGTCTAAACAAAACCCAGTCAGGGAAAGCAAGGCTGCGTGCATGCGTTAAATTTTCCTGTGCAAGACACATCACATTAATCATCCACCCTTTCACATTACAGGTGCAGGTGATCAAGCCAGCACCGATAGTGATGCGCTACACATCGCTGAGAGCCCGGAGGACACTGAGGGTGAGGGACAGTCCTCCCAACAACCTGGCACATCACAGCAACCAGCAGTGCAGCCAGCACCAGCTACAGCACCAACACCCCGTGCCGACAGGGCCACCCCTGCATCCACTCCAGTGCAGTCAGCACCAGCTACAGCACCAACACCCCGTGCTGACAGGGCCACCCCTGCATCCACTGCAGTGCAGCCAGCACCAGCTACAGCACCAACACCCCGGGCCGCCACAGCAGTGGTACAGGCTCCACCACCAGCGCCTCGGAGGCAGACGAGGCACACACCAGCTGGCAGGTCACAGACCATCGCACAGAGGCGCCAGCAGCGCCAGGGCCCAGCAGGCACCGGCAGGGCACTAGAAACACCAGACCCAGGCCTGGTCATTGAACGCCGCATGCTGGCGGTGCATCGCACGCAGGCACGCCACATGGCAGCAATGCTTGCACAGATGCAGGCAAATGGGCAACATATTGCCCAGATGACAGCAGCTGTGAGACAGAACAACCAGCTGCTTGTCTCACAGCAGGACATGACCCGTCGACGCCACCGCCAACTACTGGCCCGCCTATCGGCCTACACTAGGTCTAACCATGTTGTTGGCCACGCCACATCTCAGCTGGCACGTCGGTCACTTGCTATGCAGGCACAAATGGTGCAGTGTTGCCAGGATGTGGCCAGGTCACTCGACCTACTCACTGCAGCTGTGCTTGGTAGACAGGCCACTGGCCGGGATGAAGCAGAGGGTGGTGACGACGCAAGTGAGGCTGCGTCGACCAATAGCAGTGCCTCCTTACCACCGTTGCCTCCACCTCGCTGCAGCAGCCGGCCAACATCAGGGAGTAGGGCCAACACCGTCCCTGAGAATGCGGAGAGACGACTTGGGGCGTCTCGTCGTCAACATCGCTGAGGACTGTACAAATATGAGGGAGGCCATGCAGTCGAGTCCTGCAAACCCCCTACCCCAGCATGGGGAGGTATGGAGTAATACACTCCCCATCAGACAAATTTTTTTTTGAAGGCCTATTTATTGTGATGTAACATTAAAGAAGAAAGGTCATACTTCATACACACTCATGTCATTATTTCATTCGTCATGCATGGGTGCAGTGTTGTGATAGTGGTATGTGTGCACTAGAAACAGTTTGTAGTGATGTGGTTGCGGCGCCTGTGTCCTTCCGCAGGATCTTCTCCGCGGGCATGACGTACATGTGGAGGTGGCCGGTCGTCCCCTTCAGATTCACTGCCAGAGATGTCGACAGGTATCCGGCGCTTGGTTGCCATGTTATGTAGTATTGCGCAGACAGCCACAATGCGGCAGCACACTGCTGGACTGTAATACATGGCCCCACCTGTCTTGTGCAGTATGCGTAACCTGCTCTTGAGCAAGCCAAATGTCCTTTCTATGCAATTCCTTGTCCGTATGTGTGCAGCATTGTAACGCCGTTGCTGGGGTGTGGCAGGGTTGAAGTAAGGGGTCAGGAGGTATTCACGGAGGGCGTAGCCACTGTCACCTGAATGAGAGGAGCAGATGGTGATTGGCTGTGCTGCGCAGTTACTTCATAGCAATGTGACATTGTTGACAAAGTGCACTTACCAAGTAGGTGTCCTTCACCGAACTCTCCCCTGACCAGTCGTGAGTGGAGGCCGCTGTGCCGGAATATGAAGGAGTCATGGGTACTCCCTGGGTACTGGGCCACAATGTCAGTGATGTATGACTTAGCATTGCACACCATCTGTATGTTCAGGGAGTGGTAAGACTTTCTATTGCGGAACATATACTCTGTGGCAGCTGGTGGGCAGATGGCGACGTGGGTACAGTCTATACATCCAAGTACATGGGGAAAATGGGCTACATTGTAGAATTGTAGCTTGGTCAAGTCCAATTCCTGTTGGCTCGTGGGAAATTTGATGTGACGCTGTAGCTGGGTGAGCATGGCGTCAACGAAAGTGTGGAGGCAGCGTGACATGGTGGGCTGGGATATCCCCCCAGCAGCCGCTACTATCCCCTGGAAACTCCCGGAGGCCAGGAGGTGCAGGCTACACAATACCTGCACATGTGTAGGCACCGCATTGGTACGGCTTGTTGGGTGCTGCATCAGGGGGTCAAGGTCCTGTATTAGCTGCATTATCATTTCCCCATTCAGCCTATATTTAGCATATATCTGCTCTCTGGTTTGGCCTAGCAAGGTGACCCGCTGGAGGAAAATTCTGTCCTGGATCCTGCGTCTCCTCTGTGCTGCTCGCTGTAGCCTTCGACGCCTCACCACCATGTACATTCCTGGCATTGTGGCACTCCAAATGCTGTTGCTGAATGTCCTTATGTGTGATTGGTCAGGCCTGAACCTGTTGCTGATTGGCCAACGGTTTTTCAAATGTAATTTTTTCATGGCTTTTATGGTTACCACCTGCTTTGAGTTCTCCTTAATTTGCGCCGCGCAAACAGCGATTTTTGGGTTTTTCGATATTAGCGATTTTTTATGAATGGCGATTGCGATTATTTAGCGAATTCGCAATGTATTTCGCAGAATCTGTGGTTTGTCGCATTTTCCGATTCGCTAATGATCTGCTACCGGGATTCTGCGATTTTTATAGCGAATTCGCTATTATGTGTTAGCGAATTCTCTATTTTGATGTTGAATGCCGATTACGTCAATTGCGCCCGCAATTGCATTTTCGCAGCAATTGCGGGCGCAATTTCACTTCATGAATATGGCAGTTAGTATTTCAAACTTTTATACATGTATAAATCTATGCTGAGAAGAAACTGACAGATTATCATGCCACTACTTCTCAGCAGGGCTCCTGCACTTTTCTTGTAGAAAGTACCAGCATTTTTTAGCTGAGGTACTGCACTTTAAATGGGAAAGTATCACCACTTTGTAGGATTCCTCAGCAGGGCTGGCTGATGTACTTTGAACTAGAGAGTATCCTCCCAGTTGTTGGTGTATTTCTTGTTATTTTGAGTTTATGGCTTCTCTTACTTGGTGAAAGGATGAGTGTGTGCATGCATGCTGCCACCTCCTTGCTACAGGGTAAAGAGGTGAGAATGTCTGATAGTGCCCTTTGGTCAAAATGGTTGATGAATTACTCTTGTTGGGCGAGAAGCGGATGGGGAGAGGCTGCCAATTACCTGACACAAAGCTTTGGTAAGATCGAGAGTCTCGTGGGAGATTTCTTGAGGAGAAGAGTGGAGCAGCAGCACAAGCAGGGCGTTGTATCATAGAGAGCTCTTTCCTTCAGTGGTCCCCCCTGGGCAGGTGCAGGCTCCATGGAAGGTAATGAAAGAGTAAGACAGGTAGATGTGGTTCCGAATGAGATGCTGGTGGAGGGTCTTTTGGGAATGCCTGATCTCTCACTCCTCTGGCAAGACCAAAGTCGCCTCGTGCATTCTTGTCAGATAGGGACCTACCCACTATTCTGTGCCTGGCAAGAGTACCAAGGAGTACAGAAGGGTATACCTGCATCGCAAAGCCAGCCGCAGAGACATTGCAAGACTACAGCAGAAAGCGAATATGTTCCTTTACTTGCCTCATTGCAGGAAAAGGCATGCGAAAGCCTTAAGAAGTCTTATATACATGTGAATTAGTCTTCTAGTGTTCTGCAAGCTCCACTTGACGATTGCAACAAGAACTCCAAAAAGAATGGAAACAAACTACAGGCAGTTGGGACCAAGGAGTACAGCTGACAATTCACTGCAAGACTCTTCACTAATGATGGGCTGACTTACAAGACTTAAAAGTAGAAATGGCCTCTCGCAGGCCTCAACTGGACAATACGGTTGTTTCTGATGCAACTCTTAACAGGCCACCAAGCACCCTTGAGTTCCAGAACAGCAAAAGTTTGGTGCTATATATACAGGATAGAAAAACACCATCTCAACATACGAGAACTGGAAACAATTTACCTGGCTGGAAAGTTCGTTCTTCCTATGCTTCAAGAGAAAACAATCCTATTCATTAAGTCAACATGACCAATATGTTGTGAATGTGATTTGCAGACAAGTGAGGAAATTACGCCTCTAATTGTCTGATGAATTTCTACAACTGTGGAAATCGGCATAGAAACATCAGAAGCATTTGTCAGTGTCATGTGAGCCAAGAATAAGATAGAAGACAATCTCAGCAGAGACACATTTGTTATCACAAGTAGGAGGTAAACAACAGGTTTGTGCGAAGCATTTTACGGATTCCTCCAGTCGATCCATTTTCACCTTGAGTTAGTGCAAACTGTCCAAACATCGCAACAAGGTCCCCAATTTGGGCTGGCGCTCGAGGAGCAGTTTTCAATGCACTGTTGAAGTGCTTTTTTGGTCGGGCCTAGCGCAGCGCGCATGTGCTGCTCTATGGGAGGCTTCTTGTGAGCACTCCAAACTTCCCCTAAACTTTTCTGTGTGATTTTGGTAACTCCCACAAATTTCATTGCCCATTGCGTGTGGCTTTTAAAAATAAAAGCACGCAGATGGCCATAGGCGGGTGTTTGTCCCACCTTTTGTCTAAATGTTCACTCCCACAGCGTTTTGGTGTCGGGAGCGAGCAGCGGCTTGCTTTGTGGCAGCCGCATTCCTTACATTCTTTGCAGTGCGCGCGCACCTCTTGCGGTCTTCTAATACCGGGCGGCAAAAATGCTTTTCTCCTGGCTGCTGTTGCAAGTATCTGCTGTTGCAGGCAAGAAACACTTTTTTAGTATTTGTTTAACCAGCACAGCAAATGCTGTTGCAGGCAGGAAAAGCTTTTTAAAAAATGTGTTTAACCAGTACAGCATATACCACGCAGCATGCTTCAATTGGATTAAAGGCGGCCACACTCATTTTTTTGTTTTGTGCGATCCCCAAACACAGGCCCAAGCGTTTTTTGTTGCTGTTGTTGTGGTTTAATTTAAATTAGTGGAGCGGGGGCAGGAGCTAAAGTGGTTGCCATTACCAAGACTTTTTTTTCCTTTAATTTAAAAGCACTTCACAATATGCTAATTCAAAACATTCCCCCTTGTGTCTTTCACAACCCCCCTCACCCCTCCCACAACACTTGCTTCCTGCCCCTCCCTCATCCTAAGTGAATGCGTCCAGCTGCTTTTTGACAACATCTTGTTTTTTTAGATTCCTAGAGTGAATGGTTTGCGCGGAGCAAACTGTGCTACACACGGCACAAAATACTTCCCTCCTGCCTGGCTCTCCCGCAACACTTAAAAAAATGTATTAAACCAGCACGCACATACCGCTCGGCACACCTCTGCCGGATTAAAGGTTGTTTAATGGTCTTGCAATAGCGACAGTTAAGCTATTGGCATTATTTTATTTATTTAAATGACAATGCCTTTAATTTATCTTATTAGGTCCCAAAGGTGAGACCTATTGGCTATGCCATTGCTTGTTTTCCCGGGTCTCGGATGGCAGCAAAATGCGAAAATCGCAGACCACGCATTGTAAGATGATTTTTAGTGTGCCTCTGTGCAGGTGAGACAGTCCTGTTACTCTGAACTATTTGACCACTCAGAGATGTTTTAACATCTACTTCCACTGATGCCTACGTGAGAGAATATCAGGTTATCTAACTGCAGGCAAGCATGATTTCCTGTCCATAACAAGCTGCTGAAATCATGTTTTAGTGCACTTTGAAATAGTTTGTTGAGTTTCCTTTGGAATTGGCACCAGTCGGTCTGACAAATTTCAATATTAAGAATCCCAGTCTGCTGAACAGACTGATAAAACTCCAGCTTTAAGACCACTTGACGAATGAAACTGAAGAAAATATAACATGATGTAAAGCTGTCGATGCAAATCTAACATTTTCATTAACAATGTGCCTGGTCCGCTATCAAATTCTAGATTTAAAATGGCGTGGGCTCAACATACTATAATTCTGGGGAAATCACTTATTCTCCCGAGCCTAAAACAATGAATGTGACCCGGTGTAATGTAATTGGTGTTCAGTAAAAGTGCTCTAGTACTTTCGGGACGAGTTCGCTCTATATAAAAACTTCAGAAAAATGCACAAAGAGGTCAAAATAAAGCACTAGCATAAAAAAGAGAGACAAATGGATACCCATTTAATGGTTGATTTGTGCAAAGTGAAACCAGAAAACAAGGATAAATCGCTCCTTTTTCTTCATATTCCCATATGAAAGCACTTTCAAATACGGTAGTTCAGAATACCAGCTGAACAAACACCTATTGTGTTTGAACTAATAGACCATATGTTGTTCTTTAATAACTTCGGCCACATACAGGGTTCATGTGAAAACCTTCTTGCCTCTTGGTTCACTAATGCCACTGTTCTCAGTTGGGGAAGGGGGTCCTTATTGGTTTGAAGTTCATGTTAAAAAGTTATCTCTTTTAATGCCTACTTCTCAGTGCAGAGCTAAAATCTCAAGTATTCATTTCAAAGATACCACATGTAAAAAAGAATGCACTTTTTTTTATATCCACATTTTATTGAGTTTCAACACAGACAAACAATTCAGCAAAATCACAGACAGTAGATATTCAGGTACATCATCGAACTCCATATAACCCTGGCACTTCTTCTCATGAGATGTACTACCACAGATACAAAGCGAACAATACTCTTACTCTTCGACAGCACCCAGCCATTTACCCCACACCCTCCGATATTTCTTGGGGCAGGCAAGTGCCGTGTATATGGCTTTCTCTTCTGTCGTGCACCAGTCCACGCCTTTGCGCCACTTCCCCAGAGTTGGTGAGTCAGGACAAATCCATGCAGCCGCTATGTCGCACTTGGCAACTATCATAGCTGTGTTAAAGAAGGTCTTATCGTTCCGGGACCCGTCCAACCTGTCCGTTATCCCCAATAGCGAGTGTCGTGGATCGTGAGTTACCGTCCACCCCAGTACCTCTGTAAGTTCATCTTCGATGGCACTCCAGAAATTTGCCAGCTGGGGACAGGACCAGTCCACATGGAAAAAATCTGCTGGGGCCGGGCCGCACCAAACGCATGATGCGTCAAGGCGTAGCCCCGCTCGACGGAGGCGTAGCGGGGTGAGGTATGTGGCGTGCAAGTAGTATAGTTGAATTAGTCTAAGTTTGGCAGAGGCTGTAATTGTTCTAGGCACCATAAGCGTGTCCCGCCAGTCCATTTCGTCCAGGGGCCCCACCCAGTTTGTCCATAGGTCTTTCAGTCTGTCCAGGGAGGTGGGAGTATTGTTGATTAAGGTGCGGTATATACGGGAAATACCTCCCGTGCCGAAGTCCCCCAGTAATGTCTGGGCCTCCATGGGGCTGTACTCCGGGAGCCGAGTAACATCTGCGATGTATGTGTGAAGGGCGTGTCTTAACTGTAAATATCTGTAGAATTGGAAGGGGAGGAGGGAATAGCGGCTGCGCAGATCTTGGAAGGAAAGTATATGGCCTCTCGCACAAACGTCCCCAAGCTGAGTTATACCTATGAGGTCCCAGGTTCTGAAACCGGGAAAACTACTCACCTCCTGAAGCCAAACCCCCTGCCAGAGGGGGTGCATTGGGTCAATTTGTTGGCCCAGCCAGTATGGCGCAGTGGCGCCCGCCAAGCCAGGAATACCGCGAGCGTGTCATGTCTGGCAACCGGATCGAGACGGGCCCCCGTACAACATGGCTTGAACTTTAGAAAATCCCATCCCACACAGCTCCAGCCAGTAGGCCGGATCAGACCATCCCCCATTGAACCAATCATGAACCACTAGCAGACGTGTGGCTACATAGTATAGATATAGATGCGTCATGTCCATGCCCCGTCAAAGGAAGGAATCCTGCATGTGGAGAGGGCCAGGCGCGGCCTCTCGCCGCCCCATAAAAATGGGGTCAGTAGGCCATCCAACTCCTTAAACCAGGACCTGGGGGAAACAGAACGGGATGTTCTGGAGGACGTAGAGGAACCTAGGGAGGACCAGCATTTTAAACAAGGCGACCCGGCCTAGAACGTTCAAGGGCAATGCCTTCCATTTCTGAAGGTCTTCTTTGGCCTTTTTCTCACTCACATGCTCTCCCCTATACACCCACTCTTCTCACCTGGGAAGTCAGCATTTTCTTTTCCTTCACATCTGTCAATATTTTAAGTGCAGTGTATACCTTCTTTATGTACTTTAACGTTAAATTGTAATTTCTATTGGCAGGTATGTGACCATTACCCCTTGTGCTTAGCAGAGAGGCCATACAAGGGACTGGACAAGCATACAGTTTGCATACTTTATGACCCACCGGAAGGCACTGTGAGACTCTCCAACTGCTGTCAGCCTTAATTCCAGAACTCTCAATTGTATCCCATCATGAATATCTACCCACAACCTGTACTCACCCAGACACCTTGAGGTGGACCAGCGCATAGTAACTACCAGAGTTATTTCTTGCATGAAAAAACCTACAGAGGCACAACATTTAGAAGAAAAATAGGTCTGGCTTTAATATGCTGATTCATACATACACACACAGACATTCAGAGATATGTTTTCCTGCATTAGCAGATTAATTGCAGCTGTTTCGAACTTAAGATATAAGGGTTAGTACCCATGTACCCAGGGTCGGATTGGGATCACAATTTGGCCCGGGCATTGACGAAACAAGTGGCCGACATTCATGAGGCGTGGCCCACATTTAAGGGGCGTGGCACATATTCAAGGGGCGTGCCCTTTCATGAAACACCATTTGCACAGACAAGGAATGAAAGTGGGAGGATACTGTTCTTGTGCAGGACACAGGGCCAAGGTGACAATGGCCTACATGCTGAGCAACTCAAAAAAACAGCAAGGCCCCTTTCTGTCACAAAATTATTCGAGCACCTGAAAAGCAGCAAAGCCCCTGCTATTACTAACCTATTTAGCCCTCCCCAGACCTTCAGCTCAGGAGCACATGAACAGCAGAGGTAAGGCCCCTGCAATTAGTAAATTAATCAGCCCTCCCCAGCCCTACAGGCCTCAGGGCAATGTCCTGGCAGGGGAGCACAAAACACTGCTGATGGGTCATCCATGGTAGCCAGGGGGAGGCTGAGGTGAAGATGGTGCGAGTTCCGAACATCACCTGGCCCCCCACAGCGAGACCTATTCTTCCTCACCCACTATGCCCTGAATGTGAAGGGCTGTTGGCGAGGTGTTAAGACCAACACTGTTTCAGGGCCTCCAGGGGACCCGAGGTGATATAGCTCAAAGGCCTGAGCAACACCTGGCCCCCAGGGAGGCCGATTCTTGCAAAAAATCACCCCTCCCCAGCCCATCCTCAGCGTGATTGCTTGGCAGGGCAGGGGGTGAAGGAGAGGCCACAGCTGATAATCGCTGTACTGCCGCACAGCGAGGCTGCTTTCATTTCTCTGACTGTCTCCGTGCCCTCTGTGGGCCGTATTTTTTCTCCCCTTTCCTAGTCCACTCTCTGTGGACTGGAAAGGGGAGAAAAAAAACGGCCCATAGAGGGCACTGAGACACCAGCCCTTCGGCCGATGCCCGAATGCCCGCATTGCCAATCCGCCCCTGCCTGTACCGAAGGACCAAGTACCCTGGGCCTTCTCCCTCTAAAAAAAAAAATCAACACATGATAGCTGGGTCGCAGGCTTTGGCCATGCAATGTGGCATGTAAACTGAAATGATGCATTGTAACGTTGTAAATGATGTAAAGTATAATCTTCCTTGTAAGGTAAACTGTTTGCAATCCTATGGCTGCCTTCAGTCCTGCTTGGCCCATCCCTGTAAACTGTGGCATTTGCTTATGTAACTCACCTTACCCCTACAACGTTCTATGTACACTGAAAACTAAATTTTGCATATCTGCTTGAGAAGTATGATTTATACCTATTAAGAAAACGCTGGGTTTCTCTGAGCGACAGTTAAATATGAGGCTACAAGTTACACATAGATTTCTACAGCAAGCCCTCACACCAACTGAGCTTTACTTTCCAATACTGCTCTTTCTCAAACTTTAATATGGTACTTTTTAGTGTTCTGTGTGTTTCTACCCAGCATGCTAACACAGGTCCTGAATTGAGCCCACCGTGGCCTTAATTTTAGGAGGTGGGCAGAACGGTGTCCCCTTGCTACAGTCAGCTGGTACCCTGGTATGCTAGGTGTTCCACACATGCCCGAAACATTCTTCCATTCTCCCAGGTTTGGCATTAACAATCAGCCATAAATATGGTGTAGTTTTTTTTCCAGACCTCAGAGTGTCGGTGTCAAAGACTGTATCCACAACACAACACCAATATACACCCCAGAGCAGGTTGCTCACTTCCCTACACCTCCAGCCTTCGTTTGGGGATCGTTTTGCAGTTTTTATTGGGAGGCCATGAAATTATAGGATGACCGATTATCCAGTATTTGGGTATCTTTCATAGATTCTCATGATTAGAATCATCCTCGCCGACGAGGTGGGAGTCTCGTGGTATAATAAAACATAAACATAATAGTCATAAAAAACATTATGCAATAGACTACTATGGAAAGCAAAGTCACTACATTAGCCTATCTTAGTCCTTTTGCAAAAAGAACCAAACTTGGAACACAGCCAATCAGGCTGCAGCACCCTCTTAGAACCCTCCACAGAGAGGCAAACCCTCAGATTTTCTACCGCACGTCTTGTGACAGGGAGTCTCCCTGAGCTCTGCTCAGTTTTCTTTACCTTTGGCTGACCTCTGTGAGTAGTTATGTCTGACTCTTCAAAGAAAAGCTTGTTTTTGCCTTGTTATTCGTGTGGGAACAAAAGATTACATTTTGAAGATCCCCACAAAGAATGTATTTATTGTCTTTATCCAGCACACAAGGTTAAAGATTGCAGGATTTGTAGAACCTTCCCTACCAAGACTCTGAAGGACAGAGAAGGAAGACTGCTGTTTTGGCTGGAAAAATTGAAGGCTATATCTGATGTTGTTTCAGGAGATGAAGGCAGTGTAAGTCCTCAGACTTCCACCCCTCTGGCCAAGAAGAGGGATAGATCTGATGATCTCCCTGAGCGACAGAGTAAGACCTTGAAGAAGCCTCACTCTGAGACTGGTCACTCTTCCTCTAGAAAAAAGAAACTTTCATTCTCTTCAGAGGTGAAATCTGGTGAAAAAATGAAGATTTCAATGAAAACTGCAAAAAACTCTTTCTAAGTCTGTCAGGATCCCGTCGATGTCGAAAAAAGCACAGCCAACGATGAAATCTCCTCAGACGGTGAGTGATTCCTCAACGTCGAGGAACAAATTCCCGTCATCGACGATCGTTTAGTCGACGACGGCACCAGCAACGAATATTTAATCGCCTTTGATGAGGCCGATCTCGTCGACACCTTCTTTATCGTCGATTGAACACATACCATTGACGCTTTTGACGTTGACGACGATTCAGCTCTCGTCGACGGTGGACGATACAGCTCTCATCGACGGGTCCACTGTCGACGACGATACAGCTACCGTAGACGACGGTACTACTTCCGTTGAAGAGTCCACCGTCGACGAGGCAGCGACTTCGACATCGACGAAAACATCGTCGACAATGATTTTTCCGTCTACGACTTCAACGATTACAACGTTGAAGGTATCGTCTGTTATGGCCATTTCTTCTGATACTGGCTCACCGTCTATGTACATTTCGTCAAAGCTGAAGCGTGAAAGGCCTACGTCTCTACAGATTACGCCAGTTTTGACTTCAAAATTATCTACGTCATTCCCATCTTCAAGGAACTATTACCAGGATGTGTCTCATATTTCACCCTTACCTCCCAGTCACTATCTGCAGGAGTCAGATGATGATGGACTTTATAGCCCAGCACATAACCCTTCTCAACTCCGGATTAAATATCAGGAGGATGATGATGAGGAAGAGTACTATGAGCCTTGAGAGTCTCTGCGAGGTCCTCAAGAGTCATTTCAGCACGAACCAATGGAATATTTGATTCCCACGCCATCCTTACCAGTTCCTCAGGCAGTAGATTCCCCTCCTGAAGATATTGAAGGTTTTTACGCAATTATGGAAAGGGCAGCAACCAGGTTTCATCTTCCTATAACTGTGAAGAAAACGGATTGTTTCCTTTACGATTTTAAGGACCAGAGCAGGAAATCCGTACGTTCTATCCCTATAAATTGATCACATCTGGGAAGAAGGAACTAAGATAATGAAAACGCAATTTTCAGTGCCTGCGATTCTCCCTAGAATCGATAAAAAGTACAAAGCACCAGATAATGCTCCTGCTTGCTTGTCTGGACACCCTAGACCAGATTCCGTTATTTCACAGGCGGCCCAGCGTAAGTCTCGGAATCCATCCATTTCTGTAAGAGCACCGCCGGATAAGAATGGGAGGCGGGCTTTAAAACGTTGGTAAGCATTTCACCACCATAGCGGGTGGTTCAGTTTGTGCTACAAATTCTTTGGCGATTCTAGGGAGATATGACCCATGACCGACAACTATGGTCTGACATTGCTCCATACCTTGATTGCCTACCAGATGACAAGAGGCAAAAAAAAATATTTTTGAAGGAGAAAGGGCTGCTTCAGAAATTATTGATATTTCTATGGACCTAGCCTCCTTGGGTTTCCGTCAACTTGCCAGAGCAGCAGTCCTTAGACGACAGGGATGGTTGAAATCTACCATCTTTCGCCCGGAGGTCCAAACGAAGATTTCGGACATGCCATTTGATGGTGATATGTTGTTTGGGAAACATAGATGAGGCTTTGCAAGTGATCAAGAAGGATACTGACACTGCCAGAGCCGTTGGCACCTTACAATATCAGAAGACTCCTTTTCGGGGAGCTAGAGGCAGAGGATCGTATTCCTTTCGTGGTGGCTATCAAAGAAACCAAAACCAGGGCAATCAAGGAAGATATGGTTATCAACAGTAGCAACAGCAGCAGTCTTACAGAAACCCCCCAGCTGCCACTTATAGACAGCAGAACAGAAGACATCAACCTCAAGACAGGGGCTCTGCTAGAAAACAGTGACGATTTTTCAGCACCTGCAGCAGATCTGCCATATCCTGTTTACAGGATTACGAATGTATCGCAACATCTCAACAACTGGAAAAAATTAACCACAGACAAGTGGGTCTTGGATATTCTCAAATTTGGGCATACCCTGGAATTTGTCATTCCCCCCCGCCCCCTCCCCCCCTCATCCACCTTTAAAGAAACATCCTCCAAATCTTGCTCTTCTCAGAAAGGAAGCAAAAACCATGCTCTCAAAATGAGCAATAAAAAGAGTGCCTCGCTGTCAGGTGGGAAAAGGGTTTTATTCCCGCTTTTTTCTAATAAAGAAAAAGTTAGGGGAGTGGAGACATATCCTGGATTTTAGAAAGCTGAACAAATATCTTCAAAAGAAATCCTTTCGCATGGTAATACCTAAAGAAATACTTCAGCTTCTGGATCATGCAGATTGCATGACAGCATTGGATATCCAGGATGCATACTTCCACATCCCCATTCACCCCAAGCATCGGAAATTCCTTCGTTTCACTGTGGCTGGTGCACATTTTCAATTCAAAGTCTTTCCCTTCGGTCGGTTCTTTGTCCTTCTCAAAGAATTTAGTTTCTAGGGGCGGTGTTGGATACTACCCGAGACAAGGCATTCTTGTCCAAGGAAAGGCAATTGCATCTCATTTCTCTGGCATCAGATCTCCTAAAAAGAAGGTTCGCTTCTGTGAGAGTCAACAAATCATTGCTGGGAATTCTATCATCAGAAATTCTGTTAGTACCTCACACCCGTCTAAGGATGCAGCTGATTCACAAGGAACTATAGGGTCAGTGGCTGCAGATCTCGGGGTCGTTTGATGACCTAGTGGAAATAACTCCAGTTATGCAAGAAGCACTGGTCTGGTGGCTACGCTCCAAGAATGTCTCAATCAGGCTCACTTTTCTGCCTTCCGTGCCGGACTTCATCCTCACGACAGATGCCTCCCTAGAAGGGTGGGGTGCACACCTTTATGATCATTGCATAAGAGGAAGATGGTCCGCTGCTTTTGGAGCTTCGAGACATTTTCCTATTGTTGCAGTCTTTTCTCCCAAGTCTCCAAGGGTCAACTGTTCTTATCAGAACTGACAACACCACTTGCATGATTTATCTAAACAAGCAAGGAGGTACCCGTTCTTACATTCTGTCTCAAGAAGCTCAAAGCATTTTGAGGTTCCTGGGGACTGAGCGGCGACTGTATGTATTCTTTATATCTTTAATGGGTAGTACTGCACATGCAATCATCCAGGTTCTCTCTGATGAATATCCTCCACCTCATTTGCAGCTCTTGGTGATAACCTGGCCCTGCCAGAGTAACTCACTATTGATGTACTGTTTATGTGATTAATATACTGCATGCACCCTCTCTGCCACTACATTCTTTGTTCCCGTGCTCTGAATTGTTACCCTCGACATAATATTTGCTTTTTATTTTAGTGATCCATATTACTGTTTTATTGTTTGATTTTGCACTTTTCCTTTCGGTCCATTGTATGATTGATTGTTTTATTTCTCTGTATCTGTACTAAAAATAATAAAAATACAATAATAAAAAAAAGAAGCTCAAAGCATTTGGGAATGGCTGCTTTCTCACAATATCAAGATCAAGGTGGAGCATTTGCCAGGGATTCCCAACACTTTAGCGGAGACTCTGAGCAGGACCTCGATGCCCTGTCACGAATGGGAACTGGATCAAACAGTGGTGGAACATATATTTCAGATGTGGGGCAAACCAAATCTGGATCATTTTGCCTCCAAGAACAATCAGAAGTGCTCATTCTTTGCCAGTTGGGAACCGGAGAAGGGCTCGTGGGGGAACGCCTTCATGATGAGATGGACAGAGATCTTTGCGTTCCCATTTCCCCCCTTTCCGTTGATCCCAAGACTTCTACGCAAGCTCAAGATGGAACCATGTTGTATGATTCTCATTGCTCCGCGGTGGCCGCGTCAACATTGGTTCACGGAGCTTCTCCTACTGTCCAAACGCAGACCATACCGCCTTCCTGCAGTTCCGACCTTGTTATCAATGAGCAAGGGCCAGATTCTTCATCCTCGTCCAGTACAATTGCATCTTCATCCATGGTTTCTGGATTCACATAATTCAAGGAGATAGATCGACCTCAGGATTGTAGAGATATCCTTCTAGAGCAAGAGCTCCTTCTACATTAAAGACTTATGCTTTGAAATGGAAACGATTCTGCTCTTGGTGCAGTGACAAGAATATTCATCCTTTAAGATGTTCTCCAAATAAAGTTCTGCGTTATCTTCCATCATTATCTAAGTCTGCTCTTATGATTACATCGGTAAAATTGCATCTAGCGGCCATCTCTACCTACAGACGTTCTGCAGGAGCTGCATTCCTTTGCTCTAATCGCTTGATCAAACAATTTCTAAAGGGGCTTTTCAGAACCTTTCCACCCATCAGAGCCCCTCCTCCAGAATGGAGGCTTAACCTGGTGTTACTGCAGCTCATGAAACATCCATTTGAACCTGTTCGTAAGCTGACCTTAAGTACCTCTCCTGGAAGACAGCACTTTTAATGGTACTCACCTCTGCTCGGAGAGTCAGTGAAATACAGGCTTTCACTATCAAACAACCTTATTTGAAATTCACCAATGATTATGTCCTCCTTAGAACTAATCCAACGTTTATACCGAAGGTTCCCTCTACATTCCATCTTAATGAGCCTGTTATACTGCGTTCTTTATTTCCAAATCCGTCTTCCTCTGCTGAGAAATCCTTGCATACCTTGGATGTTAAAAGGTGTCTAAAATTCTATATTTCACGTACTGTGTCCATCAGAAAATCTGATCAATTATTTATTTCTTATGGTGGTCAAAAGCCAGGAATAGCTGTGACAAAATCCACTATTGCAAGGTGGATGGCGTCTACTGTCCAATTCTGTCATTCTAAAGCTGGACATCCTTTATCTATGAAACCTAAGTCTCACTCCACAAGTGCAGTGTCCTCATCACCTGCTCTGTTTGCTGGAGTACCATTGGAGAAGATTTGCTGTGCTGCAATTTGGAAGAATGTGCACACCTTTACATGGCATTACTGTCTTGATCTGGCGACCAAGGCTGAATCAGCAGTGGGTCAAGCAGTGTTACGAAACCTTTTTAAATAAGTTAAGCCTCTGTAAGGAGGTGATTATATCATTACCTGTTGACATATATATGGTGTATTTTTACATATGTAAATGATGTTTTCCCTTATTAGGGTTGTATTGCATTGCTGTATTGGTTTTACGAGGTATCTATTGTTTTTTCTTATGATACCCACCATCAACTATACAAATGAGGATTATTTATTGCTAACTATTCTGATTCTAAGCATGTGAATCTATGAAAGATACCCCAATATTGGATAAGAAAATTAGTTACTTACCTGTAACTTCAGTTATCCAGTATTGGTATCTTTCATAGATTCACATGCGACTCACCCTCCTCCCCGGAGAGGTATACTGTATCTCTATGGCATACTTACTGTCACTTGTGCTACGAAAATCTGAGGGTTTGCTTCTCTGTGGAGGGTTCTAAGAGGGTGCTGCAGCCTGATTGGCTGTGTTCCAAGTTTGGTTCTTTTTGCAAAAGGACTGAGATAGGCTAATGTAGTGACTTCGCTTTCCATAGTAGCCTATTGTATAATGTTTTTTATGACTATTATGTATATGTTTTATTATACAGCGAGACTCCCACCTCGTCGGCGGGAATGATTCAAAGCATGTGAATCTATGAAAGATACCAATACTGGATAACTGAAGTTACAGGTAAGTAACTCATTTTCTTCTCCTGTTCTGCAAAACTGACACAGGTATTCTGAAAGTAACAGTGTCTTCTTAGAAAGCAAATGGCAACAAGCATCCCCGTTTACAGAATCAGGCGTTGGAGGGGGCTTGTACATCATCCAGCCGTGTGTTGGTATCTGCCGCAGCAGAGGCGCAGCTCACAGTGCATCAGCTGTAACACTGGGACGGACTGACACCGCTCTTCACCTGACAAATATGTTTGTTTTTTGTGCTGACAATGCCTCTTTGGGTATTCTAATCAGTCCATTTGGCTTCACTTTGTGATGCTACAGCCTGTCCTGGAGGTAGCAAAGGGCATGAAGGAGACTGAAGACCTGGAGAAAGTCAGCAGGAAAGGAGAGGTGACTTGAAAATTGAAGAGAAGCACAGTTGTGGTTCTGAAACTCTAGTTTTCCGAACAAGGAGAAAGTGGAAGTAAACAGATACACTGTGCATGAAGAGATAAGGCATGCACATTTTATCTGTTTACTACATGTGACCTAACTTCCCAGAATCATTAGCGTTTCTGATGCCAGGTCACATGTTCAAGGCCTGATCTGCCCTCCTGTACAGGCAGCCTCTTACACCCGAGCCCTTTCTTGACTCGCCAACCTCCAGTGGCAAACAGGGCATGGGATGACCCTGCTCCGGGAAAAATTAATCCACAGGTTGAAGAGAATGGAAAATTGTGAAGGAGTGGGCTAGAGAAGAAGAGATGGGTGACCTACTGTCGCCACATAAATCAGAAAGAAACAACAAACCTGTTTTACAAAATGCCAATTTGGCAGGATACGTTTGTGAGGTTTGACACTGCTCCTTAATACAAAAAAAATAACATCATTCATTTTCACCACAAAGAAAGGATTAATCAGGGAAAACATTTTTATTTTTATTTTCTTCCACTTGTGAAGTTTTCAACAAAGCTATGAAACCAAAAATGACTGGAAACAAATATTTTGTCATCCACTCTGGTTATATATTTCTAAGTTAACCATGAGTCTTCAATGTCTAATTGTGTGCTCATTGTATGTTCATGCTCCAAAGACCATTACTGTAGTGATAGTACTAGGTATCACTTGACCCATGGTTTGGAGAAAAGATAAAGCGAAGAGAGAAGAAGTGCGCGTTAAGATTTGAATCCAACCATCATGCATACCTTATCAATATAGATTTATGTGACGATTAATATGCCCTTTTAACGCCAGCATTTAAAACAAATGCGATGAAGAGAAGAAATATAATTTAAGACAATACTGGCTGGATCTAGTTATAAGAAGAGCTGCACAAATCTACTAAGTAGTGCTAAGAAATGGATCCAGGCAAAGAATGAGCCTCAACTCTCAATTTTTCTGATAATCCTTTTAAACACAGCTTTCCAACCAATTCTAATAATGTGAATCTATGAAAGAGTGAATGCTGGAGAGGAATGAATTATTTACCTATGAAGATAATTTTTCAGTGTTTGTATCTTTTATAGTGACTGGTGGCATACCTACCTCCTCGCACAGATTGTCTGTATATGGTTGTTACATACTTACATTAAAGAAACCTGACAGGCATAGACAATGCCAGTAGGGTCTGGTCTGACTTATGAATGAAAGTTCCTTTTGAATTATCAATAGGATTAGGTCCTCAATAAGTCGTCATACTTTGTCCCTTATCTTTGCACTAATGCATCCATTCATTTAGCCACCGACTGATTCTTGCATTCATCGTCTTACACAACAGTAGTAAAACACACACAAACTCAACAACATATGTAGAAAAAGTAGTAGAAAAAAGAAAACATGCTGACATCTAAACATGGTGGGGATAGGCGTGCAATAAGAAAATTAAATAAATAAAAGGAGGAGGAGCAAAGCAAAGAAAGGGGATCTATAAAAGGAGACAATCCATATCTAAAGTGCTGACCAACCAACCCTGACACAGAAGCAAACTCATTTTCAGGTGGATGTACACACATGATGAGAAAATGCCGTCATTCACAGGGCAAGAGAGCTCACACACCCATATGACCTGAAGTAAGGTTTTATATATCACACTAGATATTCATGCTTTGTAACCTTCCATTGACCATCTACACTTATTGTTTTTAATCCTGCATAAGGGACCCTTGAATAAATATATCCTTGGGAACCCTCTAGATAATTTTAGACCACTTTCACCACATTTTTTCATTTTCTCCACACACCTTCATGCATCATCACTGCTGAAAAAAAAGATCTCTTGTCAAAGAGCCCTCTCGCAGGGGCATTGCAGCGCCGGCCCCAGGAGGAGCAAAAGCCTGTTGACGAAGCATGGCATCCATAGGGTGTTCGAGGGCAACATTTCCTAATGAGGAAGACCTTCTCATTGTATATTCCGATCTTTTACTACTTTTTCTCTCTTCATAGGAATAGCCACCCCTTTATGTTGATATATATCCCCACTAAGGAGCATGTGTGCTGGATCTTAATACTGCTCCTTGTCCCTCTCCTTTTGTAATTAATGACTGAACTATTCATATATGAAAACGCAATGTAAATGACAGTCTGGCAGACCAATGACAGAACAGTGCTAACTTAACTTGGATATATGTATGGATGGATGTATAATTTAATGATTTAATTTTATTACAATATCCTGTAAGACAGCTAAGAAGAGATTCTAGCATGAATTATTAAAGTAGAAATCTTCATCTAAGGTTTTTTTAACACTAACCAACACCAAAGTCATTCCCTATAAAGGTAATCTGTGAATTTCATGTAAATGAATACCTACCTGTAAGCATTAAAACAGATAAATAAAAATCTACCCTTAAATGCTAATTGATTTTCACATATGCTTTTCACAGTAAGTAAGTCAGGCATAATGCATTTACCATACCTTTTCACAGATCAGACCTATGGCAACAGGAATATTTTTTCTTAGCGATCCAATCAGGCTTGTAGCTGTTATCAATGGCTTATTACCATAACCAACCATAACCAACTGAGGTCTCCTGTACTAAGCGTAACCTTTCCTATGAGGCAGCCGTCAGACATGCATTCATAAAATTACATAGTATACAAAATTACAGTTTGCAAATCTAAATTCTATCTCTCATAAGAGGGCCTAACCAGGATTTCTTCTCTAGAAATCCTCTATACCTACAGTTTGTCAGAGGTGGTAACCAGCTCCAAAACCCTTACCTACTATGGTAATCTGTGAGGTTCCATGTAACATCTGTAGGATTTAATTCAGATTGATAACACTCTATCCCATAAATACCTATACATTTAACATATGTTTTTCACATTCAATATGTCAGGCCTACTGCATTTATTGTAACATTTGATTCTAACCAATCAGGAATATAAGTTTCATTATTGTATTGCCATCATAACTTACTCAAACATTCTGCATTGGTTCATAAGCCTTCTAACAAAGTAACCATCAGTTGTACAGTTGTAAAATTAGAAATATGTACATAATACAGTTGTCAAAACAATATAACATTACTCCTAATGCAGCTAGAAAGGATTACCATAGTGCAAGTCATCTGTTTCCATGGTTTGTTCAGGTAAGTGACCAACACCAAAATCCTTGACTACTACAGTAATTTGTGAGGTTCTTTGTAACAAAATACAGATATATGCCTACAGGCTATAGCACATTTTTTTATAACAGTCCACCCATAAAAGCCTAATGCCTTTAACATATGCTTTTCACAAGTAAGTAAGGCTACTTGCTTTGTCATAACTTTTCAATATAAACATATCACACTTAAGGAATGTGACATAACGTTTCCCTGTGAATCAATTAGGCCTTTAGCCTTTACCAATGGATTAACACGTAATACAACCCAAGCCTACTGAAGTGTGCATAAGATAGCAACCAAAGGCCTACATTATAACATTTCAAATATATACAAAATTACATTTGGCAAAACCCCTCTCAATAGGCCCTAAAAGAATGATGGCAGTGAAATTCTTCCCCCAGGTTTTGTCAGAGTGGGTGACCACCATAAATACCCTTGCCTACTATGGTAATCTGTAAGATTACATGTAACCAAGTACGTTACTAAGGCCTATAACATAATGTGATAACAATCCACTGTTAGAGGCCTATTGGCTTTACTATATGCTTTTCGCATTAAATAAGCCAGGCCTACTGCTTTTGTAATTACGTTTCTTAATAACAGGGTAGGCTTATGGCATTGGGCATAACATTTCCCTTCACTCCAATCAAGCATATAACTTTTATCACTGGCTTCCCACCATAACCAACTCAGGCCTACTGTACTGAGCGTAAGTTACCCAACAGGCAACCATCAGAAATATATTCATAACATTGTAAATGTTTACAAGTTACAGTTGTCAAAGCAAAGATTCTCACAGTGAAAACAAATATATACATAGATTCTCAGAGAGGGTAACAACCTACACCTAACCCCTTGTCCAATAAGATAATCTATGTAACAAAAAACATATTTGTAGGTTTTAATTCCGAGTAATAACAATCAATCCTCGAATAACTTTTGACTTTAACATAATGCTTTTCACAATCAATGTGTCAGGCCGACTTCCTTTTTCATAACTTTTTATGATAAACAATTAGGCATATAGTCTTTATTGTTGGCTTACCACCATAATCAACTCCAGCCCATTGTACTGAGTGTAAGGAAACCATCTGGCATACAGTAGTAAAGGTAAAAATTTATGCAAAATTACAGTTGGCAAAGCAAAGAAGCATCTCTTCTAAGAAAGCCTAACCAGGACTATAGTAGTGCATGTCCTCCATCCCCATGGCTTATTCAGGTGGATCACAAACACAAAAACGCTTGCCTACTCTGGAAATCTGTGAAATGCCATGTAACAAAATTTCTGGCCACAGGATTTATCACAGTGTAAAAAGAATCCCTCCTTAAAAGCATATTGTTTTAAACAAATGCTTTGCACAATAAGTAGAGCAGGCCTACTGGCTTTTTCTGAACGTTCCATAATAAACAGATCAAACCTATCAAATCTGCCATGACTTTTCTCAGTAAGCCAAGGAAGTCTTTACCCTTTAATATTGGCATAACACTTTACCCAACATTGGCCTTTTCATATGCACATAAGCTGGCAACCATCATGCATACAGTTATAAAATTACAAATATGTAGATAAATAAAGCTTGCAAAATAATATACAACCCCTCACAACAGAGCCTAACAAGAATCATCAAAGTGGAACCACCAGGGCTTGTCACAGTGGGTGGCCACCGTCAAAACCATTGCCGTCTGTAGTAATCAAAGAGATTACATGTAACAAAATATCTGTCTATAGTCTGTAACACAATGTGATAACAACCAACAGTTAAAGTCGTACAGGCTTTAACATACTCTTTTTCCAGTGAATAAGCTAGACCAACCACCTTTTTCATAATGTTTCATATTAACCCCATCGAAGTTCATGACGAGCTCAGCTCGTCATGAGGTACACCTCTCGTACACTCATGACGAGCTGAGCTCGTCATGAACAATGGGATTTCCAATTCTACAGCACCGGAGGAGAATACCATGAGCATCGATGGTGTTAAGCAGACCAGACGTATTACATCAGGCATAACGTTTCCAGAGCAACAAACAGCCATAGAGCTTGTCACCATAACTAGTTCAGGCCTACAGTTTTGAGCGTAAGCTTTTCCACAAGGCATTCATTAGACACAAAGTCATAAAATTAAATGATGTACAAAATAACAGTTGGCTAAGCAAAATACTATCTCTTTTATGGTGGCCTAACAAGAATTCTCACAGAGCAAACTTTCTGTATCAACAGTTTTTCACACTGTGTTGCCAACGCTGAAACCATTGTCTACTACAGTAATCTGTAAAATTCCATGTAACAAAATACTTAGCTGACATCTTTATTATATAGTAGTAACAATTCACCTTTAAATACCTACTAAGCTTAACATATGATTGTCACCATAAATATGTCAGGCTAGTGCCTTTATACTAACATTTCATAATAAACAGATCGGCCTATAGCCATGGTCTTTGGCTGCCACCATAATCAACTCATTCCTGCTGTATCAGCTAAAAAACTGTGCCACAAGCCAAAAAGTGCACTACAAGCAGTACTTTTATTGGAGTCACACATTTTCAGCCCAATTCTATCCTGTGCTGGGTAACCAAGTGGTGGGTGGATACTAAGCCCCTCTTTCAGTAGAACTTTTTTGTTGATCACATATGGTCCAGCAGCTACCCTGTCAAGTCAGACCTCATTAGTGTAGCCCTGAGCACTCAAACACAAAACGACATTCTGAAGCCTACTGTTAATGACTGCCCTTCTCCCATCTCTGCTGATACCAGAGAACAACACTGTAGATGATCTAGTTATCTAATACACGTTAATAGCATTACAATGTTATGTATGCCCCTGAAAGTTCAAGCTCAGGCTCCTGGATAAATAAACAAAATGAGCACAGCTGCATATGTTTTTGTAGAAGGAAACAACTATTGCTCAGTCAAAACATGTACTCCTGGCTGCCAACATTAGGATGGAACCCAAGCACCTTTCTTGGAAGTGCTTCTTATAGCCCTTTTTTAGGTTGATCACATAATATCTGGCAATAGCTGGGCTGTCAAGTTAGACCTAAAAAGGGCCCCTGGGAGATGAGCTAATGTAGACCCACTCTGATTGTCTGCAATACAAATAGCCCAAAGGAGGGACTCTGTGTGTTAAAGACATAACTAGCGCTCTGATACCTTTGGGTCTAGCCAGCGCTATATAAAACTCTTTAAATAAATAAATGTATAGATGCTGATATCCATTAATATTATATAAAAAAACTGCTGCCTGATTGTTTGGAATATTCAAATAAAGCATTTACTTTTATGAAGATACTATGCTGCAGAACTTCATTTACATTTAAGTAGTTATTTCACATGAACTATCCAAGTGTAATTTCCTACAGTAGCCTGATATCTTTGTATTTTTTTATTTTGGGGCTGTCCTGGTTTGTGACTTCCCCCTTCTGGCTGCTGAAGATGCCTTGAAGTTGTCTTAATATGATTTTGGTGGTTGGAATGGTGGATCTACAAATATGTTAAGATGCCCCATCCAATTTTCTGTGTCTTTTATGGTTCCTGGATTTGTTTTTACTGAATAAAATTCCTTGAATTAAAAGGTGGTGAATATGTCTCTAGTTTAACACTTGCAGCGTTTTTTCTTTTCTTCAAGTTTTTTTAGGAATAATTTTTTATTTTGGGATAAGGAACCTATTGTATGAGTATTGGTGCACTATATCCTGACTCCGTATTACAGTTCATTTTTTTTTTAAATTCTCTTTATTGAGTTTTTACAGAGGTGATATTGTCCCACCCTCCCCGCCCCTGAGCGCCCCCCCCCCCCCTCGATACAGGCAACTATCTACAATTGCAAAAGCAACATTTTGGTATTGTCACAAATAAGATAATATCGAATAAGGCTACACAAAAACCGAAGGATAAGAAAAGAAAAAATAGAAAAGCAAAAAAAATAAAAAAGAAACAAGAAGATCAAAGGACTTCTCCATTTTAGTAATTACATTCATTACTAATTAGTGGTTTCATTGTTAGTCTGGTCTCCCCGCCCATAATCGGACCGGCTCCCAGATTTCTAATCCCTTTTTTTTCCTCTTCAAGCCCTTCCGACTATAAATCGCTATTTCGAGGTTGTATGCCGCTAACAAGCGCGTCCGCCATTGTAAAAATGTAGGTGGATATTGATCCAACCAAGCTGATGTCAAACAAATTCTTAGTACAGCCATCGAGATAAATATGAGTCCCTGTATGGCGCTAGGTCTAGTAACCCTGTCCACCCCTATTACTATTTCTGCTGTGGTAATCTCTATATTAGTCTCTAAAATTCCAGATAGGAAAATAGAGATTTCTCGTTTAATCGTATCTAATGTGTGACATGTGGCCAGCATATGTATCAAATCAGCCTTGGGCATAGCGCATCTAGGGCAAAGTGTACCTTTACCCTCGCACCATTTGGATATCTTTTTAGGGGTGTAATAGACTCGGAAAAAGGGTTTGTAGAATTGGGCTTGTAGCTTAGTGGACATTAGTATAGAGCTGGACAATTCTATTGCTTTACGAGCTAGTTCCTCTGTAATAGCTATTTTGTTTTGCCAATTACATGCATGTTTGTCCACATCGTCTGGTAAAGTTGCAGTTAAGTCTTTATAGATATCTCCAATTTTAACCATTTCTGATCTAACCACAGTATCGATTGCTGGGATTTTCTTAAAACCACCGCTGCCACCCCCCTTTTTTAAGATGAAATCCCTGATCTGCAGATATTTGAAAAAGTCATGGGAGTCTAACCCATATTTGGTTTTTAGGGATTCAAAGGAACAAAAACCCATAGAATCATATAACGAGCCGAACTGTGAAATTCCACATCGGACCCATCGCCTCATAACTGAATCCATAAAAATTCCAGGAAGATTAGTGTTATTCTCTAACGTTGTATAATAGGAAAACCTACCAATCCCCAAAAGTTTTCGAACCTGGTTCCAAACGGTATAAATACCCTTGAGTGTTTTAAAACGCTCTTTTTTGAGATGGCAATCGTATGATAGTTTCCATAAATGATTATTGGCCTTATTGCCCAGGATAAGTTCCCGTATTACAGTTCAACTGAACCCTTTGCATTGAAGAGCCTATTATAAATATATTTCAAATGTGGCCTCCATAATACCTCATCTCTCATCCACCATCAGTCATCCTTCCTCTATCTGTGATTACTAGACCGACTGCACGAGTGGAGAAAGGCTGCTCTTTTAATTGCTTGCTGTGCCTTATTCTATTAGTTGTACCCGATAGCAAGGCTGCACTGATTGAGATCGCACTTTACCTTTTAACAAATTTCACACTGCTGATCGTTTTTTAAAATTGTAAAACTGCACGTGTGCTCTACTGGCACTCTGAAGGAAGCTGCGCTGAGTGAGACCGCACTTCATTTTTAAAACATAGCCAAAAGTCACATTGCATTTTGTGTAGAAATCTGCTGTGTCTCCTACCTGCATCTGTTACCTCCATTGCCGCTGTGCTGCCCCACACACCCCGGTCCGTCACGGCAAGTGCCGATAGAACGGAGGGTGGAAACGGGGTCACACGCTCCTACTTCCGGCAGGGGGCATTTCCAGGTCTCGAGCGCTCGGCTGTCTAGTTGACCCGAGGCACGAGAGTACTTAAGAGCCAAGACTCGAGGCGCTGGTCTGATTACTAGACCGACTGCACGAGTGGAGAAAGGCTGCTCTTTTAATTGCTTGCTGTGCCTTGTTCTATTAGTTGTACCCGATAGCAAGGCTGCACTGATTGAGATCGCACTTTACCTTTTAACAAATTTCACACTGCTGATCGTTTTTTAAAATTGTAAAACTGCACGTGTGCTCTACTGGCAGGAAGCTGCGCTGAGTGAGACCGCACTTCATTTTTAAAACATAGCCAAAAGTCACATTGCATTTTGTGTAGAAATCTGCTGTGTCTCCTATCTGCATCTGTTACCTCCATTGCCGCTGCGCTGCCCCACACACCCCGGTCCGTCACGGCAAGTGCCGATAGAAAGGAGGGTGGAAACGGGGTCACACGCTCCTACTTCCGGCAGGGGGCACTTCCGGCTCTCGAGCGATCGGCGGTCTAGTTGACCCGAGGCACGAGAGTACTTGCGGCAATGTCAGGACGAACGCGCAGCGGACGAGCGCAGCGGACGAGCGCAGCGGGCACGCCCTCAGCACGCCTAAGACAAGCCCGTCTGCGCCCGTCCGCGCCTGCACGTCGCCTCTCGCCAGGGACCCTGGTGAAAATATGAGGGACAATGTAACTTATTCCAGGCAGGATTTACTGACCCTCAATCGCTTGGATGGTACATGCAAAAAATTCTCCCTCACGCGTAGGAATGGCCATCCCAATTGCTCATGTGGCTTCTCCCGTCCCAAACCCTTAATGCCACTGTCCTTCTTGAATGCCAACCCTTCATAAATTAAGGTGGGCCAGCTTAACATAAGATCCCTTCATAAACATCATATGGAAGTCTATGGATTACTTACCAGCCATGCCCTAGATATTTTATTTCTCACGGAAACCTGGCTACAAGACGACATGGATTCGGTCATCAACCTAGCCACCCCTCCCGGATATTCTACATACATACTAAATAGACAAACTAGGGGAGGCGGGATAGCGATGATTGTCAAGTCTCATTATACATGTCTATTTACTAAATTGGATATTGAAGGCAGCGAATGTGCCCGCTATAACGTTAAAATCAAATCAACCCTCAATTTACCCTTGTGGGTATCCTGATTTACAGACCGCCAGGGTTAGATAGTAGTTTTATAAAATCCTGAAACAGCTAATTTTAATATAATGGGTGATCTAAATATTCACTTCGATCTTACCACCGATAAAAAGATAAACACCCTGTTAGCTGATCTAGCCGCTTTCCAGCTCTGTCAGCTCGTCAGCGGCTCTACACACAGAGGTGGCCATCTTTTGGACCCCATCTTTTCCAACTTGACCGAGGTGACAGTAGAGGCCCCTATTCCCATGACCTAGACAGACCATCTATTGGTGATCATGACAGTGCCCATGGGGGGTGCTCCCAATATAAGACCCGTCCAGCAAGTGCTGAAACGGCCATGGAGGAAGCTCCGTCTCGAGGAATTTCATGCACGTCTTACAGCTGACCCCCCAAAACCAGTGAGGACCCTGATCAAGGGTGTGAGAACTTCTGCGACTGGATCAATCAGACTCTTGATGTACTGATTCCATCTAAATGGATTAGAGCACGCTCACAGGAATCCAGTCCCTGTTTTAACGAAGAGCTCACCTCCCTTAAAAAAGAGTGTAAAATAGCTGAGCGCAAATGGAGGAGAGAATATGATCCTTCGCTCAAAATCCTCTATGTTCAGGCACAGAAACGGTATCATCGTAACATCTGTAGGACACGAGCTATATACTACACGACAGAGATTAGCAATAGTCAGAATGCCTAAAAAACCATCTTTAGAATAATAAAAGAGCTCAGCGCCAAAAAAACAGTAAAAAAAGTGAACATCTCACCTACATTGTGCGAGAATCTGGCTTCCTTTTTCCTGGACAAAATTCGGAAAATGTACAATGCTTTCCCTACTACACCACACCTTAACCCCTCAGTCACTACAAACAGGGCCAAAATAACCAACATACCTGCGCTCAGTCAAGAAGAATTTCTTAAAATCTGCAACAAAATCAAGTCAGGCTCACCGGCAGACCCCCTCAAACCAGCACAATTTAGAGAAGCAGACTGGACAGTACTGGGCCAGCTCCAAGACATTATAAATTCGTCCTTCTCCACTGCCAACATTCCTTTCAGATGGAAGCAAGCCTGGGTCTCCCCTATCATAAAAAAACCCACGCTAGACCCTAGTTTTACCCGAAAATTTCAGGCCTATTTCGCTGCTCCCTTGGCCAGCCAAAGTGGCGGAGTCCTATGTCAATACCATCTTGACCACATTCCTGATATCCAACTCCATTCTAGACAGCTCCCAACACGGATTCCGTGCTAGACACAGCACTGAAACGGCTCTCCTGAGTGTGATGGAACATCTCTGGACCATATTGGATTCCGGCGGGACGGCAGCACTGATCCTTTTAGATCTCAGTGCTGCCTTCGATACGGTCTCACACGAGGTGCTTCAGTTCAGGCTTGAGGAGGCAGGAATATCAGGGCAGGCCCTCAATTGGATTAAGGCATTTCTATCTGGGAGATCTTTCAGGGTCTCCACCCCACCGTTCCTCTCCAAAGAGTGCCCCATCAGACAAGGAGTGCCTCAGGGAGCTGCACTCAGTCCCACCTTATTTAATATCTACGTCCAACCTTTGGCAGAGGTAGCCAGGAAACGTGGGTTGTCATTAGTATCCTATGCTGATGACACCCAGCTAGTGGTAGCACTGAAAGATGAGGACGGACTGAGTGCACAGAACTTCAAACAGACCCTTGTCGATATCACCAACTGGATGACCTCAAACCATCTCCACCTTAACGCTGGCAAGACGGAGGTCTTGCTGGTGGGCAAAGAGACAGCAACCTGGGGAAACAAATGGTGGCCTGAGGCATTGGGACAACTGCCGGAGCCTAAAAACCATGTGAAAAATATTGGAGTATGGGTGGATTCCGCCCTTAACTTCACACATCAGACTAAAAAAGTGTCTGCCACATGCTTTGGGATCCTGCGGAACCTTAGGCCGATCTTAAAGTTCTTTGACCATCAGACACGCCAGCTTGTGGTACTATGCAAGCTCCCTATTGTTAGGGGTAAACGTAGCGGAGAAAGCAAGACTGCAGCGAGTCCAGAATGCCGCAGTGAGAGCTTTGACAGGCCTCCCCCGACATCAGTCAGTGGCAAATATCCTAATCAAACTCCACTGGCTCCCGGTGGAGAAGAGGATCCACTTTAAGACCCTTTGCCTCGCATTCAACATCTTGAAAAGGGCCTCTCCACCTATGCTAAGTTCACTTCTCACTGCATATGTGCCCCGTCGCACTCTGCGCTTCGAGGAACAGAACTTGACAGTCGTCCCCCGTATTAGGCTAGCCAGGATGGGTGGACGTTCCTTTCCGGTATCTTGCAGCCAAGCTCTGGAATGATTTGCCGTTCCAGATTCGTGGACTGAACGACCTCCTGTCTTTTAGAAAAGCCATAAAAACCTACCTCTTCTGCTAAATTTTTGTTATGTTAATTACAAGTTCCATCTGCAGTGGTCCTCTCTCCGTCTCTGGTAGAAAGCGCCGGGCGCCCCTTTTCTGGGGCAGCCGTGCGCTATAGAAAAACATATAACATAACATAACATCATCAAACATCCCATATTCGTCATTCCGCATCCATAATTGCTTGTACATCATCCATCATTTCTCATCCATTGTTAATCTATCCTCATCTTTCATTCTTTATTCCTCATTAATTGCTCCTCATACAAGCTGTCATCCCCATTCTTCGAACCACACTCCTTTATTGATAACTGAAAATGCTAATGTTAGTTTTGCCCAGAATAAAAATGAATTCATACCTGGAAATGATCTGCAAACAGACTGCACTAAAACCTATCTGTGTTAGGTACACATTGTTTCATGGCATGTTTTTAGAAATAAGAAGGAAATAGTTTTTAACATACTGAAATTATCAAAATATGTAATAAGAACGTTTTTTTTATATTTAGTAATACTACAGCACTAGATAAAAAATCACTTATTGTTCAAGACTGAAAAATGGTGTATCAAAAGATTGACTCAATAACAAAAAGAAATCCTGTCTAATTAGGTATCTTGCCATTTATATTGCATTTACTTCAACTCCTTCTCCAACCTGAGGAAAGGTCTCAGGGGTTGAAATGCATAAGGGAATATATGTAGCATGCAAAGCGATGCAATGAATTAGATGTTACAGATTGCAACAGGTCCATGAATGAATAATAACGTTTACACTAAATTCATATAGAACAAAGCTTTATTTAAAAAAATGCATATTTATTAAAAAGCACATAAAAGATAAATTAAAAAAATGTATTTGTTAAAAAGCACATAACAACAAAGTGTTTGACTTTGTACTTAATGTGGTGCCCTGTATGACTTTCTTTGAGACCACAGATTTTACATTGGTATTTCTGATGAATACATTTAACCACAGATAACTCACCTTGTGAATGCCCTCTGATGCCAGACTGGATCTGGTGATTTTACTCAGCAGGTGGCGTTGTGCAGCTTTGCGCTTACCTTGTCCCACCCCAGAAGTGACATCATCACCACATACATGCCACCCCAGCCTACTGATACTAGTTCTTTTCTTTCTGTTCCTTTGAATGCGGATTTGGAGCTTGCTCCCTAAACTTTTTCTCGTCTTTTTGACAACTCTTTCTTAAAAATGTTCCTACAATGTACAAGGAAACATGTCACCTCCTAAGACTACATGGGTTCATCCTTGTAGGACTGTCACAAGCAGATATTTATGGCACACCTCCACGAGGTATGTCTCTAGTGCCTAGGGTCTTTGCATGCCCTGAGTGCAGTGGTTAATGCATCCAGATGAATCCCAAAGCAATTCAGGATTGCAAAGCCAAGCTGTCAAATATCATTGAAAAGCACGTTAAGGGTCAGTCCCAGTCGAGGACACAGTGCCATTCTCATTCTTGAGTCTGTTCCTGCTAAAGATCCTCTTCATACTCCAAGAAGCTAGATGGGTCCAAGTAAATAAAGAAACACAAGAAGTAAAAGCGTGACTCCACAATCGTCCCACCACCGTAGCTCAGAGAAGTCGTGAAGATGTCAAGGCGCCCCTGATCCCAGTCTTGATCTCCTACCGAGGACCCAATTCCACTGCTCATCCTGATGCAATTCAAATTCCCGGGTCCATCAGCAAAGCCCAAACACTTAAAGACTTTTAAAGAAGCCATGTTGTGCATCTTCTGCACCATTCCAGCTCTCTCTGGTGCATCTCTGGGCCCCAAGGATCTGAGGAGGTCTCCGATGGGAATAATGTTGGTGGATCCATCCTCGAGGCCATCTGTGTCACTTGATTCTAAAGTAGGGTCCACCACAACTCTGGGCCCTATGTCCAAAGCGACTTAAAATCCGATACCACGATCCACCCTGATCCCTGCCGTGTCAACACCAGCACCGGAGGACGATTCCCTTGTCTTATTGGATGCCATGACAAACCGGACACAATCTTGACCGAAGTCACAACTTTCTCAACCTTTGGTTCAGCCAGTACAACCTTATTCTGACTCAGACAGAACATTGCCACTACACAGGACACTTCACATTCCTTTTTCCTCAGGCCAGGCTCTGAACAGAGGCAACATGATGTTACTGGATATGACGGGGATAATGCATCCCATTATCATGATGAGGACTATCTTTATATGGAACCTCAGGAGACCCATGGGGTAGCCCCTCCAAGGACCCTGGGTTAAACTATCCCTCCGGGTCTTCCACAGAGAAACATCTTCTTTTGCTGTGATAATCGGACACCTGCAACTAACTCCCATTGAAATTAAAACTAAAGTCCTGTGAAAGATGTGTGGTAATCCGGGCAGGCTTCCATACAACAGCTTCTACCATTCAATGAAGCCCTTTGGAGCACACTAATAGGCACACGGGCCACACCTTGCTCTTGCCCACCAGTAAATAGGAAAGCCTCCAGAAGACACAGACCTGCGTCTTGTGATCCTCCTTTCCTCACACAACTTCCTACACCTGTACGTTTGGTGGCCCAGGCACCCACCCACAAGTAGATTAAACTGTTGCAGGGATTCTGCTCCTACACAGAATTGTGCACAGAGACCCAGGACCTCAGTGAATTGTGGTGTACCAAAAAACTCACCTTAGAGCCTAGAAACCCTAACCAACTAGCATCAGTGTCACATTATCTCTTCGTCCTATAGCAAGGGAACCAATGATTAGACAATCCAGAACATGCGACTTAGGTTATACTCAGGAATGGTGGGAAGCAAGAACACTCATTCGTTATACTCTAATACCAGTCCACAACAGGAGTAAAAGAGACACGGGAAAAAGGTTCAAATATTTATTTTAACAACGTGCTCTAAGATGCAGTATCTTTGCTAAAATAAGCAGACATATGATTAGAAATAATATGATCAGCATTGTTACAATTCCATAAAACACGAAGGGAGAAATCATATTACAGTGATGGTGAAAATAGGTCCTATAGCGCCTAGTAAATCACCCTCCCTAGCTATGAACTATGTTTGATAAAATATAGAGGATCTCTTAGGGGGACCCCATACCTCCTTGTTTGGGGACCCCATACCTCCAAGATCAGCAGGTGTGAACCACATCAGGATCTGCAAAAGCTCTCCGTCTCTCTGGAAAAACGGGCTTCTTCCAAGTGTCTGAAATCATGCTTACAGTGCATTATTAAAGGCGCCAGAATCACGTTGGCTTGCAGCTGCATATATGTTATGGCTAAAACGTGAGCCAATCAGCACGAACAACAGCTACCTTCTTATGATAACCTTGGAGGCTTTAGCACTCAGTGTGCAGACTAGAGTCACAATGTAAGTCTAGGGATGCTAAAAACAAGCATTCTTAGGTGAAGCATTTCACGCAGCCTAACTTACAACAACAGTGTTGTGTGCAAAAGCAGCAAAAAGGTAAAATGGCATTTAAAACTTCTAATAAGTTTATGCTAACATAGCAGTGTGATTAACAAGGCCCAGCCCTTACTACACCCTCCCTTGATCGGAGAACGCACAATAGCGGGGGCAATTTTTAGAACGCAGAGTTCAAGTTCGAATGAGACAGGACCAAGTTCAAAAATTTCACCAAAGTGGATAATTGGGAGTAAAATCTGAATTAGTAACCAAAAATAAATGTTTTAAAACCCAATAGTGATGTATAGTGTCAAAACACATGTAACTTGTAGTGTTAATGAAAGAAAAAAATTGAAGGGAAAAAGGTTGTCATACCAATACGTGTCTATGAAGCATAAAAACGTATAACTTCAATCCAACCGCGTATAGGCACAGTAAGTTGCCACCGCCTCCAATAGGAAGTCGTTGTTCTCATCAGTGAACATTTCAGCCATCCAATTAAATGAAGGGAAAGAACACACATGTTCTTCAACAGCCGGAGTCTCTAGCACCATCAGAGGACAACTCGGGTGTTCTTCGAGATAACTGTGTGCCAGAAAGTCATTAGCTGCAGTCCATATGTTCCAATTGCCCTGAACTCCATGAGCCGCTGCGCAGGCCATAATCCTGACTCCAGAACAATCTAGTTCATGAGTAACTAAGGGACTCATTAGTAGATCATAATCCGGGTTAGGAGACATCGTGTTGCAGCGACACAAATCCAGAGCCCATTCAAATCTGCAATCCAGGCAGTGGAAAACTGGCTGCAGGCCTGTAAAATACGAAAACCGGAAAGATAAACCATATGCCACACTCAAGAGTCGCCAGAGATAGCGATTCATAGTATTCAAGCATCCGGTTACGAAGTTGGAGCAGCCGGGGCAGACCGTCGTGGGGCCCAGAATGTGCTACCATTTTGCAGCAAGTTAATTAACAGCAGTACACCGGCATCCAATGCGAGAATCAACGGTAAACCGCCAAAGACGCTGGAAAAAAATAGAATGAAAAAATGCCGGTATCACACCAAATATAGTTTGGAATGAAGTCACAAGGCCAGACCTTACTACTTTAAAAAAGTGTGCCAAGCCTGTGGTCGAAGAGGCATTAAAGATAGTGTGAATCAACGTCCAAAAATGCAGAGGGAGATCTATGTTTAGTAAGGCATGTACCTCAGTACGAGTATTAGCCACGTGAAGGACGAATGTTTCTCGGGCAGATGTAAGGGTGACTTCTTTTGAAACAAAAGAGCCCTTATTCGACTCATCTTGTTGAACTCTGCTTTCAAGGTCGGAATGGAAGGCCAGATGGATACTTCGGGCTTCACATGCGGAGGAGGAATCAGGACATTCTTACAGGAGACAACACATTGGGAAACAGCCACAATGTATGGAATCCCTGCCAGCATTCCACAGCAATCTTCATTACTTAAAAGTAAATAACTACCGTTTGCTAATAACGTGAAAGTAGATGTAATAGCCGGGCCGAGTGTACCTTTTTCAATACAGGACAAATTCGGGGGTGCTGTATTACAGGAACCATGCAATTATAAATTCCTACAGACCAATGAGTGATCGGGGTTGGAAGTGCAATCTTCTCCTTTTAAATGAACTTCTTTTCTCTCCCTCAGATACCTGTAGGTCAAAGGAACAGACCAAACCTCATGGAGATACGCGCTACCCAATGGTTCATATCTGCCTATGGCATAATGTTTCATGCATACTTCAAATTTAAACAGTGGGAAAGGTAGCGTTATTAACCCATGAATAAGCCAAACTCTAGAATTTGTTTCGGCCACTGAAAATGGTAAGGGTTCTAACTTTTTAATATGCAAAAGTGAAAACGTGGCATCTTTCATTGACATAAATTGTTGTTTAACAGTCAGATTAAATGGTAAAAACAGTGAAGAAGTGTTCATATAGTCCCAGGGCACCTTCCCAGCCTTCAACGTTTGTAAAGTTCATGCAAACTGCATAATAGAACGCAATTGATTTTGACCATGGTACAAAGCTGACACTTCATCTTGCACAATATCAACAATAGAAGAAACAATATTATCTAATATGTAAATTCAGATGGGATGGGACCGTCACAAAACTCACACCTCTATGGGACGCAAAGGCGTTGGGCCACCTGCGGCGCTCCAAGGGCTTCACGCAGTGGGACAACATCGGAATCTCCACAGTGGGGGACATGTGGACGAGGGAAGGAGTAATTTCCTTTGCCACTCTGCAGGAGCAATATGATTTGGGGGACACAGAGCTTTACAGGTACATTCAGGTCAGACATGCACTACAAGCGGCGATCCCACCTGACACATCCCCACCCGAATCCTCCCCTCTGGAAGACCGTCTACTCACTGACTACTTGCAGGAAGGGGCGACATCGATGACGTACCGCAAATTGGTTAACAATATGCCTGATCCACTGGGGAAACTGAAAGACAAATGGATGTTGGAGGTGGGTGATCTAGACGAAACCGAGTGGAACGCAGCCATGGCGTCCCCACGCGAAGCAGGCATATCTTCCAAATTCCGCCTGGTGCAGTTAAAAATTCTACACAGGATTTACTACACTCGCACGACATTACACAAACTACACAGGGCTGATCATCCTTACTGTCTTAGAGGTTGCGGGGCAGAAGGCTCGTTCATACACACGATTTGGGAATGTCCACTGATTGTTAGTTACTGGCAACGGGTATTGTGCACCATGGCCCAAGCACTACACACCTCACTCACTCTGGACTCGCGACTGTGCCTGCTGAATATCTGGGGGCCGACTGACCTCACCTTTTATGCAAGAACTTGGACTACAGTGGGGCTGGTGACAGCGAAACGAGATATAGCACAGAAGTGGGGGTCGGCTGATCTCCCCACACTGGCCCAGTGGATCCGCAGCATGGACATGCTCATGCTGACTGAGAGGGCGGTGTATAAACTGAGGGATAACCCACGTAAATGGAACGGGGTCTGGCAGCCCTGGAACTCCTATAGGGGGGACGTATGTGAACCACTGGAAGAGGACGATCTCGAGGGATCTGAGAGTGACGAGGACCACTGATTGGGTGTGTGGATGATTGTTGGGTGATATACACGGATGCGGGCTGGACTTACATAGAGAGGGTGGTATGGGGGGGGGTGAAATGGGGCGGGGGCATAGGAACATCTGATTGGTCCCTCTGTAGATAGACTGTGATGCGAGATACTGATGACACTACCTCACGTACATGCCGAACTATGTGTGCACTTTTTACTGTTTAAGTTTCTTAAAGGCAAAACACAAACAAAAAAACATAAAATGCAAACTGTATTTTTACGATACATGTATATTCCTTTTCATCATGTCACCAGGATGGCCGGATTCACAACAGGACCTCAAGGGGCTGTTACACCTTCTGTCATTTTACGTTTATTTTGTATTCACAAGAGACCCTACGAATGTATATGAATATATGGCTGATGATGATGACGATGCTATTTCTGTTTTGCACCAAAAATAAAATTTAAAAAAAAAATATGTAAATTCAGGAAGAAAGTGTGTTAATGCTATTATCTACTACTGCAAGCACTTTTTCTAAATTAGCTTGAATAGCACGTAACCTAGAAGCAGCTTCAATTTGGAACAGCTTCCAAACTTCGTTGTAAACTGCATAAATCCATCTTTTGGAGCTGCCTGTTGCAGGACCTTTTACAAAGTCATTCAAGTCAATGGCGTCAGTCAATTTAGACAAATGGAGTTTAACTGACGCTAAGGTGGAGTTTTTGAGCCAGGACTGACATAGCTTGCCTACAGAATAGGTAGTGACAGAATGGTCATTCTCAAAACGGGGGTCCACCCGAACTTGTGTATAGCCAGGGGCCAAACCCTGAAAACGATGCTGGCATGAATCTGCACATTTTTGCCATAATAACCAGCCTTTGGGATCCAAACTGGAAATGTTAAAAGATGAATTATGTAACAGAGTCTGTAAATCGCTAAGGGACTACTGGTGTGATTATTCCAATTGGAGTATTCTCCCAAATCAGGAATAGAGGGAGCATTTCATTTTTAAGACATAGCCAATCCAAAGCAGATGGTTTGTGAAATAGTCGAATTTAGAAACAACATATGGTTCGGGATGAGACATGCAAGATGCAAAGCCTCAGAGCCTTGCACTTGCCAACTTTTAGAACCCCAGATTTAAGATCAATAGTATTTTTCCACAGCTCATAGCCCCCTACTGCCAATTGCTCGATAAAGGACTTCGAATACAATAGTTTTGTGTGGGTGAGTCTAACCTTGGAAGAGGACTTCTCATTCATATTAAAATAAAATGCATCAAGATTTGATCGATTAAAATCAGTAAAATAAGAAAACATTTTCAAAAGAATTTTGGAGCTGCCTACAACCGGAGCGGGACAATGTTCCCATTGTGTGTAATTAACCACATTTCTAAATGTGTTTGCTTTGTGCAGAAAATGACTGCCATAGTGTTGGTAACAGAACAAATCAGCATAATTAGCAGAATCTAAGTACAAATCTTCAGCATCAAAGGCAGCATAATATTTCAAATCAGAAAACAGAGCCTCGGCTTGGACGTCCCAATCATCTGAGCAAATATTTTGTTTAAACCCTTCCCCATTGAAACACGGAGTACATTAGGGACGTTAATAACCTCTGTGGGCCCGTGTATTTGAAATTTAACAGCATCCCATACAATCCCTTCTAAGACAGGCCAAGAACTGATATTCACGAAAGTCTGGTCCCTCTTCCTTCTGTGTGATGAGGAGTGGGGTGCCAAAGTTCCATCAATTAGTCTAATTGTAGTTCTTTCTTTAACACAGTGTCCATTCACAAGACGGAAAAAATACACCACAAATCCAATGGACATGAAAAAAGAAATTGAAAAAAGCATCAGCCAAATGTAAGTCCATGGGGGAATTAAAAAATGTTTTTTAAACCAAACAGCAAAAATCTAAACTTTTGAAGGGGACTTTGATGTGGTAGAGTTAGTGTCAAATGAAAAACGTGATTGATTAGCCGCACAGGTCTCTAAATCGGGCATAGATAAGTCTGTGGGATAAGTAGACTCAGTATCATCAAGAGGATCATCAGCCGGTGGATTCAAAATAGGATTTGTAACTGTAGTCATCTCGATGGCAACATCAGGTCCGGCGGCAGGTGTCGGACCCAAAACAGAGTTTCGCAGCATAGCTGGACAGGAGACCGCAGGTGTCATACTAAGAAGAATCGGCCACTCTGTGTAGTTTGACATTGTCAATAGAGATGTACCTGCTTTCCTTTCGACCAGGAAGTGGAGGTAAAATGACTGTTCTTGTACCCTGCATGCCAAGCACAGGAACTGGAGCACGATATGAGGGGCAGAATTCCTTCTTGTTCTCAATTTTCTCTCTGACAAGTTCACCAACTCGGGGTAGCCAGCCAACTACCGGAATCGGCAACGCAGCATCAGATGAGGAGGGCAAATGTTCCTTCCCAAGAATGTCTCTGGTCTTTTGTAGGTTCTGTGAAACAGTAGAATACTCATTTAGGTCAAAGGATGCGGCAGACACCACCATGTCTAGGCCCTCAAGGTCGGGAACAAACATTTTGATGCCAAAGAGCATTTCGTATAGGGTCCGCCCACCCAGACACCTTCTAGGGAGATTATTAAGTGCATGCTGAACGCAATTGAGGTGGGCTAGCCAGTTCCAGCTTGTACCTAATACCCTAGCTGTCACGGATTGCTTTAAGTCACGGTTCATCGGCTCCACAACACTATTGCCCTCAGGCCCATATGGCGCCGAAAATTTGACTTGGACCCCCAATGAACTCATGGCATCCTTGTATGCCTTAGAGGCAAACGCTGGACCCTGGTGCAATTGGAAGTTACCACATGCAAAAATTCCCACGAAGACACGTAAATCCCTTACGACAGTTCGAGAATCGGCACTCCTTTGGGGCCCCAACCACGCAAAGCGCGTGCAAGAATCAACTGCAACTAAGATGTACTTATACGCAGTATCTGAGGAGAAAGGACCGCAATGGTCTAAATAAACACACGCAAGTGTTTTATTAGATATGTACAACTGTGTCTGGGGCGGGCGTGCAGCAGTAGAAGGTTTAATCTGCTGGCAAATGTCACAATGAAGGACATAATCACGCGTCTGTTTGTACAATCTGCGACACCAGTAACGCTGCTGTAGGAGAGAAGCAGTAGCTGACACGCCGGCATGCACCGAGGCCAAGCCCTCGTGAAACGCTGTATTCAAAGTCTGCCTGCGGTCCGCGTTGGGAATCAACCTGTCACCAACGTCGTTAATTCTCACATAAGGAACTTTATCAGGACTTAAATGATAAGAGCATTTTGAGGGGAAACCTTTTGGGTAATTACCTCCCTTCTCTGTTGCGGCAATAGCTGCTAAGATGTCATCATCAGTCTTACTTTTGGAACGCGTAACTGCTGCTACTGAGTATGCTGCAACTGCTGTCTTGGCCGCTTCATTGGCAAGACTGTTGCCAACAGCGTGAACACGAACACGCTGGTGACCAAGGGTATGAATTACAATGACGAGTGGAAGCAGTTCTTTAAGTTCAGCCACTCGAACCCAGATAATTTTATGTTTTATTGTGCGACCTTTGGAGTCACTATAGCCATTTTAAGTCCAAAAGAATAAATTGTCATTGTATGATTGAACACAGTAGTAAGAGTCACTTACGACAAGAGTAGTCACACTAGGATCTGCGTACTCAAATGCAAGCATCAGAGCACGAAGCTCTGCCAATTGGGCCTACAGTCCCCTAATGTCTGTGTATGCACAACATCTGACTTGAATTTAACAGTTACCCTAGTAACCAACCACTATTGCGCAGGCCGAAGAATATGCGTGCTTTGAAGCCGTAGCCGCTTGCGCAGAACCGTCAGTGTGCATGATACAATGGAAATCCTATAGTGGCTGCATGGTCAGAGGAGCAGGATGAACAAATTCATACTGCAATAACTCCTGAGTCTGCAGAGAGGAATTAAAAAAGAACGTGACATCCAGAGATGTCAAGGATGTGCCCCATTGTATCCACAATGGGTGCAAAGCCTTTGAATTTGGTACGCTGGCTTTCGTCACTGCCTCCAAGGCAGGATACAGAGTAACAACCAAAATGTGTTTTCCCTGCGACAGTGCACAGTCCTTAAGAATCGCCATTTGCACGGCTGTCAAAACTTTTTCCCCAATGGAAAACCGCAACTCAGCCGAAGTGTACAAGTGTGACTTGTAAGCGATAGGGACTGTGTCACCCTCATTAAAAGTCAGGTACGTGAAACCCACCTCCCCAGGTACGATTCTCATCACCAGGTTGGTGTGGTTATCACGAGTCAATAAGAATTTAGATTCTAGAAGATCAGCCTGCAAATATTGCAAGATTGCTGAATGAGCAGGCAGCCAGCAAGATTTGGAGTAAGTAGGTTGTACCAAAGCGTAAAGAGGCTTGATACGCTGGGCACAATCGGGAATGTAAGTACGCTCGAAATTCAAAAAGCCCAGTAAAGACTGTTGTTTTTTCAGTGTTGAGGGGGCGCGCAGCTGTGAGCATTTCTCCAGGAAGTGAGGCGCCAAACCTCGACCTTCATTGTTGAACTTGTAGCCCAGGAACAGCACTTTGTACTCTGCAATGTGACTTTTCGCAAAGTTGAATTTATAGCCAAAGTCCAGAAAACGGCAAATTATGCGGTCAACACGACACAGATGCGGCCATAATTTGTCGTCTCTGAGATAAATATCATTCACATACGAACAGGCATCTTGGTCGAGCCCCTCTAAAAGAGAGACTATGCGGGCGGCAAAGACGCCTGGACTGTTTTTATAGCCCATAGCCAAACGCCGGAATGGCGCTGTTTGCCACCACTGGAAGAAGCTGTCCATTGACTACTAATAGAGGACAGATTGTGGGCAAAGAAGCCATTGGATGTGTCAAGTGTGGTTTTAAACCTTTTACGCACGAGACTATCCACAAGAGCAGAACTGTGAGTGCTTTGTACCACGCACGTGCGACAATGAGAGTTTAAGTGGTGGTAATCCAATACCAAACGGTACGAGCCATCAGACTTAGTCACAGTAAAGAGAGGGTTGTTCATCGGAGACACACATGTTTCAATCAAACCTTGATATTCCGATTGCTCAAGGATTTCTGCTACGGGAACCTTCGCTTCATGGCATAGACCGCAATGGTATCTCATGTCTGGGGAAAAATTTGTCCCAACCACAGTGAGTACGGTACAAAGCTGGTGTAAGCCCCTTAGCCCACTCTTCTGCAAAACGCAGAGCCTGCTCCTTCTGCACTGTATGTGTAAAACTAGGGAGGATTACCTCCTCCTCATGCGGAGCTGCTAAAACAAAGGGTGGGTGCCAATCGACCTCCGCCAACAAAATGTCATAGGTAGTAGTTAGATTCTCCCAAAATACCACTTTTATAGTACGTTGTATGTCACCTTCAATCAAAAGGACAATTTAAAAAAATCTTTCAGGGGGAGCCACTCTAGTATCAGCAGTCTCAATTACAACAAATGTGTCAGTCGCTGTCACCTTCAGTAGTGGACGCGGTGCCTCTCGAATTATGGTAATCTCTGCCGCGCTGTCCAACAGCGTCAGCGCCCATGTCAAGTTCCGAAGCTTTGTTCTCACTTTCTGTGGCATATCTTGCTGTTCCCTTCTTCCTCTGCCGCTGACCCCTCCACCGGTGGGTGAGACCGATGAATCTTGCAAAGAGCGAGGAGAACGTTGATCAGGAACCTGAAAACGATCAGGTGACTTAATCGCAGCGAGGTCGCGCAATTCATAAGTGCGATCAGTAGACACAGGTATTGGCGAGGCGTGACAGGACCCCTGTTTCTGTTGCTGTTCCCCCTGTTTTTTATTTTTGTTCCAATATTGCTTTGGAAAATTGGGGCGATCGTCCTTGTCAGACTTCACCTCCTGAGTTTGCTTCTGCGTTGTTTTAGCAAAAGGCACCCAAACTATTGCGACCAATGGTCTTATAAGCCGCTGTAATAATTTTTGGTAACTGATGGGGTTTATCGGCATCGGGGACTTCGCCCAAAGCATTAGACACCGTGAAGCTTACCGCGTCCCCCTTAACAATAGCCAGGACGAGATCGGAAACTACGTCAAACACACCAACGTGTCTCATTCCCAATTCAACCGCCGCCTCCGGTCTGTGTTCGTCCTGAACACGCCTAATGACGGAGGGAAGGGCAGCCATGGACGGTGCCGAAGCACTCAGCATAGACTGCCGCAAAAATCATACCCCAAGTATCACAATCAGTGACTTCCGGCACTAAGTCTTTCTGCAAACTAATAGCGAGAATCCTGTATTTCTCAACAGGAGTTGAGTTAGGAAACACTGCCTCCAGTTGGTCAAATTTCTCAGCAACCCAAAAAGCCATATCATCCGTTTCTTAGGGGTGCGTGCCCATAACCGAATTTACCATGACGGGATTCATCTTGATCCCAACCGGACGCGCCGCAGCACCAGGTGCTCCGCCCTAGATGTTGGGGGTCACATATTGAACTAGAGCCCGATGGACTCTAACCAAAGAGGTATAGAGCCCACGCAACTCTTCAATAGCGACTAAGTTAGCACGCGGATGCGGTGTGTAACCGGCTAAAACCGGCCACATGGCCCCTGGAATGGACAAAGGGCCCAACTGAACCACTGTTAAAGATTGGGGAAGGGCGCCATCAAACCAAACGCGATGCTGCAAAGCATTAATAAATATCTCTAGAGTCCTTTATGGGATGTAGTGTAGAGGCACGGCAGTGGGAGTATAAATGTGAAACAGACCCGAATTTGCGTCTACAGCGGGAAAGGTCACCCATGAGTAAAAGAGCTCAAATGGGTATGCAGCCTCAGCACTCATCACAAAAACAATCGCCAAGCCATCTACCATGATGCCAAACGACAGCAAATGATTGCGGACGGCCACCCGACTATGTTGCGGGATGTTAACGTCAGCCATTAGGACACGGAAAAGAACAAGTACAATGCAAAGAAATTTAGCACAACTGGGTAGTAATTCAAGAAAAAACTGTTTAATTTATCAAGCTTGAAAAGACCTATTTAATCATAGGTAGGTTTATCCATCACCACTGTCAAACGGAAACAATAGTGAGGGGGTCGTGGACTGATATAAGCACTACTCAAGAGTCTCACAATAAGACCACAACGTTAGGTGCGCCATGTCGCAGGGATTCTGCTCCTACACACAACTGTGCACAGAGATCGAGGACCTCAGTGGATTGTGGTGTACCAAAAAACTCACCTTAGTGCCTAGAAACCCTAACCAGCTAGCATCAGTGTCACATTAGCTCTTCGTCCTAAAGCAAAGGAACCAATGATTAGACAACCCAGAACATGCGACTTAGGTTATACTCAGGAATGGTGGGAAGCAAACACTCTTTTGTTATACTCTCATACCAGTCCACAACAGGAGTAAAAGAACATTTCAAAATATTTATTTTAACAACGTGCTCTAAGATGCAGTATCTTTGCTAACTTAAGCAGACATATGATTAGAAATAATATGATCAGCATTGTTACAATTCCATAAAACACAAAGGGAGAAATCATATTACAATGATGGTGAAAATAGGTCCTATAGCACCTAGTAAATCACCCTCCCTAGCTAGGAACTATATAGAAGGTCTCTTAGGCTTGTTTGGGGGACCCCATACCTCCAAGATCAGCAGGTGTGAATCACATCAGGATCTGCAAAAGCTCTCTCTCTCTCTGGAAAAACGGGCTTCTTACAAGTGTCTGAAATCATGCTTACAGTGGCGCCAGAATCACGTTGGCTTGCAGCTGCATATATGTTATGGCTAAAACGGGAGCCGATCAGCTGTAATGACCGGATTCTCAGAACAGGCAGCCTACCAACCGTAGCTAACCCAGTCGTCACGTAACCACACTCTTCTCAGGCCACTATATACATGATATCTAGAATACTCACCTGAGAGCTATTTACAAGCCTATACAGTCAAAGATACCACTAACACCTAATGGATTCCATATCTTATCCTATAATTACCTCATCTTATATTCTTTAACGTCTCCCGGCGATATCTTTAACGTCACCCGACGATATCTTTAACGTCACCCGACGATATCTTTAACGTCCCCGACGATATCTTTAAAGTCACCCAACGATATCTTCAACGTCACCCGACGATATCTTTAACGTCACCCGACGATATCTTTAACATCACCCGACGGTATCTTTAACGTCCCCCGACGATTCTTTATAGTCTCCCGACTGTCTATGCTACGTGGGGTTAATCTATCAACAATTTGGGCATTCCTGCTAAGGGCAAATTATATGTTCTGTCTTGCAACCATCCCTGATCCTGAGTAGTGTACCTAGTTATCAACAGTTACCCGCAAGTGGGGGTATCTCCCAGCCCTCTATACATCAGCGTCTGGTTAAAAAGGAACCCTTTACTCTCTCTCAGAGACAATAAACAAACAGGATTTGCAAATTGGGGTCTCTTTATTAAAATGACAAGGAACTAAATAACTAATGCTCTTTGTGGAGCAATGATAGAATAACAACTAACAAGCAATCAAACAAACAAAATAAATAAAATATTATAACAATGATATATGTATAAGCAATACAGTAGGAAATTATTAATGCAAGTGGAGACCTAAACATAACCTAGGAAGCAAAAATAAGTGAATGATTATATAATGCAACTTATTTAAGAACACCTCACCCTATTAAGAAGAGTCCAACTCTCTGTCCCTCTCTGGTGGAATTAGGGCTCTCTCCATCACCATGGCACCACCACCAACAGACTAACTTCTGATGTTCATCATGGTCTCTGCACTCCACTGGCTCCAACTGCACTCTAACTCTTCCATCTGACTGGCAACTGCTTCAATACATTCTGACAAACTGGCAGCTCCAGCTGACAGTTCCAACTCCAAAGATCATCTCTGACTGCTTCAACTCCAAAGACCAACTGACCGCTCTCTTCAGTTCCAAAAACCATCTGACAGCTCTGCTCTTCTGTTCTCTGATAATATGGGAGGCTCTCTGCTCATGGAAATTTCCAGCAAGCACCCAGCCTCCCACTGAATTCCTGCACCAAGCCCCGCGCTCCCTGCGCTCCCACAGTGGCCAGCTGTAGTTGCGTCTAGAGCCCGGGGAAAGTAAGCACATTCCTTTGATAAGGGCCGGTCCTCACCGGTTTCTAACTAGTGAATAACAACTCAACTCTAAATATCACTTCTGACCTACAAACGCCTCAGACAACTGAGGCAGGAAGACAAGATGGCTGCTCTCTAGTTTAGGCCTTTAGGCCCGAAAAGAGGCAAAATAGGCATAGAATCATGCCAAAGCCAATAGGCAAATCCTACAAATAGGCTAAAATAAAGGATTCATAGCAATATACTGAGATGGCAGTGGACCATAGTCATCACTAATCCAAATAGGGCAAATTATCCTGTCGCTACATCAGCCCAAACAACAGCTACCTTGTTATGATAACCCTGGAGGCTTTAGCACTCAGTGTGCAGAGTAGAGTCACGATGTAAGTCTAGGGATGCTGAAAACAAGCCATTTTTGTGTGAAGCATTTCACGCAGACTAACTTACAACAACAGTTATATGCAGTGTTGTGTGCAAAAGCAGCAAAAAGATAGAATGGCATTTAAACTTCTAATAAGCCTATGCTAACATAGCAGTGTGAGTAACAAGGCCCAGCCCTCACTACAAAACCCTACATTATTCCCTAGCACACCACTCGATAGGTAATCAAACTGCATGGAGATATTAGGGAGGAGGATGCTTTTTCAGGCAGCCTTGCCCTTGACTAAGTTCTAGCGGCCTCCTGGGACAATACTAACATGCTTTATAGGATATGGTCAGTGAGATGTTGCCAGAATTTCTTGATGAATACTGCACCAACCTTGCACAGATCATTCAAGATGGTCATGACACAGCGATGTATATCACCTGCTCTGGCTGGATACCACTGACTGCTTGGGCATGACAATTGGTATTAGTGTGGTGCTTCATGCCAAACATGGATGAGATCTTACTGGCTTCCCGAGTGATGTTCAGACATGCTAATGGACATTGCACTTGACAGTACCCATCTTTACTCAGCTACGGAAGACTCGTCACTGTAGCACTTCAAGTAAAGCAGGGCCACAGTGTATTCCCTCTGCCTTTCTGCACCTGTGCAGCAATATCCCCAAAGGTTTCACCCCTTTTTGAGTCTTCAGAAGGCATTTGGCTCAAAGACAATGCCAAGTCAACCTCTGCTTAAGCAGACCCCTCCCACCCCAGTTCTTTCGGGCTGTTGTCGGGGATTCAGCCGACATCCTCCAGGCTCCCAGGGGCAGAACACTGGTCAGCCCCTGCACTTCCCTTCACAAACACCACACCCCTTTAGCTTGCCCTTGGCTGCACATGCCCACCCTTTGGGGTCAGGATAAGTTATTAAATCTGACGGGTGCTCCAAATAGTTCAGGAAGGATATGCCCTAATATTCCTCTCCAATCCACCGCAAATTCCACCAACAACAGAGGGGCTGTAAGAGAACAATGTTGGTATTTTGTGGGAGAAGGGCTAGAGTCAGTGTGTTCCTGCATCGGAAATAAGGACTGGTTGTTATTCCTGTTATTTTCTAGTGCCGAAGAATGGCTGAGAAGTCTTTCCTATTTTAAATCTTCCCCCTCTCAATTTCTTCCTGAACTAGGCCAAATGCAAGATGCTCACATTATCCCAAGTTCTCTGTGCCCTGGATTAAGAAGACTGGATGGGGGCACTGGACCTGCAGGACGCCTATTTTCACATTCCTATCCTCCAGCACCACAGGTTTTACCTACGGTTCAAGGTGGGTTGGGTGCATTTCTAGTTTGTGCTCCTATTTGGCCTGACCGGTGCCTCAGGGGGGTTATGTTACCTTTACATTAATTCACTTACATAGACTCACAGTTACATTGCATTTTTTACAGTGCTTGTCATTTACATAGACTTACACATACATCACATTTTTTACAATGCATAATACTTTTTTATGTGTATTGTTCATTTCATGCTTTCTCTTTTAGAACTTTTGAAACTGTTTGCGTTCAATTAAGGCGAAGAGTGTGTTTTATTTAAATACTTTTAAATAAATATTATAATAAATAAAAGAACATTGTCAATTCTAAAAACATTTCTTCCCATGCTTTGCCCCTAACTCACTTAAAAAATTCCATAAACAAATAATCAAATTCAAATTCTGATAAATTAGAAATACTTAATTAAATAAATTACTTCCCACCCTTTGTCTCGTAGCACTTTTATAACCTGATTCTAATATGAACAATAGTCTATAATAATATTAAATATGCATGAATTAAATAGAACACATTCTCCCACTAAAGAGAATGAAACACTTTGAAAAAGGACTGACAGTGAAGGCATTAAACAAAAAATAAACATGAAATTACAGTGCATCGTAAAAATTGCAACGTAAATGTAAGTCTATGTAAATGTTTGTGATGTAACTGTAATTTCAATAGAGGTACATTACAATGTGATGTAAATGTTAACAGTGTAATTGATGCATTGTAGTATACCGCTATGAAAATGTTTTTTCTTGGAATGTCTGATAACCCTCTAGGGTGTTCACGAAAGGGAAGACAGTGGTCACAGCACATTTCCAGAGGTAGGCTATACCAATCTTCCCCTATCTTGACAACTGGTTGTTGATGGTGGGCTAACAACAGTAAGTTGTGGACCACCTCCATACAACAGCAAACCTCCTAACATCTTTGGAGTTCACGATCAACGTGCCAAAGTCAGACTTGACTTCTTCGCAAAAGCCCTTGTTCATTGAAGCTATCCTGGATACATTGCAGTTTCCAGCCTTCACTCCGGTTCAACGTATTCAGGACATGTGGGCTTTGATTGCAATATTTCAGCCTCAGTTTTGCGACTCAGTGAGATTGGTTATGAAAATTCTTGGCCTCCTACATCCTGCTTGTCGACTACTCCATGCATGCTCTGTAGTGGGATCTGCTGTCTCAGTGGGCTCAACACTAAGGGAACCTGTCAGATTCCATCCAGGTTTTGGCGGAGACTGCAAAAGACATCCAGTGATAGATGCGTGACTGCAATTGGATCGGACCAGATCCCTCACCCTACCCAATCCAGAGCTGACAGTGGTGACAAATGTGTCAGCGCTGGGTTGGGGAGGTCATCTAGGAAAGGACCGGCAGAGACCTGCCTCCACATCAATTTGTTAGAGAATTAGGCCATTTGCTAGTCGTTGAAGGCCTTCCTACCACCCATCACAGGGACACTGGTCTAGGTCCTTGCAGACAACATCACCACCACATGATATTGTAACAACAAGGGCGTAGTAGGGTATTGGGTCATCTGCCAGGATGCCTTGTGCTTCTGGATCTGACTGACTTAGCAGGGCATCTCGCTGGTTGTGAACCACCTGGTGGGATTTTTAAACGCCAGGGTGGACAAACTCAGCCGGCTTTACCTAGCAAATCAAGAATGGCAGCCACAACCGAAGATGGTGGAGGGTGTCTTCCAGTAATGGGGCGAACCCTGGCTCCATCGGTTTGTCACTGCTGAGAACACACAATGTCAACATTTTTGTGTGCTGGAGTTCCAAAAAAGCTGCTCTTGCTGAGACACATTTAACTTAGAGTGGAGCTCGGTCCTCCTGTAAACCATCTCACCTCTGCAACTCCTGCACAAAGTTCAGAAGAAGATGAGGCACTACCGGCCCAAATTATCCTAGTAGCTCTGGATTGGGCAAGGGGAGAGTTGTACCAAAAAGTCTCTGCATGAGCATCTATCCTCCGATTACGCTGCTGCTACGGGAAAATATTCTGTGACAGCAGCACGGCAGGGTGCATACCTCCAAATGTGGAGATTGAGAAGCAACAACTAACTGCTCATGACCTAACTCCTGAAGTAGTGGATGTCATTCTAGTGGTCAGGCATCCATCTACATAAACACTTTACACCAGATGCTTGCATATGTTGTTTGTCTGGTGTAATTTCTGTTATCCAGATCCATTACAGGCGAAGTTGTCAGATGTTTTTTCTTTGTGTTGTCTTTGGCCCAGCAGCACCTTGCAGTGAACACGGTTTAAGGTTATTTGTCATTTTTGTGTTTACCTGACCAGCCGTCCTTTTTTAAATTACTGGTTCTGATGCGCTTTTTACAAGGAGTAGTCCATATGTTCCCACCCAAACCTTTTGTGATGCTGCAGTGGGACTTTAATTTGGTCCTCACTTTCATATTGTGTCGCCCATTTGAGCTGATGCACACCTATCCTTTGCGTCTACTTACATACCAATAACTTCTGTTCGGTGTGTAAGTCAACTACAAGCTCTGTTTGTTCATTCATTGTACACCATCTTTTTCCAAAAAGTTGTGACACCTTTTCCTGGTGGAGAATTCATCAACATTCCGGCATTTTATGCTCCACCTTACCATTCTCCAAAGAAGAGGAATGGCTTCACTGTTGGGACCCCCCCCAAGTGCCTTGAGCATCTACATCGATCGTACCAAGGACCAAAGAGTGAGCAATCAGCTCTTTGTGGGGTTTGCTGGGGCAAAGAAAGGTAAGGCAGTGCAAACAAAGACCATATCAAGGTGGCTAGTCCTGTGTACTAAATTCTGCTACATACTGACCAAGAAGCAGCCCCTCCCCTGGAGGATGTGCGGACTTAGTGATTTGGCATGTGGACATGGGTGTCGATTTACAAGTTCATGAAACATTACGGCCTTAATAGCAAGATACAGTGGGAAGAGCACTTTGCTCTTTCAGTCCTCCAGTTAGAAGAATCCATCAGAAGAAAAAGTCACTTACCTTTCTTGTGGATACTCTTTCTCACCACTGATTCCTCACTACCCTCCCACCTCCCCATACTGTGGAATGGGCTTTTCTCCATCCATAGAAGGATCCCAATTTAGAGATCTGTACAGTGTCACATCTAATCAGGTATTAAGTTCTGCATCTGACGTTGTGGACAGAGTTAAGAAAGAAACAAACGTTAGCCGAAAGGGGTGGCGCATAGATGTGGCTCCTTCGTCACCTTCTGGACGGCACTGGCATGCAGGAGCAATGCTAGGAAATATCTCTGTATCCAATCTGGCACCCGGGTATATTCAGAAAGTGAGGAATCTGGGGTTAGATAGAGTATCCACCTGAAAAAAACTTTAACAAAGGTAAGTAACTTGTTCAGTAAGAACCAAAGTGAGGTAAAGTGCAAATATCCTATACCCAGGTCCTACTGAGTAGTTACACATCTTCAAGGTGTATAGCATTATCATCTGTTGTATGTAAAGTATTTGTAAATGAATGTTGTATATGCGTTTTGAAGCCAAATAAATAATGGAAGGTTGGTCTTTCACTTTTCTGTTTCAGTTGTAATTTCCAGCATGGAATGTTTGCCTATGTTAAGCACATCTAATAACATCAGTACTTTTGATCATCGCTAGAGGTGAGAAGAATAAGGGTGAGTGAGGGAAAAGGCTTGAAGAGAGTGAACAATAATGAATGAAGGATGAGCATCTCCTGAAATGAAAAGATATGTGTCCGTTTTAGAACATCATTGTTTGTCCATTTAACTCATTGTTTTTAAAGTAAGGAGGAGGGCTGATTAGTACGGGTGATGAAGGTCATCTTAGACCCATCCCAGTCCGGGTTCCGCAGCAACCACAGTACCAAAACTGCCCTCATTGCCGCCACAGATGACATCAGGGCCCTGCTGGAAGACGGGGAAACCGCGGCCCTCATCCTCCTGGACCTATCAGCCGCCTTCGACACTGTCTGCCACCGCACCCTGCGCACACGCCTCCATAACGCAAAGATCAGAGACAAGGCTCTGGAATGGACCTCCTCCTTCCTTTCCGGCAGAACCCAGAGCGTCCACCTCCCCCTTTCCGATCCGAAGCCACCAAGATCATCTGTGGCATACCCCAAGGATCATCTCTCAGCCCAACGTTGTTCAACGTCTACATGATAGCACTCGCTCACGTCGCCCGACTGCACAACCTCAACATCATCTCTTACGCCGACGACACCCTCACTGCTAAAACCAACCTCCACGAAGGAATGAAAGCCGTCGCTGAGTGAAAGAAAAACAGCCCTCTGAAGCTGAACTCGGACAAGATGGAGGTCCTCATCCTCAGCTCCACCCCCTCAGCCTGGGTCGACTCCTGGTGGCCGACTGCACTGTGAGCAGCGACGACCCCCACCGACCACGCATGCAACCTGGGGTTCATCTTCGACTCAACACTCTCCATGACCAAGCAAGTCAACGCCGTCTCGTCCTCCTGCTTCAACACCCTCCGCATGCTCCACAAGATCTACAGGTGGATCCCTACCGAAACAAGAACGGTCACCCTGGCCCTAATCAGCAGCAGGCTGGACTTTGGAAACGCCCTCTACGCAGGAGCATCGGCCAAACTCCTGAAACAACTACAACGCATACAGAACGCCTCTGCACGCTCCTCGACATCCCTCGCCACAGCCACATCACACCCCACCTGAGAGACCTGCACTGGCTTCCTGTCAACAAGAGGATCACCTTCAAGCTCCTCACCCACGCACACCAGGCACTCCACAACACCGGACATACCTCAACAGACGACTCACCTTCTACACCCGAACTGCCAGCTCCGCTCTGCCGACCTCGCCCTCGCCACCGCATCCGAAGAGCGACCACCGGCAGCAGATCGTTTTGCAACCTCGGCACCAAAACTTGGAACACCCTCCCCATCCTACGGCAGACCCAGGACCTACTAACCTTCAAGAGGCTACTCAAGACCTGGCTATTCGAACAGTTATAGCACCCCTCCCCAGCGCCTTGAGACCCTCACGGGTGAATAGTGCGCTTTACAAATGATTGATTGATTGATGAAAGATTAGGTATGAAGATGTCCCAAAATAAACGTTGTAGTAGGGAGCCAATTCGCCCTAAATGCATATGTTTTACTTTTGAGTACAATTTAAATTTACAAAGCGATGTTTCTCATTTTATGTCTGCCTAAAAGAACATATGAATAATGTGTGCTATGTTCATCCATAATATTATTTACAGTAGCTTTGTTTTGGTTATTGGTTTTCTGAGTTATCATCCTCCAAAATCTGAATTTGCTTGGCTGAAACAGTTTCAAACAGCTAATTATAGTATTTTACATGGTCATGCCATACCGTAGTTGTCAAAGGTTTCTTTTTTGCAGTGGTGAGTAAGCCTACTAATAAGGCCACCAAGGGGGGAGACCACAACACCCAGCAATCCCTGCGGCTGATCCCGCCCACCAGGCGGCGCATCATAAGGAGCACGGAGCTGCTGTGGAGCGGGTGCTCCCTGTAGCTTAAACTGACCTTTTGTTTCCCTCAGCCCTGCTCACCTGGGTTCTCGCGCACATTGCGCCCATCGCCTGCAGTCTTCTTCCGGTCTCCCCCGCCGCCGCTGCACTCCATCACCCGTGTGCGGCCGCCGAGGGGGGAGTCCACAACACCCAGGAATCCCTGCGGATGATCCCGCCCACCACAGGATTTGGAGCCAGGGAAAAGTGCGGGCCGTCCGGGGTAGGAGGAGGAAGGGCTGGGCCACCCCCTTACACCACCATTTGAAGGTACTTTGTGTACAACTTTTCTCACGTTTGTTGCTGTAGCTGTGTCCATTGGAACTATGGGGAAAAGGAAAACAACGGAGGATGCTAACGAGGTCTCAGGTGTGGTGTTTAAGGGAGGGAAAAAAGCTAAGCGGATGAAAGTCAAGCCTCCCAAGAAACGTGTGTCCCATGCAGCAGGAAGCTGTGTAATGGACCGCATTGATGGATTGGTGCAGGACTGTGAAGACTTACTCACTATTCCCTCTAACGCAATAGAGAGGGGTCAAGCGGGTGGGAGCCCTATGCACGGTAAAGAAGGGAAGGGACAAAAGCGGAGTGGAGCTGTTATTCAGGAAATGTTTTTGAACAAACCTAAACCAGGGGGTGGGGAAAAACTTGTGGTCCTTGTGGGGGGGATCCCACCTAGAACAAGCTCAACCTCCTCCTTCTCCCGCACACTGCCTTATTGATTCAGTAGCCTTGCCCTGCAGTAATAGGTGTGCCGTCCTGGCTCAAATAGAAGACTATCGCCCCAAAATTGGGTCTGAAGTACTTACAATAGATGCACCTCGAAGTGAAGGCGGATTCCTTGTGCCTGGAACTCATGAGTATCTTCAGCCAATAGAATCAAATGGCAACCCACTTCTTGAAGTAGTAAAGCACCTGTGTAATTTGGTAGAAGGTATACAAGTCAAAATTGACCAACTTACCGCTTCCGTGATTAGCAATAGGACGGATTCAGGCTATTGTATAACTGGCCCTGTACCGTTGTAACCTATTGGCATAAGTAAAACACAGGTGGCTAAGCCGCTAATACTCCTCCCACCACACTAGGTCTATCTCCACCTATAGGCATACCTTTTAGTGAGGTGGTTAGGACAGGGAGGGGAGTATCGCATGCCAAACACAATCGACATGTCTGTGGCAAAACGGCCTCAAACTCACCATTAACACAAACAGGAAATGTGGGTGGCGATTTTACTCTTAGAGGCAGATCCCAAGGTCAGATACCTGTAAGTAGTCACCAACTAACAAGAACAGCCACTTTGAGCATGAACCCCCTTCACACTAATTCCTATCGAAGTAAACCAACAAAGGTATACATGGTTGAGCCCCGGCAGAGACCATGAATCCACTGAATCCTTAACTAATAAAGCAATCCATTGGATTAGGTATGTTAGGGGTTGTAGGTCTGTTATTAGAGAGGATATCCTCCGTGCTGAGAGGCTCACTTTCCATGGGGACATATGTGACTGCATTGAATTGACCTTTCTTTTTTTCTTTTTTTCTTTTTTATTTATTGAGAGTTCATACAAATACAATGCAATACACAGTAAAACGATTTTTTTCCCATTTTAAATACATAAATACATATATACCATCAATGATAAAAATTTCCAGAAGCCATTAAACTCTTGCCACCCTCCAGGCCGCAACTGGAGCCCAGAGTCGCAGACCCATTTCCCTTGTCTTAGCTCCCTTTAATTCATAAAGTGCTTCCTCGATATTATGTATACCCAACATTCTACACATCCACATTTGAAAAGTCGGTGCTTCTGTATCCTTCCATGCAGCGCTAATTAAAATCCTCAGTATTGCTACAAAGATAAAAACTAGAGCTTCAGCCTCAGTGCACATATTCAATTTCGCATCACACCCAGTAATTATCAGGGTTGGGGATAGATTAATTTTAACATCTAGCAGCCCCTCTAAAAAACAGCTCTATCTCAGTTTTAATAGTATTCAATTTTTCGCAGCCATAAAACATGTGTATAATGTCAGCTGGTCCATTTCCACATCTAGGACAATTGCTGTCCGCCGTTTTCCCCCGGAAAATAATTTTGCCGGTGTGTAATACAAGTTGAATAAAGTTTTATAATGTTGGGCCCTAAGATTCGAGGATCGAAGAACTCTTTTATCCATCGCTAGGGCCTTATCCAGATCTACTTCCGGATCTCCCAACTTTATGGACCAAGCTGATTCCATTTTAACCATATCGTCCGTTGACCCTTCAATAAATATTTTGTATATGTCCTTAATTCTATGGCCCCCGACTTCAAATACTCCAATAGTTCACATCTCTTCGTCAGGGTAATACATGGCCTTATTGATTTAATTCCGTTAACAAGCTGTAAGTACTTAAACTCTTGACAACCTTGTAGCGAATGCCGCTGCATGAGTTCTTCCAGGGATCTACACTCATCCTTAACCATTATTTGCCCCAACGTGACAATACCCTGACTCTCCCAGTACCGCCAGGGTCCATCCCTACTCAGGTTTGGGAATAGTGTTGAATTCCAAAGTGGTGTGAGATGGTGATACCTGGGTATAACTAGGATTTTCTTAACAATTGACCACATACGCCATACATATTCCAACGTTTTATACCCAAGTTTTTTATAATAACTCTTCTGGGTTCTCCTCGGCAACACACCTACTGCGTTCTCCTCGGCAACACACCTACTGCTTCACTACCCAATGTTAGCTGAAAGATTGATGGTATATCCTCCTGTCTAAAGGTTGGACCACCTGGATGAAATAGGATTGCCATATCAATAAGAAGACATGCCCAGTGGTAGCTCCTTAGATCTGAGAGCCCCAACCCACCTCTTTCCTGTGGCAGTGACATATATCTATTTGACCTCCTTATTTTACCATAATGCCACAGGAATTTCATAAATATGGCTTCAATTTCCTTAATGACCTTCTCATCAATTTTGAATGGAATTGCCCTGAATTTATATAAAACCTTGGGAAACATGGTCATTTTTATGACATTAGCCCTACCAATTATTGACAACTGGAGTGAGTCCATCCTTTTTAGGTCTTTTTCCATTGATTGCATGAGTGGTGAAAAGTTATCATTAATTATTTTTCCGAGTTCTGCATCTATTGTTATACCCAGGTAGGTGACAGAGTCTACATATCTGGCATCCTGCTTGGCTACCTTTTTAGAACATAATACTTGTGTTTTATCCACTTTTAATCGGTAGCCCAACAAACCACCAAACTGCCCGGTTATATTAACTAGTTCCCTCATAGCTGACTCTGGGTCATTAGTGATAACGGCTAGGTCATCTGCATATGCAAGAAGTTTCGTCTGGAACCCATTGGTGACTACCGGATTAATGGCAGCGCTATTCATTATTTGGGCAATTAAAGGATCTATATATAGCGCAAACAGAATTGGTGAGCACGGACACCCCTGTCGCGTACCCCTTGTTATATTTATCTTCCCAGATCTTTCTCCCATCAACTGGATTCTTGCCGTAGGTGTGGAGTACATTGCCTGGATAGCTTGACAGAATCTTGGGCCAAACCCCCTTGCCTCCAAGACCTTCCACATAAAGCTCCATCTGACGCGATCAAATGCCTTCTCCGCATCGAGGAGGATCATTGCCACCCTTTCACCCCTAGCAGCCCGATGTCAAATAGGGTTATAGCTCTCCTAATATGGTCGGTAGTACCCCTGCCTGGGATAAACCCATGCTGCCAGGGAGAAACCAAGGTCGCAACAATCCTCCCCATGCGAGCGGCCATGATCTTTGCATACAGCTTATTGTCACTATTTATCAAGGATATTGGTCTGTAGGAGCCGGGGTTAGTCTTTGGTTTCCCTTTTTTATGGAAAATCACTATGTTGGTTTCTTTCCAAGACTCGGGTATTACACCTGTATTCATGATGTCGTAATTTGACAATGACTGGGTTAGCGTTAAGCTTTGCTACACATTATTCCCTTATCTTGACCATAGTTGTTAAACGCCATTTTGTATGTTACGGCGGACATTTTAGAGAATGCGTCGCCTCGTGGTCAGCATGCCCTTTAGTCCTTTCTCCGTACCATTGACCATTTGAGTTTGCCCAGCAACAGGCTATTTTTAGTAACGGTCAAGCCCGCACATGCGCAGTTTCGACTGACCAGTCATCGCTTAGGAATGTTCCGCCAAACTGACCAGTGGTGTTGTAACCCCTCCCATGAGTTGGCTGTGTTCCAAAAATGACCATATATGTACCTAAAACTCTGTAACCATGTACCACCTATTTTTTAATGTCTGTAAAACTGTATAAAAGAAGGACTTGCACCGATGTTCGGTGTGATACTTCTTGCATTACCGAAGGGTGCTGTAGGAATGTACCACCACCCCATGGGGTCTTAATAAACTTGTCTTTTGCATTTTCTAGTTTCCGTGCCAACAGTTCTTATGGTGTAGAGAGTATTCTGCGGAGTATGTAGACCTGGAGAACCCAATACCACAAATTGGCGACCACGAAGGGACTCATCGGCGACTCGGATGCCCGAAGGAGAGGTTGTGACGAAGGATTGGAAACTCGCCATGGACGCGTACGCTGCCACTGAGTGACCCGAGTCTTGGCACCCACGGTGTTTTCTTCCCTTCCTTCTGATCTGACCTTCCAGGTGGCGCCGGTCCCCGACTGAGATCCTGCTCGTCTGCGTTGCTGTACAGTGCCTGTTTGGCTGATTTGATCAAAGACCTTGGCAGTTGGAACCTGGATATTTGAGATTTGGGTAAGAATTGTGATTGGTAAGGTAGTCTGCGGACGCTTACTATGGTTCTATGAATATGAATATGTTTTGAGTTAGCTAACATTTGAGCCTATGAATTTGATGTATATGTGTAGTGCACTTCACATAGGCAGGCATGTAGAGATGTTTCTCTAACTTTGTTTGTATTTTGAGCGGCACATTTGTGTGAAGTATAGTAAGTGCCATTTTTACGGTATCACGTTTTCGTGGTACTTTTTGAACATGCCTGTTTTAAGCACACTCCGAGGGATGTGCTGTCTTGGGAACTGTACCACATACAGATTAAACGAATCTCAGCCGGCTCCCCCAGAGGGGACTCCTAACCGAGAAATGTATATTAAATTCGGCCTTCCCCCTATATTGTATAGTAAATTATGGAACAAATACACTAAGTCTGATCCCGAGTTGCAATGGCCACTACATGGGTCGTTTGATTTACGAAAGGTTCAGTTTGTGGAGCAATGTTTGTTTCAACGAAGGTCTAGACAGAATATGTTTGATTGTGTGCGAATGTGGGAGAAAGCAGTGCGTGAGCGTATGAAGCGTGAGATTGCCTTGGCGGAAAAAGAGCAGCGCAAGGCCGCTCGAGATAAAGCTTTACAGCTGGAGGAGAAGGAGTTGCAGGAGAAGAAAGAGAGGGAGGCACGGGAACGTAATTTGCAAACGAGCGGTCAATTTCCTATTCGACGTCCGCTTTATCCTGTCCTTACTAATGAAGTTGATGTTTTTTCTTTATTAGATCGGTCTCCGCCTCCGTATGTTCAGCCTACGGCTCCGGACGAGGATTTCGATGATGAAGATCGAGATAGTGCGAGTACAAGGTTAACTGCTAATAGAGCCACGGAATTGCGTAGTTTTGCTAGGAAACTGAATTTGAATAGAATAACTATGTCAGAGATTAATGCTGAAAGGAATAAGTGGTCAGAGCGGGAAAAGATGTGTTTTTTAAGTACTTTTGCAGATGAAGTTGTTGAACGATTTCGTAAGAATTCAGAGGAATTAGAATCTAAGGATATATCAGTTCATCATGAGAATATGTGTAAAGGTCTATTTGATATTTCAGATGCGGATGCCTTTTTCCTACGATTGGTCCAGCTACGGGATGAGGCGTCCAGATTGCGGGAAATACGAAAAGCATCAGAGAAGTCCGTGCCGGGGTCGACGGAGATAACCAAAGAGTGTTCTATCTTTGGAGCAGATAAGAGTTCTAACGTGCATGTTATGCCTATGCGTGAAGCTGCACCTTTGTATGTCCCCCCTAAAGGGCAAGGTACCAGTGATGATAAAATGTCCGGGGATGCAAAAGGGTATTTTATATATAATTGGGTGTATACGCCTTGGAATAGAGCGGATGTTATGGCATTGAAAAACGCTTTACCCGATCCCCGTAAAAATCCGGCAGCTTTTTATGAAGGAGTGGAGGGGGCTATTTCTTCCTGTGTTATGACACTAGTTGATATAGATCTTTTCTTTGGACTAATACTCCCCCCTGATATGTGGAGAGCGATTCGTAAATTTGATGATCAAACGATGTTAGGAGCAAATTGGAAAGATATAAGCCAAGCTGATTTAGATAGGGAGCCTGCATGTAAACCCTGTCAGTTGATTTTAGATCTCCCCACAGCTATTTTGAATAAATTGAAAACGCTTGTTCCCCCTAAAAAGATTGATTGGACTATGTTAGCCTCGTGCAAACAGAAACAAGACGAATCGGTCTCTGACTTCTTCACACGTTTCGAAGAAGCGTTTCATGATTACAGTGGACAATTATTAACGGATGATACGGGTAGGCATCTGTTTGTCGACAAGTATGTGGCTAATCTCCTGCCGGAGATTGCAAAGCGGTTGAAAACTAGTGAAAGTTCTTGGACCACGGCGACCCCTGCGTCTTTGTTAACTATGGCTCAGTATTATGAGCGGCAGGAACTAGAGGCTAAAGAAAGTGTTGATAAGAAAGCGAAGGAGTTGAAGACGAAGGTGATGTTGGCACAGGTTCGCGGTGCGCAATCTAGAGGGAATGATAGAGGCAGGCGAGGAGTGGGTAATGTGTCGTATGGTCGTACCGATATTGCTGAGGACCAATGTGCATATTGTAAAGAGTTTGGGCATTGGGCTGAAGACTGTCCGGTGCTTCGTGAGCAACGTAGCCAGCGTGGTCGAGGTGGTGGAAGGTCACGGAATAGTTATACGGGAGCGAGAGGTGGCGGAGGTGATCGTGGTAGGTTTGAGGCGAGGGGTCGTGGTCAGGATTAACGAAATACTTTTGATCGGCGAAATCAGTATCAGATATCGGAGGGTGAGAACGTGGAGAGTCAGGATTATGTGCATGCATAGGATTGCGTAGGATGGGGTGTGGAATCGGTTGAAGTGCCAGTAGATCAAGGAGGTCCATATGTATCAGCGGGCGTTTTGGGTTCTACTGATCAGTTTTTAGTTGACACCGGAGCTACTCGTAGTGCTCTGTCTAAAAACTTGGTTCCAAGGGCTCCCCTGTCTGGCGAAACGATTACATGTATAGGGTTCGATGGCACACCCTCTCCAAGCCCACTATCACAACCTCTTGCATTTTGCATTGATAAATTCTTTGGTTTTTGTCCATTTTTGTTGTCGCCCCATATCCCAGACAATATTATGGGTATAGATTTGCTCAAATATTTTCGAGCAACGATACGGTGCGCTCCTGAAGGAGTGCGGGTTATTTTGAATGACAATTATCTAGATGCAGGCAGACTATGTACCATGCAGGAAATTGAAGCGTTAGCCTCTCTCCCACACACGTTATGGGCGACATCAGATACGGATGTGGGACTGATGCTCATCCCGCCTATTCGAATTACTGTCAAGGAGGGACTATCTTTGCCACGTGTACCACAGTATAAGATATCTAGAGAAGGTGAGATTGCCCTGACGCACATCGTTCAGGATTTGATTATTGCAGGAGTAGTGGAGGAAGTTCCCTACAATGTCTGTAACAGCCCTATTCTTCTGATCCTTAAGAAAGACACTGACGACAAAGTCTATCGATTTATTATTGATTTGAGAGAAATAAACAAAATTGTAATACCCCAGTACCCGGTGGTGTCTGACATCACCACATTACTTACTTTGGTCCGCCCCACTGCTACTACTTTCTCTGTCATTGATCTTAAGAATGCGTTCTTTTCCATTCCCATCCATCCCGACAGCAGATATCTATTTGGCTTCACGTTAAATAATAAATCGTATAGATTTTTTTGTGTTCCTCAAGGTTACACAGAGAGCCCTAGCATTTATAGCCAGGCTTTAAAAAGACAGCTTGATTCATTTGAATTGCGATCTGGAGTAGCTCCTATTCAATACGTTGATGACCTCCTCTTGGCTGCAGACACCTATGCACAATGTGAGGAGAGTACTCTTGCCTTGCTTTCCTTTTTGGCTCAGAATAATCACAAAGTTTCTAGGAAAAAGTTACAATATTGTAGACCAAAGGTGACCTACCTCGGTCATCTTTTGTCTAAGGAGGGACGTGCATTAACATCTGATCGAATTCAAGCGATTTTAGATACACCAGTCCCCCGCACTCAGAGAGATGTACGTGCCTTCATAGGATTAACGTCCTTTTGTAGACAGTGGATAATGGGGTTTTCGCACATTATAAAACCTATGTTAGCGTTACTGTCCAAAACTACACCAGTGCCCCTTGAATGGACAGATGAATGTCAGAATGCTTTTGAACAATTAAGACAGGCCCTTTGTTCTGCACCAGTGTTAGGTACACCAGATTACACAAAGATTTTCACGTTGTATGTGCACGAGAAAGATGGGTGCGCATTGTCGGTGTTAGTGCAGACACACGGGGATATGCAGAGGCCATGTGTGTACTTTTTCGGCCATTCTTGATCCTGTAGCACGAGGGTTACCTGGGTGTTTCCGAGCAGTTGCAGCAACAGCAGTAGCTATACGACAGAGTGAGGGAATAGTTTGTCACACAAACTGTTGGTGTTAGTTCCCCATGCAGTGGACGCTCTGCTAAACCAGACGAAAACCCAGTATCTTACGAGTGCACGTTTAACAGGATATGAGCTTACACTTTTGGCGCCACATATCACACTAAAAAGATGTGCTACCCTGAACCCTGCCACTTTATTGCCGTATCCGGTTGCGGAGGGCCAAGAGGAAGAACACCATGACTGTGTTTTCCTGACCGAAGAACAAACAAAGGGTCGTGTTGACTTACAGGATACGCCACTTCCAGATGTGGATGGGGAACTGTGGGTTGATGGATCGTGTTTGAGGCTGCCAGATGGCACAACTTCTGCAGCATATGCGATCACGACACTTAAGACAGTGGTAGAAACAGCACGAATACCACAGAAATCGGCCCAAGCAGCGGAGCTGATAGCTTTGACAAGAGCCTGCGAATTGAGTGCTGGCTTATGTGTGAACATCTACACAGACAGCCGGTACGCCTTCGGAGTAGCGCATGACTTTGGCCTACTCTGGAGAGAGCGTGGGTTTTTGACTTCGCACGGAGTACACACTATGCACGGAGAGCTAGTGCGTGATCTCCTAAATGCGTTACTTTGTCCAAAGAAAGTGGCGATAATCAAATGCAGTGCACATAAAAAGTTCACTGATAAAGTGGGACAAGGCAATGCTTTTGCAGACAGTATAGCAAGACAAACGGCTATGTCACGAAATGACTCCCCAATGTATGTTGTGAAGTCGCAGGCTGAGCGATGGCATGATGCTAGAGCAGAGATATTAGACATTCAGAAATCAGCGACTGAAGCAGAACTTGCAACCTGGGCAGCCGAGGGGGTGCTGGATGATGAGGGTTGTTGGAGGAGTAAAGATATGGAACGATGGAAATTGCCTGCAGCTTACTTGCAAGCAATGGTCCAGATGACACATGGGTTGGCACATGTTGGAGCTCTTGCAATTACTCGATTGCTAACGTGAGTTTGGGAGCATCCTGAGATTGCCAATACGGCCAAGAGAGTAGTGCAGACCTGTTTGATATGTTTACAGCACAATCCTGCAAAAGGGACGCATACTCCGAAAGGAGGGTTCGTTCCACCTACTGCACCGTTTGAGGTACTGCAAATGGATTACATCCAGGTTGAGCGTTGCAATAACCTTAAGTATGTCTTAGTGGTGGTGTGTGCTTTCAGCAAATGGGTTGAGGCCTTCCCCACGAAGGATAATACAGCTCTGACAACAGCTAAGGTTTTGCTCAAGGAGTACTTCCCTCGATACGGCGTTTGTAAATTTTTGTGGAGCGACAATGGTCCCCATTTTGTTGGGAAAATTGTGGAGTACGTGTTGAAGGGATTGGGAATCCAGCAGAAGTTTCATGCTGTGTTCCATCCTCAGTCAGCGGGTCTTGTTGAACGGTACAATGCTACTTTGAAACTAAAGTTAGCAAAGATTGTGGCATCCACGTCTTTGAAGTGGCCGGATGCCTTGCCTTTAGCATTACTCTCTATTACATCAGTGCCCCATTCCCGAACTGGCCTTACACCTTATGAAGTGGTGTTTGGAAGGCCGATGAATATATGGGGAGTTCCTAAGCCTCGATTGTTACATGATGTGCCTTGTATAATGATGAACGATTATTTGGCACGATTAACAAATGATTTACTCTCTATTCACCAACAGGTTCGAGAAGCGCTCCCTGACAATTCTATTGGAGAGGCTCACAATCTTCGTCCTGGCGACCATGTGATGATTCGCTCGTTTGAGAGGACGAACAGCTTGGAACCGAGGTGGCGTGGCCCCGAGCAGGTATTGCTCGCAACTCGAACGGCTGTGCGAGTTACCAACAGGAAGCGGTGGGTGCACTCTACTCACTGCCGTCGTGTCTCTCCGGATCTGGTGAGCCCGACTGCGCTGTCTGACTACCGAGACATCTTGGACGAGGAGAAGAGCCCAGCTGTAACGTCTGCCGAATCGGAGGGAGCCTTCCCGGACCACACTGTTTCTGGACGAGAGAGATACAATCTGCGACCAAGATAAGAAGAATTTTTTTTTGGTGCGAGACTGGTTGAGTTACCGCTCCAGGTTTGTGAAACGGAAGCCAGGAATCTCAAGGGGGGGGGATCAGTTCTGCCAAGTGTAGCGACACCCGTCTTGACCCCGGAGAAGAAAACAACGGCTACCTCGGAGCTCAGCACTCACATTTTTATTTTTTTTGTTGTACATTTGAGTCATTGTGAACTTTTTGAACTATGGCGTCTTCTGCAGCACGAGACAAAAGAATCCTTGGTGCTGTATTATTTGTGTTGACAATTGTGGTAATAGCTGTGATAGCCTGGATAGTAGAACTTGTGGTACCTGTGTGAGAACATTTGCTGCCGAATACCCCGGCTCCATCTGAACATTTTCATTTCACCCTACCATACCATGAAGAACGGCACCGACAGACTTATTTGAACAATAGCTTCATTCAAATTTTGCATCACACTCATAATATGACGAACACTTCTAACTGTTGGGTATGTGGGATGTTGCCTGGACATCAGAAGAAAGGAGGCACACCGCTTATCCCACTCCCGTTTTCTCATAATGGGTCTTGCAACGCCTGGTACACTCTCCTGTTCACTTTGCGCTGGCCAACAAAAGGGGGGCTTCTTTTCCGTTTGAACAAAATTTGTTTCGATGATCGAGACGGCTATCCACAAGCTGAAGGTACTAAGTTTGAATGGGAAGAGTACCGCCCGGACAATGTGTCTGCACCACGAGTTTACAGCAATCATCGAAATGTTAACATGTCCAATTCTCATGTTATTAATGTCATTGATACAAAAGCCGATCTCTGTGTACGTAATAAAGGTACAATCCCAGTTGGCAGAAGTGAATGTAACACCACTCTTACCTTTGATACCCCAAATGGCATTTCATTTATAGCCTCCCGAAATACGTACTTCATATGTGGTAATAAAGGTTATCATCGTCCCCTTTAGGATGGTTAGGAACATGCTACATCTCTTTTGTATTGCCCCCTGTATTTATTGCTCCGCCCATGTATCATAATGATTACGTATTGTACCACGACTTTATATTGAACAGAGTTAAGAGAGCAGTAGTTCTTGATGATATAGACCAAACAGATACTGCGTTGCAACAATATGTTGACTTCAATCTGGGTTTGTTTTCTTTTGTGGGAGCTGCTTTGAATAGCCGGAAAATACGACGATTAACTCGTGTTGTTGAAGCTGTTGCCAATGATACTGCTTTTGCATTAGGGAATTTAACTGAGGAGCTTCAGATCTCTAGAATTGTAACGCTCCAGAACCGGATGGTTCTAGATGTAGTTCTAGCCGATCGAGGGGGGGCATGCCGCATCATCGGAAGTAGTTGCTGTGTTTACGTGCCAGATAATTCACCATCTGTGTATGATGCTATATCCAAATTGCATAAAATTGCTGCTGAAATACATCCTGACAATGGTACATGGACCTTTTTGGGGTGGTTCTGGTCAATGCTTAGTACATGGGGCTGGAAGTTACTGACGATCCTATGTATAATAGTTGGGATATTATTCTTCTTATGCTTATGTATTCAATGTGGCCCTGCATTGTGTTCTATGTGTTTATCAGCTTGTATTCCATCTAGACGAGCTTTTGCCAAACATGAACAAATGATTCATAAAGAAGTGGCCCAGATTATGTCTATTGATATAGAAGATGAGTAACCCGATTATGTCCATTATGAGGTAGCTTCAGCTAAACGCTTAAAGGGTCGTCTGTCGTAATTTGACAATGACTGGGTTAGCGTTAAGCTTTGCTACACATTATTCCCTTATCTTGACCATAGTTGTTAAACGCCATTTTGTATGTTACGGCGGCCATTTTAGAGAATGCGTCGCCTCGTGGTCAGCATGCCCTTTAGTCCTTTCTCCGTACCATTGACCATTTGAGTTTGCCCAGCAACAGGCTATTTTTAGTAACGGTCAAGCCCGCACATGCGCAGTTTTGACTGACCAGTCATCGCTTAGGAATGTTCCGCCAAACTGACCAGTGGTGTTGTAACCCCTCCCATGAGTTGGCTGTGTTCCAAAAATGACCATATATGTACCTAAAACTCTGTAACCATGTACCACCTATTTTTTAATGTCTGTAAAACTGTATAAAAGAAGGACTTGCACCGATGTTCGGTGTGATACTTCTTGCATTACCGAAGGGTGCTGTAGGAATGTACCACCACCCCATGGGGTCTTAATAAACTTGTCTTTTGCATTTTCTAGTTTCCGTGCCAACAGTTCTTATGGTGTAGAGGGTATTCTGCGGAGTATGTAGGCCTGGAGAACCCAATACCACAATGACACCTTTGAACAAATCTAAGAGCATCGGAGTTGTTTCGTCCCTTAAACTCTTATACATCTCTAGCGGTATAGCATCCGGACCCGCAGCCTTCCCACTTGCCAGATCTTGCAGGGCCTCTGATACTTCCGACATGGTGATATCTTGTTCCAAGGAATCTATATGGGCCTGTTGTAACTTGATACCCATGTCTAGCCAACTTGTATTTAGAACCTCTGCTCCCGCCTCCTCCTGATACAATTCTTGATAAAATTTTCTAAAGGCATCTAGAATTTCACCTGATTTATCATATGTTTGACCCTCATATTCTATTTGTGTCACTGTATTCTTGGAAGCCACCTGCCTAATTCGCAGTGCCAGTGCTCTTCCTGCTTGCTCCCCTGTTTCGTATAGCCTTGATCTCTGCGACTGATATTCAGCTGCCGCCTTTTTAGCTAGCTGTTTCTGGATCTCTGCTTTTAAAGAATTTACTCTTTGTAGACTCTCAGTGGATTGAGCCCCTAGAATTATATCCTGTCTATGTTGTGCCACGGCCTCAATCAACTTGCCCATCAAAAGTTCTCTTTCCTGATTGATCCTTTTCCAAACCTGAGTAGTGTAACTAATGGTCTCACCTCTTAGTCCTGCCTTGAACCTGTCCCAAACTACACCCCTAGATGCACTGTACCTATTAGCATCAAAAAAGGCCTGGGACCAAATCTTCATATGTTTTAGATAATCCATATCCGCTAATAGTTTTTTATCAAAGGTCCATGGCCTAGGGGCTTTTCGTGATTTGTTAATATCCATGGTTAAGACTAGCGGATTGTGGTCTGACAGAACTTTTGGAAGTTTGGTTATTTGTACCCTATTTAACTGGGTGGTCGAGATCATAAAGTAATCCAATTTCGTGTATTTATTAAAAGGATGCGAGAAGTACGTATACCCTGGGTCGCCTGTCTCTAAGTTCCCCCACACGTCAGTTAATCCATGTGACTGCATCATTGATGTTACTGCTCTGTATACTCTCGGCTTCCTACCTGCGTAGGGTCTATCATCCGAGAAATTAGCTGAGATATTGAAGTCCCCACATAATACTATAGGGGTTGGCCAGTCAATTAATTCATTTTCTATACGACTGAAGACCTCAGACTCATCTATGTTAGACCCGTATACCGAGCATATAGTAAAACCCAAGTTCATTTCACAGATAGCCCATCTACCCATAGCATCCGCCTTGCACCTTTTAGCCCCCCCTAGCCCGACCTTACTGATAATAGCCACCCCTCTTATCGTAGAAGTCTGGGTTGAACAAGACAGCAGTTCATATCCTTTTAGGTTTAACCAATGTTTTTTCTTCCAGGGTAGGTGGGTCTCCTGTAGACATATGATATCTAGGCCCAACACATTAAGATATTGTTCAAACCTACCCCTCTTTTTCCAATTATTTAATCCTCCTATATTTAGAGATCCAATCCTGAGCTTAGGCATAGCTATACATCAAACATTGCCTACTCATCAACCTGTCCAAATAACTAGTAGATACATGATGGAAATATGTCCTTTGTTTCAAAATTACTCTTGCATTTATGAGCACATTGATGGTACAAACTCTCTTCATTTTTATGTTTTCGCCCCCCTCACCCACCTCCCTCCATCCCGCCCTCCCCCCTTACCTTTTCCCCCCACCTCCTTGACCCCCACCCCCCGCACTCTCCCTGGCAAGGTGCCCAGACATAGTCTGTGCATGTGATGGGTGCAGCATAGCAATGGACTCAATAAACCTACTTACTAGTGTATACCTCGAGAGGAAACCCAAATCAATACATGTCTTTTACTACTATTTTCAACTTTTTCAACATAACTCAACCCAAATCCTCACATAACCTATAATTATTGCCCCAAAAGCACTCCCCCCCGTGTAAATGCCCCTGGTACATGAACGTGTAGTTAGAATGCTTCAATTCCTGTTAATTAATTATACAGAATCAAGGAACTCTTGGGCTTTAACCTCTGAGGAAAAGTACATTGTTTTGCCCAAATAAATTACTTTCAGCTGCGCCGGATTTATAAGATAGACCTGGATTTTTTTATCTTGAAAGGGCCTAATTAATTGTCGTAGCCTCCACCGCCGCTCCACCGTGGAATGGCAAAAGTCCGGTCTAATGAAAAAAGTGACCCCCTCTCCGGTTCTCCTTGCATCCGGTCTTGCTTTCTCTGCCACAGATTGTCTTAGGATAAAGTTCCCAAAAAATACCAAGATTGCTCTGGGCTTATCACCTTCTTTCGTGATCTGGCGGATCCTAAATGGTGTCCGGTGTGCCCTCTGAATTTCTAGGGCCCAATTCCAGCTGGCCAGCTCTGGGAAAGCTTTCTCAAATAGATTCACTATGTAGGCTTTAACATCGCCCCCTTCCCGACCTTCAGGAATGCCAAGGACTCTTAGATTGTTTTTCCTCAACCTATTCTCCAAATCTTCCAGCTTCCACTGGACATCCTGTGCCTGAGCTCCAAATGATTCCACCTTAACAGTGGCTGCAGCGGCTTCATTCTTGGTGGCAACCACTCTTTGCTCTAGGTTTGAAACCCTATCCCCCACATTCGCAGTGGCCTTGGACAGCCTCCTAACCACACTCTTCATTTTCCTCATGGCCGCTTGCGCTTTCAGGCTATCCTGCCTGGTCTCTTCCCGATGTGCAATAATTTTGTGATGAATTGCCTCCAGCATCGCTCGCTGAGTAGCCTCTTGGGAATCCTCAAAGTTATGTTCTCGAATCGAATTGCCTTGGAGCAGTGTAGATGGCGAGTGATCCCAGGCCAGCTTCATCTGTTTTTTTTATGGTGCCAACGTCTTGACCGCAGTAGTAACCAGATCTCCCTCTGGGTCACTCTCTGTCTCTGGGTTACTTCCATCTATGTCTGAGCTTTGTTCCTCTTCATCCTCTGACCAGTCTGCCTCCTCCGACACTGAAACAAAGCCCTCGCTTGGAGTCTTCTCCTCCTCCCTTTCTTGCTCCTGATTCATGTTTGTCAGGGGGATATCGCTCGACTGCGCGGTTCCTGGCTGTACCCTATCGTGATTTTTCCCCATGCTGCCCATAACCTTCTTAACTATAGGGCAGCTGCCGGTGCTGATATCGACCCCTATTAAGCTCTTAGTCTCGCCTCCAGGCTCCTCACCCTGGTTGAACTCATTGCCTCCTGACATGCAAAGTACGCCCAAGTCTTGAGTAGAAATTTGGCCCTGGGTCATACTTCCAACGATACACTCAGAGTCTCCAGTCATTTTTGAGCTTACCCCGGTTTCCGGCAGTTCTGTCTCACCCCGTTTCTCAGCATCAATCTCCAGTTCGATATCCGCCTCACCTCCTGGGGCTTTGGTCTCCTTCTCCTTTCCAGCGCGATTGAACATATCAACAATGCTCAGATTGGCCGTGGCCAACCTGGTCCTCACTGTAGGTGGCCTCATTTCCTTTGATGATTCCTGCGATTTCAATTTCACCTTTCCGCACACTTCGGGTTGAGTGTTAACTTCGTCCGGATTTGTTTGCCCTTCTGAACCGAGATTAATATTTTCCACCAGTTTCTTTTTAGCAACTTTACCTACATTATTTTGCTTTGGGGGTATCTTGCACAGCCGCCGCTTCTCTCCCGCACCGCGCCGCCTTGTAGTCACCCAACCCGTGATCTCCGCCTTGATTCTGACCGCAAGCTTCACTCCGGCGCCTCTGGTGCCTCTGAGGCCACTCCACCTTCCTGCTCCGCGAACTCCGCCTGCTCCGCCCGCTCCGCCTGCTGTGATTGGTATGCCGCTACTGGAAGCCGCTGAGAGGCTGTCGGTACACAGGTCCGAGAACGCCCGGAGCAGGTCGACTGAAAGACGGTATGTTATATCCATCCGTGCCGTCCCTTTCTTCGCAGTTTTCTTCTTTTCTTTCCGAGGAGGGTTTTACGGAAAAAAATTTACGAAATCTGCGAGGTCTACACAGCAGCTATCATGTTAAGTCCGGAGCCCTTGCTACTGCTGCCGCTCAGCCGCTAGTAGCAGCCACCATCTTGCCGACACCACCGCGACCTTAGTCTTCACCCGCATTGAATTGACCTTTCAAAGCCCAAAGATGGTGGAAGATCTAATAAACCTAGAATATAGAACCTGTTCTCCGGGCCACTCTAGAATCCAAATGAGATCCACCCTCCCCCAGAACTGGCTAACCAAAAACGACAAATTCCAGGGACATCATAAAGGCAAGCTCAGGGTTAGACTCTAATGATTGACTACTAAGTGAGATAGCCCATACAGTATGTAGCGAACCAAGTAGTGATGTAAATCCAGTATATGGTACAATTTCCAAAAAGGATAACATTCTTTCTGCACCACCGCTGATACCTCTAACGGCCCCTTTAACTATCTCGCCAGCTGGCATCTTTGACATGATTCAAAATGATGACACTGCATTTGATTTTGGTAAATCCAGGTCACTCTTGTCTTGGAATATAGCCGGGCTGAAATCGAAAATAGAATCTCCGGAATGGGCAGCATTTACTAGCCAGCATGAAATATGTTTATTCCAGGAAACGTGGCTGCTGGAACCATTGCATTTCCCTGGGTACTTGAATTATAGTATCCCTGCTGAAAAGGGAGGGAGAGGTCGTCCATCTGGTGGCCTATTAATATGGGTTAGACAGGACCTCGAGGTCACAATCAAGTCCCTAACCACTAATCACAGGGACCTACAGATTTTAACGTTAAAGTTTACACATAAAGAGCCCATCCACATTTATAATCTATATGCCCGAAGTACTGGGGGTAAGAGATCTGAAGTTTTAGCCCTCATGGAGGACCTGATTCAAAGTCACTCTTTGCATTCTCATGTAATTCTAGGGGGTGATTTTAATGTAACTTTTGAACCCTTGCAATGTGACGAGTGGAACATAGCAGACGAGGAAGATAAGGAATGGGGTGTTCCCAAACTTGATCTCCAGCCAGTTAAAAGGTGGACAGAAATAGTGATCCAACTTAACTCATTCTGTCTAAATAAAGGCTTGAGACCGACTAATGGCAGGTCAGCTGGAGATAAGTCAGGGGCCAGCACGTTTAGGAGTGGACCCCGTGAGAGTAGAATAGACTACATCCTGATTAGTTTGGGATTATGGAAACACCTCAAGGACATGTCTATCGTTGACAGGCTTGAGAGTGATCATAACCCCCTGTCTATGTCACTTACTTACTGGAATGAAACTGTCGATGAAGGGGGGTTGGGTATCAACTCTCCCCCTGACATCGTTATCTCAAATGACATGCGCCATGTTCGTTGGGCCAAAGTTTCGAGCATTTAAGAGATTGTTGATTTCATATCAAGCAAGCTAGCACCGGCAACATGTGAACTACGAGAATTAGCAAGTGCAGGAACATCGGCCCAGGCATTAGAAAGGGGAACAAGGATTCACGAAGCCTTTTTTGGTGACTTAAGAAGTTTATTTGTTAGGTCTTGTAAACCAAATAGATCCAGCACCCACCAACCCCCGCGTTGGTTCACGGGGGAATGTAGATAAGCCCGGTTGGATCTGGGGAGAGCCATTAAAGGTGGCGCAAGCAGGAATATCCGACTCGCGAGGGCCGCGTACAAAAGTGCGGTCTCTAGATCCAAACGAGCATAGGATAAGCAGAGGTGGCAAGAATTAAAAGTGGCAGGATCTGAAAAAGATTCGAAATACCCCAAATGGCATTTCATTTATAGCCTCCCGAAATACGTACTTCATATGTGGTAATAAAGGTTATCATCGTCTCCCTTTAGGATGGTTAGGAACATGCTACATCTCTTTTGTATTGCCCCCTGTATTTATTGCTCCGCCCATGTATCATAATGATTACGTATTGTACCACGACTTTATATTGAACAGAGTTAAGAGAGCAGTAGTTCTTGATGATATAGACCAAACAGATACTGCGTTGCAACAATATGTTGACTTCAATCTGGGTTTGTTTTCTTTTGTGGGAGCTGCTTTGAATAGCCGGAAAATACGACGATTAACTCGTGTTGTTGAAGCTGTTGCCAATGATACTGCTTTTGCATTAGGGAATTTAACTGAGGAGCTTCAGATCTCTAGAATTGTAACGCTCCAGAACCGGATGGTTCTAGATGTAGTTCTAGCCGATCGAGGGGGGGCATGCCGCATCATCGGAAGTAGTTGCTGTGTTTACGTGCCAGATAATTCACCATCTGTGTATGATGCTATATCCAAATTGCATAAAATTGCTGCTGAAATACATCCTGACAATGGTACATGGACCTTTTCGGGGTGGTTCTGGTCAATGCTTAGTACATGGGGCTGGAAGTTACTGACGATCCTATGTATAATAGTTGGGATATTCTTCTTCTTATGCTTATGTATTCAATGTGGCCCTGCATTGTGTTCTATGTGTTTATCAGCTTGTATTCCATCTAGACGAGCTTTTGCCAAACATGAACAAATGATTCATAAAGAAGTGGCCCAGATTATGTCTATTGATATAGAAGATGAGTATCCCGATTATGTCCATTATGAGGTAGCTTCAGCTAAACGCTTAAAGGGTCGTCTGTCGTAATTTGACAATGACTGGGTTAGCGTTAAGCTTTGCTACACATTATTCCCTTATCTTGACCATAGTTGTTAAACGCCATTTTGTATGTTACGGCGGCCATTTTAGAGAATGCGTCGCCTCGTGGTCAGCATGCCCTTTAGTCCTTTCTCCGTGCCATTGACCATTTGAGTTTGCCCAGCAACAGGCTATTTTTAGTAACGGTCAAGCCCGCACATGCGCAGTTTCGACTGACCAGTCATCGCTTAGGAATGTTCCGCCAAACTGACCAGTGGTGTTGTAACCCCTCCCATGAGTTGGCTGTGTTCCAAAAATGACCATATATGTACCTAAAACTCTGTAACCATGTACCACCTATTTTTTAATGTCTGTAAAACTGTATAAAAGAAGGACTTGCACCGATGTTCGGTGTGATACTTCTTGCATTACCGAAGGGTGCTGTAGGAATGTACCACCACCCCATGGGGTCTTAATAAACTTGTCTTTTGCATTTTCTAGTTTCCGTGCCAACAGTTCTTATGGTGTAGAGGGTATTCTGCGGAGTATGTAGGCCTGGAGAACCCAATACCACAATGACACCTTTGAACAAATCTAAGAGCATCGGAGTTGTTTCGTCCCTTAAACTCTTATACATCTCTAGCGGTATAGCATCCGGACCCGCAGCCTTCCCACTTGCCAGATCTTGCAGGGCCTCTGATACTTCCGACATGGTGATATCTTGTTCCAAGGAATCTATATGGGCCTGTTGTAACTTGATACCCATGTCTAGCCAACTTGTATTTAGAACCTCTGCTCCCGCCTCCTCCTGATACAATTCTTGATAAAATTTTCTAAAGGCATCTAGAATTTCACCTGATTTATCATATGTTTGACCCTCATATTCTATTTGTGTCACTGTATTCTTGGAAGCCACCTGCCTAATTCGCAGTGCCAGTGCTCTTCCTGCTTGCTCCCCTGTTTCGTATAGCCTTGATCTCTGCGACTGATATTCAGCTGCCGCCTTTTTAGCTAGCTGTTTCTGGATCTCTGCTTTTAAAGAATTTACTCTTTGTAGACTCTCAGTGGATTGAGCCCCTAGAATTATATCCTGTCTATGTTGTGCCACGGCCTCAATCAACTTGCCCATCAAAAGTTCTCTTTCCTGATTGATCCTTTTCCAAACCTGAGTAGTGTAACTAATGGTCTCACCTCTTAGTCCTGCCTTGAACCTGTCCCAAACTACACCCCTAGATGCACTGTACCTATTAGCATCAAAAAAGGCCTGGGACCAAATCTTCATATGTTTTAGATAATCCATATCCGCTAATAGTTTTTTATCAAAGGTCCATGGCCTAGGGGCTTTTCGTGATTTGTTAATATCCATGGTTAAGACTAGAGGATTGTGGTCTGACAGAACTTTTGGAAGTTTGGTTATTTGTACCCTATTTAACTGGGTGGTCGAGATCATAAAGTAATCCAATTTCGTATATTTATTAAAAGGATGCGAGAAGTACGTATACCCTGTCTCTAAGTTCCCCCACACGTCAGTTAATCCATGTGACTGCATCACTGATGTTACTGCTCTGTATACTCTCGGCTTCCTACCTGCGTAGGGTCTATCATCCGAGAAATTAGCTGAGATATTGAAGTCCCCACATAATACTATAGGGGTTGGCCAGTCAATTAATTCATTTTCTATACGACTGAAGACCTCAGACTCATCTATGTTAGACCCGTATACCGAGCATATAGTAAAACCCAAGTTCATTTCACAGATAGCCCATCTACCCATAGCATCCGCCTTGCACCTTTTAGCCCCCCCTAGCCCGACCTTACTGATAATAGCCACCCCTCTTATCGTAGAAGTCTGGGTTGAACAAGACAGCAGTTCATATCCTTTTAGGTTTAACCAATGTTTTTTCTTCCAGGGTAGGTGGGTCTCCTGTAGACATATGATATCTAGGCCCAACACATTAAGATATTGTTCAAACCTACCCCTCTTTTTCCAATTATTTAATCCTCCTATATTTAGAGATCCAATCCTGAGCTTAGGCATAGCTATACATCAAACATTGCCTACTCATCAACCTGTCCAAATAACTAGTAGATACATGATGGAAATATGTCCTTTGTTTCAAAATTACTCTTGCATTTATGAGCACATTGATGGTACAAACTCTCTTCATTTTTATGTTTTCGCCCCCCTCACCCACCTCCCTCCATCCCGCCCTCCCCCCCTTACCTTTTCCCCCCACCTCCTTGACCCCCACCCCCCGCACTCTCCCTGGCAAGGTGCCCAGACATAGTCTGTGCATGTGATGGGTGCAGCATAGCAATGGACTCAATAAACCTACTTACTAGTGTATACCTCGAGAGGAAACCCAAATCAATACATGTCTTTTACTACTATTTTCAACTTTTTCAACATAACTCAACCCAAATCCTCACATAACCTATAATTATTGCCCCAAAAGCACTCCCCCCCGTGTAAATGCCCCTGGTACATGAACGTGTAGTTAGAATGCTTCAATTCCTGTTAATTAATTATACAGAATCAAGGAACTCTTGGGCTTTAACCTCTGAGGAAAAGTACATTGTTTTGCCCAAATAAATTACTTTCAGCTGCGCCGGATTTATAAGATAGACCTGGATTTTTTTATCTTGAAAGGGCCTAATTAATTGTCGTAGCCTCCACCGCCGCTCCACCGTGGAATGGCAAAAGTCCGGTCTAATGAAAAAAGTGACCCCCTCTCCGGTTCTCCTTGCATCCGGTCTTGCTTTCTCTGCCACAGATTGTCTTAGGATAAAGTTCCCAAAAAATACCAAGATTGCTCTGGGCTTATCACCTTCTTTCGTGATCTGGCGGATCCTAAATGGTGTCCGGTGTGCCCTCTGAATTTCTAGGGCCCAATTCCAGCTGGCCAGCTCTGGGAAAGCTTTCTCAAATAGATTCACTATGTAGGCTTTAACATCGCCCCCTTCCCGACCTTCAGGAATGCCAAGGACTCTTAGATTGTTTTTCCTCAACCTATTCTCCAAATCTTCCAGCTTCCACTGGACATCCTGTGCCTGAGCTCCAAATGATTCCACCTTAACAGTGGCTGCAGCGGCTTCATTCTTGGTGGCAACCACTCTTTGCTCTAGGTTTGAAACCCTATCCCCCACATTCGCAGTGGCCTTGGACAGCCTCCTAACCACACTCTTCATTTTCCTCATGGCCGCTTGCGCTTTCAGGCTATCCTGCCTGGTCTCTTCCCGATGTGCAATAATTTCGTGATGAATTGCCTCCAGCATCGCTCGCTGAGTAGCCTCTTGGGAATCCTCAAAGTTATGTTCTCGAATCGAATTGCCTTGGAGCAGTGTAGATGGCGAGTGATCCCAGGCCAGCTTCATCTGTTTTTTTTATGGTGCCAACGTCTTGACCGCAGTAGTAACCAGATCTCCCTCTGGGTCACTCTCTGTCTCTGGGTTACTTCCATCTATGTCTGAGCTTTGTTCCTCTTCATCCTCTGACCAGTCTGCCTCCTCCGACACTGAAACAAAGCCCTCGCTTGGAGTCTTCTCCTCCTCCCTTTCTTGCTCCTGATTCATGTTTGTCAGGGGGATATCGCTCGACTGCGCGGTTCCTGGCTGTACCCTATCGTGATTTTTCCCCATGCTGCCCATAACCTTCTTAACTATAGGGCAGCTGCCGGTGCTGATATCGACCCCTATTAAGCTCTTAGTCTCGCCTCCAGGCTCCTCACCCTGGTTGAACTCATTGCCTCCTGACATGCAAAGTACGCCCAAGTCTTGAGTAGAAATTTGGCCCTGGGTCATACTTCCAACGATACACTCAGAGTCTCCAGTCATTTTTGAGCTTACCCCGGTTTCCGGCAGTTCTGTCTCACCCCGTTTCTCAGCATCAATCTCCAGTTCGATATCCGCCTCACCTCCTGGGGCTTTGGTCTCCTTCTCCTTTCCAGCGCGATTGAACATATCAACAATGCTCAGATTGGCCGTGGCCAACCTGGTCCTCACTGTAGGTGGCCTCATTTCCTTTGATGATTCCTGCGATTTCAATTTCACCTTTCCGCACACTTCGGGTTGAGTGTTAACTTCGTCCGGATTTATTTGCCCTTCTGAACCGGGATTAATATTTTCCACCAGTTTCTTTTTAGCGACTTTACCTACATTATTTTGCTTTGGGGGTATCTTGCACAGCCGCCGCTTCTCTCCCGCACCGCGCCGCCTTGTAGTCACCCAACCCGTGATCTCCGCCTTGATTCTGACCGCAAGCTTCACTCCGGCGCCTCTGGTGCCTCTGAGGCCACTCCACCTTCCTGCTCCGCGAACTCCGCCTGCTCCGCCCGCTCCGCCTGCTGTGATTGGTATGCTGCTACTGGAAGCCGCTGAGAGGCTGTCGGTACACAGGTCCGAGAACGCCCGGAGCAGGTCGACTGAAAGACGGTATGTTATATCCATCCGTGCCGTCCCTTTCTTCGCAGTTTTCTTCTTTTCTTTCCGAGGAGGGTTTTACGGAAAAAAAATTACGAAATCTGCGAGGTCTACACAGCAGCTATCATGTTAAGTCCGGAGCCCTTGCTACTGCTGCCGCTCAGCCGCTAGTAGCAGCCACCATCTTGCCGACACCACCGCGACCTTAGTCTTCACCCGCATTGAATTGACCTTTCAAAGCCCAAAGATGGTGGAAGATCTAATAAACCTAGAATATAGAACCTGTTCTCCGGGCCACTCTAGAATCCAAATGAGATCCACCCTCCCCCAGAACTGGCTAACCAAAAACGACAAATTCCAGGGACATCATAAAGGCAAGCTCAGGGTTAGACTCTAATGATTGACTACTAAGTGAGATAGCCCATGCAGTATGTAGCGAACCAAGTAGTGATGTAAATCCAGTATATGGTACAATTTCCAAAAAGGATAACATTCTTTCTGCACCACCGCTGATACCTCTAACGGCCCCTTTAACTATCTCGCCAGCTGGCATCTTTGACATGATTCAAAATGATGACACTGCATTTGATTTTGGTAAATCCAGGTCACTCTTGTCTTGGAATATAGCCGGGCTGAAATCGAAAATAGAATCTCCGGAATGGGCAGCATTTACTAGCCAGCATGAAATATGTTTATTCCAGGAAACGTGGCTGCTGGAACCATTGCATTTCCCTGGGTACTTGAATTATAGTATCCCTGCTGAAAAGGGAGGGAGAGGTCGTCCATCTGGTGGCCTATTAATATGGGTTAGACAGGACCTCGAGGTCACAATCAAGTCCCTAACCACTAATCACAGGGACCTACAGATTTTAACGTTAAAGTTTACACATAAAGAGCCCATCCACATTTATAATCTATATGCCCGAAGTACTGGGGGTAAGAGATCTGAAGTTTTAGCCCTCATGGAGGACCTGATTCAAAGTCACTCTTTGCATTCTCATGTAATTCTAGGGGGTGATTTTAATGTAACTTTTGAACCCTTGCAATGTGACGAGTGGAACATAGCAGACGAGGAAGATAAGGAATGGGGTGTTCCCAAACTTGATCTCCAGCCAGTTAAAAGGTGGACAGAAATAGTGATCCAACTTAACTCATTCTGTCTAAATAAAGGCTTGAGACCGACTAATGGCAGGTCAGCTGGAGATAAGTCAGGGGCCAACACGTTTAGGAGTGGACCCCGTGAGAGTAGAATAGACTACATCCTGATTAGTTTGGGATTATGGAAACACCTCAAGGACATGTCTATCGTTGACAGGTTTGAGAGTGATCATAACCCCCTGTCTATGTCACTTACTTACTGGAATGAACCTGTCGATGAAGGGGGGTTGGGTATCAACTCTCCCCCTGACATCGTTATCTCAAATGACATGCGCCATGTTCGTTGGGCCAAAGTTTCGAGCATTTAAGAGAATGTTGATTTCATATCAAGCAAGCTAGCACCGGCAACATGTGAACTACGAGAATTAGCAAGTGCAGGAACATCGGCCCAGGCATTAGAAAGGGGAACAAGGATTCACGAAGCCTTTTTTGGTGACTTAAGAAGTTTATTTGTTAGGTCTTGTAAACCAAATAGATCCAGCACCCACCAACCCCCGTGTTGGTTCACGGGGGAATGTAGATAAGCCCGGTTGGATCTGGGGAGAGCCATTAAAGGTGGCGCAAGCGGGAATATCCGACTCGCGAGGGCCGCGTACAAAAGTGCGGTCTCTAGATCCAAACGAGCATAGGATAAGCAGAGGTGGCAAGAATTAAAAGTGGCAGGATCTGAAAAAGATTCGAAATACCCCAAATGGCATTTGATTTATAGCCTCCCGAAATACGTACTTCATATGTGGTAATAAAGGTTATCATCGTCTCCCTTTAGGATGGTTAGGAACATGCTACATCTCTTTTGTATTGCCCCCTGTATTTATTGCTCCGCCCATGTATCATAATGATTACGTATTGTACCACGACTTTATATTGAACAGAGTTAAGAGAGCAGTAGTTCTTGATGATATAGACCAAACAGATACTGCGTTGCAACAATATGTTGACTTCAATCTGGGTTTGTTTTCTTTTGTGGGAGCTGCTTTGAATAGCCGGAAAATACGACGATTAACTCGTGTTGTTGAAGCTGTTGCCAATGATACTGCTTTTGCATTAGGGAATTTAACTGAGGAGCTTCAGATCTCTAGAATTGTAACGCTCCAGAACCGGATGGTTCTAGATGTAGTTCTAGCCGATCGAGGGGGGGCATGCCGCATCATCGGAAGTAGTTGCTGTGTTTACGTGCCAGATAATTCACCATCTGTGTATGATGCTATATCCAAATTGCATAAAATTGCTGCTGAAATACATCCTGACAATGGTACATGGACCTTTTCGGGGTGGTTCTGGTCAATGCTTAGTACATGGGGCTGGAAGTTACTGACGATCCTATGTATAATAGTTGGGATATTATTCTTCTTATGCTTATGTATTCAATGTGGCCCTGCATTGTGTTCTATGTGTTTATCAGCTTGTATTCCATCTAGACGAGCTTTTGCCAAACATGAACAAATGATTCATAAAGAAGTGGCCCAGATTATGTCTATTGATATAGAAGATGAGTATCCCGATTATGTCCATTATGAGGTAGCTTCAGCTAAACGCTTAAAGGGTCGTCTGTCGTAATTTGACAATGACTGGGTTAGCGTTAAGCTTTGCTACACATTATTCCCTTATCTTGACCATAGTTGTTAAACGCCATTTTGTATGTTACGGCGGCCATTTTAGAGAATGCGTCGCCTCGTGGTCAGCATGCCCTTTAGTCCTTTCTCCGTGCCATTGACCATTTGAGTTTGCCCAGCAACAGGCTATTTTTAGTAACGGTCAAGCCCGCACATGCGCAGTTTCGACTGACCAGTCATCGCTTAGGAATGTTCCGCCAAACTGACCAGTGGTGTTGTAACCCCTCCCATGAGTTGGCGGTGTTCCAAAAATGACCATATATGTACCTAAAACTCTGTAACCATGTACCACCTATTTTTTAATGTCTGTAAAACTGTATAAAAGAAGGACTTGCACCGATGTTCGGTGTGATACTTCTTGCATTACCGAAGGGTGCTGTAGGAATGTACCACCACCCCATGGGGTCTTAATAAACTTGTCTTTTGCATTTTCTAGTTTCCGTGCCAACAGTTCTTATGGTGTAGAGGGTATTCTGCGGAGTATGTAGGCCTGGAGAACCCAATACCACAATGACACCTTTGAACAAATCTAAGAGCATCGGAGTTGTTTCGTCCCTTAAACTCTTATACATCTCTAGCGGTATAGCATCCGGACCCGCAGCCTTCCCACTTGCCAGATCTTGCAGGGCCTCTGATACTTCCGACATGGTGATATCTTGTTCCAAGGAATCTATATGGGCCTGTTGTAACTTGATACCCATGTCTAGCCAACTTGTATTTAGAACCTCTGCTCCCGCCTCCTCCTGATACAATTCTTGATAAAATTTTCTAAAGGCATCTAGAATTTCACCTGATTTATCATATGTTTGACCCTCATATTCTATTTGTGTCACTGTATTCTTGGAAGCCACCTGCCTAATTCGCAGTGCCAGTGCTCTTCCTGCTTGCTCCCCTGTTTCGTATAGCCTTGATCTCTGCGACTGATATTCAGCTGCCGCCTTTTTAGCTAGCTGTTTCTGGATCTCTGCTTTTAAAGAATTTACTCTTTGTAGACTCTCAGTGGATTGAGCCCCTAGAATTATATCCTGTCTATGTTGTGCCACGGCCTCAATCAACTTGCCCATCAAAAGTTCTCTTTCCTGATTGATCCTTTTCCAAACCTGAGTAGTGTAACTAATGGTCTCACCTCTTAGTCCTGCCTTGAACCTGTCCCAAACTACACCCCTAGATGCACTGTACCTATTAGCATCAAAAAAGGCCTGGGACCAAATCTTCATATGTTTTAGATAATCCATATCCGCTAATAGTTTTTTATCAAAGGTCCATGGCCTAGGGGCTTTTCGTGATTTGTTAATATCCATGGTTAAGACTAGAGGATTGTGGTCTGACAGAACTTTTGGAAGTTTGGTTATTTGTACCCTATTTAACTGGGTGGTCGAGATCATAAAGTAATCCAATTTCGTGTATTTATTAAAAGGATGCGAGAAGTACGTATACCCTGGGTCGCCTGTCTCTAAGTTCCCCCACACGTCAGTTAATCCATGTGACTGCATCATTGATGTTACTGCTCTGTATACTCTCGGCTTCCTACCTGCGTAGGGTCTATCATCCGAGAAATTAGCTGAGATATTGAAGTCCCCACATAATACTATAGGGGTTGGCCAGTCAATTAATTCATTTTCTATACGACTGAAGACCTCAGACTCATCTATGTTAGACCCGTATACCGAGCATATAGTAAAACCCAAGTTCATTTCACAGATAGCCCATCTACCCATAGCATCCGCCTTGCACCTTTTAGCCCCCCCTAGCCCGACCTTACTGATAATAGCCACCCCTCTTATCGTAGAAGTCTGGGTTGAACAAGACAGCAGTTCATATCCTTTTAGGTTTAACCAATGTTTTTTCTTCCAGGGTAGGTGGGTCTCCTGTAGACATATGATATCTAGGCCCAACACATTAAGATATTGTTCAAACCTACCCCTCTTTTTCCAATTATTTAATCCTCCTATATTTAGAGATCCAATCCTGAGCTTAGGCATAGCTATACATCAAACATTGCCTACTCATCAACCTGTCCAAATAACTAGTAGATACATGATGGAAATATGTCCTTTGTTTCAAAATTACTCTTGCATTTATGAGCACATTGATGGTACAAACTCTCTTCATTTTTATGTTTTCGCCCCCCTCACCCACCTCCCTCCATCCCGCCCTCCCCCCCTTACCTTTTCCCCCCACCTCCTTGACCCCCACCCCCCGCACTCTCCCTGGCAAGGTGCCCAGACATAGTCTGTGCATGTGATGGGTGCAGCATAGCAATGGACTCAATAAACCTACTTACTAGTGTATACCTCGAGAGGAAACCCAAATCAATACATGTCTTTTACTACTATTTTCAACTTTTTCAACATAACTCAACCCAAATCCTCACATAACCTATAATTATTGCCCCAAAAGCACTCCCCCCCGTGTAAATGCCCCTGGTACATGAACGTGTAGTTAGAATGCTTCAATTCCTGTTAATTAATTATACAGAATCAAGGAACTCTTGGGCTTTAACCTCTGAGGAAAAGTACATTGTTTTGCCCAAATAAATTACTTTCAGCTGCGCCGGATTTATAAGATAGACCTGGATTTTTTTATCTTGAAAGGGCCTAATTAATTGTCGTAGCCTCCACCGCCGCTCCACCGTGGAATGGCAAAAGTCCGGTCTAATGAAAAAAGTGACCCCCTCTCCGGTTCTCCTTGCATCCGGTCTTGCTTTCTCTGCCACAGATTGTCTTAGGATAAAGTTCCCAAAAAATACCAAGATTGCTCTGGGCTTATCACCTTCTTTCGTGATCTGGCGGATCCTAAATGGTGTCCGGTGTGCCCTCTGAATTTCTAGGGCCCAATTCCAGCTGGCCAGCTCTGGGAAAGCTTTCTCAAATAGATTCACTATGTAGGCTTTAACATCGCCCCCTTCCCGACCTTCAGGAATGCCAAGGACTCTTAGATTGTTTTTCCTCAACCTATTCTCCAAATCTTCCAGCTTCCACTGGACATCCTGTGCCTGAGCTCCAAATGATTCCACCTTAACAGTGGCTGCAGCGGCTTCATTCTTGGTGGCAACCACTCTTTGCTCTAGGTTTGAAACCCTATCCCCCACATTCGCAGTGGCCTTGGACAGCCTCCTAACCACACTCTTCATTTTCCTCATGGCCGCTTGCGCTTTCAGGCTATCCTGCCTGGTCTCTTCCCGATGTGCAATAATTTCGTGATGAATTGCCTCCAGCATCGCTCGCTGAGTAGCCTCTTGGGAATCCTCAAAGTTATGTTCTCGAATCGAATTGCCTTGGAGCAGTGTAGATGGCGAGTGATCCCAGGCCAGCTTCATCTGTTTTTTTTATGGTGCCAACGTCTTGACCGCAGTAGTAACCAGATCTCCCTCTGGGTCACTCTCTGTCTCTGGGTTACTTCCATCTATGTCTGAGCTTTGTTCCTCTTCATCCTCTGACCAGTCTGCCTCCTCCGACACTGAAACAAAGCCCTCGCTTGGAGTCCTCTCCTCCTTGCTCCTGATTCATGTTTGTCAGGGGGATATCGCTCGACTGCACGGTTCCTGGCTGTACCCTATCGTGATTTTTCTCCATGCTGCCCATAACCTTCTTAACTATAGGGCAGCTGCCGGTGCTGATATCGACCCCTATTAAGCTCTTAGTCTCGCCTCCAGGCTCCTCACCCTGGTTGAACTCATTGCCTCCTGACATGCAAAGTACGCCCAAGTCTTGAGTAGAAATTTGGCCCTGGGTCATACTTCCAACGATACACTCAGAGTCTCCAGTCATTTTTGAGCTTACCCCGGTTTCCGGCAGTTCTGTCTCACCCCGTTTCTCAGCATCAATCTCCAGTTCGATATCCGCCTCACCTCCTGGGGCTTTGGTCTCCTTCTCCTTTCCAGCGCGATTGAACATATCAACAATGCTCAGATTGGCCGTGGCCAACCTGGTCCTCACTGTAGGTGGCCTCATTTCCTTTGATGATTCCTGCGATTTCAATTTCACCTTTCCGCACACTTCGGGTTGAGTGTTAACTTCGTCCGGATTTATTTGCCCTTCTGAACCGGGATTAATATTTTCCACCAGTTTCTTTTTAGCGACTTTACCTACATTATTTTGCTTTGGGGGTATCTTGCACAGCCGCCGCTTCTCTCCCGCACCGCGCCGCCTTGTAGTCACCCAACCCGTGATCTCCGCCTTGATTCTGACCGCAAGCTTCACTCCGGCGCCTCTGGTGCCTCTGAGGCCACTCCACCTTCCTGCTCCGCGAACTCCGCCTGCTCCGCCCGCTCCGCCTGCTGTGATTGGTATGCCGCTACTGGAAGCCGCTGAGAGGCTGTCGGTACACAGGTCCGAGAACGCCCGGAGCAGGTCGACTGAAAGACGGTATGTTATATCCATCCGTGCCGTCCCTTTCTTCGCAGTTTTCTTCTTTTCTTTCCGAGGAGGGTTTTACGGAAAAAATGTTACGAAATCTGCGAGGTCTACACAGCAGCTATCATGTTAAGTCCGGAGCCCTTGCTACTGCTGCCGCTCAGCCGCTAGTAGCAGCCACCATCTTGCCGACACCACCGCGACCTTAGTCTTCACCCGCATTGAATTGACCTTTCAAAGCCCAAAGATGGTGGAAGATCTAATAAACCTAGAATATAGAACCTGTTCTCCGGGCCACTCTAGAATCCAAATGAGATCCACCCTCCCCCAGAACTGGCTAACCAAAAACGACAAATTCCAGGGACATCATAAAGGCAAGCTCAGGGTTAGACTCTAATGATTGACTACTAAGTGAGATAGCCCATACAGTATGTAGCGAACCAAGTAGTGATGTAAATCCAGTATATGGTACAATTTCCAAAAAGGATAACATTCTTTCTGCACCACCGCTGATACCTCTAACGGCCCCTTTAACTATCTCGCCAGCTGGCATCTTTGACATGATTCAAAATGATGTCACTGCATTTGATTTTGGTAAATCCAGGTCACTCTTGTCTTGGAATATAGCCGGGCTGAAATCGAAAATAGAATCTCCGGAATGGGCAGCATTTACTAGCCAGCATGAAATATGTTTATTCCAGGAAACGTGGCTGCTGGAACCATTGCATTTCCCTGGGTACTTGAATTATAGTATCCCTGCTGAAAAGGGAGGGAGAGGTCGTCCATCTGGTGGCCTATTAATATGGGTTAGACAGGACCTCGAGGTCACAATCAAGTCCCTAACCACTAATCACAGGGACCTACAGATTTTAACGTTAAAGTTTACACATAAAGAGCCCATCCACATTTATAATCTATATGCCCGAAGTACTGGGGGTAAGAGATCTGAAGTTTTAGCCCTCATGGAGGACCTGATTCAAAGTCACTCTTTGCATTCTCATGTAATTCTAGGGGGTGATTTTAATGTAACTTTTGAACCCTTGCAATGTGACGAGTGGAACATAGCAGACGAGGAAGATAAGGAATGGGGTGTTCCCAAACTTGATCTCCAGCCAGTTAAAAGGTGGACAGAAATAGTGATCCAACTTAACTCATTCTGTCTAAATAAAGGCTTGAGACCGACTAATGGCAGGTCCGCTGGAGATAAGTCAGGGGCCAGCACGTTTAGGAGTGGACCCCGTGAGAGTAGAATAGACTACATCCTGATTAGTTTGGGATTATGGAAACACCTCAAGGACATGTCTATCGTTGACAGGTTTGAGAGTGATCATAACCCCCTGTCTATGTCACTTACTTACTGGAATGAACCTGTCGATGAAGGGGGGTTGGGTATCAACTCTCCCCCTGACATCGTTATCTCAAATGACATGCGCCATGTTCGTTGGGCCAAAGTTTCGAGCATTTAAGAGAATGTTGATTTCATATCAAGCAAGCTAGCACCGGCAACATGTGAACTACGAGAATTAGCAAGTGCAGGAACATCGGCCCAGGCATTAGAAAGGGGAACAAGGATTCACGAAGCCTTTTTTGGTGACTTAAGAAGTTTATTTGTTAGGTCTTGTAAACCAAATAGATCCAGCACCCACCAACCCCCGTGTTGGTTCACGGGGGAATGTAGATAAGCCCGGTTGGATCTGGGGAGAGCCATTAAAGGTGGCGCAAGCGGGAATATCCGACTCGCGAGGGCCGCGTACAAAAGTGCGGTCTCTAGATCCAAACGAGCATAGGATAAGCAGAGGTGGCAAGAATTAAAAGTGGCAGGATCTGAAAAAGATTCGAAATACCCCAAATGGCATTTGATTTATAGCCTCCCGAAATACGTACTTCATATGTGGTAATAAAGGTTATCATCGTCTCCCTTTAGGATGGTTAGGAACATGCTACATCTCTTTTGTATTGCCCCCTGTATTTATTGCTCCGCCCATGTATCATAATGATTACGTATTGTACCACGACTTTATATTGAACAGAGTTAAGAGAGCAGTAGTTCTTGATGATATAGACCAAACAGATACTGCGTTGCAACAATATGTTGACTTCAATCTGGGTTTGTTTTCTTTTGTGGGAGCTGCTTTGAATAGCCGGAAAATACGACGATTAACTCGTGTTGTTGAAGCTGTTGCCAATGATACTGCTTTTGCATTAGGGAATTTAACTGAGGAGCTTCAGATCTCTAGAATTGTAACGCTCCAGAACCGGATGGTTCTAGATGTAGTTCTAGCCGATCGAGGGGGGGCATGCCGCATCATCGGAAGTAGTTGCTGTGTTTACGTGCCAGATAATTCACCATCTGTGTATGATGCTATATCCAAATTGCATAAAATTGCTGCTGAAATACATCCTGACAATGGTACATGGACCTTTTCGGGGTGGTTCTGGTCAATGCTTAGTACATGGGGCTGGAAGTTACTGACGATCCTATGTATAATAGTTGGGATATTATTCTTCTTATGCTTATGTATTCAATGTGGCCCTGCATTGTGTTCTATGTGTTTATCAGCTTGTATTCCATCTAGACGAGCTTTTGCCAAACATGAACAAATGATTCATAAAGAAGTGGCCCAGATTATGTCTATTGATATAGAAGATGAGTATCCCGATTATGTCCATTATGAGGTAGCTTCAGCTAAACGCTTAAAGGGTCGTCTGTCGTAATTTGACAATGACTGGGTTAGCGTTAAGCTTTGCTACACATTATTCCCTTATCTTGACCATAGTTGTTAAACGCCATTTTGTATGTTACGGCGGCCATTTTAGAGAATGCGTCGCCTCGTGGTCAGCATGCCCTTTAGTCCTTTCTCCGTGCCATTGACCATTTGAGTTTGCCCAGCAACAGGCTATTTTTAGTAACGGTCAAGCCCGCACATGCGCAGTTTCGACTGACCAGTCATCGCTTAGGAATGTTCCGCCAAACTGACCAGTGGTGTTGTAACCCCTCCCATGAGTTGGCGGTGTTCCAAAAATGACCATATATGTACCTAAAACTCTGTAACCATGTACCACCTATTTTTTAATGTCTGTAAAACTGTATAAAAGAAGGACTTGCACCGATGTTCGGTGTGATACTTCTTGCATTACCGAAGGGTGCTGTAGGAATGTACCACCACCCCATGGGGTCTTAATAAACTTGTCTTTTGCATTTTCTAGTTTCCGTGCCAACAGTTCTTATGGTGTAGAGGGTATTCTGCGGAGTATGTAGGCCTGGAGAACCCAATACCACAATGACACCTTTGAACAAATCTAAGAGCATCGGAGTTGTTTCGTCCCTTAAACTCTTATACATCTCTAGCGGTATAGCATCCGGACCCGCAGCCTTCCCACTTGCCAGATCTTGCAGGGCCTCTGATACTTCCGACATGGTGATATCTTGTTCCAAGGAATCTATATGGGCCTGTTGTAACTTGATACCCATGTCTAGCCAACTTGTATTTAGAACCTCTGCTCCCGCCTCCTCCTGATACAATTCTTGATAAAATTTTCTAAAGGCATCTAGAATTTCACCTGATTTATCATATGTTTGACCCTCATATTCTATTTGTGTCACTGTATTCTTGGAAGCCACCTGCCTAATTCGCAGTGCCAGTGCTCTTCCTGCTTGCTCCCCTGTTTCGTATAGCCTTGATCTCTGCGACTGATATTCAGCTGCCGCCTTTTTAGCTAGCTGTTTCTGGATCTCTGCTTTTAAAGAATTTACTCTTTGTAGACTCTCAGTGGATTGAGCCCCTAGAATTATATCCTGTCTATGTTGTGCCACGGCCTCAATCAACTTGCCCATCAAAAGTTCTCTTTCCTGATTGATCCTTTTCCAAACCTGAGTAGTGTAACTAATGGTCTCACCTCTTAGTCCTGCCTTGAACCTGTCCCAAACTACACCCCTAGATGCACTGTACCTATTAGCATCAAAAAAGGCCTGGGACCAAATCTTCATATGTTTTAGATAATCCATATCCGCTAATAGTTTTTTATCAAAGGTCCATGGCCTAGGGGCTTTTCGTGATTTGTTAATATCCATGGTTAAGACTAGAGGATTGTGGTCTGACAGAACTTTTGGAAGTTTGGTTATTTGTACCCTATTTAACTGGGTGGTCGAGATCATAAAGTAATCCAATTTCGTGTATTTATTAAAAGGATGCGAGAAGTACGTATACCCTGGGTCGCCTGTCTCTAAGTTCCCCCACACGTCAGTTAATCCATGTGACTGCATCATTGATGTTACTGCTCTGTATACTCTCGGCTTCCTACCTGCGTAGGGTCTATCATCCGAGAAATTAGCTGAGATATTGAAGTCCCCACATAATACTATAGGGGTTGGCCAGTCAATTAATTCATTTTCTATACGACTGAAGACCTCAGACTCATCTATGTTAGACCCGTATACCGAGCATATAGTAAAACCCAAGTTCATTTCACAGATAGCCCATCTACCCATAGCATCCGCCTTGCACCTTTTAGCCCCCCCTAGCCCGACCTTACTGATAATAGCCACCCCTCTTATCGTAGAAGTCTGGGTTGAACAAGACAGCAGTTCATATCCTTTTAGGTTTAACCAATGTTTTTTCTTCCAGGGTAGGTGGGTCTCCTGTAGACATATGATATCTAGGCCCAACACATTAAGATATTGTTCAAACCTACCCCTCTTTTTCCAATTATTTAATCCTCCTATATTTAGAGATCCAATCCTGAGCTTAGGCATAGCTATACATCAAACATTGCCTACTCATCAACCTGTCCAAATAACTAGTAGATACATGATGGAAATATGTCCTTTGTTTCAAAATTACTCTTGCATTTATGAGCACATTGATGGTACAAACTCTCTTCATTTTTATGTTTTCGCCCCCCTCACCCACCTCCCTCCATCCCGCCCTCCCCCCCTTACCTTTTCCCCCCACCTCCTTGACCCCCACCCCCCGCACTCTCCCTGGCAAGGTGCCCAGACATAGTCTGTGCATGTGATGGGTGCAGCATAGCAATGGACTCAATAAACCTACTTACTAGTGTATACCTCGAGAGGAAACCCAAATCAATACATGTCTTTTACTACTATTTTCAACTTTTTCAACATAACTCAACCCAAATCCTCACATAACCTATAATTATTGCCCCAAAAGCACTCCCCCCCGTGTAAATGCCCCTGGTACATGAACGTGTAGTTAGAATGCTTCAATTCCTGTTAATTAATTATACAGAATCAAGGAACTCTTGGGCTTTAACCTCTGAGGAAAAGTACATTGTTTTGCCCAAATAAATTACTTTCAGCTGCGCCGGATTTATAAGATAGACCTGGATTTTTTTATCTTGAAAGGGCCTAATTAATTGTCGTAGCCTCCACCGCCGCTCCACCGTGGAATGGCAAAAGTCCGGTCTAATGAAAAAAGTGACCCCCTCTCCGGTTCTCCTTGCATCCGGTCTTGCTTTCTCTGCCACAGATTGTCTTAGGATAAAGTTCCCAAAAAATACCAAGATTGCTCTGGGCTTATCACCTTCTTTCGTGATCTGGCGGATCCTAAATGGTGTCCGGTGTGCCCTCTGAATTTCTAGGGCCCAATTCCAGCTGGCCAGCTCTGGGAAAGCTTTCTCAAATAGATTCACTATGTAGGCTTTAACATCGCCCCCTTCCCGACCTTCAGGAATGCCAAGGACTCTTAGATTGTTTTTCCTCAACCTATTCTCCAAATCTTCCAGCTTCCACTGGACATCCTGTGCCTGAGCTCCAAATGATTCCACCTTAACAGTGGCTGCAGCGGCTTCATTCTTGGTGGCAACCACTCTTTGCTCTAGGTTTGAAACCCTATCCCCCACATTCGCAGTGGCCTTGGACAGCCTCCTAACCACACTCTTCATTTTCCTCATGGCCGCTTGCGCTTTCAGGCTATCCTGCCTGGTCTCTTCCCGATGTGCAATAATTTCGTGATGAATTGCCTCCAGCATCGCTCGCTGAGTAGCCTCTTGGGAATCCTCAAAGTTATGTTCTCGAATCTAATTGCCTTGGAGCAGTGTAGATGGCGAGTGATCCCAGGCCAGCTTCATCTGTTTTTTTTATGGTGCCAACGTCTTGACCGCAGTAGTAACCAGATCTCCCTCTGGGTCACTCTCTGTCTCTGGGTTACTTCCATCTATGTCTGAGCTTTGTTCCTCTTCATCCTCTGACCAGTCTGCCTCCTCCGACACTGAAACAAAGCCCTCGCTTGGAGTCCTCTCCTCCTTGCTCCTGATTCATGTTTGTCAGGGGGATATCGCTCGACTGCACGGTTCCTGGCTGTACCCTATCGTGATTTTTCTCCATGCTGCCCATAACCTTCTTAACTATAGGGCAGCTGCCGGTGCTGATATCGACCCCTATTAAGCTCTTAGTCTCGCCTCCAGGCTCCTCACCCTGGTTGAACTCATTGCCTCCTGACATGCAAAGTACGCCCAAGTCTTGAGTAGAAATTTGGCCCTGGGTCATACTTCCAACGATACACTCAGAGTCTCCAGTCATTTTTGAGCTTACCCCGGTTTCCGGCAGTTCTGTCTCACCCCGTTTCTCAGCATCAATCTCCAGTTCGATATCCGCCTCACCTCCTGGGGCTTTGGTCTCCTTCTCCTTTCCAGCGCGATTGAACATATCAACAATGCTCAGATTGGCCGTGGCCAACCTGGTCCTCACTGTAGGTGGCCTCATTTCCTTTGATGATTCCTGCGATTTCAATTTCACCTTTCCGCACACTTCGGGTTGAGTGTTAACTTCGTCCGGATTTATTTGCCCTTCTGAACCGGGATTAATATTTTCCACCAGTTTCTTTTTAGCGACTTTACCTACATTATTTTGCTTTGGGGGTATCTTGCACAGCCGCCGCTTCTCTCCCGCACCGCGCCGCCTTGTAGTCACCCAACCCGTGATCTCCGCCTTGATTCTGACCGCAAGCTTCACTCCGGCGCCTCTGGTGCCTCTGAGGCCACTCCACCTTCCTGCTCCGCGAACTCCGCCTGCTCCGCCCGCTCCGCCTGCTGTGATTGGTATGCCGCTACTGGAAGCCGCTGAGAGGCTGTCGGTACACAGGTCCGAGAACGCCCGGAGCAGGTCGACTGAAAGACGGTATGTTATATCCATCCGTGCCGTCCCTTTCTTCGCAGTTTTCTTCTTTTCTTTCCGAGGAGGGTTTTACGGAAAAAATGTTACGAAATCTGCGAGGTCTACACAGCAGCTATCATGTTAAGTCCGGAGCCCTTGCTACTGCTGCCGCTCAGCCGCTAGTAGCAGCCACCATCTTGCCGACACCACCGCGACCTTAGTCTTCACCCGCATTGAATTGACCTTTCAAAGCCCAAAGATGGTGGAAGATCTAATAAACCTAGAATATAGAACCTGTTCTCCGGGCCACTCTAGAATCCAAATGAGATCCACCCTCCCCCAGAACTGGCTAACCAAAAACGACAAATTCCAGGGACATCATAAAGGCAAGCTCAGGGTTAGACTCTAATGATTGACTACTAAGTGAGATAGCCCATACAGTATGTAGCGAACCAAGTAGTGATGTAAATCCAGTATATGGTACAATTTCCAAAAAGGATAACATTCTTTCTGCACCACCGCTGATACCTCTAACGGCCCCTTTAACTATCTCGCCAGCTGGCATCTTTGACATGATTCAAAATGATGTCACTGCATTTGATTTTGGTAAATCCAGGTCACTCTTGTCTTGGAATATAGCCGGGCTGAAATCGAAAATAGAATCTCCGGAATGGGCAGCATTTACTAGCCAGCATGAAATATGTTTATTCCAGGAAACGTGGCTGCTGGAACCATTGCATTTCCCTGGGTACTTGAATTATAGTATCCCTGCTGAAAAGGGAGGGAGAGGTCGTCCATCTGGTGGCCTATTAATATGGGTTAGACAGGACCTCGAGGTCACAATCAAGTCCCTAACCACTAATCACAGGGACCTACAGATTTTAACGTTAAAGTTTACACATAAAGAGCCCATCCACATTTATAATCTATATGCCCGAAGTACTGGGGGTAAGAGATCTGAAGTTTTAGCCCTCATGGAGGACCTGATTCAAAGTCACTCTTTGCATTCTCATGTAATTCTAGGGGGTGATTTTAATGTAACTTTTGAACCCTTGCAATGTGACGAGTGGAACATAGCAGACGAGGAAGATAAGGAATGGGGTGTTCCCAAACTTGATCTCCAGCCAGTTAAAAGGTGGACAGAAATAGTGATCCAACTTAACTCATTCTGTCTAAATAAAGGCTTGAGACCGACTAATGGCAGGTCCGCTGGAGATAAGTCAGGGGCCAGCACGTTTAGGAGTGGACCCCGTGAGAGTAGAATAGACTACATCCTGATTAGTTTGGGATTATGGAAACACCTCAAGGACATGTCTATCGTTGACAGGCTTGAGAGTGATCATAACCCCCTGTCTATGTCACTTACTTACTGGAATGAACCTGTCGATGAAGGGGGGTTGGGTATCAACTCTCCCCCTGACATCGTTATCTCAAATGACATGCGCCATGTTCGTTGGGCCAAAGTTTCGAGCATTTAAGAGAATGTTGATTTCATATCAAGCAAGCTAGCACCGGCAACATGTGAACTACGAGAATTAGCAAGTGCAGGAACATCGGCCCAGGCATTAGAAAGGGGAACAAGGATTCACGAAGCCTTTTTTGGTGACTTAAGAAGTTTATTTGTTAGGTCTTGTAAACCAAATAGATCCAGCACCCACCAACCCCCGCGTTGGTTCACGGGGGAATGTAGATAAGCCCGGTTGGATCTGGGGAGAGCCATTAAAGGTGGTGCAAGCGGGAATATCCGACTCGCGAGGGCCGCGTACAAAAGTGCGGTCTCTAGATCCAAACGAGCATAGGATAAGCAGAGGTGGCAAGAATTAAAAGTGGCAGGATCTGAAAAAGATTCGAGATGGTTCTGGAATGTTTTTAAATGGGGAAGTGAGGGCAACCCAGATAAGCCTCAGAATTGGGTCCCAAAGGACGAATGGGTAGCCTATTTCAAACCGCAATATGCCAGGCGCGAGGATATAGAATCGACCACGGAGGTACCTTATGTACCTTTTTTGGATGATCCATTTACCTTAGGCGATGTGTATTGCGCCTTAGATTTAGTGGTCCCCGGAAGAGCACCTGGCATAGACGGTGTACCCGCGGACCTATTCTTGCAGGACAAAAATTCCTGGGGTAGTTACATACTCCTTTTGTTTGTATAAGCTTTATTCGAGACAATTCTCATAAAAGCACATAAAATCAGAACAATTACACAAAATACATAACTACAGAGTAAAAAATTCATTAAACACAGTGCAGCTCATACAACATTACAGATAAAACAATGTATGCCCATTACATAAAAATGTATTAATTTATTAAAAGGAATCCCTGGTTACCTGCTACCCCCCAAAGACCGTCGTCTTATCGCCCAAGCCCAACCCATGTATTTGGCGACCCCCATGACTATCGAATCCTGGTTTGTTGTGCATAGGATTCTTAGGGCCACTGAACTATCGCGTGTCCCCAAATTTTTACATACTGGCGAGAGCCATTTTCTCCTCGGATTTACATAGGCTTGACATGAAAAGAGAAAATGGCCTAGACTCTCCTCGGCATTTTCACAGGTAGGACATAAGTTGTTAGTGGGTCTGTGCCAGCCAGATGTCAATTTCTTAAGGGGGATAGATCCTGACCTTAACTGGAAAACAAGTTTCCTGTCCATTGGAACCGTGATATTGTCCCAGTAATTTTCTAGGACAGGAAAAATTTTAGTCTCCAGGAAACGACCAGACATAGAATCTGCCCTGGTGTCATTCAGCATCTTGCCTCCCACCCAATCCCAATATTGCTCTTTAAGGGCTTCTTTGCTTGGGAATATTTCTCCCTCAGGGTTGTTCCAAAGATTCGAAAGCCCTAGATTTTCCATCATGGTCTTCAGATGTTTTAACCATTTTATCTTATGGAAGATGTCTTCCTTGATTATCGACAGAAAGCCCTCCGCGTACTGTCTTATTTCCGGAGTCGTCCAAAGGCGTCTCCAGTAAAGAACTGGTCGCAGTCGAGCTCTGTCGACAATCGTACGTCTACCAAGTTCCAAGAACAATGGGATTAGGGGGGTGCTCTGTGGAAGTCCAGTAATCCCTCGCATGAACTTGTTCTCGGAAGTCTGAAGAGCCACCAGACTATTCCAAGCCCATAGTTCCGCGCCGTATAAGGTGGCACCCAAAACCTTCGCATCGTACACTGTCATTGCGGATTTTATAGGTTTTGTTTTTGATTTGCAGTGTTCCCCCCTTAGAGCACCTGAAAGCTGCTGGTGCTTTAGGACTACTTTATTCACATGATGCGTCCAACCAGTCCCCCCCGCGATCTGTACACCCAAATACTTGAATTCATTAACTATATCGAGCCTGCTGTTATTTAGGGTTATATTAGGATAGCTTCTGCGTCCTGCAGAGAAGGCCATTAGTTTGGTTTTTCCTACATTTACCTCTAGCCCATGCTCCAAGCAAAAAGCATCAAAAATGCTTAATGCGCGTTGCAGCCCCATGGGGGTCTTAGACAAAATAAGAGTGTCGTCAGCGAACATCAGGATCGGAACCCTGGTGTCCGCTAACGATGGGGCATCTACACTAGCCCTCAACATTCTCTCGACTATCCCGTTAATGAATAACGAGAAAAGCAGAGGGGCCATAGAACAGCCTTGCCTAACACCCCTTTCTACAGGGAAGTCCAATGTTGTCTCGCTACTTCCTCCCCACTGGACTCTGGCAAAGTTGGATTCATGCAGTCGCATGATTAATGTTAGCAGTTCTGCAGGAATCCCCAACTTTTGGAGCACTGACCATAGCTTGTATCGGGGGACAAGATCAAACGCGGCCCGCAGGTCGACAAACGCGACGTACAGGCTGCCCCTTCCCAGTTCGACGGTCTTCCACCGCAATATGGTGAAGCGGAAGACCTGGTCAATGGTACTGGTTGCTCGCCTAAATCCCGCTTGGTATGGGGAGAGGGCGCTATTATCTTCTACCCAGTCCATTAGCTGGTTTGTTACCATTCTCCCGACTATTTTCTGCATGGTGGCTATTAAGCTTATAGGCCTATAATTAGCAGGCAATTAGCGATCGCCCTTCTTGTGGATGGGGATGATGGTTGCACCCTTCCAAATGTCTGGAACCACTGCCCCCTTTGCTAGGGCATTTGCTACAAGCAGAGTGTATCTCGCCCATCTAGTCACGTCATGTTTAAAAATGTCAGGCGGGATACCATCTGGGCCTGGCGCCCTCCCACATTTCACGGAACAGATGGCAATTTCTGCTTCACTAAGGGAGAATAAATCTTCGGTTGCGTAAACCGGTGTTATATTATCAGCAGCCACGGATTTATTACTTTCCGCATACTGTGGCCCGAAGTAATCAACCCAGGATTCCACTGGTACATTGTTGTCGGGTTTTGCTGGGCCTGCACCACTACCCCACTTGATAATTCTCCAAAATAACATTGAGTCTTTATTATCAGAGGCTTCTTTTAATTGGGCCCAATGGTCTTCGTCCCATTTCTTTTTAGCACGATAGATGGCTATTTTGTACAGTTTCCTATTCTTTATCACTGCAGCACGGTCCCTGTTCCTTATTGCATACCCCAAATCTAGACGTGCTGCTCTGCAATGGTTATCAAACCACCTGCCCACTTCCTTAGTTTTCATCCCTTTCCTTTTCTTGATAAAAAAACATGGTCTTAAAAGGGAGAATAACTTATTGTGGATTTCGGTGATACCGTTGTCCCCGGGAACCACTGGGACTACTGCTTCAATCGCGGAAATTGCACAATCAACCTCATTGATAATATATGTCATGGTGGCTTCATTTGCTAGCACCTTGGGCCATTTTAACCTTCTCTCATCGTTACTTAAAAGAGGGGTTTCATCGTGTGTCTTGGTAAGGTTTTCTGAGCCTGCATTCCACCACTTGTGTGACACACATAGGGGGTTGTGGTCACTTTCAACCCGGGGCCTAACAGCCATATCAACAACCCCATTCCACAGCTGGATACTGCACAATATATAATCAATTCGGCTCCTATTAATGCCATTGTCAAAAGTGAAGCTGCCCTCCTTGTCACCGGGTGTCCTGCCATTAAGCGCTCTCAAACCATGTTCCAAACATATTCCATTTAGCAATAAGATCTCTTTTGTCCATCGCTTCACAGGTTTTAGGTTTAGAGATGGTACTCCCCAGAGATTATCCTCTTCGCTCTCCATACGGTCGTTTGTACTGTCCAAGGGTTCAAAAGTCCTGTTTAGATCTCCAACAATTATCTTTACATTTCCCTGGGAATTGGCCTCCATGACATCAGACAACAACTCAATAGTGGATAAATTTGTTATTTTGCCTCCTCTCACATAGACATTATATAAATCTATTGGTTGGCCTTTTGCAACAGAGAGTCTGAGAGCTTGTAGATCAATATTTCCCACGTCTAGGATTTTTATATCAATGTACAAACCCTGTCTAACGCAGATTGTTAGGCCACCCTTGGGCCGCCCTCTTCCCCCTTTTGAGGCTGGTATACAATAATTCAAGTAACCTAAGCAAAAGAGTGGATCACAAGCCCAGGTTTCTTGAAAACAACAAATGTCAAAACCACTTATGAAATCTACCCAAAGTTGGGAATCCAACTTGCTAGCCAACCCGGCGACATTCCAAGATAAGAGGGTACCAATATCTGTAGTTGACCCGTCCCGCGCTTTGGCAAGTTGAAATACGTGGGCTGACATTGGGCTTTCAGTTTGACTAGTCAGCCTTTCTAAATCATCTGTAGGGTCTACAGCTAAATCGTCCGTTACAGGGTATAAGACATTTGGGTTTGGTGCTCCCAGTCTTACGCTACCTTCTTCGGCCACACACCCAGCCTTAATGTTGTTCTCCAATAAATTTATAGCAATGGTATTGCCACAAACATCACCTAACCCCTCTGCTTCTTTTATAATTCCGCCCGTGCTATCAATACCAGTATGTCAATACCCCCAACCCGAATCCTGCCATCCTGCATGGGGATTGTGATATGTATGTGGGGTATGATTATAACCAGCATGGGGAGGTGGTAAAGGAATAACTGGCCATGGTACAATGGGGGGGATTAAGGGCTCGTTGAGTAGGTTTGTAGTTACACTTGTGGGTCGAGGGTAAAAGAAGGTAAGGTCCACAATACCAATACCACCCTTGTTTGTTCCCCATCCCTGCCTTGTTATCCATCCCACCACCCTAGGATCTTGGAAGTTAACCACTATACAGTCCCCCCCCAGGGTTTTTGGTGTGTAACCCATCCAGTCTATCCTCCTTGCCCCTATTATTAGCCCATCAATATCACCCGGCAGAGGACGATTTTCCTTTAGCCAGTGCATGGTCTTGTTTTTAAGCATCTGGAAATTTTCTCTCTGTCCTGGGGGTAAAGGTGGTACATTGATAAGAATTGCCACATAGGGGAAGGAGTCTGGAGTAAGATTGATTGGGGGTTTTCTGTGAGGTGGCTTTGGCAAGGGCGTTGGGATAGATTTGGGAACTTGGGGAACAGGTTGGAGGGCAGGTTTCTGCACCTGTGGATTATTATTTGCTTGGGACGATGTTAAGGATTTACCAACCGGCTGGTGTTCCTTAGCCCCATTTCCTACCCCCGGGATGTTTGGAGATATGCGTGCATTGTTAGTTACGTTTACAGATGTTGGTACTTTACCCACTAGACACGAGGTAGCCTCAACATTTGCAACGGCCGGTTGGTTTTGTGGCTGGGCTAATATGGGCTGTGTAGGATGTGTTGAAGTCGACTGCGATGGTTCAGAACCTGCTGTCGCTTTCTCGGCCCTGTCTGTGGTTTTTGCAGTGGCTTTAGCTGGGGGTTTGTTTTGTTTGGTAAATGAAGGAGAGCCAATTCGGGGATTTCTACCCTTGTCCTGTATGTGAGGGTTATTTACGACCTGGGGGTTGGAGTTTTTTCCCACCCTGTTAGATTTAATCAGCGATTTTGTAGAATAGAAATTGTCTAGAGTTGTTTGCTCAAAGTGGTTTAACCTATCTATGAGCTTAGCAATTCTATCCTCAACGGGGGTAAGTAGCAATCTAAACATTTTTTCCAATTCTGGGAGCACATTTGCAGGAAATACAACATTATCATTACTTGGTACATCGGAAACAGAACAAGAATTGTCCGCTTTATCTTGGTTATCCTGGGATGGAGGAATAGTTGGTATTACACTTCCTGTTCTTTGAACTGGTTCATTAACCACCTTCCCAGTAACCGAAAGTTTATATAACTTCCTGAGTTTTTGTGGAGGTCTGACCAACTTTTTGCATTTTTTTACGGAAGCTGGACGTTTCCTTTTGGCCCCAGTTTTGAAATTAGCCGATGTAACATGAGAACCCAAATCAGAGTGCGATGATGTATGAGATGTACTACCACAGGGATTATTTAAATCTGCCACGACAGACTTGTTTGTTTTATCACCCTGGACCTCATAGTGATCGTGTGTGACTGGGAGGTTCACTGATGACAAAGGGGTTACCAAAGTGGGGTAGGCTACATTTGGAAACTTGTCTGTGGAGTTCTTAAGTATTTCGATGGATAGCCTACGCTCAGCACGCTTCTCAGCCAAAGTTAGTTCTTTATCTATTGCCAGTGAGCGATTAAAAAAGAATTTGTCTAAGGGACCAATGGCCAGAGGGCCAGGCTCCGTTGGAAGAGACATCAAATGGCTGTTTGCAGGGCTTGTGTTAGCAGTCGTTGCCATATTAGTTACAAGTTAATGCAAGAGATTCAAAGTCACTTACTAAGATGGAGGTGTATCTTGCTGGCAAGAGGGGTGGCCCAGCCCGGCCTCCTGCGGCCCCGGACGGCCACAGACGGTCCCGCCCTTGTCCCGGGCTTCTCCCGGCGACCTCCCGCGCGCTCCCGCGCAGCGGTAGCCGGTGTAGGGATAATATGGGAGGTGACGCGCTGGGGGGCGGGGCTTGCAGGGAGAGCGGGCCAGGTGTAGACTATTGGCCGTGCAGGGACTCCTGGTAGTTGGAGTCCCTGCCTGCTCGCAGCCCTGCAGCTCTTCCCCTTTGCTCCTCACCAGCACCCAAGGCAGACACCAGTTGTTCACAGCGCTCCTCGCTGCGAAGCGGGACCCGCGCAGCGGGTCCGGCGAGGAATAGCGTCCAAATCAGGCACAGCAGCAGGCTCTCAGCACGGGAATCCTCAGATCACACAGGATGAAGGGCAGTGCAGACCCGGTAAGCGTCCCCTTTTGGCAAATGCGATTGCCAAGGGAGCCCCCATACCCCAATCCTGGAATGGGGCTGAAATCATTCCTGTTTTTAAAAAAGGGGATAAATCATTACCCGGTAATTATCGCCCAATCAGCCTGATTGATGCCACCCAAAAAATCTTTGGTAGGCTGGTTTTCAACAAGGTACTGGTGTGAGAACAGGATCAGAATATTCTATCCCATCTGCAGGCAGATTTTAGAACCTCAATTAGCACGGTCGACCAGGTCTTGCATTTCGCTATGCTGTACTGGAAGACGGTGGTAATTGGTTGCGGTAGCCTATATGCAGCCTTTATCGATCTCAGGGCTGCATTTGACCTGGTCCCCCGCCCTACCTAGTGGAGAGTGCTTAATGATATGGGCATGCCCGGGTCCCTCCTCTCACTAATCAAAAAACTTCATGAGCAGAACTTTGCCCAAATCAGATGGGGTCGTCCTGGTAATGTCACCACCCAGTTCCCTGTAGAAACCGCCTGGCTGCGTTTTAGCGCCAACCTTGTTTTTAATGTATATCAATGACGTGGCCAAAATGTTGATGCCCCAATTCTTGCTGGAGCCAAAGTCCCTATTTTATTGTTTGCCGTCGACTTTCTGATAATAGCTAAAACCCCGAGCAGGTTGCAGAAGGCTTTGATGATTTTTGAAAACTTTTGCACCGCCGGTGGTTTGGAAGTGAATGTTTTAAAATCAAAGTTTATGTCTTTTATTGAACCTAAATCTTTCAAGGGTACTGTATGTATGAACAAGTTATCTCTCGAGAAGGTTCAAGCTTTTAATTATTTGGGAGTTTGCATTCAACATGATTTATCATGGAATAAGCAGGTCGAACTGGCCACTCTGAAACCTCGTCAGCTTGCAGGAGCATTGAGCCTAGAACACTCAAGTTCCCCTACCAAGCCGATAGCCCCGGTACTAACAGTATATAATGGTAAGGTGGTTAGTTCCACCTTATATGGAGTTGAAATATGGGGGTTTGAGAACCTAAGGGGAATGTCAGTCTCTGAAAATCGTTTCCTCAGGAACTTAACTAAATTACCCCCGAGCACCCCCATGAGTCCTCTATTCCATGACTTGGGATTGTACCCAATAGCACTCATTGCATCCTTGCGTCCAGTTTTTTTACTGGAGGAGGATATGGACTACGCCTGAATTGGAAACATATAGTAGGGGGTTGTTGGACGTAATCAGGTGTGACACTTCCCATAAGATCAAGTGGCTAGTTAATATTCGGGGACTATTAAGGGACCTAGGCCTTGGGGAATTGTGGGAAGACCCGGTGAAAGCTGGATTTCCTCCCAAGAAGGTCCTAAAAGACCTGTACTGGAAGTCCGTGGCCTCTAAAACCTTTAGGAATATTGCTCCTCTTTCCTTGACTGGCAGGTTTCTGGACTTTAAAGATAGGATCTGCTTTGAAGCATTTTGGGACATCAATACTAAACCCCTAGATCGCAAGCTCAACTTTCAAATGAGAATTGGGAGCTTGCCAGTAAGAGCGTTTACCAACAGATGGACCAGTGGGGGCAGGCTTGGCTGTCCGGCCTGCCCGGCCCCCATTGAAACCATTAATCACTTACTGTTTGAATGTTCTGTGTATGCAGCACCCCGCCGGATCTGGTTACGCCCTATGTGCAGATCGTTGGGCACTAGGAGTGGGTCGGCTGCTGTCAGAATAATTTGTACTTGTACCAACCCGCCTGTGTACATTGCTGTGGCCAAATTTTTAGGTTGGGCATGGACAATTATAAGTAGACTGATGGTAGTATAATCTCCTCACTTGGGTGTTAAAAGTCTCTGGCTATGTAACATGTGTAATAAGTCCCTCTATGGTTGTATTACTAATGAATTTTAAGAACTTGTATTTTAATAATATTTATTACTTTTCACTGATGTATTTTTATACGTTTTATATGCTTTTATGACAATTTTAAAAAACAGGATTCTTTTTCACCTTGAATTTTTTTTTGTTGCATCTTTATCAAACAGGTTTTCCATGTAAAGTTCCTTCAGTCATGTATCTAGTGAAATCCTATATAAAAAATGTAATCAACAAAATTGAAAATCACTGCTACATTACATGTGCAGAACACTTCTTTTACAATTCGCCCAACAGTGCTCTTTCCAACTTAACAATATTAACAACTACTCTATTCCCCTTAATTGATAAAACCCTCAAACATTGGCACTAAATGTTATTATTTGCAGCCACTTCCCATCATCTAATAGAAAGGATACGAGCCCAAAAAACATTTTCTAGCCCATTACAGGATGCCATCATCCCAATATCTGCCCTTTTGTGTTATTCTACTGAAAAGTAAGTCCATGATATAGCTCTCATTATATTCTCTTAAGCATCTCACTATGCTCCAATGTTGATCGGATATGCACTTTCAAATAGTTTTGAAAGGTAGCAGGCCTTCAGAAATGTGTCAGCTGATTTTAAAGATGCCGGCATCAAAGAATACACAATGTATGACTGATGTGAAAGAATATACATTGCATCCAGACTTTGAGATTAAAACTTTGTGATCAAAAAACATTTTACAATAAGATAATTCAAGTTTGTGCTTTTTACTTATGTCTGTATTTTTGGTGATATAATCTTGTGTTTGGTGCTTCCCTAAATGTATGCTAAATATAGTTAAACTGTAACACTGGAGGATAGCCAGTGTAAGTGAAAACACCCACAATATAGTAGTGGGCAGTTTCTTTCCTTTTACCTTTCTCTTTGACTAGATTTTATTTACAAATAAAGTTGACTATGCAGATTAATGAGAAGCACTAGCCTGTCATTGCCCTTACTACTTCCTCGCAGAGAAGGTAAGGGAGACCACTGACAGTGATCATATATATTCAGATTAGCAGCCCTTATTTTAGATTAGCTGTTAATGTCCTTGAACACCAAAGGCCCTATTATGATGTCTGTCTGAGGCTTTCACTTTCGTCCGCCATATTTCAATGAAGGCGGTCGTAAGTGAAACCAGCCGGTCATTCCGCCTGGGCTCTGAAAAGCTCAAGGAGTCTGTCAGTCAGTCAGAACCGGCATGTAATCCCTTCAAGACGGCATTTTCAATGTCGGTTTCCCACAGGTTTTCCATTTCGGGCTTTCCGACATGGATAGCCTGTTGGAAAGCGACTTTGGGGGGCGCTAGTAGGGCCCCCATCTCTCTGCGGCCTCCAGTTGGGGGCCTAGGGGGCACCTATGGTGCCTGCCTGTTAATCCCTGCAGCACGTGGCAGGTACTGTGAGGTGCCTGCCACAAGGTGCAAGGATTAACAGAAACTCCCATTTCTCTATGGGAGCTTGTGCTGCAGCTGCTTTACGGCCGCAGCACAATCTCCCATAGAGAAATTGGAGTATGCAACCACACCATGTGCAGTTGCATTGTAATACCGGTGTCAGAACCACCGACCGGAGGGTTGGCCAGTCCCAAGACCTCAACATCGTAATGAAGCCCAAGAGTGAGGGAGTGAGTTCAATGAACCCCTGCTTGTTTTATCATTACTTTTTCTTCTTTTATGTCTGGCCTCAGTTTCTCTTCAATCATCCTGAACTCTTACCCCTCTGCTCATCCTCCCCTCTCGTTAAAACACATGGTTATACGTGGTACGTATTATGCCGGTAATGAAAATAGGTTTAGAATGTGAATACTCATATTAATTTATAGTAAGTTTAAGGTAAAATTCCACAATGAAGAGCCATAATGGAAACGATTTTTATTGGACTCTGCCTCAGCTTTCCTACACAGAGTTCGAAACCAATATATTCCAGCAACTGGTTAAACTTGGTATCTCGTAAGTACTACTGAGAGAATGGCTTAGGATCCACACACATACAGCGTTTCGTTGGGCTGAAGTTGTGTTCTTCCACTGAAAAAGAGATATTAAACTTTTTGGTTTTTGGGAAAGCTTATACCCAATATAGGAGGACTAGGTTGGTTATGGTCGCAAGCCACTGAGTAAGGTCTGATATGTTCATTGTAAAAAGTTACAATAAAGGCTGTAGACTTGACATATTTATTGTGAAAAGCATATGTTAAAGCCCCTAGGGATTTAAGAGTGAATTGTTATTACTCTATATTAAAGCCTGAAGAGAAGTTACGTTGTTACATGGAATCTCACAGATTACTACTTTACAAGGCAAGGGTTTTGATGTTGGGTCCCCAAAAACAAACCACAGGAATATAACATTTACAATCTGGTAATCCTAATTAATCCTAGGAGAAATAATATTTTGTTTTCGAAACTGTAATTATTTTACACATTTGTAATATTATTACTGTATGTCTGATGGTAGCCTTGTTGGAAAGTATGCACTCTATACAGTTGGCCTGAGTTGAATATGCTTACAAGCCAATGATAAAGGCTATAGGCCTGATTGGTTCACTGGCAAAAGATATGTCCAATGCTATTGGTCTAATCTGTCTATTGGTAAATGTTACGACAAACACAGTAGGCCTAGCTTATTCAGTCTGAAAAGCCAATAGGCCTTTAACAGTGGATAGATACACACTGTGTTACAGGCTCTAGACTGGTATTTTTTACGTGTAATTTCACTGATTACCATACAAGGCAGGGGTTTTGGTGTTGGTTACCCACTCTAACAAACCCAGGTGATTTTCACTGTGAGGATTCTTGCTAGACCTTTTTGAGAGGGGTTGTATGTTGTTTTTTACAACAGGTATTTTGTACATATTTACAATTTTATAACTGTATTAATGAAGGGAAAAATATATCATATTTCATAGGTTTGATCTGACTATTCTGAAAAGTTATGACAAAGCCAGTAGACCCTGGCTTACGTATTGTGAAAAGCATATGTTAAAGGCAATGGACTTTCAACAGTGGAGTGTTTTTGTACTGTGCTAAAGCCCACAGACATGTATTTTATTACATGGACTTTTGCAGATCACCATAATAGGCAAATATTTTTGTGTTGGTGACCCACTCAAACTGTGGGATAGAAGATTTCGACTATGATAATCATTATCAGGCCCTCTTTGGAGGAACTTTGTATTGTTTTTACAACCGTAATTTTGTATATATTTGCAATATTTTTCTAGAATACCTGATTGTTGCTTTGTGGGAACGCTTGTGCTAAATACATTGGGTCTCAGTTAGTTCTTGCTTAGGACCAACTGACTTTGAATAGGATATGAGCCCGACTTTTCCCTTTAATGCTGTAAAGGAACACTGTGGATAGTTGAGGGCGAATAGCGACAGAGTGAGAAAGAGAAATAGATTCGGAGGCTGATATACATAGAGATCTCTCTCTTGGGACTGCTTCTTCGTCATGCAAGTATTTGTCAGAGTACTCTGCAACCTCTTGTGTAGAATGGTATTGAAGAAACAGTGCATACCAGTACGATCAAACCCTAAATCCATAGTAATAGCGCATCAATTGGAAACCCATGTAATATCAAGACTCGGAATAAATCACATTTAACATCCCGCTTACCTCGATTTACACCAGTAGTGCTATGATGATCGTTGAGGAAGGCCAGGCCACATTTTCAGCATTCAGGCGAAAGCCAAGATGTGGAAGCCCCCAACTGTAGAGGGAGCAACCAAACAGGTGGAACAGCAACAACCTGCCGAACTGAACAGATATAAACAGAATCAAAGGAAATGGAATAGGAGAACAAAGCACATTTGAAGATAGTGAAATAACCTTAGCAAAATACACAACTGCTAGTCAAAGTTTTACTGCTCTGCGCACTGGAGCAATCAAATGGAAAACAAAGCAATGGTTTAAGAATTGTATCTAGTTCTTTTGATGTGCTTTAAATTTAAAAAATGATAAGTCAGGGACAGGTCACATGCAGTGCTGAATGCTGGTCTGCTTTAGTGCATCTTATTACAATGATGAAAACACAAGTGAAAGAGAGGAGAAAGGTAAGACACCGTACGTCCCTACATTCATTACACATCCCACAAAATATTCGTATGGTGGCACCTGTGACGGAATGATAACCTGTGTATTCAATGTTCCAAGATGTTTGGCTCATACACATATATAGAACACCACGAGCTTCGACTTTAAATTATCTGTGAAAAGTCATCCTCAGTGGAAGAGGAACCCTCACACACTTCTAAGTGTCATGCTTCATCATAGGTGTCCTCTCCCCCTACCCTAGGTGTCCCTACCCCGGTAGGACAGTGCGAACTCGACCTCCTCGAAGACTGACTAGACAGGAGATAGTTCTTACATAAATCTTACCGGACAACAGCAACAGAAATGGGGATCCAGATGTAAACCTAAAAATACCTTAAAGAACCTTGGATAATACATTTATTCTATGGAACACTAGGTATAGTTAAAAATCTAAATTGAGTTGGTATCTAGAGTACAATGGCTCACACCCCTCCACTACCTGCCAACATGTTTCTGCCTGTTGGTAAATAGCCTAAAAGATCTAGGGCATTCGCTAGGGCTTTTGGATCCCTAATGGTGATTTGTTTTTAAACAATCTAGCCTTTAGACTAATTTACTTGGTAAGGGAGGCTGCCTAATTAGGCCGTACCAGTATGTCCTACCTGTACATTGGTTGGTGGAACTTGAAACCTACATTGGAGAAATATAAGGAGAAACAAAACAATGAAATAATTACGAAAAACCTGGGATTAACCAGAAAGGAGTAGTTCTGTTGAAAAACTAGAAACATCTAAAGCTGTGCTTGTGCAAGTGTTTATTGACACCACCCTCCGGAATATGGAGAGATCTATGTGAGCTAAAGTGTTATGGCCATTGGCCCACTTAGAACTATCGTTTTAGTCTGTAGCATAATAGACACTCAATAATATTTACTTTGTAGACAGACATATATGTACTGTTTCTTACCCGAGTTGTTAGCGGATACTAGCATCATGGTCACAGATGGAAGGGGTCCTTTTTAGTCACACACCAACAGAAAAAGAGTGATATTAGAGAAATAATTCACAGTTAAAGGAGCACAAACGTGGATTTGTTTTTCGTTTTTTATTTTCTAATTTTGTTCTTTTTTATTTGTGCTTAGCAGGGAATTTGTGACAACATTGTAGGTACAAGTAATTCTCTATGCTCTCTTGGTAGATGGAAAGGCTAAACCCATTGTGCAGCGACATTCACTAGATTATGTATGTCATTCACTAGATTATGTATGTCTTTAATAGTTAGGTTTATACTATCGAGGAGACTGCTGGAAAGCTACTTAGGAGATTGTGCACGGATCCTTTAATTATGGGAATTCGATATGGATGCACACATTTTGAGTAAGGTATACCTCTCCTCAGTGGCAAACAAAATCCTTAAGTTATTTAAACGATCAATGATGTGGTTAAAATTATTTCAAAAAGGTGAAGGATATTTGTGACATACCGATCAGCCCCTCGCGTGTCTCCACCCAACTTACTTCGTCAAATGGAGCACCCATCTGTATCACCTATTCCGCAGCCCATATTGGGTATGTGGCAAGGTGAAATAATACTTGTTTGTTTGTCTTTTTTAGTTGTCTTTGAAGGTGCTGCATCAATAAGCTAAGTGCTCTTTTGCTCACATCTCACAGATGCACACACCAGCCCATCAATAAGTTTTTTTTCACTTTGTCACACACATCTCACAAGTACGGTTTTAAACATTCAGCAGAGATGGCATCAGGGTAGATTACTGCTGCCCAGGCTGCAACTCGGGTTATGGAGCACATCTCTGTTGTAGGATCAGACACTAAGTCAGATTTGAGGGAGAAGAAAATGGCCCAGAATCTGGAAGGATCTTTCAGTTGGCAGGGTTCCATCTGATGACTTGTCTTCCAGTGATGCTGAGTAACATGGTCACAAAAGTTGTGCTATCCCAGGGGTCTCCAACCTTTTCTGTAGTGAGAGCTACTTCTGATCAGTGCAGGTCAAGGCTAAGCAACTCGTACATTGTTTCCACGCCCAGCTTAATTGACTTTAACCCTTATGTTCATAGAGCCAGATACTATAGTTAGAACAGAATACTTTGGCAAGGGGTACGATGTCAGGGCTGTCATGTGTGAGAGTGAGTGAGAGAGTGGTCTTTGGGAATGTGTGATTAAGTGTACGTAAGAATGGGATATATGTGTACAGGTGACTGAGAGACTGTTGTATGTACGTGTGGCACAGGACTTACCTTTTGCCATATGTGGCACCATTACATGTATAACACAAATGGGAGAAATTTAAAGTGCAGAAAAATGATCTGATAAAATGTTGAGAATATGGAACATTTTTCTGCACTTTAAATTTCTCCCACTTAAAATAATGGCTGTATTTTTCACTTATAAACATGGTACTGAAGAGTTAACTTTATTTATATGGATTCCATCAAGCTCATCATTTACATATTCTCCAATTTCCAAGTGTCGAATTTACAAACACCAAGCATCTTGCTCCCACTGGCCTGTAGACATGGTGATATATTTATAACAGAAAAATACATTTGTTTAAATGGGAGGAATTTTAAGTGAAGAAACATGCTTCATAAAACATTAAGACATAATTGACTTAAGTGGAGAAAGACATTAATACTTAACGTTTCATAGAAAAGGTTTTCTCCACTGTAAATTTCTCCCATTTGAAAAGCATGACTATTTTTCAGTTATAACTATGGTAGAGTGTCTACTAGCCACTGGGATCAGCAAAAGTCCTGCTGCTTGCAGTTGGAGAAAATTCAAATGAAGAGTTTATCATTAAGATAACTTTTCATTTTAATTTTCTCCTATTTAAAAGCATTCAGAAACATAATTTTGATCTCATGCTCCAATATTGAGTCCATAAGGACTTTTATTTATGAGTTAAATATTCTGTGCTTCAGTTCTTTACCGCTGTGACCCTGCCTGGTCCATAAATCTGACTGAGTGCTGCACATTGTCAGGCACTGCTATCTGCAGCCTGGTGATAATAATGTAAAATAAACCCAGCCTTCCCTTAATTTTAAAAGAAAAATGTGACCTGTGTTTATTTGAAAATGAACTCAAGGCTGCAAGCTACTCTGATGGTCTCTGGGAGCTATTGGTAGCTTGCGACCGACTGGCTCGAGACACCTGTGCTATCCTTTATCAAACACAATCTGTGTGGTGGTGAGACAGTAGCAGGGTGTAGACCAGCCCAGAAAGCAGACAGGTGCACCTGCAAGCACAGACTGAGGGCTATCTTGGCAGCCCCCCCAGTTTAGTGCTGCCTCACAGTCCCTCACAGACATCTTCAGATTAACTCACAGCCTTGAATTCATTTTTAAATAAGCACAGGTTTACATTTTACTTTGAAAGTTAGGGGAAGACTGTGTCTTTGACATTATCATCATGAGACTGCAGATAGCAGGGCCTGATAATGAGCAGTGCTGAGTCAGATTTATGACCCAGGCTGGAGTACAGAGGTGAAAAACTGAAGCATTGAGTTATTTAACTCTTAAATAAAATTCCTTGTCAGCTCAATATGGGAGTGTGGGAACACAATTATGATTCTGAAAGCTTTTAAATGGGAGAAATTGAAATGAAACTTTACCTTAATAATTAAGTCTTCATTTTAATTTTCTTCCATTTCAAAGTTTCACCTTTACACACACCAGGCATCTTGCTGTCAGTGGCTGGGAGACACTGTACCATATTATAACTGAAAAATACAGCCATTTTTTTAAGTGGAAGGAATTTATAATGCAGAAAAATGTTCCAAATTATGAATATTTTTGCAGAACGTTTTTACGCACTTTACATTTTTCTCATTTAAAACACTGGTTGTTTGTATTATACATGTAATGGGGGACACAAATATGGCGAAAGGTATGTCATGTGTCACAAGTATGTACAACACACGCTCTCAGTCACCCATAAACAATATCCTATTCATACGCACACATGTTCATACATCCTCAAAGACAACACACTCACTGGCACACGGCAGCCCTGTCATAGTTCCCCTGGTTAAAGTATTTTGTTCAAACCCTTAGTATCTGGCTCTATAGACATTAGGCTTAAAATCCATGAAGCTGGGCATAAAGATGTCTGGTAATGCGCAAGTTGCTTAGCCTTCAGTAGCTCATGATGATTTTCACTGGTTAGAATTAGCTCTCACTACAGAAAAAGTTAGAGGGCCCTGCTGTAGATGCTAGATGTAAATTCGAAACAGCTAATTTTTTGCTTATTAACTTAATCCATCTCTTCTTGGATGTTGACTTCCTTAGAGAAAATTGTGCACCAAACAAATTTGCTTTCTGAACAGTTTCTGAGGAAGCATGGAGGCACTCTTAGGCCTCATTCTAGGACAAACCGGTGGACTCTCACTTCTCTTAGGTAGTTGAAGAAATTTCTGGGCCTTATGCTCAACATGGGGGTAGCACACAGACTAAGGGCCAGATGTAGGTGGCCATTTACCGGCCAGTAACGGCCGATTTCCGCCGTTACCGACCGGTAAATGGGTTTTTGGGATGTAGGGGGCCAATTTTACCGATTCGGTAAATTTACCGAACCGGTAAAATACCGAATCGGTATTTTTACCGATTCGGTAACTTCTAGATGTAGGTGGGACTCTTCTGAGTCCCAAAGGCCTTTCAGATTCGGTATTTTACCACCCAATCCTATTGGGTGGTAAAATACCGAATGCAGGTGTGCATGCACATGTGTGCATGCACACCTATGCCATGTGACAGACAGAGGGCATGTCTGTGTGCCACATGGCACACATGCCTGTATTTGGGGTGCTAGAGGGTGTCAAAGTGACACCCCCTGCACCCTTGCTGGAATCGGTATTTACTGAATCGGTAAATACCGATTCGGTAATCCCCATTGATTCCTATGGGCTTCAATGCCCATAGGAATCAATGGGCATTACCAAATCGGTATTTACAGAATCGGTAAATACCGAATCTTAACGATTCGGTATTTACCGATTCTGTAATACCTACAATACCCCCCCCCCCCCCCCCTTCCCCCTCTTTTTTACCACTTCTTAAATACCGAATCGGTACAATTCGGTATTTAAGAAGTGGTAAAATAAAATTACCTACATCTAGGCCAAAGCGTACAGCCCTACTGCCTACTCGAACGGTTTGGGTAACACCCAGCTTTGCACTGGTCATGCGTAAAGGGCCCAAAATCCACAGCTACTGACATTGCAAAAAAAAGGTCAGTTTTCAGTGGAAAAATGTGATTTGTCAATGTTGTGTTTTCAGCCCTTTCCTGTCACCTGCACAAAGCCTACCCACACAAGTGAAGTACCTTTTTTATCGGGAGACTTGGAGAAATGCTATTGGATAGGAAATGTGTGACTCCCCACAGGTTTCAGAAGTTTTTCGCACAGAAATGTGAAATGAATTGCAAAGACTTCTGGGTAAGATTACCTGGTGAGAGACACACAAGTCATGATCCCCTGGTTAAAAAACAACAACCCTATGCACACACACATGTACAGTACAAGTAACAATATATCGTAGGATTCACACGGAGTAACAACAAGGTAAAGTAGCAAAAAAACGAAGAAGTCTTGTATATGTAAAGGTCTTCAATTCTTTAATTTCATCATAGTGAAACAGCAGCCAGCCGACACGTGTTTCATCGCTCACGTGATTCTTCAGGGCAGCAGAATCCAACATCCCGGGTCTGTGTTCATGGTCCAGGAACACAGACCCGGGATGTTGGATTCTGCTGCGCACTACGCGGCTTAATCTACTGGCGCCTCATTGGCCTCTTTGGGAGAGTGCCAGTAATTGAATACCGGACCCACGAACTAGGTGTAAAGTCCGAATTCGACTGCCTGCGACATCCCAGTCTCTTATACATTATTCCCTCTTTTACATCATATTATTGGAGGTGACTGACCATATATACATATATATATATATTTTGTGGACTTGATACACGTTGGTCAAGGGCCCTACCGGGTCGGAAGTATCACCGGCAGAGCGACCACCTCAGCAATTTTCAGTAGCATCAGAGCCCTGAAGAATCGCGTGAGCGATGAAACACGTGTCGGCTGGCTGCTGTTTCACTATGATGAAATTAAAGAATTGAAGACCTTTACATATACAAGACTTCTTCGTCTTTCTGCTACTTTACCTCGTTGTTACTCCGCGTGAATCCTACGATATATTGTTACTTGTACTCTACATGTGTGTGCATAGGGTTGTTGTTTTTTGTTTAGGGTCTCACCAGCTTGCTGGATAGACTAATGAATGGTTTCATAGGTTTTCCATTCACCCAGTTGCACCACCCAATAACTTAATCTGTTGTAGACACATGCGCTTATACTCATAGCAGTGCGCCCAATCTTCTGACACCCCAAAACCTTTTGCTTACCTCTATGATCCCCTGGTTATCTGGTTAAAAAAAAAATCAGGATGGGGGCGTGGCCAAGCAGCATGGCCGACAGGACTTGAGCTCCACTAGCTCCCGTCTTGTGGACCCAGATATCCTGTTAATTGATCCTGCCTGGGCTGGTTTTCACTCGATTTGGGAATCTCCTGCTGGGGGAGCCCCTTTGCTGTCGATCGCTGGCTGGCGTCTGCGAGTTTCCCTGGAGAAGTTGCTGGCGAGTTGCGGGCCGGTCTCTGCCTACGTGAGGCAGGGGACTGAGGCCTGCACTGGTGTGGTGTTGCGGAGGCGGGCCGGCCTTGTAGCCCTCCCCGGAGGTCAAGGTGCTGTCTGCGGAACGGCGGAGCCCACTGCCATCTGGGGCTCCGCCTGGGAGTAGTCCTTGTGTGGCCGGTGATCCTCAGGCAGGCCGCTGCTGGCCGGGCCCGTTCTGAGACGCCCGCCCTTCCATCGGGCGCGGACTGTGAGCCGGAGCGGGGGGCCCCGGGCGGGGTGAGCGGTCATCGAGGACACCCTCCTTCGTCTCCCGGGGCCTTGGGGGCCTGGCCTGAAACCCGTGCCCCGAAGAGTGCGTAGCGGGGCAAGTCGGACAGGGTTGTGCCCCTCCCCCCTGGAGCCGCCATTTACCCTTGGATGCGGTGGTAGCACACTGCGGAGTGAGACGCTGCAGCCGAGCGGCCCGGAGCCCCTGTGTGGACTTTCCAAAGTGTGGTTCCTCCTCCATGGGCATGTTGGGGGAGTGGGGCCTGAGGCAACTGGAGTGTGAGGGGTATTAATGGCCAAGCATGTTTGGAACTGCGCCCCTCCCCCACGAGGCAGTCGTATTCTGCCTGCAACAAGGAGGTCTGCACCACAGTAAGGGGGCCTGCAATCGGGTGGCCGCTGCCCTGTGCTGGTCTTGTGAGTGTGGGGACTGGAGTGATTGCGGTGCGCGGGACACTGCTGGGCATGCACGATGGAAGTGGCGCTTCTCCCCCGTGGAACCGCCGCCTTGTACCCGGACTGAGGGGGGCTGTTCACTGCACTGGAGGGGGGCTTGATACCGAGTGACCCGCTGCCCCGGGTGGACCTGCTGAGGCGCCCCGCCACCATCGGCTTTCTGTGGGCAAGTGCCCTGCGGCCGGGAGGTCGTGCTCGCGGATATAGCGGCGAGTGGCTGTGCCTTGGACCTTCAGCTCGGCGCGAGAGGCGTGCCTCCTGATTTTGCCTGATTGCCCTGGGCCCCCACCGCTGGACCGGCGGACGGGGGGTGTGCTCTTGGGCCTGTGCCGTGCCTTTATATTGGCCACCTGCTCTCTTGGGTACCCACTGTGGAACTGCTCTGCTGCCCCGGATTGCGCCTGCAGACGCTGCTGCCTTGCTGGAGGACAGCGACTTTGTGCCCCTGGTTGTAGCTGGGTGACTGCAGTGCAGTTGGACGGTTGCTCCGGCCTGCCCCTGCGATCGAGCCTGGTGGGGGTAGGTGGCCCTGCGTATTTGATAGCGGCTGTGTGGACAAGCTAGGGACGCGCTGAGGGAGTTATTGATCCTTGTGTGTGCCGCCTCATTGCAGCAGTCTGAACCTGCTGGATGGGAGATCGGGAGCAGGATGTCAGTGACCTGAAGAGCGACCGGGAGGCGCGCTTCTTAGAGGCCGTGTCTGTGCATGATCCTGGGTGCACCCCTACGGTGGTTACTGAGCACCTGGCCTGCTAGCCATGCGTAAGGACAGGATGTCGAAATCCACTCAGCCCAACACTATTACGCAGTATCCAACCCAGCGATTGCCGTCGTAGCGGATTACGCGGCAGACAGGTCAGGAGGAGAGTGTGGATGGGCCGGCAGAGCCTTTCCGGGCGGAGTTGCTGAAGGCCATACAAGGCTCCCATTCTGCGCTGGAGCGGCAGATAGAGACTGTGTCGATTGAAGTCAACCTTCTGCGAACTGATCTTCGAAAAGTGGCGGATAAGGTTTCGGATGCTGAGGGTAATATTACCCAGCTGCAGGGTCAGGTGGCTTCCCTCCAGAAGACAGTCGCGCAACTCACCGCTACGATGCACGCATTGTAACGAAGAGCTTAGGACGCGGAGGGTAGGGCGCGCCCAGCAACATTAGAGTCCTGGATGTGCCGGAGCGATTGCAGGCGGGGAATGCCGAGCGCTTCCTGGAGGACTGGATTCGGACTCAACTATGCCTGCACAGCCTATCGAATGTCTTTGTCATCGAACGGGTGCATAGAGCCCTGGTCCCCCCCCCCCGCACCCGGGGGTGCCCCCGAGGGAACTGATTGCGAAGATCCTGAACTATAAAGACCGGGATTGCATTTTAAAGGCGGCGCGGGAGGCGGAGTCTCTCACCATTGATAACAGCCGCATATCCATCTATCCTGATTACACTCAACAGGTGCAGGAGCAGCGGAAGTCCTACCTGGGAGTCAAGCAGAAGCTCCGGGAGATGAAGCTCCAGTATATGCTGTTATATCCGGCAAAGCTCAAAGTGATATCTCAGAGCCGGGCGCACTTCTTCGAATCACCCGCGGAAGTAGGGGAGTGGCTGGAGATACGGGGTGACGACCTGCCCCCGGGAGAACGAGGAGGGACCCGTGAGACATGAGGGACCCTTCCGCAGAGACGACGCCGCGGACGGCGGAGATGCAGGTCTGCTTCGGGAGGCTCCAGGGACCTCGAGTCACGGTGGGAGAGGATGGTGTGCTGTTGTTGGGACCTTCCTTGGCGAGGGATGGTCCAGAATCCTCGTGCGCATACGTTGTGCCAGGTACAGAATCGGCGGCACTGGCGATTCCAGAGACTGGACTTTCTGAACTGCTGCCGGGGACGGCTCTGCTGTGAGGCACTGTTTGAGATATAGAGTGTTGTGCTCTGCTCTGGGGCCTTAGTGCTGGGCCTCGAGGTTGGGTGGGGTGCCTAGGAGCCGTGCTGCTTAGTTTTGGATGGCTGGGTGGAGCGAGGGACCTGTTTCCTGTTGGAGAGGAACTATGTGGCGCTGTCTGTCTTTATTTTGGCTGGGGAGAGCCCTGCTTCGGAACTGATGCCGGCGGCCAAGCCCAGGTCCATTCCTGTGCGTCTGGGTCTCACGGGGAGCTGGGAGGGGGGGTGGGTGGTGTTTGGTTGGGTGTGTGTGTGTGTTGTATGGGACTAATGGGGTGGCTGTGTACGTCCTGGCACCAGCAGAGGGAGGGCAAGATAGCGTGTTTTGTTGTTGCTGTCATCTTGCTCGTGGGGGGGTGGGGGTAGATGCTCTGGGGGGATTGTCGGGTTGGGGGTGTTTGGGGGGTTGGTGGGTTTGAGAGGGGAAGTTGTGGCTGGCATCAAGAGTACAGTGTTTCTGGTTTTTGAATGGTTGATCGGGTGGGCTTGGTTCCCCGGCCTGGATGCTGGTTGGGCCCGTGGGTGGCGGCACACGTTTGTAATATATGGCCTGGTTGGGCGAAATCACCTGTCATGGGGTTTAAATTCTTAACTTGGAATGTGCGCGGGTTGGGCACTTGCGCTAAGAGACACAGGGTCCTTTCATTCCTCTGACGCCATGGAGTCTCCATTGCGTGCCTCCAGGAGACCCACTTGAACGAGGAGGGTGCCCAGAAGCTGTCCAAAAAATGGCGGGCCAGATGTTCCATTCCTCCTTTTCTACCTATGCCAGGGGGGTCCTGATCTGGGTGGCGCCTGGGGTTCCCTGTGCCGTTCAGTATGTTGAGGCGGATGTCGAAGGCAGGTACTTCCTGCTGCGCGTCAAGTTGGATGGTAGGTATTTCCCGCTCTTAAATTCTTATGCGACAAACGTCGATGACCCGGTTTTTTTTTCCCATCTCCAGGACCTTATTGTCTCGGACCTGGACGCCCCCTTCCTTTGGTTTGGGGAATTTAATTGTGTGTTGGATCCGAAGCTGGATCGGCATCCTCCTCGCTCTGGCACGAAACCACGCATGACGGCACGCCTAGGGGAAGTGATGCATAATTTGGGGGCTGTGGATGTGTGGCATCCCACTCAGAGGCTCTTTACTTGTTACACCCCGACGCACGGCACCCACAGTAGGCTGGACCGCGTCCTTGCAGCCAATACGCCCGCGTCTCTCTCCTTAACGGTTACCCACCAGGCCCGGTTTCTGTCGGATCATGCTCCAGTGACGTGCATGGCGCAGTGGGCTGACCAGGCTACGCGTCCCCGTACTTGGCAGATGCCGGTGGACCTTTTGCAGGATCAGTTGGGGAGGGAACATGTGGCGACTACCCTAACTGATTATGTAGATCTGAATTGGGGGGACGGTGCTTTGTCCTGCTCGACCAAATGGGAGGCCCTGAAAGCGGTGGTGCGTGGTGCCTGTATGGGCCTCACCTATGGGGTCCGGAAGCAATTGCTTTGTGAATTAAGGGACACTGAGGACAGACTCCGGCATTGTCAGACCGTACCGGATCCCGGTGCTTCGGATCGTGAGGCGGAGGGAGAGGCCCAGGTGTCTATTCATGACATTCTTACCCGTCTGGATAAGTATACCTTGGGACAATATAGACAGCATCTCCACCGTGAGGGGGACAGGTCTGGTCAACTACTAGCCTGGATTCTTCGGCTGGCATTTGCCCCGGAGCGGATAGTTGCCCTGCGGGCTCCTTCTGGTGACATGGTGCACTCGGAATCTGCTCTTCTCGGGGTCTTCTGCTCTCACCTGCAGGCGTTGTATGCGGCTGATCCTGCGATCACGGAAGCCTCATATCGGCCTTATCTCCGGGGACTGGGTTTCCGGGCCCTCTCGGAAGAGGCGACGGAGGAATTAGATGCGGCGTTAACTCTCCGGGAGGTTAAGGTGGCACTGGCCGCCCTCCCGCGGGCCAAGGCGCCGGGAGGAGACTGTTTCCCCCCTGAATTTTACCACTCATTTGGGGTTGTGCTGGCCCCCTCCTTCTCCAGGTGTATAACGAGGCCCTGGGTACTGGAGTTCTTCCGCCCACCATGAATCAGGGGGAGGTCTGTATGATCTTGAAGCCAGGAGGGGAAAGCTGCGACCCTGCGGCGTACCGACCTATTACCCTGATAAATACGGATGTAAAGATCCTCACCAGACTATTGGCCACCCGCCTGGCCCCTCATATGGCACACCTGGTTCATCAGGACTAATGCGGGTTTATTCCCGGTCGCAACACTGCGATGAACTTGCGGCGTCTAAGTCATATCCTCCATGAGGTGAGGGGTAGGGAGGATCCCCATGTCTTGGTGTCAATTGATCTGGCCAAGGCCTTTGATACGGTCAGCTGGGGTTATCTCTTGGAGGTGCTCCAGTTGGCGGGGCTGGGTCCGGTATTCTGCAATTGGATCCGGGTGCTCTACGGGGCACCCTGGGCTCGGGTTCGGCTTGGGTCGGCCCGCTCCGAGGAATGGTCCCTAAAAAGAGGCACCCGTCAGGGGTGCCCCTTGTTGCCGGTCCTATTCGCTTTGGCGATAGAACCCTTAGCGGTTTCTGTTCGGGCTGAACTGGAGCAGTGGGCCATCAGGGTGGGCGATACCGGGCACGTGATCTCCCTCTATGCGGACAACGCTTTGTTTTACTTGACCTCCCCGAGTGACTCGCTCCCCGCTCTGTTGCGGTTGCTAGACCGCTTTAGCGCTGCCTCAGGGCTACACATAAATCCTGAGAAATCCCTGATTTTCCCTCTGGCGGGATGTGTTGTCGACCCGGGGGCTGCGATGGGAATTAGAGTTTTTCCGGTATCTGGGCATCCGGGTGGCCTTGTCCGACGACAGCTTGCTAGCTTGTAACGCCGATCGGGTGGTCTCCTCTTTGCACCAGTCTGTGGCCTTCTGGAATACGCTACCTCTTTCCCTCATGGGCCGGTTGGCGGTCGCTAAAATGGTGATGTTGCCCAGGCTGTTGTATGTCCTGCAAAACGCGCTATGCCCGCTCCCCCCATGCGTCTTTCGCACGCTCAATTCGCTGCTCACATCTTTGCTCTGGGCGGGTGGACGTAGCAGGATTGCCTTGCATACTGTGGTTCGGAGCTGGGAGGAGGGAGGCCTGGAGGCCCCGAGATTCGACCTCTATGATTACGCGGCGCAGCTCCTGCCAGCCGCACGATGGTTCGCGGACATGGACAATTGGGAAATGCAGCTCCTAGTGGGCGGAGCGGACGAGAGGGCTCTGAGAGTGGCCCTGATGCAGGGGAGAGGGGCGGACGCGACTCTGCCCTATGTGGTGCACCAGGCGGCGGGGATCTGGCAGCGGTTCGTGGAGAAGGTCTTACGGCGGGCCCCATTTCATAGGGAGCTGCCAGTGTGGATCCTGGCCCCGGTGTTACTAATGGAGGAGAATGTGTCCTTCCGAGAGTGGCGGGACAGCGGGTGTGAGACCCTGGCGGACCTTTATCCGGATGACACCTTAGTGTCCTTAGAGCACGCCGTGGAGGCCTTTGACCTGAGATGGGGACAGTACCTGCACTATAGGGGGCTCCAGGAGGTGGCGAGAGCGACCTGGCCCCAGTTCCCGGAGGCGCCCCCGCTGACGCATACCCTTAACATCCTTCTTTCCTGCGGTGGAGGGAAGTGGCTGATTTCCCTATTGTACTCAGCCATGCGCCGAGACTCGGCTGCTCCGGCCGCACCGTCCTGGGCGGCCTGGGAGGCAGACCTGGGGGTGGTTCTGGAGCCGGGACAGCATAAGCCTATTGGGCTCCTAACCCGGAAAGTCTCATGTAATGCACTGTTCAAGTTGATCCACTTTAATTTTATGCACCGCACTTACATGACCCCGATTTCCCTGCATCGCATCTCTGCCGAGCGGCGGGATGTCTGCCCTAGATGTGGGGCGGAGAGAGCTGGGTTTTTCCACCTGGCCTTGGAGTGCTTGCAGATCAGTGGTTTCTGGAAGGCAGTGGTGGAACACTTTGGCCGTGTTACGGGCATCCGGGTCGCCCTGGAGCCACTCCATTGTCTATTGGCGCTGGTGCCCAAACCCAAAAAGAGGAATTTGTCCTACAAGTTTCTGCAGTTGCTGTTGGTGTTGGCAAGGTGGCTATTACTTGAATGGGGCAGAGGGCCCCCGAGCTTTCTCTGTGGCTTAGGGATGTCAGAGAGTGGTCCTTGGCGGAGGAAACTCATATGCAGCGCACACGCCGAGATGAGAAACTTCAGGAAGACTTGTTGGCCCGGAGAATGATGTGTGCTGAGGGGTTGCCAGGGGGGGATTCGGATGCCACTAGTGCCGAATTGTTCACCCCTGAGGGGTCTGGATCCGAGGAGGATGTGGCGGGCGGAGGGGTGAGGGGACCTGCTATGGAGTAGTGCTCTGGACGCGCAATGAAGTTCCCTTTTGCATAACCTTGTGATTTGTCCTGATTCCCAAACGGTTGCATATCACTGTGAAGTCTGCACCCTGTCGGGCCATGAGAAGGCTACCTGATTCCTATGTACTCTGTCACAATGCCAAGTATGGGGGGGGATTGTTTCTTGTTCTATGTTAGGCTGTGTTCCTATTGGACAGCTGCTCTGTACAGTCGGCTGGGGGTCGGCTCCCTGACCGTCATGGGCTGGGGAATAATTGAAAAACTGCGGATACATGAGATTCGCGGGTACTGAATACAAGCTTATGTTATACCTGTGGCACTTCCAACATTACGCCGCCCGGCCTCCGGGATGTGGGCCATGGGGCTGTGTATTATCCTGCATGCAGAATTTGGTTTATTCACCTCAGTGTTGCCACCGGTATTTACTGAACTGTGTCTTATATGTTTTCCGCAATAAACACAATTTTCAAAAAAGAAAAAAAAAATCAGGTTTGCTAGTTCTCCTTATGAGTTAGGGTCCAAAAGCCATTTTGCAAAAAAGGGGCAGTTTTCAGTGAACAAATATGTTATGTCCATGTTGTGTTTTGAGCCCTTGCTTGTTGTTAACAGTAGGCCTAGCCACACAAGTGAAGAATAATTTTTATTGGGAGGCTTAAGAGAATGCTGGGTGGTAGGAAATGTATATTATAGGAAATGAGTACCTGCTTCTTATGGTTACTACCACTTTTTGCTGATGTCACTTTGTTTTTGGCCTAGTCTGACTGGGATCCTGCTATCCAGGACCCCAGTCTATCTGCTTTCTCCCTTTATTTGCAAATACATCTACTTTAGGTAACCCACCAGGTTGGATACTGGGGTACCCTTATCAGTCTCTAGTATATGGTACACCATGTACCCAGGGCATAGGTACCCCAGGGGCCTCCCATGGGCTGCAGCATGTATTATGCCACCCATGAGCGGCCATCCAAATTGACAGTACAGGTCTTCTACTGCACACTGTATAAGATGGTGCTTGCACCACTTACTGAGATATAGGTTCACTATATCTCTCTAAATCACTACACGCCTATCAGTCATTCCTATGGCAGGCCTTAACAATCCTGAAGGCAGGGTGCTGGGTTTTACGTGAGAGGGTGCCCCTGCATGAGTAGAGCCCCTCTGCAGCCTTCGGAGACCATTCTCCGGGTTGTCTGTGATGCACCCAGACATATATATTGGAGTGCATTATAACTAGGGTTCCTGGTTTTATGGTATTTATTTTTTTGCCATTTCCGTCTGTATTTATCCATATTTATTTTTTGGGCATTTTTTCTGTATTTATCCATATTTATTTTCGCCACAAGCAAAAGACGACGCTACAGCTAGTATTTTTCTACATTTATTTAAATTGGCAATGCGCTTGGTTATTATTAGTCAACACTATACATTCATCTGAAAACTTTGCCATTTGCAGAATGTCCCAAATATGCTTAAAAGTGCTATCACAAGCCTTTTGTCTCAGAGCCTTTCAGTTTCTGTCATTAGCAGAGTGCCACATCCTCTCCCCCACTGAACACCATACTGCCCCACTGAGAGAAACTCACACTGCCTCCAGCTGCAACCCAATTGTGCCCCACTTTAAACACCAGGAAGCAAATCAATTAAAATTATGCACTAGACTACAGTAATATGCTGCCTGAAAAAAATTAACAACATACTGGAAAAAAAGCAAACACTCATAGGGAATACAACTTAAAGCTTTTACCATCATAATTTTCAGAAATCAATGAGTGTTTTTGCTTGAAAAGCTAACAATATGAAAAAAAGTAGCGCTTCGCTAGCAAAATCTGTAAGGTGGCGCTAATGTGTTTCAGTGTAAATGAAACCAATTTGGCCACTTTGCGACTACTCTGTCTTGCTTTATTTAGTTATTTATTTATTGTTTGTATTTTAAAACCTTTTTTTCTCCAGTATTAGGGGTGTCTTTCATAGATTCACATGCTTGAATATTCCCCGTCGTCGAAGTGGGAGTCCCACGGTAAATAAAATAGCTATAATGCTAAATATAATAATATATATAATATATATATGTGCATATAATACATGATAAAGAATAGGAAACATAATAGAAATCTCAAAAAACTATTCCTACATAGGAAAGCATGGTAAAGAGAAAAAACTATTTGTAACACATTAGTGTCATTATGTTAGTCCAAATTACAGCCAATCAGGCGTCAGCACCCTCTAGAACCTTCTCCTCAGAAGCTCAAGCCCTCAGATTTTCTACCGCACGTCGTTTTCACCTCTACTCATCTATTTCCAGTGTTTTTTCACAACATGTTAAGTAAGAAGTCTTTATTTAGACCCTGCTCTTCTTGTGGGAAGCTACGCCTTTTTGAAAAGGACCCCCACCAGAAGTGTATATACTGTTTATACCCTGATCATGAGGCTAGCAGCTGCAAGTTCTGTAGAACTTTTTCTACAAAGACTCTGAAGGACAGGGAAGGCCGCTTTCTCCTTTGGCTTCAACGTCTAAAAGACAAGGATTCAGCCCTGTCAGGCGCACAAAGTTTTAATTTTGGACTTTCTTCAGCAGCATCTAAGCGTAGTAGTTTACAGGATGTTCCATCTCCTTTCCTCAAAAAGATGAAGTTGGCCTTGCCTCTAGCTTCTGTGGTGTCTTCAGCCACCCCTACCACCTTTACGCCCACGAGACCTGGCTCTCAGGCGTCTTCTGCTGCCTCTCGAGGTGTTTCCACGCCTCTTAAAGTTCCGCCGTCGACTGGAGCGTCGGCGAGCGCTCCGACGACGAGAATGGCATTTGCTACATCCTCGACGACGACGCTGACTACCACATCAGCATTTTCTTCGTCGACGACGGTCTCGTCAACAGCATCCACGTCGACGAGGGTTGCCTTGCCTTCCAAGCCAGTTCCGTAGACGATTCCCATTTCCTCGTCGACGAAAGTCTTCAAGAAGTCCTCGTCGTCGACTAAGAACTCGTCGACAAAAATACCGTCAACCAAAGACTCGTCGACGAAGACATCGTCAACCAAAGCCTCGTCGACGAAGACTCCATCTACGGAGGCTACACTGGCGTCGACGACCGTTCCGTCGACGATTGCTTCGTCGACGGCCTCGTCTACAGCTGATCGACCGTCATCAGTGGCCCCAACGACGATTCCGTTGACGGCCGTACCGTCGACGATGATTTCTCCAAAACTATCTTCGTCGACGAGCAAGCCAGTATCGTCGGCGTTATCGACGACGGCACCGTCGACGGTGGCACCAACTTCCTTTGCCTCGTTGCCGTTAGTGCCTTTGAAGACTTCAGAATCTTCTCATCATCGCAACAAGGTTCCATGTCACCAGCTCTCTGATCCGGAGCTGCAACCACCGTCTCCAATGTTTGCCACTACATCTGAGCCTGACACTGACTCAGAACAAGAAGGGGATACCTTTGGAGCGGCACAAAGTCCATCTGACTTAATAATTAAGTGTCAACATTCGGGTTCAGACGAAGGTGACGGTGATCAACAGTCTCAGTCTGAGGAACAGCTAGTCCAAGTCCCTATGGCTACCATTCCTTTAACTCTGATCTCAAATCTCCAACATATGCTGGATGATTATAACCGCCGTTTCCCAGCTACGCCACAGGGTACACCGGCGCCATCTCCGGCAACCGTGGCACTACCTCCACCTTCTCGGCCGCCTGTGTTACCACCTGCAACTTCGTCTCAGGTCCAAACGTCTGTTAGGATCCATACAACAGTTTATCCACAGGATGCGGATGATGAGGCGGTCCCGGAGCGTGAGGACAGAGAAGTCCCAGACAATTCGGATGAGGCAGGTGACCCGGATATGGCGGACTGGGATGATTATCTGGCACAGACGCCCTCACCTCAGCCAGGAAACTCTGGAGATTCACCACCTGTGGATATCGCCAGTTTCCATCTTTTAATGGATAAAGCAGCTCTGCGCTTTAAATTACCAAGATCACAACGTGAGGAGGACTGTTTCCTTTATGATTTTAAGGACAAACCTTATAAACAAACCCACACGATTCCCATCATCGATTTTGTTTGGAAGGAAGGAATTAAGCTCATGACTGCTCCAAACTCCTTGCCTGTACAAATACCGCGCCTTGAGAAAAAGTACAAGGCCCCGATTGGGTCTCCGGCTTGCCTGCTTTCTCACCCCAAACCAGACTCGGTAGTGACTCAGGCCGCACAGCGTCGAGCCCAGAACCCAGCGGCTCCTATCACAGCCCCTCCGGATAGAGAGAGTCGACGTCTGGATGCTATTAGCCGCAAGTTCTCAACGATGGCTTCCACATCTGTCCGGGCAGCCAATGCCTTAGCCATCTTGGGACGCTATGACAGACAAATGTGGTCAGACATTTCAGATCTCATAGAACTCATACCTGATGCTTCCAAGGCTGACGCTCTACAGATCCTTCGAGATGGACAGAGAACGTCAGAAGAAATGATCGACTGTGCAGTCGATGTGGCTAACACAGGATTCCGTCTGCTTGCAAGTGCGGCTGCACTCCGACGTCAAGGTTGGCTAAAGTCCACATCCTTCCGGCAGGAAGTCCAGTCCAGAATACTGGACATGCCCTATGATGGGGAGTCACTATTCGGATCCCATATTGATGAGGCCCTGGAGTCCATTAAGAAAGACACCAATACGGCAAAGTCTTTGGGCACTTTACAATTTCGGAAGCAGTCCTTTCGAGGTGCGCGCGGACGCGGCACTTCTTCCAACGTTCGAGGTGGGCAGCAATACTGCTCATACAATCAGAGCAGCCTACGTTACACGCCCACTCAGCAATCTCGCCAGCAGTCCTCCAGGCCTTACAGAGGAAAGTCCTCTTACCGGGGATCCAACTCTAAACGCCAATGACTTTTCCCATCAAAATGTTGGAGGTCGAATCTCTCTATTTTATTCTCAGTGGTCCTCGATCACCTCGGACCGCTGGGTTTTGGACATTGTACGACGGGGTCATACCCTAGAGTTCGTAGAGATTCCTCCGTGTACACCACCTCGTGGCCCGCCTCCTCCACACCTCGAGGAGCTTTTCCATCAGGTTCGTCTTCTTGTGTTAAAAGGTGCAGTCGAAGTGGTACCGAAACATCAAAGAGGAGAGGGGTTTTACTCTCGATTCTTCCTCATACTCAAGAAGACCGGAGATTCTGGATCTGAGGGCTCTCAACCAGTTCCTAAAGTCCCAATCATTCCGCATGCTGACGTTACAGGAAATCCTTCGTCTTCTATCCAGCGAGGATTACATGACCACCATAGACCTTCAGGACGGATACTTTCATGTCCCTATTATCCAACAACATCGCCAGTACCTGCGTTTCAAGGTGGGACCTATGCACTTTCAGTTCAAAGTTCTACCCTTCGGGCTGCGATCAGCTCCTCGTGTGTTCACGAAGGTACTGGCCCCTGTGGTGGCTCACCTGCGTCTCCAAGGCGTTCAAATTTTTCCATATTTGGACGATTGCCTTCTAAAGTCTCAATCCCACCATCAGTTAAATCAGGACACTCGCCTTTGCCAGCAGGTGTTTCAGTCCCTGGGGTTAACCATCAACGTCGAGAAGTCACAGTTTGCACCTCTGCAGACCAGATCCTTCCATGGGAGCGATCCTAGATACGAAGCTCTCAAAAGCGTTCGTCTCCAACGAGCGACGTCACAAAATCCGTCTGGTCTCCCTCATTCGAAGAAAACAGTTCGTTTCTGTTCGGACGTTAAAGTAATTCTTGGGAATGGCTTCATCTTGCATCGCACTGATCCCAAATTGCAGGTTGCGCGCCCGTCACATTCAGGAAGAACTGGACTTACAGTGGCGTCAGGTCTCCGGGTCCTTCAACGACCTTGTCGCAGTAACAACAACCCGCATGAGAAAGAGCCTACTTTGGTGGGCACAACCTACAAATCTGGAAATGGGAACGTCCTTTCTCGTTCACGCACCAGATCTCACGCTGACGACAGACGCCTCCCTGGAGGGGTGGGGCGCTCATCTCCAGGGCCTATCCATCAAGGGCAAATGGACTCCGCCCCAGCGCAAGTGGCATATCAACAGGCTGGAGTTGATGGCGATCTTCCTAGCGCTCAAGTCCTTCCTCCAGGTAGTTCACGGGGAGTCAGTGCTGATCCAAACGGACAATACCACCAGTATGCACTACGTGAACAAACAGGGGGGAACCAAGTCTCCTCATCTGTCTCACTTGGCCCAGTCGATCTGGGATTTGGCTCTCCGCCACCAGATCACCTTGACAGCCGTCCACCTTCCGGGCGTGTCCCACATTTTGGCGGACTCTCAGAGCAGGTCCACTTCCTCAACGCACGAATGGGAACTGCACCAGCCGACTCTAGATCTTGTCTTTCATCAGTGGGGTCACCCAGATCTAGACCTCTTTGCAACACCGGAGAATCGGAAATGCCCGTCTTATGCAAGTTGGCATCCCCACATCGGGTCGTGCGGAAATGCCCTTTTGATAGACTGGTGCAATCTATTCGCGTACGCTTTTCCGCCGATTCCATTAATACCGCGGGTGCTGTGGAAGAATCGGAGACAGCCTTGCCACATCCTGTTGATCGCACCTCGTTGGCCCAGGCAGGCATGGTTTTCAGAACTGCTTCTGTTGTCCCAATGCGAGCCCATTCCTCTGCGCCCTCGTCCAGACCTACTATCAATGGACAGTGGCCTAGTGTGCCATCCGGACCCTCCACGCTGCAATTGAGGGCATGGAATCTGAGTACCTTGAATTCGCAGATTTGAACTTATCTCAGGAATGCAGAGACATCCTGGCTCAAGCTAGGGCTCCGTCTACCATCAAGACTTATAAACTCAAGTGGAAGAGATTCTGCCATTGGTGTGTCTCAGCCAATGCCCATCCCATCCATTCCATTCCAGAGCAGCTTCTTCCATTCTTCCATTCTTCTTAAGCCTTTCTCAGTCAGGACTCTCTCATTCCACCCTGAGAGTTTTCTTAGCTGCTATATCTCGCTTCAGACATGATGGCTCTTCTTCCCTCTGCTCGTCCAGAATCATACGACAATTCTTCAAAGGACATTTTCGCAAGTTCCCACCTGTTCGGCACCCTCCTCCATCTTGGCACCTCAATGTTGTACTATCCCAACTTATGAAGTCACCATTTGCACCTATCCATAAAACGAATATCAAATTCCTCACCTGGAAGGTTGCGCTTCTTTTGGCTTTGACCTCATCTGGTCGCGTGAGCGACCTGCACGCTTTCACTATCAAGCCTCCTTACCTTCAGTTCAAGCCTAACGGAGTGGCGCTCCGCACCAACCCCTCTTTCTTACCTAAAGTACAGACAGACTTTCATTTGAATGAGCCTGTGTTCCTAAGAACTTTCTTTTATGGACCCAAAGTCTCCGGCGGAGCAGCGCTTGCATTCTTTGGACATCAAACGATGCCTTAAATTTTACATTGCCAGAACTGCCTCCTTCCGCAAGTCCGACCAGCTGTTCATTGCCTACGGACGACTGCCTAAGGGACATCCAGTTTCCAAGCCAACTATTGCTCGATGGCTTTCCTCAGCCATTGCCTTCTGCCACCAACAAGCTGGTAAACCATTGCAGTCTTCAGTGAGGGCTCATTCTACGAGGGCGATGTCTTCATCCACCGCCTTGTTTGCTGGTGTGCCTCTTCATCAGATCTGCCGTGCAGCAACATGGTCCAGCAGGCATACTTTCACCAAGCATTACTGTTTGGAGGCCATCAATGAAGCAGATACCGCTGTGGGATAGGCAGTGCTTCGCCATCTGTTTCAATAAGGTGAGCCTCTGTTCCCCCCTCCTTGATGTTTTACTGTGATTGCTATGATGTGTAACATGACTGTATTATTCTGGTACTGTCTTGGTTTTCTTCCATATATAACATATACATAATGACACTAATGTGTTACAAATATTTTTTTCTCTTTACCATGCTTTCCTATGTAGGAATAGTTTTTTGAGATTTCTATTATGTTTCCTATTCTTTATCATGTATTATATGTACATATATATATTATATATTATTATATCTAGCATTATTGCTATTTTTATTTACCGTGGGACTCCCACTTCGACGACGGGGAATATTCAAGCATGTGAATCTATGAAAGACACCAATAGTGGAGAACCACCTGTTTACAGGTAAGTAACAATTGTTATTCCTCTCCTCCTGGGGCTGCATTTTGGTGTAGAAAAATGTCAGACAAAAACCTTTGCAGCAAAAGTGTTCCTTCTTTTTTTGGATCCATTTCATTGTGGTGTTTAAACCGACTTACCTCTTGTCTCCTTTCTCAACCCGCGCACAATAAAGCTCTTTGTTTGTTTCTCATTTTTTTAAAATCCTATCCCGAAAACTTCTCTTAATCCCCGCATTCCTGGTGGGAGTCTGGTGAGGAAATATCTTGTGGCCTTCATGACCCTGCCAATGACAGGCCACGTCGCGGACCATAGCCACCCGCCCCAAAACCAGAGACAGGGACACCTAACACCTTGTGGTAAATAAGAAGAACGTTGCAAATAAGATGTTTCTATCACAAGAGCAGGAAATACAGAAAATGCCAACGCTGCAACCACTGTAGGGACAACGGCAGTGACCAGAGGCGCAACAGCTGCCACACAGCAGCTGCTTTGGTTATCCATATCGGTTTGAGCAAGGACAAGAGATTTTGTCACTGCCATAGTTGTTACTGCTGTAAATATGAACCAACACCAGGGGCTGCGTTTTCGTGAAGGCAGCTCTACTTTTTGAATCTGCCTCACCAATTCAAAAACACACAAGACGTTAACGGCTGAAGCAAACAGGAAGAGCCCCTCTGTGTATACTTCTTTGCCATCACGAGACGTGGCTTACTGCTAATGCGATCTCTAGTCAGACCAAAAAACCTGGTATTCAGTGGTGGACATGCTAGTTTAAAACATAAACCTGCTGGGGAGACACCCCCAGACCCTGGAATAATGCTGACATTTTCCAGAGGGATCCAGTACAAACATTTTGCTGGATTCACAAAGATGCTGGCGCTTTAAATGTTATCTTTAACCCCTTCGATGCTTGTGATGGAACCATTCCGTCATCAGTCACTGTTGAGCTGTGCTGATGACGGAATGGTTCCGTCACGACCGCACTCAGTTATGGAATGTCCAGCACACTGAGGAAATCGGGGCTCCACGCAAGGTGTTAAGGCGCAGCACCCTCTGCTGACCTCTAGTGTGACCTGCAGGTCAGTGTGGCGACCTCTCCCCCGCCCCCCCCCCAGACGTGAATAGAGTGATCCTGGACAGAATAAAAATAACCTACTATTTACAGTGCTTAGAAGAACACTGCTGTATTAAGCGCTATGCAAAGTGCAAACACGCACAATCCACGTGGCACACTCTGCAAGAACAAACAAAGGTGCAGCCGAGAGAAACATTCCTTTTGTGTTCATGTAGAAGAGTAAATGCGGCCTCGAAGCAGGCCCAGCTAGGGTGCCCACAGATAGCCGAGCGGCCTTCAGTGCAATCAGCAGAGTGAAGAGGCAGGGGCTAAGGTGTGAAAGAACAACAAAGCCTCATTAACAAGTAAACTGTCTTTCAAAGACCTGTGAAGTACTCAGGTGCAGCTGTGTGTGTGCCCTGGAGCTGTCTCAGCCTGGGCTGACACCTCGAAGGAGGGGGAGACAGCAGATGGTTGGGGGTGTGAATCCATTGAGGTCAATGACAAAATGTTCTAGTATTTTCCTGTTTTTATATATAAATACAGATAAAAGAAAACTTATTTTCTGTCTGTATTTATATGTAAAAATCAGTTTAAACGGAAAACCGGGAGCCCTAATTATAACCTCGCTGTAAATGCTAACTTCAAAACGGCTTCTTAGAAACATATTGTGTTTGGTGTCAAACACCTTGGAATCATACCTCCACACCACTAACTGGCGTGGGAGGTATGATTTCACCCTTCTAGAGGGACATATGTGGTCACCTGTCTACCTGGTACCAGCTTTCTCGACCTGGGCTGCACAAAATGGATGCTGCCAGCCACAGACATCAATCCTGGTGCTGAGACAAGCTCGCGCAGAGGAAGGCATGACAATAGGCATCCTGTCACAGGGAGGTGTAACCCCCTTCCAGACAGGATTTAGTGAATTGGGGCTGGGTGGGTGCACTCTCTGAGTGCCAGAAAGTCTGTACTGGGGACACATTTGGTGATCCTGTGCATAGTCCAGCTCAAACCAGTTCTGGGAGCCATTGGCTCCTGCTCTGGCGCGAAATTAGACAAAGGACATGGGTGCACCCACCCCTCTGTCCTGCCCATTCCCATGGGTATAAAGTGGGTTACCTGATCACAGGACTTTCGATTTTACCTGGACAATATTCTGAAGAAGAAGAAACCAAGTACTTCGACTGCCTGCACGATACTGGACGACTGAAGAATCTCCCTTGGAGTAAAGGAGTTACTCCCCTGCAAAAACTGGCACCTAACAGGCACCTAAACGCATCTACCTGGTTTGCTTCTCCTGAGCTCCTGAGTACTCCAAAGATTTCAGCAACACAGGAGGTGTGTTCCCGAAAGTCCCTGAGGTCAATCTGCCCTCTGAGCGATTCTGAGACCAGTTTCCCTCGTGGGGACCGTGCAACCCGAATCCCTGTGCACCGCGGACATTTGCAGTTGCATATGCTTAGAGACGATTCCTGAGCCTGTGCTTTGGACTCCATGTAGTCACGACCCCAAGCAGTATTTGCACCGAAGATTTCCGGCCTCCACTCTCTGAGTGTCCTATGAGCTAATGCTTTGCAGATTTGCTTGAGGTCTCCTTGTGATTCCTGGTCTGTTGGCCTGTGGGTCCTGGTGAGGGTCACCTTGCTAATTCTTGGGCTTACCTGGTTGCTCTTGACGTCCCCACATTCCCCATTGCTTAGAGAGTCCCTTGGACCTTTGTGGTCCACACTGTAACCTGTTTCCTCTGACCGCGTGGGTTGCAGCTGCCAAGGCTTGTTGGTGCTCCAGCCGGACATCGACCCCTCAGCTCTCGACATCCTTTGTGGGACAGTTTACCTCCGGATTCTGGTCATCCTAGACGTCTCCTGGTCCCCCTGGCTGCAGAGTCAAGCAATCCTTCTCACCTGAAGCACCCGACATCGGTGGGCATTCACCTACCGAGCCCCTGGTCACCAGAAGTGACCCAGACTCTGTCCCCTCTGCTTTCAGGTTCCTCTCACCTTGAATTCAGGCTTGGATTCCCGGACACTCTTCGCCTTCCTAGCAGCAGTACTTCTTTGCAGCTCTCCATAGAAAACGACGAAGGTTTCCAACACAACTTGACACCTATGCACCCGGCTCCTCTGGGATAGGTAACACGGGTACCATGAAACTCACTTGTGGGTTGGCCTTAGAACCTCATAGGTTCCAAAGGGTTTGCTCGAAGTCCTCTTAGAAGTGTCCTTAACTTGTAATTTTCCAACTGCAACTTTCCCATAGAGTTGTACGGAGCACACGTCCGTGTTTCCTCACTGCACCCGTCCTCCGGGGGCTCCCTGCGTCACTCCTCTGGGTGGTTCCTTGGGGTACCAGTGATTCTACATGCTCTAGGCACTGTGTCTAGTCAAGTTGTTGGTCTACCATTATTTTAGTATATGGTTCGGTCTCCCCCTGTAGCCCGCTCTGTATTGTGCTATTTACGAATGTTCTATTGATTCAGTATTGTGTGCTTTATGCCCGAGTCTCACATAGAGACTAGTATAGAGTGTTATATTAATATATAAATATTTTTATATAAACACTGTGTGGTTCTCCTTTCATTTAGTAGGTGATATTCTGGTAAAACAAGCTGTTTTACATTCCTTCACAATTAAGCCTGATGGCTGCACTCCATAGCTACCACTAGCTTTCAATAAAGTTATCTTTGACCTCATACATCATAAGGGTCGTGTGGGCTGGTACAAGGTGCCCACTTTAATTAGTGGACAGCATAAACAACCCACCATCTCACATATAGCTCCTCACAAATGCTGGATTTCCTTACAGAAATTGGAGGAAATGTGTGTTTATAGACACATTTTGAGGTTTGCACAGGCTTCTGGGTAGGAAGACCTGGTGAAAGTTGCGCAAGTCACCCCAGTCTGTACATCCTGGTTGTTTAGTTTTAAAAAATGTGTAGGTTGGCTAAGCTTCCCAGGTGCCAGCTGAGCTGGTGCCCACAAATCCACAGCTACCCACATTACAAAAAAGGTCAGTTTTCAGTGCAAAAATGTTGTTATTGTTTGGACCATTTGTTGTTGTGGGCACTAGGCTTACCCACACAAGTAAGGTACCATTTATTTTTGTCTGGACACTTGGAGCAAAGCGGTGAGGTAGCAAATGTGTGCCTCTTTGTGGATTCCAGAAGATTTCTGCACGGAAATGTGAGGAAAATGTATGCTTTTAGACACATTTTGTAGTTTGCAAAGGCTTCTGGGTAAGAAAACCTGGTGAGAGCTGCAGAATGTATACACAATAAGGCTGCTGAGAAAAGTTCTCAATGCCTGGAGGGTCGAGAGGATACTGGGTCGGAGTAAAGCCTCCCACGTATAAACCTATAATCACAATAGGTTACTCCAACTGACTATATTGTGGTCTCTATGGGGTGCACTCAACGGGGGGGACGTGAAGAATGACTTGTGAGGACAGGTATGCTGCTTCACCACAAGGTGAGCAGGGAAGCAATTCCCTTTTGTTTATTTACCATCCCATACCCTAGTGGTGTCATGCTTCATCATCGGGTCACCCCGATGCCTATAACTGCGAAACTGCGCTTATTAAGGCCACTGAAGATATAAGGATCATCAGAGATCAAGGAGGTAGTGCCCTGCTTGTACTGTTGGACCTTTCAGCGACATTCGACACGGTCGATCATTCCACCCTGATCGACCGTGTCTCGGCCATAGGCATTCAAGATAGAGCATTAGAACTGCTCTCGTCCTTTCTCACGAACAGGGCTCAGGCGGTGACACTAGGCCCCTTTCTCTCTACACAACTGACGCTACCATGTGGAGTGCCGCAAGGCTCATCCCTCAGTCCCACACTCTTTAATATCTACGTGTCGGACTTAGCAAGAGTTATCAAAGCTTATGGGATGAGCCTTACATCTTATGCGGATGACACTCAGTTGGTGTTGGCAGTATCTGATGACGGAGAGAAGGTGGCAGAATGCTTTCAAGAAGGAATGTTGGCCATCAGCAATTGAATGGCCAGCAACTGCTTGAAACGGAACTCCGAAAAAACTGAGGTTATCATTTTCGGAAAGCTTTCCCCGCAATGGTCCGGTTTATGGTGGCCTTCACCATTGGGCACCTTACCCAGCCCGGTATTCAAGGCTAGGAATTTGGGAGTCATATTTGATGGCAGTTTGAATTTTTTATCTCACAATAACCAAGTAGTCTCAACTGCTTTTTATAAACTCAAATTGATTAAGAAATTGATCCCCTATCTTCCAGAAACTGCAGGAAAAACGTTGGTCAGTACTTTGGTGATGTCCTCTTTGGATTACTGTAATGGGCTGTTTGCCAATGCACAATGTAGGGTGATTAATAAATTGCAAACGGTCCAGAATGCTGCTGCCAGACTGTTATCAGGGACATCCAAATTTAAACCCATATCATTAGGAAATACCATTGGTTAACGGTCAGGAACCGGGTACAATTTAAAGCTCTATGTATTGCATTCAAAGCTGCACATCAACTGGGCCCTCAGTTCCTAAAAAGTTCATTTATCATTCTACTGTCCCAATAGGCAACTCGCTCAATGACTACTTATCAGTTACAGGTCCCAAGAGTAAAGACAGTATCTTGGGGAGATCGGCGTTTCGTAGTTACAGCGGCCAGACTGTGGAACGCTCTGCCCCCACAGATCTGCTCATGCCAGACATTACTGCATTTCCGCAATTTGATAAAAACATGGCTGTTTAACCAATAAGCGGTTGCTGTCCTGTAAGCTGAAGTGTATCATGGCCATCTATCCTTCAGCTAGCTCTTGATCCTGCTCAGTTCATAGCGCCGAGACGCACAAGGGCAATTGTTGCGCTTTACAAGTTTAAAAAATAAATAAATAAATATAAGTCGGGGTGGGCTCGACCACAGTGTTGGGAGCTCTTTGGAGATGTAGAGGACCAGAGGGACAAATTAAAGATAATAAACCTCTGACAGATCTCTGGTTTCCCTTTTATTCTTGGGTCTGTCAGGGTTGTTAAAAATATAAAAAGAGGGGTCGTATAGGAGTGTTATGGTCCTAAGACCCTAGTGCCAACATGTTTCAGTCCATATCCGGCCATATAGGTCCTGGACTTTCTTCAGGGCAGAGGTCAGCCTCCCTGGGGTACAGTATAGGGGGATACCTAGCCTGTGTTTGTAATAAGGGCACCAAGACCAAAAAGGTGTGCAGGCGGGGCAGGACTCTTGACAAAGGTTTGACTACAGAGCTATCCCTCACAGCTAAGCGTTCCCCTGAGAAGCAGGAATTCACCATAATTTGGATGAAGACCACACTAGACAGATAACAGATCTGTCACACACAGAAGGAGCAGCTACTCTGCCCTTATTACAAACATAGGATAGGGATTCATCCCTTTCCTTATTGTTCCCTGATGACAAGATGGATTTAATTAAATCATTTATTTTCTTCATTGCCTTCTTTAGCTTATTTTTGATTGCAGTGTCCTCATGCCCTCTCGGAAGGAATCCGTCCTAAATTCTTTGTGAATTAAGGTCTTACTCTTGATCTTATCTATTATGCAGATTCTTTTTGCTCTTATGATCTTCTCATGTGATATATTGTTTATTTGAGGGAGGGGATGTGATGATTTAGTACACAGCCTTCCAAACTGTGTGGCGCGACACATTACTGTGTCGCGCCCCAGCCGTTGGTTGTGTCGCAGGATAAGATGACCTCTGCCGGCAATCGGCAGAGTCGAGCTGCAGGGGCTCTTAGAAAGGGTGAAACAACAACAAAGCCCCATTAACATGCACAAGGTCTTTAACGACCTGTAAAGTGCTTGGGTGCGGCTGTGAGCGTGCCCGGGATGCCACACACGACGCGGGGGAAGGGGGGATTGAGTGGGGGCTGAAGCCCTGTGATGCCAATGGGGGGGGGGAGGGCATTGCATCATCTGCATTATTTGTCGATCCTGCATATCTTCGTATAAAAAAGCCAGTAACATTTAGGCCCTAGATGTTACTGGCTTTTTTATACGAAGATATGCTTACGTTATGTATGGTGCATTTTCTTCTGTCTTTTGGTCCCCCGTTGTTTTTGTTTTACACCATCACTGCTCAGGTCTATATTTGTGGTATTCTCTTTGCCGAGCAGAAGGTGAGCTTAGGCCAAGTGCCCTATTACAGAAATGACCGAAAATGAGGAACTAATTCTATTTTTAAGAGTACTCGTTTTATTGAAGAAAAACATTTCTAGTCACGTGCTTTCCCCACTTTCTTTAACAGATTGTAGACATTAATTTCTATAAAAATGATTAGTGTTGCTGCATTTTGGGTCCCTTTATTTCCTCAGTTTTGTTCTACCTATAAATAGTAGTTGTGTTCCTGCATATGGGACTTTGGCATCTTCTGTATATGTGTTCTGTGCATCTAAATACATCATGCTTCATCTCCTCCCTCCGCATCACTGTCACTTCACTCTCTTCTTGTGCAAATACTTCCTTTTATTTAACAACAAGGGGTGGTGATGGACAGAGTCTCTGAATTAAGCAGAATACTCTCACCCAGTCAAGAGATCAGGGCTAGATCCAACACCGTTTTTTAGCTCACTGCACCATCCCAGCTCAGAACCTGGCTATATGCAAATTAGTCTGTTCCTGTCCCAGTGCATGATGGGAACAGGGCAAACCAAACTACCAAGCCAATTCTTACACTGGGAAGGTAACAAGCTTCCGGGGACCGGTTTCTGGCATTTCAGCCGTTGTCGGCCCGGCTTGCTTGAATCCTGATGGTGCAATGAGCAAGGGACTCACATCTGAGTATACCCTTCCACGCTTCCTTTTGTCGCCTCCACTTTACCATCACCTCTCCCACATACACACAATACTTTTTCTATTCATTGAGCGCTGTCAATGTTTTGAGAGCTGTGAACAGGGCCAGGCTGGGAGCCGAAGGCAGCCCTGGCAATTTTCTCGGACCGGTCCTGGGTGAGTGGGGGTGGCGGGGTGTTGGGGTTGGCTGGCTGCCTGGCCTCTGGGGAAGCACTGCCTGCCCTGGCAAGCTGGAAATGCTTGTATGCTGCTTTTGTAACCTGGAGGGCAATATTGCAGCACAGCCCCAAGTAACAAACCGGCCCGGTGTGTGTGTGGGGGGGGGGGGGGTGTGGGGGGGTTGTGTGTGTGGGGTGTGTGTGTGGGTGTGTGTGTGTGGGAAGTGTGTGTGGGGGTGTGGGGGTGGGGGGTGGGGTTGTGTGTGGGGTGGTGTGTCTGTGGGATGGTGTGTGTTGGGTTGTGTGTGGGGGGGTTGTGTGGGGTTGTGTGGGGTGGTGTGTCTGTGGGATGGTGTGTGTTGGGTTGTGTGTGGGGTGTGTGTGGGGGGGTTGTGTGGGGTGTGTGTGGGGTGTGTGTGTGTGTAGGGTGTGTGTGTGTGGGGTGGGGTGTCTGTGGGGTGGTGTGTGTTGGGGGGTGTGTGGGGGTGGGGGTGGGGTGGTTGGTCTGTGGGGTGGTGTGTGTTGGGTTGTGTGTGTGGTGTGTGTGTGGGGGGGTGTGTGGGGTGTGGGGATGTGTGGGGTGTGTGAGTGGGGTGTGTGTGTGGGTGGGTGTGAGTGTGGGGTGTGTGTGGGGGGGTTGTGTGGGGTGTGTGTGGGTAGGGTGTGGGTGTGTGTGTATGGGGTGTGTGTGTGGGGTGGTGTGTCTCTGGGGGTGTGTCTGTGGGGTGGTGTGTGTTGGGTTGTGTGTGGGGTGTGTGGGGGGTGGGGTGTGGGTGTGGGTGGGTGTGTGGGGTGGTGTGTGTTGGGTTGTGTGTGTGGGGGGGTTGTGTGGGGTGTGTGTGGGGAGGTTGTGTGAGGTGTGTGTGGGTGGGGTGTGGGGGTGTGTGGGGTGTGGGTGGGTGGGTGTGTGTGGGTTTGTGTGTGGGGGTTGTGTGGGGTGTGTGTGTCGGTGGGTGTGTGTGTGGGGTGTGTTGGGTTATGTGTGGGGGGGTTGTGTGGGGTGTGTGTGTGGGATGGTATGTCTGTGGGGGTTGTGTGTGGGGTGTGTGTGGGATGGGGTATGTGTGTGTTTGGTGTGGTGCCCGAACCCACCATAGGTGGTTCGGGCTCGCTCGCTGTGCTTCCTCATGTTACCGTGTCCCTGAAATTTTTTTCACAAAAAAGTGTGTCACCAACATGAAAAGTTTGGAAAGCTATGATTTAGTACGTAATTTAAATGTTATGGCTGTTAGCTTTTTCCTGCAATTCATTCAGTCCTACTTGCCATAGTCCAAAACGGATATACTTGTACTGAAATCAAAACTGAATTCTATATTCCAGTCATTATCATTAGGACACCAATGAAACGGATGCAATTCCCCACCTGGACACTTTGAATATCAAAAAAAAGTCATCAGTGTAATGACACCATAGTATCAATTGTTCAAATGTCTGTATGTGTTCCTTTCTTATTCACATCCTCACATACACCCCCCAAAAATGTGTACTCCTAAGTTATTTGCATAAGGATTCTTGGTATAGAACATACTTATTAGTAAATACAAAATACGTCAATTTTAAGATCGTTTTTGTTACGCATTACAAATAGTTGATATTGTATCTAAAAATGACTTCATTGCTTACTAACCTTGTGTGTGCATGGTATTTGTATTCAGAGATGTAACATTCATCATAGCCACAATATAATCTTATGCCAGTGGAATATGATAAATCTTGCTGAGGAAATTATTCATCAGTTTTATCTATGAGGGAAGTGGGGATTCAAAAGGTCTTAAAAATATATCTATTTTATGATAGACGTTCTGTTAAAGACCCAGTGGCAGCAATTATTAGCGTTCCTGATGGTGGTCTGATTTGTTTGTGCATCTTCAGTAACAAATCAATTATCAGTATAACAGTATAACAGGAATTCCATTCTCATATATCTGAATTCTTCACCTGTCATCCTTTCTTTTTAACTTTTACTAATCTTTCCCTTATTCAGTTTTGATAGCATTTACTCTCGTTCAACTGATTCACTGCTTTTTAATCATAGTCTTCAAAGTTTAGTATCACAACATTTACTCCTTTGTCAGCCTTTATGATAATAGATTCATCCAACTGCCGTGTTTATCAAATCTGACCATCTTCTGATGTCAGATTATCAATTCTGTTAATTTTCCAGGATTTCTGAATATCAGGAATCACAAAGTTATGAAAGATGTGAAGGTTATCATCATTAGGTAATTTAGGTACAAAGATAGGTTGCAGGTTAAGTCTATAGCCATAGAATGAATGACATCAATGTCCAAGTCATTAACTATCTTCCCAGTATCAACTTTCTCCTGATTATCCAGTGTTACCAAAGTTTGTATATTAATTAATTTCTGTACTGTTGTATCTGTCTACACTAATAACAGCTTAGTTGAAGAACCCCTGTACGATGCAGGCACTGCGCCGTCATCGAGCCACACTGTCTGTCATCATCCAGCCATGCTGGCTGTAAATCACTTTCGCCGGGCATCTGCTGCGTTGGTGCTGAAGGCCAATGCGTCTTTTTCGATTGGCGCAAAGTCACTGCTGTGTTGACATCAATGTAGGTAAAACCGCAGAAACCCACTTCTAAGGCCCGGGACTGGAGGGAGCACCTTAGGCAAGGGTAGGACTCACATATGGCAGAGTCCAGCAGCACTAGGAGAATTGCAGGAAGTATTTATGGCCCTGAGACTTCAGAAAACAAGAGGCAGACCTTGGGGTCACTCTGGGTTCAATGAGATGGGTTGAGCCCTTGTCCTCAGCAGAGCAGAGATCAGCAGGCAGCAAAGGCAGCCCAGCAGTGAAGCAGTTCCTTGGAACAGTCAGTCAAGTCAAGTCATAAGCTTTTATTCGATTTGAAAATACAAATCACACAAGCATGGACATATAAACAATTAATTGCATACACGATTAATCTAAAAACATAGTGACTCAAATGATCTCAGAGATATTTCATAAAAGAAGGAAACATATAATAGCATACACTGGGCAACAATACATGATTAAAAATATAATATAGAGTAAAAAGCTAAAAGCTAAAAAGGGTCATGCATGTACAGACAGGAATAAAGATAATTATCACACAAAATACTTTTCCTGGCAGCTGTACATTTGAGCGTTGTTTCAATAGGGCTAGAGCAAAATACAGTACAAAAAGGGAAAGGTAGAGGGACCATACATTTACAGACAATGGGCATAATGCGAGATTAAATACAATATGCTGTTAAAAAGGAAAATATGTACAGACAGGAGTGTATATAATTATGGCAGCACTATACACTTCCTGGCAGCTGTACATTTCAGGATAAAAGTGGCAACAGAAAAATAAAATATCCACATTCTCTAGGGAAGATAATAACTCTAGAGCATTCTTAAATGATCGAATATTGTATTTTATAAAAATAGGTTTTAGGTACCTTATTCTTAAAAAGTGATAGAATTTACAGAAAAAGTCAAAAATGACAGCAGCTTTGGCGTGAGGTGTTGTCGCATGGACAGAGAGTCTCAGATCTTATTTTCTGTACTGGGAAGGCGACAAGGTGATGTGCAATACCCAACCTAACTCGGGTTAGTACAAACTGATGAGAGGGTCGAGAGACATTCGAAAGGTAGGCTTGAAACCCCAGAGTTAAATTTAATTCTTTATAGAACTTCACGATGGCTAACTTGCCATACACCTTATCTCGCCCTTTCGTTTTAAAGTTTAAAAATGTTTGTTTGATTTCTTTTTTGGGGATTGCAACCGCCAATTCGGGGTCAAGGAGAACATCAATTTCGAATAGGGTTTTATACCAGTAGTGAATGTATTTCAGCCACTCAATACGAAGTGAGTAATCCAGGCCTATACAGTCAAGAATAATTTCTTGAGTGAATCGAGTTTCTGTCTTAGCCCAAATAGAACGCCACAATAAGAGTGGCCGAACGGCTGCTAAGTCAGAAATGAACTTGATCCCCACCTCATCATGGATTAGTTGGACAGAGGCGGATGGGGGGAGACATAACAGTCTTTTTAGAAACTTATTTTCATCCTTTTGGAGCGATGGGCCCTCAGTATGACCCCACACACCCGCCCCGTACAATGCAGAGGAAACACAACGTATGTTATATATGTTAATCATATCTAAAATACTTCTCGATCCGAGCTTGGATGCAAAGCGGAAAATACTACTAGTGGTTCGCAACATTTTCATCCTGATATTATCAAACTCGGGTATCCATGACCCGTCATTGGCGTAGGTAATTCCCAGATAGCAAAATGATTTTACCTGTGTCATCTTGTCGCTATCTAAGAAAAAGCTGGACTTCAGTTTGTTAGTGGACTGCCCACACTGCATTACATACGTCTTAGATTTGTTCACGCAGAGCCTTCTGTTTTGGATAAACAGCATAAATCTGTCAATTAGTCGCTGTAAACCAATCTGGGTACGAGATAAAAGAACAGCGTCGTCCGTATATAGTAATATTGGGACGGGTTTGCCTCCAATCAGGGGGGCATCTGCTGGGGTATCAACCAAGATGCGATCAATATAATTAATAAAAAGGGAAAATAAAAGGGGGGCCAACACGCATCCCTGGCGAATGCCCCGTGAGACTTTGAGAAACGGCGTACATTCGCCTAGGGTGCCATAACGAACTTTACAGGAAAGTCTCTCATAGAGCCTGGCCAAAAAGTGGACTATTTCCTTTGGTGCCCCTGACTCAAGTAAAACCTTCCAAAGAATGGCATGATCAACTAAATCAAACGCGCTGCTCAAGTCAGCAAAACATAAAAAAAGATTGCCCTTTTTTGCTACAGTATATTTCTTTAAAATAAGGTCCAAATTTACACATTGCTTCAGGGTGTCCATACCTTTCCTGAAGCCGTATTGCACTTTTGTTAAAATATTCATATCGGTAGCCCAAGTTTCTAATCTTTTGAGCAGAATTCTGCTCATGACCTTTACTGAGGCGTCCAACAAGGAGATCGGATGGTAATTTGAAGCCTCAGATTTACTCCCTTTTTTAAATAGGGGGATAATAACTGATTGACCCCAGGAGGGAGGGATATTACCTTCTACTGCACAGTTAAAAGTCCTCACCAGGATAGGAACCCACAAGTTAGGTTCAGCTTTTAGTAGATCAATGGGGACCCCATCGGGGCCCGGGGCCTTCCCCCCCTTGCTATTAGAAAGCCCTTCGTGTCCCTCTTCCAGGGTTATTTCCAAGGGTAAGGGTATCCAGGAGGAGGGCTCAGTAGCTGGTGAAGTTAGGGATATCCCTTCAGGATTAAAAATATTAGTAAAATGGGTAATCCACTCCTCACAACCAACATAAGAAGTTATTTCCGGGATTCCTTCAGTATTCAGAAAGGGACTATTAATTGTTTCCCAGTAAAGTTTGCAGTTTTTGGTCTCTGCTGCTTCCTTCAACTTGTCCCATGCTTCACTTTGTAAATCCTTTTTTCTGTTAGAAATTGCCAATTTATAATTAACCCTTAATTGTTTTATTCTATTGCTGTCTCGGGGTTTAATACCTAGGGCTTTCTTCAATTCCCGTAGAGCTACTGTACAGGATTTGTCAAACCAGCCTAGTTTTACAACTCTTTTAGATGAAGGTTTCCTAGTAAAAATAGCATCAATGATAGTATTAAGCCTGATAAATTGTGATAACAGGAAATCAGGATCAATATCATTTTTTAGGCAATAACTGATTTCAGTTTTGCAACTGTCTATAACCTCCCTTTGTTTAGCCATGGAGTTGGTTCCTGTCCATTTAATCCTCGGACCGTTTGGTCTAATCGGAGCTATATCAGTGGAACAGGTTTCTCCAGTCACTATATTTGCACCCCGTCCCGGTAGGGTAACGCAGATGCTATTATGATCACTTAGACTTTCCTCTCTAATACATAGATTTAGGAAGTCTCCGTTGCTGGAATACAAGATATGATCAATAAAAGTCCCAGCATCCCTCCCTGTGAAGGTGGGGCAAATAACATTCAGACTGTTTTTATTACAATTTAGCAGGTTTAAATCTAGTTTAATTAACAGTTTATTTAGAATGGAGCCATAATGGCAATGTGGGAAATGAAGAAAATCCTCACTTTCATCCAAACCCCCCCTGGGATTAACCGTCTCTGTACCAAAACCACATGGATTCCCTTTTAAGGCTGTAGGTTAAAATCCCCTGCCCATAGGATATCAGCCCTTCTATTTGAGATGCCCAAAACCTTTACAATTTCCTTTTCCAAAGGGAATAAAATATTCCCTCTGGTTACATCAAAGATATTATTATAGAAGTTAACAAGGACCAAATCGTTTCCCTTACCACATTCGACCCTTACTACCTGGCTGTGAGGACCCACATTTGTGCTGCTTTTGATTTTGTAATTACACAACTTGTTGGACAATAGTATCAGAAGGCCCCCCTTAGCCCTACCTGAACTGGATTTGGTGGCATTAAGGCAATGAGATGAATACCCCTCTATATTTATTTGCTCCTGGCACCAGGTTTCTTGGAGGTGGATTATATCAAATCCTTCCCCTATAAAACTAGGCCAGAAGGGGGTGTCTAGTTTCCCTGCAATTCCGGCAATGTTCCAGGAGATGAGGGCAAGGCCAGCGTGCTCGGTTGAACCATTAGCGACAAACTCTGACTGAGAGGCCTGAGCTATAAGCAGGGTATCTGCCTTGGCACTCTCACATGGGACAATCTTCAGGACACAGGGATCCACACACACTTCTTTGATGATGCATGAAACATCACTTTGAAGGTGCCCAACTACAGGACTACAAGTAGGAGTCTGGGTGTTATTGGGATAGGGTTTGAGAGGGGTAGTTTGTGAGGGGCTACCTTCCTGTGCAGAGATCTTCCGTATGACAGCATGTCCTCTAGGGGGTACGCAATCAATAGTAGAGACTGCTCGTTCGCTGACGTGGACATGTTGCATACGTGGATCCATCCCTAACTGCCTATTGTCAGACTGATTTAATGGTGGTAATGCATAATGTCAATGTCAATCAACCATCTCGAGGCAATCAAATCTGTTATTGGTATGAATGCCTTGCCACCCATCGCCCAAAGGTTGTCCTCTATTAGAGTACCAGGGGCGAGGTACCCACTCCTTACTCCTGTGCTTCTGGGTCAGCCACGGGCCTCCAAAATTCCAGGGATGTTCAGGGGGTATGACCCAATTAGGTGGTGGTATTGGGTGATGATAATTGAATGTGGGGGGATAGAAAAAGGAGAGTCGATGGGTGTCAATTCCCCCTCTCTTCTCCAGGTCTGGCCATGAACAGATATGATTCACGGTGGACATATCCTCGCATGTAATGATAACACAATCCCCCTGAATACTCTTAGGGCTCGTCCCTACCCATGGTACTCTACGTACAGATGATATCCTACTGGTGTTTGGAGGCTGTAATGGCCTATTAATACTGAGCCATTGGAGGATTTTATTCAAAAGAGACCAGGGAGGTTCATCTGTTCCTGCTGTGAGTTCGGGTACTCCTGTTAAAATCACAGTAAATGGGGATACCTCAGGTGCTAGATGAACTGGGCGTTTGGGTCTAGATCTCTTTTTGCCTTCTGGGGGTTGGGTTTGGGTTTTTGGAGGCATGGGGAGTGCAGTTTTGGGTGGCTCTGAAGACACATTGGCCGTGGTATGATTGGCAGCTGTTGCTGGGGCTGGTGGAGGGGGAACAGAAGAAATCTGCTGGCTAGGTACAGATGACTGAGCTGGAGATTTTACTTTGGGCTTAGATTTAGCACAATTTTTTGAAACTGGCGGTATAGGTGTTGAAGGCTCTATTGTTTTAGACTGGGCCTTATTCGTAACAGGCGGTCTATCCGAGTTAGATGGTGGACCCCCAGAATTGACCGCTGTCGATACCCCACCAGGTTTATTATTTGCCTCCCTGGTCTGGTTGGGTAATTTAACGAGGAGTGTGGCAAGTTGCTTTTCTATTGCCATAATGCTCCGTTCCAGCGGTTGGAGATGGTATTTTAATAAATCCCTAAATCTAGCAAAGAGCTGCGAGGAGTCACAAGCAGTCAAACTGACACCACCCTTTTGAATATTGTCCAATATTGGACATTGTAAGTTTGATGAAGGGGGTGGTGCAGAGTTATTACCAGGGGGGGCGTTATTGATAGGTGCCGCTATGTGCCCTTTCTTTTTGTTGTTTTTGGGACGTTGTTTGGTGTTATTACCCTTATTCAGGGGTTCTAGCTGCTTTGGGACAGCACCTTCTCTCACCCCCTTGAGCCGGGTTGTTTGTACAGGATCTTCAGTCAGAATCAGCTCAAGGTTCGGAGTAGTCTCAAGGCTCCCTATCGAATCCAATACCAACGACAAGTTGGTAGCAGACAAATCCACAGCATTTGGAATGGAGTGGACTTGAGCTGTTGCATCAGATTGTATTAAGATAGGAATAGGAGAAGCTGATGGAAGCGGGGTTAGTGCCGCTGCTATGAGGCCCATTGAAGATCTCCTGGTGATCGCAAGGTCCTGGGATACCCTGCGTTCTAATATGGAAATGTTTTCGTTGATAGCCTCAGTAGTTGTTAAAATAAACTTATCAATAGGACCTGTAAACAAGGCAGTTTTAAGTGCAGTCTTGCTTCTGGAGCCCCTTGTCGAAGTCATTGTTATAAAGTTCAAATATCGATTGTCAATACCTTTAACAGATGTGGGCAGCGTCTGGATAGTAGGAACCAAGGGGGGTGGCCCAGCCCAGCCTGGATCAGTCTGGAACGGGCTGAAACGGGCCCGCCCTTGGCCCGGGCTTCGCCCGGCGTCCCGCGAGACGGTGAGGATGCTGCTTTTGAGCGCCTCCTGGCGCTAGCAAGTGACGCGGCAGAGCGCTGGGGCTTCTGGGGGTTGTGGTGCAGTCTGCGCTCGTCTCCGCTCGGCGGCCCCGCTCAGATGTCAGGAGAGCGAAGGGCGGCGGGCGACAAGCGGTAAGGCGTCCACAGGTGAAGCACTTGACCCCAGGCACTGGACAGACAAATAATGGCAGCAGGTCAGCAAGCAGAAAAGGTTTCCCCCACTCGATCGTGAGGATGCTGCTTTTGAGCGCCTCCTGGCGCTAGCAAGTGACGCGGCAGGGCGCTGGGGCTTCTGGGGGTTGTGGTGCAGTCCGCGCTCGTCTCCGCTCGGCGGCCCCGCTCAGATGTCAGGAGAGCGAAGGGCGGCGGGAGACAAGCGGTAAGGCGTCCACAGGTGAAGCACTTGACCCCAGGCACTGGACAGACAAATAATGGCAGCAGGTCAGCAAGCAGAAAAGGTTTCCCCCACTCGATCGTGAGGATGCTGCTTTTGAGCGCCTCCTGGCGCTAGCAAGTGACGCGGCAGGGCGCTGGGGCTTCTGGGGGTTGTGGTGCAGTCCGCGCTCGTCTCCGCTCGGCGGCCCCGCTCAGATGTCAGGAGAGCGAAGGGCGGCGGGAGACAAGCGGTAAGGCGTCCACAGGTGAAGCACTTGACCCCAGGCACTGGACAGACAAATAATGGCAGCAGGTCAGCAAGCAGAAAAGGTTTCCCCCACTCGATCGTGAGGATGCTGCTTTTGAGCGCCTCCTGGCGCTAGCAAGTGACGCGGCAGGGCGCTGGGGCTTTTGGGGGTTGTGGTGCAGTCCGCGCTCGTCTCCGCTCGGCGGCCCCGCTCAGATGTCAGGAGAGCGAAGGGCGGCGGGAGACAAGCGGTAAGGCGTCCACAGGTGAAGCACTTGACCCCAGGCACTGGACAGACAAATAATGGCAGCAGGTCAGCAAGCAGAAAAGGTTTCCCCCACTCGATCGTGAGGATGCTGCTTTTGAGCGCCTCCTGGCGCTAGCAAGTGACGCGGCAGGGCGCTGGGGCTTCTGGGGGTTGTGGTGCAGTCCGCGCTCGTCTCCGCTCGGCGGCCCCGCTCAGATGTCAGGAGAGCGAAGGGCGGCGGGAGACAAGCGGTAAGGCGTCCACAGGTGAAGCACTTGACCCCAGGCACTGGACAGACAAATAATGGCAGCAGGTCAGCAAGCAGAAAAGGCAATCTTTGTAGCACAGCAGTCCTTACTTATGGCAGGGTTCTTCCCAGGTCCAGGAGTGTACTGTCTTGGTAGAGTCTGAGCCCCAGTACTTATACCCAAATGTGCCTTTGAAGGGGGGGTTGACTTTAAAGCAGCACCTTGAAGTGCATAGGTCCTCTTTCATCTCAGCCCTGTCTGCCAGGCTACCTGTGGGGGCTAATTAGCTCTCTGTGTGGGACATAGGACACTGCCTATTCAGATGTGTCAGCTCCCACTCTCCTTTCCTAACCAGGAAGGTTATCAGAACGCAGAGGAAAATAGATGAATTCTCTGTCACACCCATCCTTTCTGTGTGATGTCTACAGAGAATGCACGCAGTGTAGCTGTCACTCAGTCCAGACTTGTATTGGAGACAGGATGCACAGCACATAGAACAGTAACAGCAGAGAAATGTTCACTTTCTATAAGTGGCATTTCTAAAATAGTAATGTTAAATCCAGCTTTACCATTAAAGATGATTTATCATTTCCATTACAAAGATATGAAACATGATGTAACTACTCCTTTCTAATCAGGAATTACAGCTTAAAAGAGTTTTAATGAATCCCAATGGAAGCCTATGAGAGGAGTAGGCCTTGCAATAGTGAAAAATGAATTTAGCTGTTTGTCACTATCAGGACATGTAAAACTTAGAAGTACATGTCCTACCTTTTACTTACACAGCACCCTGCCATTAGAACAACCTAGGACCTACCTTAGGGGTGACCTATGTGTAAAAAGTGGATTTTAAGGCTTGGGAAGTGGTTTTAAATGGCAAGTCAAAGAGGGAGTAAACTGCACACCCAGGCCTTGCCATGGCAGGTTTGAAAGGCTACTTGTGTGGGTAGCACAACCAGTGCTGTAGCCCACTAGTAGAATTTGGAATACAGGTCCTAGTTATATGGTATACAACTTTACAAGGCAATTATAAGTAACCTAAATATGCCAATCCGGTATATACCTATGTCACCATGTTTAGGGGAGAAGCACATGCACTTTAGCGCTGGTCAGCAGTGGTAAAAGTGCTCAGAGTCAGAGAGGGCCATTTTCCAACAAGCACTTACTAAGCATTAAATCAGACAATTCCTCATATTTCAAAAAGTGTTTATATGTTTGTAAATAAAATTGTTGCTGCACATTCTTCTGGCACTTGATTGTCAAAGTGTTCATAACAAATTGGTTAATCACTGGTATGTGCTCCATCAAACTAGAAACGTAGAAGTGCAAAAAAGAAAAAACAAGGAAACAGGTCATCTCCATTTATGCAGTCAGATATCCCTGTATCCACCAGAACCACCCCACCCTGTTCCGATTAAGGAAAGAGCACAAAACCACGTCTGTAAATAATACATGAGGGGCAGAGTCAAGATGACAGAGGATTAGGGTATACTTGTCTCCCCTCCACCTGGAAATCTTAAAAATGACGTATTTCTCCTGAGTAAATGTATACCGGCGAGGACTCAACAATTCAGATGAGCACTGGGTGATTGCAGCAGGATTGCCAAAGCCTCCAATACCAGTGTATTAAGAATTTCCAGAAAATAAATTGGAAGTAGACAGCCAAACCCTAAAAGTGGTAGCCATGCCTGAGTTGCATCAGCCCAGCTGAAAATCAGGGTCCAGCTTCACCATAACAAAACCCAAGTGAAGAAGCAGCAGTTGAAAAGTAAGAAATAACCAAAAGTAAGATAGAACTTCCAAAGGCTTCTGCTGATGGTTTGTCTGGCAGGGACATAAAGAGTAGGTGAACTGTTTATGCAGCACAGAACTGAGAGAGACAGGGGGAGTTCCTTACAGTGGCCCTCACTCATGGAAGAGGTGTGATGCAGCGGCCAGGGTGACTGACTCCGGAACCCGGGGACTCGCGGTTTGATCCCCGGTTCCAGCGACAGATCAGCCCAGCACCATGTGACTCTGGGCAATAGCTCGCTTAATCTTCCCGACGGCCACCAGCACCTTGACACCTTTGGGTAATTGTTCGCGCTTTACAAACACTGGACCTTTACATTTACTTGAATTGGGATGTTTTGGCACAGTGAAAGGATGGTGGACAGCCAGGGAAGATGAGAAAAGGCACAGCTTTGCAATATGTACAAGAACTGTGTCTGTGAAGTAAGTCAGTGAGTGCTGAAGATGAGTAGACCAGGTGTTTTACATCCTGAGGACAGAGAATAGATCACAGAGCCTCCAGGCTAGTTAAATAAAGTCTTGGTTAGAACAGCAGGGGCCAATACAGGCCAAACTGAAAAAGCAGGAGCTCTACCTGAATCTTGATAAGCTTCACCCTGGCCTCAAATTCTAATAGATGTGATCAAGCACTAGCACTCCAGGACCATTAGGGACAAAGCTTGCAAGGAGAGCAGCTGTACTGATCAGGAGACACAACCAACTCAGTCCCACAGACAAAGCGGGAATCAGGATGAGATTCACAGAATTAGATAGGAATGCAATGGATGAATTGACCCTGCTTACAGGCAGGTCGCTCCCCTCGCCGCGGTACTGCCACGATTGTACTGGTGTCTTTTTTAATTCTGCTGCACTGCTTTGACTGTACTTGTCTTGTTGTTGCTTGCCTAATTCCCTTTTCCCCCATGCTAGTTTCTGTGCCCTGCTTGCCTTCTGTTTTCCCCCGCTGTCTGTCACCCTTTTTACCCGCTCTTCCTGCCGCTGCGGCCCTGCGGCCCTGCCCCCTGCTCGCCCATTCGACACCCCGCTCCCGCCTCCCAGCTGCTCCTCCCTCCCAACTGCCCCGTCCGCGCCCCGCGCCAGATCCCCTGGGCCCGCAACCGCCACGACATCCGACACCGCTACGATGCCAGCACCCTCCAGGCACTCAACACCGGACAATCACACACCTGCTCCCTGACCGACCCGAAGCGCAGCCACGGACCTTTCACCTGCCGGGACTGCAGCTTCACCAGCATCCGTCCCGCCAAGCCGCTGACCAGGAAAGAACCCAACTACCTCAGATGCATCCTCCTCAACACCCGCTCCGCCGGCAAACACGCTGTTGAGCTCTGGGACCTACTCGACTCAACCTCCCCAAACGTCGCCTTCCTGACGGAGACCTGGCTGAACCCCGCCTCGGCACCCAACATCGCCATAGCCGTCCCGGAAGGCTTCAAGATCACCCGCAGGGACCGCACCAACGGAGTAGGAGGAGTAATCGCCATCGTCCACAGGAACAGCCTCAAAGTCTCGACCAACACCGACGACATCCTCAGCACCACCGAACACCTGCACTTCCAGATCCACACCGACCCCAATACCACCCTCAGAGGAACCCTTGTCTACAGACCCCCCAGACCTCGACCACAGTTCAGCAACTCCATCGCCGACTTCGTCAGCATACACGCCCTCGCCTCCACGGACTACATCCTCCTCAGTGACCTGAACTACCACCTCAAGAACAACAACACCAACTCCGCCATCCTGATCAGCAGCCTAGCCAACCTCGGACTCAGAGAACTCGTCACAACACCCACCCACTCTGCCGGCCACACGCTTGAACCCATCTTCTCCGCAAGCCCCCACGTCTCCTTCAACCACACCACCGAACTCCACTGGAGCGACCACCGCTGCGTTCCCTTCACCTTCAAGAAGCCCACCAGGCACCACCGCACCAAACAGATGCCTCGCTGCTTCGGGAGCAAAGTCACCGAAGACCAGCTAACCACCACCCTCGCCCAAAGCCCACCCGCCGACCCCGACACAGCCTCCTGCAACCTCAATCAGTGGATCGACGACTGCCCCAACACCGTCACCCCGTTCAAGAAGCCCTCCAACAGTCACACCAGCAAGAAAGCCAGCGTGTTCACTCAAGGCCTCTAAACAAACCTCCCGAAAACTGGAGAAGAACTGGCTCCGTAAAGGAACACTGGGCAGCTACGAAGCCCACTAGAAGGCCACCCGCAGACACCATCAGATCTGCCAAAAGGGCCTCCTTCAAAGACCGCCTAGACAACAACGCACACAACAGCAAAGAGCTCTTCAACATCGTGAAGTATCTTTCCAACCCCACCTCCAACACCAACGACGTCCCACCATCGCAAGACCTGTGTGACTCACTGGCCACCTTCTTCCACCGCAAGATCTCAGACATCCACGACAGCTTCAACGCCACGACGGCCCCGACAACCACCGAGACCTCCGCCCCCACGTCCACCATCCGCGCCAACCGCCTGCTCTCCTGGACCAACATCACAGACGACGACACCATCAAGATCATGAACATCATCCACTCCGAATCTCCGTCAGACCCATGCCCACACCGCATCTTCAACAAAGCCAGCACAGCCATCGCACCCCATCTCTGGAAAGTCATCAACATCTCCTTTGAGACAGCAAACTTCCCGAAGAGCTGGAAACACGCCGAGATCAACGCCTTACTCAAGAAACCCAAGGCAGACCCCAAAGACCTCAAGAACTTCTGGCCCATCTCCCTGCTCCCGTTCCCAGCGAAGGTCATCGAGAAGACCATCAACAAACAACTGACCCGCTACCTCGAGGAGAACAGCATCCTGGACCCTTCCCAGTTCGGTTCCCCAACAACCACAGCACCGAAACTGCCGCCACCGATGACATAAGGACCCTGCTAGACAACGGAGAAACAGCAGCCCTCATCCTTCTGGACCTGTCAGCTGCCTTCGACAGTCTGCCACAGCACACTACGAACACGCCTTCACGACGCCGGGATCCAAGAGAAGGCCCTAGACTGGACCACCTCCTTCCTCTCCGGCAGAACACAGAGCATCCGCCTTCCCCCCTTCCACTACGAAGCCACTGAGATCATCTGCGGCATACCCCATGTCTCATCCCTCAGCACAAAGCTGTTCAACATCTACATGGCACCACTCGCCCACGTCGCCCGACTGCACGACTTCAACTTCATCTCCTATGCCAACAACACCCAGCTGATCCTCTCCCTCACCAAAGACCACAAAAACCAACCTCCACGAAGGGATGAAGGCCGTCGCCGAATGGATGAGGAACAGCCGACTGAAGCTGAACTCGGACAAGACGGAGGTCCTCATACGCGGATCCATCCCTCCGGCCTGGGACGACTCCTGGTGGCCGACCGCACTGGGAACAGCCCCAATACCCATCGACCACGCACGCAACCAAGGGGTCATCCTCGACTCCACCCTCTCCATGACAAAGCAGGTCAATGCCGTCTCTTCCTCCTGCTTCAACACCCTCTGCAGGCTCCGCAGGATCTACAAGTGTATCCCCACCGAAACGAGAAGAACCGTCACCCAGGCCCTCGTCAGCAGCAGATTGGACTACGGAAACGCCCTCTACGCAGGAGCCTCGGCCAAAGTCCTGAAAAGGCTGCAATGCATCCAGAACGCCTCTGCATGCCTGATCCTCAACATCCCTCACCACAGCCACATCACACCCCGCCTGAGAGACCTGCACTGGTTCCCCATCAAAAAGAGGATAACCTTCAAGCTCGTCACCCATGCACACAAGGCACCCCACAACACCGGACCAGCGTACTTCAACAGACGACTCAGCTTCCACATCACCACCCGCCAGCTCCGCTCCGCCGACCTCACTCTCGCCACAGTCCCCCGCATCGGAAGAGCGACCACCGGCGGCAGATCGTTCTCCCACCTCAACACCAAGACCTGGAACACCCTCCTCACCCACCTACGGCAGACCCAAGACCTGCTGACCTTCAGAAGACTCCTCATGACCTGGCTTTTCGAGCAGTAGCAGCATTCCCCACCCCCAGCGCCTTGAGGCCCTCACGGGTAAGTAGTGCGCTTTACAAATGGTATGATTGATTGATTGATTTTATTGGATACTGGGAAGAGTAAGAGAGACACCACTCTAAAGAAATTGCTGACTAAAACAGTGGCGCAGAAGACAGAAACACAAACTAAGATAAACCACTCCACTTCCAAAGTAGCAAATGTCCCTGCTCCCAGTCCCTGAGAAAGTAATGGATGAAAAAACACCCATCACTAGATCAGTCATGGTGGACCTCTTCTTCAGCCTTTGGGATAATATCTCCTCCCTAAGAACAACAGACAAGGGACCATCATGAGGTTACATGAGATGATTCCGACTTAGGAAATCGGGTCTCCGCTTTAGAAGACACAGGCAATGTATAAGAGAAGGATATTGACGTTCTGATGCACGACCTGCCAACAGTCAAAACATGGATTTACAAGGACATATACAAGATCTCAAGAACTGCTAAAGGTGAAACAACATAGGGATTTGGGGATTGCCACATGACACAGAGGTAAGAGACATTGAAGGGTATGTAAAATGGCACTGTTGATCTATATACTTTTAGTGAGTGACAGAGAACATGTACAACTGTCTCATTGAGACAGGGTTGCGTCTCTCCAGGGATGTGGACTTATGGACATCTTGACCTACATACACTGCTATAAGCAAAAATAATAAATAGCAGAGGCAGCCAGATCTAGAGGGCCCATAGCAAACTAGGAGAACAATTGTTTCTGTTGCTAGAATTCTCAGCAGTCACCTTGCAAAATGTATGACTTTTTCTCACAGTGACAGACTTTCTCTGAGATAAAGGTGTCAGGTACAGTTGAGCCCACCCAATTTGTATCATTTTTCAGTGGGAAGAGCAACTTCACCAACCTTGATAACTATCAAACAGCTGCCAGGTCTCACTGAGGTACGACGAGAACTCAAAAAGTCCATGATCGATTGTCAACGAGATAGTCTCAGGACCTGAGGAAACAGCAGATGGAGAAAAGCATCGAATAACCGCGGGGAGATGAAGCCAAGGACATCAAACATGGCTCAGGCGAAGGCAAAAGAAACATCTAGCATCTAGAAGGCCACCTGGAAAGATGGATACATGAAGGTGATGGACAAGGTATCATCCATATGAGTATATGCCATTGGAAAGTGGGGGGTTAACAGAGATCTTATACAAAGTTAAGGCAGGTTGGTTCTGGCAGCAACATTAGGCTAGTTTATAGGCTGTGGACCCATGCCAGTCTGAGCCTAGGCCAGTTAGATATCGTTTTGATACATTTTTCAGTAAGGGTAAAGTAAAGCTAAAGAAGTTGACTTGTTCAGTTGAATGGAGGGCAAGGAACAGTGAGAGGGTGGAGGAAAACGGCACACTGTAATCCTGATTCTACTGGAACTGTCTGACACTTTCGATATAGTCAACCATGGCATTCTTCTGGACAGGCTATCCTCGATTAGAGTTGGGGCATGGTAGAAAAATTAATGCGGTCTTTTCTATCTAATAGACAACAGGCTTTAGCCCTCCCCCTATTGCTCCGAATATAGGGACATTAAACATGGTGTCCTACAGGGATCCTCAATTAGTCCCATACTATGTAACATCTACATGAGTCCATTGATCCCAATTATAAAATCATATATGATCAACTTAGTCAATTACGCAGCTGACACCCAATTGATCCTTTCATTGGAAAGACATCAAGCACTATCTCTGGACACATTTCATGAATGCATATTAAGAAATGCAACGTGGCTTAAATCCAAAACACTTCAGTTCAACGGTAATAAGACAGAGATCATATGCTGTCCAGCAACCAAAATCCCTTTCCTCCTCCCATCGAACTACTGGCCTATTGAAAAGTCACTGACACCTTCGCGAGACGTTCCTGAACCTGGGTGTTATATTTCATAAGAAGCTTACTCTAGAAGCCCTCGTGAATAAAACGGCAGGAACATGCTTCTCTCTAATCTGAGCCCTTGAATTCTTCCAGTTATTCCTACTTCCTCCAGAGTACTTGTGGTACAAAGTGTAATTCTGAGACGTTTGGACTGCTGTAACGCCCTATTACTAGGAGCCTGGACATATCTAATCAGGAGGCTACCGAGAGTCCAAACGGTGGAAAGCCAAGCTGGCCCTAAATAGATCTAGAAGGTCCTGAAGGAACTCCACTGGCACCCACTGATACAGAGAATAAGGTTCATGGTCCGCTTTATTGTCTATAAGGCTCTTCATGGGGCCGGACCAGCTCCTCGACAAAATAGAATAAACTGGCATGCTCCCATAAGAAATGTATGCTCTTCCTCAGACAACGTGGCCAGTCTACCCAGATTTTTAAAAACCCGACAAGGTGGGAAAGCGTTCACGGTTGAGGCTGTTCTGCTGTCTGGAATGAACACTCAACAGCCCTGAGGATGCCTGATGAGCTAATCCACTTTAGAAAAGGATTAAAACCCTGGCTCTTCCCAAAGGTTTAGAGTGACAGTTAAAATAAAGCATCATTTTAGCAGATGAACTGCAGTCCATGATCAAACCTCTTTGGCACCACATATTTATAGTGGCGTAATACAGCACCAGGATACCCATGGGGTGGCAGTGCGCTTTACAAATGACCAAAATAAATAAATAAGGCGGGTACTGACTGAGAAAGCTGAGGTTAGAATAAATTTGGCAGATACAAGACCATAACATTCAAGAGTTTACTTATTATTCTGCTACGTGTTCAGCCTAAGCAATCCTGGAGTACTTGCTAGGAACACCTCAAATAAGACTAATCTCAGAGATTAGGGCTGTGTCACTGTCATTTATTGCCCCTGTTCTGATGCCATTCCAAAACACCATGAAATGGAAAAACTGTGGAGATTGAGGGATCCAATTTTACAAAATGACCTCAATAAGCGTGAAGTGCATGAGGTCATTAGCCACAACTTGAAAGAGAATGATAATGGGAGTCTTAGCATCAATGTCCTCTGGAATGCCTTTGAGGCAGTTACAAGGGGCACACTCATAGTAGCTTCTGCTAGAATGAAGAAAGAAGGGAGAGACAAAAGGAACTGGAATTAAACCTGATTAAATTAAATCTTTTTGTGACTCGCATCATAATACCACTCCTGCTATGTATAACTGCTAAGCAGGGTCCTCTCAAGAAGAACGGCCTGTTTTTTAACACTCCCCTTTTTAGTTGCAACTTGCATTTTTTAACTATTGAAATTTAGGGTTTATACATTTATTCGAAATACCACCATAAATATTAACCTACATGGACCATGAACGTAGGTGTGAACACCCCCCCCCCCTTGGTCATATCCAGTGTAAGCCGTTATTTCTGGAGCGATGTCATTTTTATTTTATTAAAATTTTTTAAACATATTTTATTGGTTTTATATTCACAAGTTACACAATTCTTAAACATTCACAATCTTCGTGCATCAAGCCTTCCAGTGTCCCTCCCCAGCATATTATATATACACATACCATCCAATGATATTTCACATTCAATACAATCAGGACCTGGCGATCCATATATAGTTGTGCGACTCAACTTAATTCTGCAACCTTAGTCCTCTTGCTAATATTACCCCCACCCCCAATACCTCTCCCTCCCCACCGGTGTGTATTACTTTGAGCAACTTTTTCCAGTCTTATTTCGTGATGTAGCTACTATTCAGAGTTTCCCACAATGTAGCTATAAGGGGCCTATTCCTTCGCCTAATTTCCTCCTCCTACTCTTCTCTGCTTGGTGATCAGATAAATATTGTACTAGTGTCTCCCATGCGTTTGCAGATTCTAGTGCCTTCTCATTATTCAGACGTCTCGCCTGCTGATATCTAAGAACACTCTCGCCACCAGCCCACTTTAGTAGCTCAGCCTTCCATCTCTTGCTGTTAGGGCCTTCTTTCGATTTCCAATGTTTTTTTATTTCCCTTTTGGCTAGCAGTAACCCCATATCCACAAATTTGCTTGTCACCTTGGTCTTGGATGTAAGAGGGAACCAATGCAGTATGCATGTTGCTATGTCAAAAGTTAAGTGTCGCTTCGTGACCACTTTCAGTATGATTCCCACTTCTTCCCAGTAGTCCCCCAGCTTAGGGCACTCCCACAGCATGTGTTCCAGCTCTACACCTTCGCTCGTGCACCGAGGGCATGCTGCATCTTCCACTTTCAAATACTTCCTGATCCTACCCGGTGTCAAATATGCCCTGTGTAATATAAAGAAATGCACCAATTGAAATCTTGCATTCCTCGTGATTTTCCAAGCCCTACGCATTATCTGTTCCCATGCTTTCTCCGGTATAGGCTTCCCGATGCCTGCCTCCCATTTTAACCTCAAAGCGTCCAGGGGCGCCAATCCTTCATTCAGCATTCTGAAATACAGACACATGACCGCCTTAAAGGTCCCAGCCGCCATCATTACATATTGGCATGCCATTGTTGTTTTGGGTTCTGTGAGCCCTTCCCTCCACTGTGTCGGTAGTGCATAAGCTAGCGCAGCGTGTAATAGAAATCCTCCCCCAGGTAGATCATACCTCTCCTGTAATGCCTGGTAAGACAATAACTCCCCGTCCTCATACAAATCCCCAAGTACCTGAATCCCCGCCTGCTCCCAGTCCATCAAGGACGTCCAATCGCCTCTGTGGGGTAATGCTGTGGCCATCCCCAACGGGATTTCGGGAGCATAGGGATGGTGCACTCCTGCCCCACGTTGAGTACGATTCCAGCACAGTCTCAATGTCTTTTCTTCCATGGAGAGATCTTTAAGATACAGCTTTTGTTGCATAACTATAAAGGATAAAACGTGCCGTGGAATCCCCTTGCCTCTCAGATTCTCTGGGCCCCTAAATTCCCTTGCCACTGCTTGTGTCATTACCTGTAACTGAGCCACCAAATAGTACAGCTCAAAATCGGGGACCGCTAGCCCACCCTCCGCCTTTGGTCCTATCAGTGTTACCTGGGCCACTCTCCTTCTGCCAGACCCCCATAGGAATGCTACAATCAAGGATTTCAAGGACTTAAAGATCGAGCACGGTATCCAAACAGATAATGTTCTAAAAAAATATAACAACCTAGGCAGGGCCACCATTTTTAGCAAAGCTCTCCGTCCCATCACCAACAACGGGAGAGTAGCCCAAAAGGCCATGCCACCTTTCAAAGCTCTCACACATCTCCCCACGTTCCCTTCCAGCATGGCATTGGCTCCATGATAAATATGTACACCGAGATACGCCAAGCAGACAGGCTCCCAGCGCACTTCCCTGGACATGATGGGCAGTAACTCATCAGGTTTCACCGGAAATAGACATGTTTTAGCCCAGTTCACCCATAGTCCTGAAACATCTCCAAACTCCGACAACAGGTTCGCTGCTCCCTCCAGTGCACCTCCCTTATGCGGAACATCAGTAGATCATCCGCATATAGCGAAATATACTGCCTAACTCCTCTGTACCCCAAGCCCTCTTAACTCTGTCCCAATCTGGCTCTTGCCGCCAACGGCTCTATTGCCTGAGCGAACAATAATGGGGAGAGCGAGCATCCCTGTCTCGTCCCGCGTGCCACTCGGTATTGGGGTGATATCAATGCTCCTACCATCACCCTGGCCACCGCGGAAGTGTACAGCACCTTGGTCCAGTCTACAAATTCATCTCCTAATCCAAAGTGTCCTAGTGTCTTATATAAGTACAACCATTCCAAACTATCAAAGGCTTTCTCTATGTCCACTGAAAGCACGGTTGGTTTCGGTGCGCCAGGTTGATCCTCTTCTAAAATACTCACTAATCTCCTCACATTAGTGGCAGTGTTCCTAGTCGGGATAAATGCTGCAAGAGCTGAGTAGCCAATATCCTACTCAAGATCTTGTAATCAGTAGTCAACATTGATAATGGTCGGTAGGCGGCCGTGTCTGTCCCCACCCGCCCAGGTTTTAACAATGGGATAACAAGCGCCTCCCTCATTGACCCGGGGAGTTGACCTAGATCTTTCGCCTCCCTATAGACCTCTAGCAACATTGGGGCCAATAAGTCCATATGCTGCAAATAGAACTCTACAGGCAATCCATCTACGCCCGGCGTCTTATTGCGGGCCATGTGCTTGATATCGCTCCTAATTTCTTCCAGCGTTATCTCTCGGCCCAAGCTTTTCACTTGTTCCTCTTCCAACCTAGGAAGGAGCATCCCATCTAGAAAGGAGTCAATTTCGGAGTCCCCTGCCACCAATGATCTTTCATATAATGCCTCCAAGAAACAGTCCAGAATTTCGGGCTGGGTAAACACAGCACCACCATCCCGGTCCGTCAGTGCCAAGATTGGCGAACCCCGCGTCGCGGGGCTGGCCAGCCAAGCCAACAACGTCCCTGCCTTGTCCCCCTCAGCATGTACTTTCGTAATATAAGTTTTATAATCAAAGCAATGTAGTCTCTCTATCTCCACCGCCACTGCTTCCTTAGCTGCAACTACTTCTGCCTGCACTTCAGGATGCCCAGGTCTTGCTAATTCGGCCTTCCTCAAACTGCTTTCAGCCCGGTCCACGTCCTGTAGTAGTACCTTCCTTACTCCTACATGTTTACCAATGCAGAGCCCCCGTATTACCACCTTAGCACCTTGGCTGCTTGAGATATTCCTCTCCTGTGCTGGGCCCTAATAGAAATGGGTGTGGTCATGACGAGCTCAGCTCGTCATGAGCACACGAGCACTGTGCCTCATTACGAGCTGAGCTCGTCATGAGCACCGAAGGGGTTAAAGGCGTCCCATTCCATTGCTCTTGTAGACGCCATACCTGCATTCTCTTTAGAATAATGTGTTATCCCCTCTCCTACCTCCCTCTGAAAAACCGGGGCATCTAATGTTTCAGGATGTAGCCTCCAAGTGGGGATGTCGGACTTCGCCGTCATCCAGTGCATAGTAAACATCAATGGATTATGATCAGACAGAGTCCTAGTGAGATATTCAGTGTGCGTGATGGAAGGCACTATCAATGTGGAGCATAAGACTGCATCCAATCGAACATGCAGGTCGTGCATCGCAGAAAAGTATGACTAATCCCGGACTCGTGGGTGGTGTGTCCGCCATAAGTCCACTAAGTTCCATCTGTTTTGCCACTCCAGTCTACATTTGGACAGGGGAGTCCGCCAGAGGGGGGTGCGACCTGTCTTGTGACACATCCACTATGGAGTTTAAATCCCCTTCCAATACTACTGAGCCTGTAAAGTAATGTGCCTGATAAGCGTTTTAAGAAGCGCGCTTGGTCAATATTTGGTGCGTATACACTACACAGCGCCTTATCTCTAACTTGCAGTCGCCTCTCCACTGCTACAAATCTGCCTTCAGGGTCAATAGTTTGTTTCGTGACCTGAAAAAGAACCCCCGCCCTTATCCAAATCAATGCCCCCAGTGCAAACGTAGAGTATGTTATGCTAAAAACCTGTCCTCTCCACCTTCGCTGCAATGCCAGATCCTCCGCCTTGGTAAGGTGAGTTTCCTGAAGCAGTGCTATATGTATTTCTCTCCTGACTAAATATGCATGGATCTTGTGGCGCCTTGTCATTTTGTGGAGACCCCTCACATTCCAGGTGATACAACGTATATCAAGGACCTCCCCCATCACAGTAGAATAATGTTGATATTTCACTTTGTTCCACAGTAAACACACCGGTGACCCCCCTAACCCACCCCTTCTCCCAACTTCCCTGCTCCCCCACCCCCCCAAGAACAGGACCTATAACCAAACTGCTAGTCCCCATCCAAACCACTGTAACAATCAACACACACCTAAGCCCACCAGCAGTCACTGAGGGCATGCCTTATGGGCAATGGGGGGTGCTCAGTGCCAACGGGCAAACGCGTACACTCCGGACCTACCCCCCCTTTGAAACCCAGAATAAACATAACATCCACTTCCTCCCCTGCGCACTATTTTAGTCCTATTGAGCACCCACTAACTGTTCGAGCTTGTCATAGCATAATAGAGGCAGAAGGACCCCCGTGCAGCATCGAACACCATTTTCCCTTCTTTGCAATAGTGTCCACAGGTCCCTTCTCCGTTCTCAACAGGCTCATAATAGCTTCCTAGAATTCAAACCTTTACTCGTTTAGTAGTCCATCTGCCATCGCCGGTGTGACCGGCGGTAACCGTATACTGTCCGCTTCTGAAGTCTCCGTTTCCGAATACTCCCTGTCCTTCTCCGAGTCTGAGCCCTCCGGTGATTGCACAATCCGGTCACCCGACAAAGCAGACACAGCCTCCTGCACTCCTCGCCGCTCCACCTCAGTTTCCGACGTCAATGGCCTCCGTAGGCCCCGCCGCCGGTGCCAAAGTCGCTGTGACTTGCGTACCTGAAGCTCTCCCGCGATCTCTTGGGCCCGTCGTTCTTGACCATCTTTTCCAGCTGTATAAGACTCTAGCCACTTCCTCTGGAGTTTCATAGAAACAGGTCTTGCCATCTAGTATTATTCTCAATTTATCTGGGAACAACAAGGAATACTGAAGACCCTCCACCCTCAGCTCTTTTTTGACTGGCAGGAAGGACGTACGTCGCCGTTGGATCTCAAAAGTATAATCCGGAAACAGATTAACCTTGCTATTTCCGACGTGAAATGGGACATCAGTGCACGCCTTTTGGAGTAGCAGATCCCTGTCCCTAAAGTGCAACAGGCGCGCCACCACCGGTCGAGGGGGGCGCCCCTGATGCAGTGACTTTGCAGGTACTCTATGTGCTCGTTCCAAAGTGTAGAAAGATGATAATCCCTCTGGGGCCACAACCGATTTCAACCAGTTCTCCAGATATTGCACCATATCCGATCCTTCTACTTTTTTAGGCAGGCCCACTACACGGATGTTGTTTTGCTGATTTCTACTTCGGCATCCTCAGCGCGCCTCTCCAACGCCATGTCGAAGGCATCCGTCACTGTTGCTTTCAGCGCAGTCTGTGCTGGCTCTACATCCTTGAGTACCCCTTCCACTTGTTTCACTCTATCTGCCAGCTAAGAGTGGTCCGCCCTTAGTAGGCCAAGGCCCGTTGCCACCTGTGCTATATCTTGTTGCAGGGCAGTGCAGGATTCTGCAATTGCTGCCAAGATTTTCTAAAATTGCTGCTGCATTCCAGGGTCCCTAGGTGCCCCCTGCGCATCTGGCTCAGCTTGACTAGGGGCCTCATTGTCTGAGAGCTGCTGTGCCCGATCTTTCTTCCCCTTTGGCTTCCCTATAGCGTGGTCCTCCAGCTCCCACCCAAGGAGCGATAAGGGTTTGATTAGGTCTTGCTCGCCTAACGAGAGCCATAGTCCGCATCCAGATCATGCAATATCAGGAGTTCGACTTTCCAGGTGGTTCCCTTCACAGCTGTCGATTTGGCCTAGCCCAGGGTCTCAGGGTACCACTATATCTCAACTGTGTCCATGCAAGAGCTCCAATCAGAGGGTCGCAATCACCCCCACTTGGTCCAGCACACACTTGCTCGCCTCTGCCTCTGTGCCCATTACTAGCAACAATGACTCCGTTTCGTGGCCCACAACAGGGGCCCAATCGGTGAGGCGCCATCACCCATGGTCCCGATCAGGACTTGCTCACACCGTCGGTTTGATCATGGGTCAAGATCTAGCTGCCTTGTTCAACACCTTTAGCGCACGTTTCAGTGGCGCGCATCTATTTCTATAGGCGCATCAGAGCCCCCAGTCTCTCAGGCCCTCTTCAGTTTGCCTTATTCGGGAGGTAGGTCAATCGTTCCAGTTTTCCCGCAGGTCCTGCAGAGCCCCACCGCTCCTCCAAGGCCCCACCACAGTCACTCCAGTTCCCAAGTCGTGGCTTTTCTGGGCGTTGCAGAACTAAATGCTGAGCTCCTTTCCCGCCCGGGCCTCCCGCCAGGGGCCAACAGATGATCTCCCACTTGTACTCCATACCTCGCCCCGACTCGCAGGCCGCAGCGTCCCAAGGGCCACGTGCCCGCCTCTGCGGTCCGCGGCTCCGGTTCTCGCCACACCCCACTCACCAGTGCGAGGCCGGAATCCGATGCTCCGTCTTCTGCCCCCTGGCCGTCGCCTTCAACTGCGCCGTCTTTCGCTATCCCGGCTCCACTCAGGGAGAAGCAGGGACCTCCGCACACTCAGCTCCAGCCGTCGCGCCCTCTACTCTGCCGGCTGATTTCGGGCAGGGCTTTCCCAGCACAGGTCAGGCCATCCGCTCACCCTTCTGCCGCGGATCCAGTCCAGTGCACAAGGGGACCTCCGCCGCCTCAATCACCCAGTCTGCCGATCAGTTGGTTCCTCAGTAAGCAAGCGGCAGCGTCCCTCCATTCAGGCTCTGGATCTCTCGCCGCCACCATTTTGTGGGCCCCGCCATCGGCCGTCTCGAGTCGGGTAACCGGCAAGAACTCCCGATTTACGCTCAGTACAGCAACGGAGTCGCGCCAGTGCAGGCCCGCTCCGCTCTCCAACCGTTCGGTGGCATCAGGGGGTCCAAAGCGTCATTTAATTATGATTAATTCAAATTTTCTAGCAGAGCTCAGTGCTCACGCAGCCTTCCTCATCGGCTTCCAAGCCACGCCCCCCTCTGGAGCGCTATCATGACAACACCCTAGCGAGGCTGTTGACTTGTACGTGGCGGTGCTGCATACGATCCGACCCCAAGCCGACCTCAAGAGAGCAACCATAAGGCGATGAAGTCTAACGAGGGAACAAATGTTTACATCCCATCATTATAGGAATACACATAGTGTCATTTTTTAACAATCTTCATTTTAGGTTCTTTAACTACGCCCTAGTGGAGAGGAGTCACTCTAGTATAGAACTAATCAGAAGGTAAGGCCATTCATAATGCTGTTGTAGTGGGACACAGAGGGCAGGTGGTTCTTAGAATTTTGTTGTCTCTATACCCAATCATCTGTGCTCCCCAAGCGTCCCCGTTAGTGCAGCCGATCAGCCTACCACACTATTTAATTGGTTCAAACAGCTGTCAAAGCAATATGGGGGACTCACGAAGAGGAGTACAAGGTAAATCGGAGGGTGAGACATCTTGATGAAGTAATTCAAGGGGGATGGCTTGAATTCTTGCCCGGGTAACTTTGGATGCCTCTGGCTTATCCGTAACCTTAAAACAACACTCTTTTAGAGTGTGACGACAGTGTCCACCACCTCGTAGCAACCCATGTAATAGATAATTCCTACACAACAAGTCAGTCCCTATTCAGGTTACCTTTTAAAGTTTATATATATGTTTGTGATTCAAACCTAACATTTATCTGCCATCACCCAAAGGCACAGTTTGCCACAGATCCACAGTAGGATTTTGAATGCAGTGGTTTAACATTACTATATGCTGGAAGTCCCGGCATGTGTGGGTCATAGTGCATGACCTTTTATGCCCCGCTTGGGCTATGCCAGAGTTCCAAGTGTGTTTTTAAATATGCTACCTACATAACTATATTGCCTCTTCTTCGTTGTATTAAAATAATTTGTCACAAGAAGTGACCACTTCTCTGTAAGTTTGAAGTCAAGCTTACTCCACACGTCTTACTGTGCATGTGTTTGTTTCTTTTGGTCCTGACAAAAGCCATATTGACCCACAGAGGCACTGAGTAAAGATGGCTGAAACATGTTGACCATGATTACAGATACATGAGACTACTGATATCTCAGAGATATCCACCACTCTTTTTAAACTTGCCCAAGACCTCCATTATGAAAACACTCACTGAGGTAGGAGGCCTGTAGGCAGTTTTAAACATCTTTCACTTCACAAACAAACCAGCTCCGCTGTAATCGGGTGGTAAAGCGCGCCCTGGAGGCATTTGGCAACCATGGTGGGAACCCGGTGATGAAGCATGTTACCAGCTAGGTTAATGAGTGAGGGTTCTTTTAAAAAAAAAACTAGGGTTCACCTTTCCCCTTCTTCTTGAGTTAGAGACCCCTCAAGAGTTTGGGTTTGGTAGGCAGGGAGCTTGTTCTTTTTGTTTTGTTGAAATAGAGGCAATACACAAGAGGACAAGTGCATCTAAAGCTTTGAGAATACTCACAGCAGACAGAGCAGAGCCCAAATGAAAAAGAATATGGACAGGGAGCAAACACAGTTGTCCAGATACTAGCTTGTAAATTGAGAGCTAAAGCTGTTAAAGTGTCTCTGCTATCTAAGAACAATATGGATCTTTTATTAAAGATGATGCTGGCATGGCACATTCAGGGATTACTATGTCAGCCCATACAAGGTAGACTGCAATCCCTAAGTGAATTCTACACTACCTTACAAACTCAAATATAGCCAGGCTTTCTGATGCCCCTGCATATACTTTGGAACATCCCATTAAACTAGAAGAGGTGATATCAGGCACAGCTAGACTCTAAATAAATCGCCAGGCCCAAATGGCTACATGTTCATCTTTTAAAAGATGCTTTGCAGCATCCTAGCTCCCTTCCTGACATGCCTGTTTAATTTGTTCACAATTTCTGGGGCAATGACAAACACCATGTTCGAAGCCTTCATAAAAGTGATTCCTAAACTGGGAAAGGATTATACATTATGTGCCTCTTACACACTGATCTATCTTCTAAATGTAGACGTGAGCTGTTTAAGAGAATCCTGGGTTGTGTAGCGCTATCCCAGACGTGGGTAACGTCACCAAATGCACTCAATAAATGAAATTTCAAAACGTTGTTCTGCGTTTGGTATCAATAAAGATTTATTGAAAAAATGTTTTTGGAGTCTTGACGTTATATTCACATCATTAAGTTCATGGAAAAAGTCATTATTCAATTCTTATAATTCATTTGTGGTTTCCCAATGCATTTCCGGCCAAAGGCCCTTCATCAGGGGATTAACTGTACAGTTGATAAAGGATAATACACAAAAATGTATATATGCAGTAATTAATTCTTAATTCAGAAAAGGAGGAATACATTGCTTTGCGCAATACGCGCCGAGAAGTCATTTGACAGGATACAATGGCCTTTTTTAATAAGATCCTAACAACCTGGAGACCCACAGGCCTGGAATCGAAAGACGTTTCTTAAGTCATTATGTAGCTGCCGACACTATGTTATCCGTCTGTATGGAGGGGTCCATCATTGCCACGAATCTGCCCTGTTAAACGTTTTTGCTTAGCACCTGGTTACTGTTATTGTTTTCTACGGCGACAGATGCTTCACTTTAGGAAGTATGGGGAGGGGGGAGTTGGGAGGGGTTGACGAAGGGGAGGCCATTGCCCTCCGATTCTTTTGTTTTGGCTTCCGGTCACCGGCAGACTGCGCGCCACCTCATCCATGCCACATCTTTCCACCCTAGCTACACCGCACCACTTCCCCTGGGACCCGAATGCCCTGGTCCCTTACGCCTCCATATAACCCACTGTCCGGATGCCCACTCCCGGTAGATCCCTTCACGTCCTGTTGTGGAATGTGAATGGCTTGTTGGACCGCATCAAACTTGAGGCGGTCCTCAATTACTCCCAATGTCATGTGCCTGACGTGCTTCTCCTTCAGGAGACTCATCTCCTGGAGATCCGTTGTTCTTTCCTCGCACGGTATGGGTTCGATAGGGTGTGGCACTCAGGTTTTGTGCGGGGCTCCCGGGTGGCCACCTTGACCCGGAGGGGGCTTCCCTTCACCCCTATCTGTGTTAAGACTGACGCGCAGGGTTGCTATATTGCCATATCTGGTAAGCTTGAGGGTAATGTTCTAAATCTGATATCAACGTACATTCCCCCTGCCACACTTCCCTCCACCACCTTACAGAAGTAATTTCCGCCCTGCTCCAAGGTCAAACCGCAATCGGAGGTGACTTTACCGCAGTTATGCAGCCATCACTTGATATAACGGGTGACCCATCTTCTTCGTGTCTCGCCTGCTCTAGGCAGCTATCCGATTGGTCGGCCGCCCTGGGTCTCTGCGACGCTTGGAGGATCTGGAGCACCTGTGCGAGACAGTTCACTCACACCTCTGTGGCCACCACACCAACTCCCAAATTGATTTGGTCCTCCTGCCTGCCACTGATTGCCAACAGGTCTCTGCCATCTCTATTCTCCCCCATGGTATCTCGGATCACTCTGCCATCTCCCTCCGCCTGCGAGACACCGTTGATGGGATGCGTACAGTCTGGCGCATGAACGCTTGGTTATTATGAGACGCAGACTTTAAGGACACTCTTGAAGTTGAACTGCAGCAATACTTCATTTCCAACCAGGGGTCGGTCCCTTCCTCCGCCATAATATGGGAGGCCGGCAAGGCTACTTTACGTGGAATTGCCAGAGGTCTTGTACACGCGAAGCGGGCGGCGCAGAATGAGAGCCCGACCCAACTCGAGGCACGAGCCTTGCAGCTAGAAGTGATCCTTACAGAAACTAATGACGCTCACCTCGCCAGACAGCTTATGGCGCTCCGGGACGAGATCCGTCGGATCTCCATGGAGTCGGCCAAGATCCTATGGCATTCCTCTGTGGCCCGTGTGTATGGACGGGGCGACAAGAATGGAAAATTGCTCTATAACTTGGTCTCTTACCCCAAAGCTAACAGAATTATCCCTGAAGTCCGGGACGCTGACGGGACCCTCCATTGCACCTCCTGGGCCATCGCGCAAGCCTTTACAGGCTCTCAAGCGCAGCTCTACTCTGCCCGGCCCCCCGAGGCCTCCTTGGATGGGCTGCTGGACCTTGCTGGGGTCTGGCTGCCCCGCCTCGCTCAGGCCGAGTCGGCTGACCTGGACCTCCCTCTTACCCCTGAGGAAATTCATGGGGCCATTTCCCTACTGTATTCTGGGAAGACGCCGGGACCGAATGGCTTCTCGCTAGAGTACTATGCGGCTTACCGAGACTTATTGGTGCCCCACCTTGCTGACCTCTTTCAACAAGTGGTCAAGATTGGCACCATTCCCTCCAAGACCGACTTTGCCACTATAATGGTCATTCCTAAGACCCAACCGCCCTCCTCCTCCTGTTCGTACTATTGTACGATTCCTTTAATTATCACGGAAATGTAAATCTTTGCCATAGCCCTAGCCCAACGTCTCCGCCCATTGCTACATCAATTGATTCATCCGGACCAATGTGGCTTCATGCCGGCACGTGGTACTTGGCATTGCAAACGCCGCCTTCACCTTGCCTTGGCCCACCACCACCTCCTCACCCCATATTTGGCCTTGTTGCTCATTGACTTTGAGAAGGCCTTTGACACGGTAGATTGTAGCTACTTGGACGATGTTCTCGCCCTGATAGGTTTTGGCCCCCATTTCAGGCGTCTTATCCGTGTCCTCTACTCTGACCCCAAGGCTAGAGTGTTGAGCAATGGTGCCCTCTCAGAGGCGTTCCTGATTCGAAGGGGCACGCGTCAGGGTTGTCCTCTCTCACCACTCCTCTTCGCCCTAGCGATGGAGCACCTGGCTTACCTCATGTGTAGTGACCCCCAGATTCAGGGATGGTCTTGGGACCCCCACCAGGTGGACAAGATCGCCATGTACGCGGATGATGTTCTGCTCTACTTGGCTGTGCATGAACGGTCCGGCCCGCACTGTCTGGAGGTGCTCCAGGCCTTTGAGAATGTCTCGGGCCAGAGACTCAACCAGAGGAAGTCCACTCAGGTCCCTCTCCATCCCTCGAGGGCTTGCTTCGACTGGCAGTCAACTATCCCCTTGTGGAGGCAATCATTCAAATATCTCAGGATCTGGGTGGCTCTGCTCCCGGAGTTGGAGTGGGCCCTTAACATTATACCCCTGATTGCGAAGGCCAAACAAGACCTCAAACAATTGCAGTCTCTTCCCCTCAACCCCCTTTGCTGGGGGCCCCTTTTTAAAATGATGATTCTCCCCTGTTTCCTCCATATTTCACAGAATGTCACCTTCCACCTTCCAGGAAGTTTGTTTCAAGATTTTGATGGAGTGCCTAACAAGTTCCTGTGGGGAGGAGGGAAATCACGTAGAGCTTTGGCCAGCTGCCGGATTCCTCCTTTCGATGGCAGTGACAAATCTTCATCTCTATTATTTGCCACCAAGCTTATTGTCGTCCATGATTGGTTTACTGGCAGTTGGCCTGACCCGGCTTACCAGACCGAGCTTCTCACCATGGACTTTTCGCAAATCCAAGCCTACTTGTACGGGGCCCCTATTCCACAAACTATTCCACCTTTCACCAGAGCGGTCCTGGTGGTGTGGCGCTCCACCCTGCGCTACACGGGATGGGATAAGAAACGTACCCAACATACACCTCTGTGGAAAGGCACGTGGCTCTGTGGGATAGCGTCCCTTAGGGGCTTTCGGCAGTGGGACCTGATCGGGATTTCCGTGCTTGGAGATTTTTGGGTGGGTGATCATGTCAGGGCCTTCCCCGATCTGCAACAGCGTCACTCCCTGCATACCGACCAATTTTTCAGATACCCCCAACTCCGTCATGCCCTCTTTACACACATTGCTCTGGGCACTTCGCTTCCTGAGTTTAGCCCTCTAGAGGCTCAGGTTATGATGGGAGACTTGGGCGAGGGGGGGTGTCCCGGATATACCGCTCCCTCATGAACAATGGCCCAACCACCTTAGATTCACTACGTGCCCGGTGGGAGGCTTAGGTGGGTTCCCTGGAGGAGGCGGACTGGCGCGATGCCCTTATGGCACCTAAAACCCTGATGACTTCCTCTAAACTGCGCCTCATCCAACTTTATTACCTCCATATGGCTTATCTCACTCCTGCACGCCTGCACAGGGCAGGACTGCGCCCCTCCCCAGAATGCACACGCTGCAGACATGCCCCGGCCGCATTCTATCATATGGTATGGTTATGCCCTGTCCTTGTTCATTTTTTGACGGGTGTGGAGTTGGACCTTACGCAAGTTCTGGGGTGGCAGGTCCCTCACGATCCCATACGCCTTCTTCTGGGGGTTTTTGATGGCTTAGATGGCTCTAGAGCTGACAAGCGTTTTCTGGGCACAGCGGTGGCGGTGGCCAAGCGAGGCATCGCGGCGGCCTGGGCCCAAGCCAAACCCCCTACTGTAAGAAAGTGGCAACCGGGTGTGGATTGGTGCGCGTCTCAAGCAGAACCCCTCTTTGGCCAGGGGATGCCCTGAGAAATTTCAGAAAATATGGGGCAAATAATTGAATCTATTGTCCTAAAATGTGTGCATGCCTCCCTTCTGTGTCACTGTACTGGTTTTTTAAATGACATGACTACCTTGCACTTTTTCACTGATGTTTGGGACTCTTGCTGTCCGCCGGAGATCGTATGCTGTCTTCAATTTGTCTGTTTTTTTCTCTTCAAAAATGCCAATAAAGTTGATTATCAAAAAAAAATATCCTCACAACCTTCAATTTTTGCCATACGTTCTGAGCTTTGGTATTTTGTGGGTGCAGAGACCCAATTGCCAAAGTTAAAGTCAGTGGAGGAGCTTTGTACCTGTTGACCATACCAAGAGGTACGAGAAAGGGCTGTCCCCTTTATTATTTGCATTATACATGGAGATAATTACAGAAAGAGTAAGGGTGCATAGGAAAATCTCTGATATGGAAATGTGCACACAAGTTGAGCATTTATGCAGATGATATTTTGGTCTCAATTGTCCAATACGCTCGCTTCTAACCCTGATTGAGGAATTGCAAATATAGGGAATATATCTTGGGTTTTAGTTTAAATCAACGCAAGTCTCACATTATGGTTAATTCCATCCCAAATGCCCAACAGAGCCAAATACAGGGTCAGTTCTCCTTGCAAAGTGCCCCCAACAATATCACTCACCCAGGAGTTAAGATTGAAGATTTAGAAGGCACAATAGTACTCGTAAATTATACAAAACTACTCCAAATAATACAACACAATATGCAGACATGTGGGAGTCGTTTTTTCATGGCTGAAAAGCCTGGCTGTGGTAAAGATGACAGTATTGCAAAGGATTCCGTTCAACGTCCAGAAGCTCTCTTTGCCACCCCCGAATTCAGTGCTTAAAGATACACATACAATGCGCCATTGAGAACTTTTCTTGGGCCGGGAAGAAACCTGGGCTTGCTAGGTGAATAGCACGTCGCTACCCTCAAGTACAGATCCTGGGTAACCCTAACATTATCAGCTACTACCAAGCAGCACAAGTTCGTGTACGATACATGATGGAGAAGAGCAAACAGAATCTGAAAAATAATGGTGGTTTATTGACCGGATGATAGTGGGCACGCACATTTGAAGTGTTGTGTGTATATTCAAGAAGCAAAGGGCCTCTACACGTCTATTACAATGGTAACACTTTCATTATGGAACAGTGTGGCACTGAGAAAGTATCTGACAACATTCCCCTTGGTGCTAACCGAACTTTCAAGCAACCCAGACTTGTCCCCTCTATCATATGAAGAAGAGTTTGCGAAATGGAGAGAAAAAGGAAGTTAAAGGAAATGCTACCTTCAATGACCTACCAGGAATCAAATCATTTGACCAATTCAAAAGGGACTACGACTTGCCAGACGCAGAAAGGTTGCCTGATCTACAAAGCTGATACTGGAGGATAATCCATAGCTCCATGAAACTGCATGCGAGGAGAATACTGACACAGTTTGTGTCTGAAATATTTAAGCAGTTAATACGCCAGAGGTCTTTGAACTAAAACAATAATAGCCATTGGGTTTTACCTATCATTTCTAACATACCGTTCAAACATAAACACGCATACTAGTAGTGATATGTTCTTCACAAAACAAACAGACCACCTGTCAGGACCTCACGCACCACACTCTAACTCTTCCCACATACAAAAAAAACTGCAACCACACACTTGTCTTACTACACATCCTGTGACCAATTCAGACAGTTTGAGTGCTATGGTTCTGTACCCGATGCATTTGTGATGTTTGAAATCGAATGCTAAATAGTATAACTTCCAAATCTGCCAGCCATTTAGCCAGCACTTCCACAACAAGTGCTATCCTAGACCTCTCCCTAACCCTCTAGTCTGGTTTGGAAACAGGTGTGGCCTCCAGGTAGGATTGTTTTGATGGTGGGAAAGTTGGTGGCTAATTATCCTCTGCTGACTCAGCCTTTTCGCTGGTGCAGGCCGAGAGGACGCTGGCACTGGTCTAGCTGCTGATGGGTGAGACAGATCAGCATGGTGAGGGTGACGTAAGAGTGGAATGGAGCCACATGCTGTAACATGCTTAGTTTGCTGACCGTGTCTCAAACAGGCCCTAGTGATTTATTGCTTAAGGAGTACTGTTGTTGTTGGGTTTAAGGCCCAGCTAGGTTGCCTTAAACTGGGTGCACTGGGCATAGACCTGAACAGTGCAGTGCACCCTATTAGCACCAATACAGTTTCTCCAGCTTAGTTGTGAACTTGCTCCTGTACTGGGGCAGCACATTAGTGAAAGCCAGATTGGCTGTATTTTTATTTTAATTTTAATTGTATTTAATGCGATTTTATACAGCGCAAATTTTACCTGAAGGTGTCAGAGCACTTTACATAAGAACCAGTTTTAATAGATAAGGATTTAGGATTACGAGTGTTACATAAAAGATACATACAGAAAAAAATTGCATATGTACAAGTTGTAAAGTCACACAAGGAAGAGAGTCACTCAAGGAAGCAATACAAATGGATAGACTCTAAGCGTCACATAGGAATGGTAGCGAGTACAATGGTCTACAGCATATACTAGTGATTAGGGTTATCTCTATAAACATATATATACAAATAGTAGAATTGGGTGGGAGTAGGGAGGGTGGGAGAGATACTGGGGTATGGAAAAAGGCAAATCAAAAACATTTGAGGATCGTCAAGGGGGAAACGAGGAAGATGGTGCGCCAGGGTCAAGAGAAAGAAGCAGCCGAGAGCAGCAGCAAACTGCCGTCCAGCACAAAAGAAAAGAAAGTAAAGAAGTCCATGAATAAAGGAGCAGAGCAGAGGGGGGCAGCCACAGGAGCAAGGAGGGAAAGGGATTGGGGAAACCAAAATTAGTCAATTAGTTGGGCAAACGCTCAGGGGCCACTGGGCAGCTGAGTCGCCGAGGATGTTCGAAAGCACAGTCTCTGGGTCGCACGGGCAATATGCCCCTCAGGCTGCACGCCAAATGTCTGTGGAAGTCCGCGTGGGTACAAGAGACGCAGTCCAGGAGGGCACGCCAACCCAGGTTAAGACAGCAAAGAAAAGCCCGGGGGCGTCAGGCTGTAGTGTCGAGATTCTCCCCGAAACTGCACATCTGTACCTGGTAATACGGAAAGGCAACAGCAGCGGAGTGACTGTAAGATGCAGCGTCCTCATATCGCCTCACAGTTATTTGGCATCCCTGTGCTGAGGGCGAGATGGCTGGAAGTGAAAGTAGCAGAAGGTGGGCCTCAGGCGGTGTTAACGTCCGGCTCTGGCGGGACCTCGGGCCCGGGCTCCATGGAGGGAGCCCCGCGCTCCTCGGCACCAGATGCGCCTCCGCGCCGGCCACCAAGCTCTCTTGGCGGCTGTCGCGATCGCCGATCCCCGTCCGAGGCTGCACCTTCATGGCCCCGTAGTGGTTGCTGCTGCGGGTGTCGCTGCTCGGTGTGCGCAGACTTGGCTTCACTGGAAGCAGCGAGGCATACCCCAGGCTCCCCGATCCACTCACTGGCAACCGAGGATCCTTGCCACTCGTGGGGTGGGGTGCTGGGTGCCATCTTGGCCAGCGCCGGGGTCCGTCCGCAACTCTCCCGATCGCAGGGACAGTTCAGCAGCCGCTGAAAAACGCCCAGTTTGTGCCCCGCATGTTGAGCCCGCCGATGAAACCACTGTATGAAACCAGAGTCCGCCTTTTACTGTGCAGGTGGCAACAAAGGCTGCATTTGATAAGGGGGCCTGAGATCCTCCTGCAGGCAAATGCAGTGAATGACTACACACACTTGCAAGGGCATGCCAGATAGGGGTTCCTAGGACTCCCTTTTCCCCTTTCAGAAGGCACACTTGGCAGCACACTGAATTTGTGCCACCTCTGTGTGGGGTACAGTCAACATCTGATGGCCTTCTTCCCTCTATCCTAGCATGCTACGGACTCAAAGGGGGCCGTTGCAGTGTGCACCTCGAGCCTACCGGCAGGATATTTCGAGCCGAGAGGCGATACCCTACATTTGCAGGTTGTTGAAAAATGGATCCGATGATAAAATATTGGTGACCACGTTCTTTATGGTTTTGTATGTTTCTTTTTATGCACTAGTCACTTATTTTAATCCTGACCCAGACAGACAATGATAAAGCTCACTGTCTGTAGTGGAGTTTGTTTTAACCATGTCGCTTATATTATCTTTGTTTGCACCACCGCACTTTTTACTCTGTGCTAGCCTCACGACTCGACTAACTCCATAGGAATTATTATTATTCATACTAAAACATCCGAAGAGTTCCTCCCAATGAAACCAGGAGTTTTAGCCCGCACTGTGAACTGCTATGTGTGAGGAGAATCAAAAATTAGCTAGCATTCGCGCCAAGAATTTTCAATTCTATTAAGGACACGGAGGCGAGGATTAAGCTTCTCTTTCTTATATTTGCTACTCACAGCAGCCAATGAAAAACGTTTTGTATGCAAATAAAAACTACATTTCCCATGATGCTTGTACATACATCACATCCTGTTTAGCCCCATAAGAGCTGCTGTACCCAATATCTCCTCCTCTTTCTTTGCTCGAACATATACAGTCCACACAGTAATAAATCCAGTCCTTTTCACAGAATATGAGTCTCAATAACATCCTTCAACATGGAGAACCACCGTCAACTGGAAATATCACGTCTTCTAAGCCAAAAGAACACCTGCTCCTTCATCTTTACTCGAAGCTGAAAAGAATGAGACAGGAAAAACCCGTAACTTCTGCTGATACAGAATATCAAGTACATGCGGGTGGGCAATTATTACCAATACTGTAATAAACCGGGTGGGATAATCCTCGCCTCCGTGTCCTTAATAGAATTGAAAATTCTTGGCGCGAATGCTAGCTAATTTTTGATTCTATTACAGGACCGGAGGCTTCGGATTATGCTAGTTTAACGCTTAACACAACTACAGTCTCAAATCTCCCACCGGTACATAATATACAGTTTAAATAGAGTCTGAGAAACTCCATCAGAAGAATTAAAACTTGCACAACAATGGGAATTATCAAAACAAGAATGGTAAGTATTGTACTTGAGCAAACTGCGTCTCACAATTGGTTCTAACACTCATTCCGGCAAAAGGCCCTCAATCATCGGCTGTAATATCCTCGTACTCACATATAAAATGTCAATGATCATTAACAGACATATGAACACATACTCGAAAACCTCAGATAGTAAATCCGAGAATCCTCGTTGTAAGCCATGAGGCGTGTGAAGAAACACTCATAAAGTGCTTTATCTCGACTTCGTGTGACCAGGCCCTGACCACATGCAGTTCAGACTTCGCTGACAGAGCAACTTTTAGAGTAGATACTGTACCTGTAAAACGCGGGCCCTGCCTCGCCATAGGAACACCTAAAGGCGGAATGCTTCGTAACACAGCCTGACAATATTTACTGTCCAGTCGACATACGATTATATGCCTAGTAATAAAAAGGAAAACCCCGACGCAAGTTCAGCAACTCGCCTTGGACCGAGAATGAGCCGCAGAAAAACGGTCAAAATGGAGGCTATAAGGTGCACGGTATTGAAGTCCCCGTACAATATTTGGAAAATAATTCACAAGTAGGGAAAACAGGTCTCACAAAGCCTGCCAAAAAGGCGTTACACATCAACAGAGCGACCCTCTATCGCTTAAACGTATGTCAGGAAGGAAGGACCCAGAGTACAAAATGAACGCCCTCAGCGGGTTCGAAAAACCAGAAAAGTATTGTATGTACCAGAAACTTGATCGTAAACAAAGTAAGTCGGAATACATACACCCTAGGGAAGAACTGTACTTACCACCTGGCCATGAGTCAAACCCAGACCCGTGCTTACTAAACGGCCACGATGAACCTGCGGGCCGTAGCTCCCCGGTGAACCATAAAGGCAACAGCCTTGATCTACATAAGCTCTACGTCATGAGAAAAAGAAAAATAATACGGTCAGGCAGGAAACCGAACCTGCTTCCGCTAACCCAAGGGGCATTGAAATGTCAAAATGGAGTCCACCCTGCACGAAAGTTGCGACTCAGTCGCCGAAAATACCAAGAACCGGATGGAACAATCCTTTACCGTCATGAAGGCTAAGGAGGTATACCGCAACCTAAATATGAAAGTTTCGGCTGAATGGCCGGAGTCCTGGAACAAGACCACTTAAGATGAGCTAAACACCCATATCCGCTGATCGATCTCGCCGTCGAGATATTGCGATGCTGAACAGTAAGCCTCCAGGGGCGTGCACGATAAAGAGCCCGAATAGCTGAAGGATCGGAAACAATAATTGGACTGACGGTGTCCAACACACCGCTACCATGGCACCCCTATGAAGGGAACGCTGGCACTGATACCATCGGAAATTCATCCTCGCAATGTAGATTGGGTCATACCACCCCTGAGTCGCGTAGGAAGGAGATAAGCCTGGGACCTAAACTAAGAGCCACAAATGCATGAAGGTAATAACCGGGCTAATCCAGCACATCAATCCGATGTCCGGAAAGGTTAGGCCAAGGCCTGTTAAGATAGACCCATCCATACAGAAATGTATCCAGTTAATTTGAAAGGTAAATCAATTCGGTACTCGGAGGGTACTAGAGAGCTGAGAGCTTGGGACAACCTATACCTCGCCTCAACCATTAGAACCGCCACCGGAACAACAGCCATTGCAGGGAAGGAGGAGATCACCAGACTCACTCCTGAACGCTATATGCCAAAAGCTGCGGAAAACAATGGAAAAGAAGACCAACTAGTATGAATGTGACCACGAGCAAAAAACGTCTACCCTTTATACACTCAACGATAATAAATCTGTCCCATAGGGATCTGACGCAAAAGGCCCACCTGGATCTGGTGTGCTGGTGTCCAACCATATGAAAGGCTATGTGCCACTCGGCGATCTGGCGCAAAGGCGTTATACCGACGCCTATTGTGGCTGACTACAACCTAGATTCACAGCCTGTCGAGTCTGGGAGTCCCTTTCAGAGATGACTAGAAAAAAGAAGTCTGGCGACGCCGTCGGGCAATTCCTCAGCTATACCCCAAAAAAAAGGGGGGGGGGGGGATTGCACGCCCTAGGCTAAATCCCGTCACACGCGCGCTGCTGCCTTACGTGTTGGCGAAAAGAAATACGAAATGATAATAATAAATGAAAGATAAAAAATCATGCTCAAGCATTTGTGGTAACAGAACGAAAAAGTGGGCGTCAATCAAGCCCTGTCACCCTTAGATAGGTAACGTCATACTCGAGGCCCTGTTGATCACACAAGAACGGGAAGAACTTGGGTGTCAACATAATTAGTCCAGGAGGCTCTTGCGCTCCTATCAGTAGTTGTCATCCTCCAATATATACATAGATATACACATGTCCCACCATCACCCTCAAGGGATATCCGTATTTAATATATATATGGTAGTGCAAAGCACAGCGCAATGGAGGAGTAGAGGGGGAGCCAACCCTGTGCACACTAAAACAGAGAATGAATAATGTAGCGGCTCCTCAGCAAAGCTGTAGTCATTATACCAGCCCAGAGGGCGTCGGAGTCATTGTAAAATACAAGGAGCGTGTGCGCACTCCGAGGGCCAGCCTATTGTTAAAGCCTGGAGGCTACCAGGCACTCTTCTCAGATAAAGCAGGAGGCACTGAGACCTCAAAACAAAACAAACTGGGGACGCATGCGACGTGCGTAGGCCAAAGTGCCCAAAAGTAAGCCCAAAATTGTGCCCAAGTGGGTTACGCACACCGGAGCGTTATGACTTCATAACCGCACTCGGCTACTAGGGAAAGCCTTTGGCGGAGAAAGCGCGAGACCGCGCAATAATTCAACCAACCCTAGGGAAGTGACAGGAAAATATATTGCAATGAGGAAACAGCATCGTTGGAACCCAATCTAGGAGCAAAAATTCTAGACACAAGCCATCGGTACCCATTTCATCATGGCGCCATGCCAGCGCCGCATTTCAGCTCCGGAGGGAGCGTTTGAGTCAGTTTGTGGCCGAGTCAGGCCTCCCACGAGGTTTAATGTCGCCGGCAAGAGCAGAGCGACCTCACCACTCCTGCCTGAGCGATCTGAAACTTGTATTGGTGGGTGAAATAAAAAACGCTACCAAGCGCACCACTGTCTTCCAGTATAAATAATGAAAACATGCACCAGGGGAATATCAAACTTAAATAGTAATAAAAGTACGAAAATAGAATTATAAACATTAAATTTCATGTGGCAATTGGAAAATATGAAGTGGAGGCACCTGGGATCGAGCCCTGAACCATGGAGATAAGAGGCAACAGCCTTGCCCCGAGGCCACGTATAAACCAATCATGGCGAAGCTAAGGAGGCTTTTCGGCCCTACTGTCTTCTAGTATAAATAATGAAAACATGCACCAGGGGAATATCAAACCTAAATAGTAATAAAAGTACGAAAATAGAATTACAAACATTAAATTTCATGTGGCAATTGGAAAAACATGAAGTGGAGGCACCTGGGATCGAACCCTGAACCATAGAGATAAGAGGCAACAGCCTTGCCCCGAGGCCACGTGTAAACCAATCAAACCAATCATGGCGAAGCTAAGGAGGCCTGAAGACCCCTGCAGGGCAGCACGGCCCTGGAAAATCAGCGGGAGTACAGGACGCCTGATAAGGCCACCCGCGTAGCGGCTACAATGCCGTACACACAGTCCCAGGAGACAACGAGGCGACGCGCGCCTGCCTTTATGAAAGGGAGCCATGCAGCTGTAACGTTCAGCGGCCAACAGGGACAGAAGCCGCGCCCGAACGGGCCAACCGAGGAAACCACAGACCTGCTGCGGGAGGAGGCTCAACACTCATACGCCGCCCCCTCAATAAACACTGCCATGTCCGCAGGCCCTCAGGGGACGGAAAACGTGGCCGGAGAGGCCGAACAGTCAATTAAGTAAAAGCTTCCCCGGAGTACGCCGCTCCCAGCGGGAGCCGCTCCGCCTAACTATAAAACAAGCAATGGCGCCCGCGAGCGCTGGTTCAAGACAAAGCATGGTAAATCCGTTTTAGTCGACAAAAGATATGGTCAGCATTAAAAACAATTTTTACATAGCGCGATATAAGCGCAAAGCATTCAAATAGCGCGACATGAGCGCAAACATACAGGTAATAACATCAAAGGCAATCCAACAGCCAGGTAAAACATGTCATGGCACAATGTTGCGAGTACTTAACTGTCTGCGTGAGCAGCAAAGAAAGAGGAGGAGATATTGGGTACAGCAGCTCTTATGGGGCTAAACAGGATGTGATGTATGTACAAGCATCATGGGAAATGTAGTTTTTATTTGCATACAAAACGTTTTTCATTGGCTGCTGTGAGTAGCAAATATAAGAAAGAGAAGCTTAATCCGAAGCCTCCGGTCCTGTAATAGAATCCGAATGATGAAGCATCCCACCTCTGGTGAGTGAGAGATTTTGTTATATTAAAAGATTACGCCCTTTAATTGCTGCTCTGCTGTTTCTGCCCGAACCGGAGGGGGCCCGTACTCGCAGCCCCAGTGTGCCTTGCGCTCCTGACATCGAGTGCACCGTCTCCAACAAGCGCCAGGAGGCGCTTCCTCAAATTCTGCAGTGTGCTCCCGAAGCGCGGGACGCCTGTTAATTGCTGCTCTATTGTTTCTGCCCAGGACCGGATGGACCCCTTGAATCGCAGCCCCAGTATGCCTTGCGCTCCTGTCATCGCGCGCACCATCATCAACAATCGCCAGGAGGCGCCTCCTCAAATTCTCCAGTGGGCTCCCGCAGCGAGGGACGCGCCCAGGCCTAAGGACGGGCCCATTCTTACCCGTCAAAGCCCGGATAAGGCTGGGCTGGGCCACCCCCCTTGTTTTTTCCAAGCCTGCTACGTATTGCAGCGGTTAGATCTTTACCTTGTATTTAGAGTTTGGATGTGGGCATCACCTAACCTTGACTACTGAATAACTGATATCCTGATTTTATGTAAAGCATCTATATAATGAACTATTGTTGAGGACCTTCTGGCAGGGCATAAGCAGGTTAATTGAAACAAAGGGGGATGCTAAAGCACATGGATAGACTGATTTGTTAATTTTGTGTCATTTTGCCATAATAATTATATTGTGGAAGATCCTCTGAATATAAGAGTTTTAGTCTTTGGTGTACATTGTACCTCCTTTAACTCGGTCCTTAAGTTGTATAAGTTGTTGCTAGCCATTACTTGCTTGCTTAAGCTTTTACCCCATTGAGGCCCCTACACTAATTACATTCTCATGAGAATAGTTTTAACAACAAAGCATTTGGGCAAAACTGTGGAAAAGAAAAGCAGCGGAGATAATGACGGAAAGGGAAAAGATAGCAAGGACCCATAAACAGGCTAAATCTGCAGCAGAGAACGGTACTTTAGCAGCTATTGATGACCTATTAGAAGAGGTAGAAAATATGTTGTCTAATGGTAAAGAGCCTAGCACCAAGGGTAAAAGCAAAATCTCATCCTACTATAGTAGAAGGGACAAAGTGACTACTGTAAGATCAAACAGTCCAAATATCTTTGTCCACCAAGCTCATAATAAGACAACCTTACAACCATCAATTACACCTCCCCCAAAGGCAGGATCCAGCCCTCTTAAGGTAACCTTCCCTAGATCGGATAACATAGATAGGAACCAGGGAAGCCCGGTACATAGAGAGATCCTAAATATAGGGTGCTCTAATAGATATTTACCCCTAGTAGTTAATTCGGAGGGGATACAGGTAGAGCAAACAAATGGAAAAGATGGTAGTAGACAATGCCTTACCAACCCGAGTATAGTGGAGGTTCAAACACAGGTATAGGCTCTTGAGACCCATACACTTGTGTTGGATCTTTGCAAACAATTAAATGCAGTTCAAGAGGAGGTCTTGGTAATTAAAAGGAGGATTGAGGTACTAACCACTCCTCTTCACGTAAACCTGGTAGGTGTAACTAACGCATTGGGGATAGAGAATACACAGAGAAGGAATCCCACCACACTAAGGCCTAGAATACTTTAACTAGAATGTCATCCAAAGCAATACTAAAACATCCTCCAAATCAAACTTCAAATCAGAGTAAAAATATAACTTTAATACCCTAGCCCCCATTTAATTTAAGGTGCCATACAACTAATATGCATGACCATTCTAGATTGCCCCCATTGTATCAACAAGCACCACGTACCAACATATACCCAGAAAACCTACTCACAAATAGGCTGCAACAAGCCACCCAGGGATTTGGGAGGGAGTATAGGGTTCCCGAATGGAGGTAGGAACTCCACCAGGCAACACACCATTCGATGGTGGGGAACACACCATTCGATGGTGGGGAAATTAAACTCTTAAAATGTGTTTCTCACCAATGTCCCAAGACTAAAGTTGGGAAGATAGGTATTCCCTTATAAATAAAGTCACACATTGGATTAGAACCAAACGGCAGTGCCTTTCTGTAATAAGATCTGACATAAAAAGCACTGAACGGATACAGCAAGTTGAGGGGGATATGGATGATATAAAATTGACATTTCCCTCAAAAATCATTGCTGATAACTTAATAACTATGAATCTACGAACTCACTCTTCCTTTAATTCTAAAATCTGCTTTAGGCAAAACAAAACCTGTATAGATAGATGTAACATTGCTGCACACGCTACAAGAGTGCAAAACAATCTTGAAGCCGTAGATTGACTGAATCAGGGGATAAAATTGTATTCTCCAGTCGGGGTACACTGTGTCCAATGACTAGGGACCAAGACGTAATTGAATTGGATGACCAACTTAATCTGGATGTATATCATGAAGGGCGCAACCTTGACGGACGTCAGGTAACTAATGTTCCTGAGTCAGAAGGGCTTAACTGTATAAATATCTGTGGCTGCCCTGCCAATAAGTCAACATACTCAACACCAGATTGTGTGAAAATGGTTTCTTGGAACATACCCAGACTTCCAAAAAAACTCCAAGAACCTGAATGGCATGATTTTATTGATAATTTTGATTTTTGTCTTTTTCAAGAGACTTGGGCGAGGGAGCCACTATACAAAGTAGGCTATAGAACATTCAGTATAAAGGCCCAACAATAAAATAGAGGAAGACCATCAGGAGGTTGTCTAATTTGGATAAAAAAATCATGTAAATGCGACTATAGACATTGTACCCGCTGATTCAGATGATATTCTGGTCTTAAAATTAAAATTCCAAATAAGTCCTGGATGTACTTTTTTAACATATATATAAGACCAAGCGAGCATTCAAAAGAATCACCAATAATCCAGCACTTAGAAGAAGTCCTTGACTCCATTAAATCAAACGGGCCCAATATAATTGGAGGCGACTTCAATTGTTGCTATAAACCCTTGTCGGGATTGGACACTATTTTCGAGGAAGAAGCCATAGCAATGGGTATTCCGCTTCTTAGGACAGAAAAGACTTTAGGGTGTTTTGTCTCTGCAATGCAACTATTTAATTTTACTATAGAGAAAGGACTAAGGTCTTGTAACGGCAGATCCCCCTCAGATCTTGAATGTTCAAATACTTTTTTGAGGGGTCTTACTTCATCCTGTATAGATTATATTATGATAAGTGTAGCTCATTGAGCCTATGTGCAGGATTTTAAAGTTAATGTAAGAAGAGAAAGCACTCATTTCCCATTGTGTTTAGATCTCACAGGGAAATATTTTCTGCTACACTCATCGATACAATCTGAACCGGGCACAGAGGTTATACTGCCTATACCGAGCAACAACAGGAGGGCAGTAAAATGGCCATCTATACTGGAACAAGTAGAACCCCTTATTTATATATACAATATTTTTAGTGACCTTTTATCCCCTTTTTCAAACTCACGTCGTGATGTCATACCTATAACACAGATCCATCAGAAGCTGGTAGAAAACATAAACCCTACTTAACTAAATCCCTGACTGGGAAGATCAACCATAGGAATAAGATGCGGCTGTCCAATCCATGGTTTAACAAAGAATGTGCAGTGGGTAAACAACGCCTCATCAGGGCCTTACAAACCAAGGAGATAGTCATGATTAGACATGAAAGAAATGCATATAATAAAATCTTGAAAATAGCCCGTAGAAACTGGGAGGATGCTAGTTGGGATGACCTGATAATAGCTTCAAAGGCAGGTGACCAATCCCTGTTCTGGCGGATTATTGCCCATGGTAGCAAAATAATTGATCCGGTCCAAGATTATAATTTGGACCCTTGCACATGCCAAATACATTTTGCTAATTTATATGCCCCTCCAGTTGCAATGGTCAGAGATCCCACATGTAGTATTGAGGAGCTTTTGACGTCAAATGAGATTGCACCATTATACTTCAGCATGGACGATACCACACTTGCTATAGCTGCTATTAAGGGTACACAGACAAAATATCGAGTTTTAAATTTCGATATACAATTATATCGAAGTTTAAATATCGATGGGACAAAATATCGAAGGTAAGTAATATCGACAGTCTTAATATCGATATTAGTATGATATCAGTAATATCGAAGTTTTAAATATCGATGTCAATAATATCGAAATAAATAACTTCGATGTTACTAATATCAATTTTTAAATAAATTTAGTGTATATTATATTGTATTTATTATGTTTTATTATTTATTTTTAATGTAATTTAATTAAATATTGTCTTTTACTTCTGTAGCGGGTTGTGGGTTTATAGGGGAATAGGGTGGGAAGTAATTTAATTATGTTAAATTAATTATTAATTAGTAGCAATTATTAATTAATTAATTGAGAATTCATTTTTAATTAATTTTAATTAATTGATTAATTGATAAATATGTTCTGTAGCGGGTTATGGGTTTATAGGGGAATAGGGTGGGAAGTAATTTAATTATAATTAATTAATTAATATATGTTTGTACATATTTTAATTAATAATTATTTCTAATTAATTTATATTAATTAGTTAATTAATTAATATAATTTTGTACATATTTTTAATTATTAATTAGTTGGTAATTCATTATTATTAATTAGTTAATTACATTAATTAGAGTAATTTTTTTTATATATAATTTTTTGTTATTCTTAATTAATTAATTGGGAAAAATAATATTAATTATTAAATTAAATTAATTACAGCTAATGTGCTAATATATTTACTTTATTGTTATTGTTAATTAATAATTAATTGGTAATTAAATAATATTAATTAATTTTGGGTAAAGGAGTATTTTTAGGGTTCAGGGTCAGTTGTCAGTTTTTGGGTAAAGGGGTATTTTTAGGGTTCAGGGTCAGTTTTCAGTTCTTGGGTAAAGGGGTATTTTTAGGGTTCAGAGTCAGTTTTCAGTTTTTGGGTAAAGGGGTATTTTTAGGGTTCAGGGTCAGTTTTCAGTTTTTGGGTAAAGGGGTATTTTTAGGGTTCAGGGTCAGTTTTCAGTTCTTGGGTAAAGGGGTATTTTTAGGGTTCAGGGTCAGTTTTCAGTTCTTGGGTAAAGGGGTATTTTTAGGGTTCAGGGTCAGTTTTCAGTTTTTGGGTAAAGGGGTATTTTTAGGGTTCAGGGTCAGTTTTCAGTTTTTGGGTAAAGGGGTATTTTTAGGGTTCAGGGTCAGTTTTCAGTTCTTGGGTAAAGGGGTATTTTTAGGGTTCAGGGTCAGTTTTCAGTTTTTGGGTAAAGGGGTATTTTTAGGGTTCAGGGTCAGTTTTCAGTTTTTGGGTAAAGGGGTATTTTTAGGGTTCAGGGTCAGTTTTGGGTTTTTGGGGTACAGGGATATTTTTAGGGTTCAGGGTCAGTTTTGGGTTTTTGGGGTACAGGGATATTTTTAGGGTTCAGGGTCAGTTTTGGGTTTTTGGGGTACAGGCGTACAGGGTAAAAATAAAATAAATTTACATTAAATCAATTAAATGAAATTAAAAAAAAGAAAATTACATTAAATTATTAAGTGTTTTATTTATTTTAAATGTATATGTATTAGTTTTAATTTTGTTTTAATATTTTTATTTAATATTTGTAAAATTATATGCATTTTAAAATTATGTTTACATTATTATTAATACATTTAAAAAAACGATATTTTTAATTTCGATATTTTTGTACTACGATATTATTTTTTCGATATTTTTGTACTTACCTTTATGAAGATATGACTCCGATATTTTTGTTGTCGATATTTTTGTGCCGATATTTTTGTATTTCGATATTCTGTCTGTCGATATTATGTCAGACATTCGCTATTAAGTCATCAAAAGCTCCAGGCCCCAATAAGATACCCGGGGAACTCTTTAAACACGCACCTGAGGTGTGGGCTCCATATAATAATCTCTTATGCAATGCGATTTCTAGAGGGCAGCCCATTCCAGAATCCTGGAAGGCCGCGGAGATCGTCCCGATACATAAGAAGGGTAGTAGGGACGATCCCGCTAATTACAGACCTATTAGTCTGATAGACATAATGCAAAATATTAATGCCAAGCAAATCTTAGACAAGCTAAATGACTGGATGAACGAAAAGGATGTACTTTCCCCATGCCAAGCAGGTTTTAGAAGGAAAATCAGTACAATCGATCAAGGGTTTTAGGCTTGTATCTATAGCCTGGAAATATACAAAGTTGAGATCTGGCCATTTATATGTGGCCTTTATCGATTTAAAGGCTGCATTTGATTCAATCCCTAGAGATTTATTATGGGCAAACTTGTTGCAGCAGGGGGTACCAAAGGAGATTTTAGTTTAGCTGATAAGGCTTAATGAGGACAACTTTACAAAAGTCCACTGGGGCAAAGGGGGAGAACTCAAGGAGGAGATACCAGTTAAGAGAGGCGTGGGCCAAGGCTGCGTCCTGGCGCCAACTCTGTTTCTCTTATATGGTAATGACATGGTTCAGTTCCTGCAAAAATCCAAACATGATTCCCCAAAATTAGGAGGGACTCATATCTGTGCGTTAACATTCACAGATGACACAATCTTGCTGTCGCAAACCCCATAGGGCCTGCAAAATCTTCTAAACATGCTCGATGAATATTGTAAATCAAAAGGCTTGGAAATACACCCAGTTAAAACTAAATATATGTCCATAAGGCCCCATAAATGCTTTAAAAATGACATAATGCTGAATGGAGTGATTCTAGAGCGTGTCTCTAGTTTTGTCTACCTTGGGGTAACTATTGATTCAAAACTCTCATGGAACCCACAGATAAAGAAATCAAAATCTATTCTAATGCAAAACTCAGCACCAGTTATAAAAAAACTCTATGCAACTATGACAAAGAAGGTCTTAAGAAGGTTGATTGCCATTCCCCATAATACACCTGTGATCCCCTTTAATGTATGATCTGGGTATAAAACTAATTGAACATAAGGCGATCTGGATGACTTTGTCATACTGGGTTAGAATATCGACCGCCGAGGAATTACAAACCTACAGACAAACACTGAGTGAATTATTGACACTTGACATTCATGTTACCTTTCCTTGATTGGCTCATATCCGCAAATGGTTTTTGGATTTAGGCCTGAGCAGATTCTGGGAACACCCAAGCATGTTGACTTCGAACTGAAAGTGATAAAACCACTTACTGGAATTTTATCTGGCACAGAGTCACTTTAAATTGCACACTTACAACTCAATTCCTGATGTTTAAAACGACTCCTTGTTTTGAACCGTTTTTAGACGAAATTGAACCCCAACTTGCAAAGGTATTGTACCTGAAATTTAGATATGGCTTCCTCCAGATAAAGGCTTTCACATCCAAACGGGGAATGCCACAGGTTGGGGAAAAAGATTGTAAGTATACCCTATGCCATTCAGGAACCAAGGAGGACATCGCACATGTCTTATTTTTCTGCCCCGCTTACGTAAATCCTAGAAGAAAATGGATAAAACCTTTGGGCAGGAGCTTGAGTATTAGAAAACACATTGATATGCTGCGTATATTAAAAACTGATAGCTCCAAGCTCATTGTGTTTTGTGTCAGCAGATTTTTATTGGCTATTAATTTCATGAGGAGGAAGAAAGGGCTTGCATTTTAAAATATTAATTTTATTGGGGTTATACACATTTTCTAGAGTACCTGTTGTATATAGCCTTCGATAGTACTTAAAGCACTTTTCATTTCGGAATCATGTATTGTTAAAGAAGCCTCGATGAACTCGCACTTCGCACTTTATGGAACTTATCATACTGGTGCTAATTGTAAATAATATGAGGATTAATATACTGTATATGCTTTTTTAACAATGTTTTTTAGTATTTTAATGACGCTTTGATGATTCTGTGAATCGAATAAAGATGCTTTGAATTGCATTGAAAAGATTACTTTTTTGACATTGTAGGTTTCAAGCTGCTCTTTGTCATAGACCCAGGTATTTCGTTGTGTGTAGCAATTATGATTCGGGAGTGAATACCTGCTGATCTTAAAATCTCCCCAAGCCCTCCTGTTTGTGTTTCCTCCTTCCTTCTACGCCTGTGTCTGTAGTAAAGTGCAGGTGGAAAAGCTGAGTATTTCCTTATTTAGATCGGGTGGAACACGACCCCCATAATTGTGCTGCCACAAAATGTACACCTACGCAAAGCATATAATACAAGGGGCCGTACAAGCATTTGCAGCCCCTCTGTCATACCAAAGCGCCAGAGGGGGCAAGAATCAGATGCAAAAGGCTCTTATCTCCCCAGGGCACTTAGTGAAATATAACCCTTGTAGTCTTGTGGCCAGCCCCAGAAGCAATGATGGTATTATGGCCCCTCCTGGTCTTGTGACCAAGCCTGCTGAGTCCCGGTCCGGGTACTGGACTAAATAAGCTTTGTCCCTGCTGACCTAATGGGCAACGGGCAGCATGTCTGTGAGTGGCTCAAATCTATTCTATACAAGCCTGGACTCTAGTACTCTAGTGGGTAACAATCTGCTTGGAGGTTGTGCGGGAAGTGTGGAAAGTCGGTCTGCTGAGCTAAAGCGCATGTGAACCTAGCCTGCTCTGGCTTGAATACCTGGTGGTCTACTGGATCCTGTTATGTCCTTCCACCCTTCCCCTATCACCACATAAGAGTTGGCAGTCAGTCTTTTGCAGCTCCCAGTGGATCCTGTGAGCTAAGTCCCCATTTAACAAGCCATGCCAGCCCTCTACCTGGTGTGTGACACATGATTAAAAACACCACAAATGTCACCCACTCATAACAGTGACCCCAGTCCATCACCTGCCTTTGTATCCTCCGGGTTGAAAGGTGCTAGAACTTCCTGAAGCATACATTGAGCTAGTGATTTACATTGTGGTTTATCGGTGGACCTGAACACACCAGCTAGTGCTATCAAACACATGGAAGTCTTGTGTCTCTTTGGAAATTCGCTGGCCTATATGCAGTGGAACGGAGAATCTTTGCGGAGCACACAGATTTCCCGGCCAGTTTTCTGCACATGTGCAAGCAGAGAGTCCCCTACGTCAAGCACATGTCCAGACACGTCTAGAGCTGTTGAGCTGTCCGATGGCATCTCCGCACACAGGTACAACCTTCATCAAAAGATCATGTATGGTGACCAAATGTTTTGGACCTTTATGTTAGTGTGTGCTGTTTCCAATATTTGTAATTAGGAATCATCCTGCGGTACTCTAATGATGTATGTTTCCCAGCAAGACCCAAAATTTTTATGTCACGTTTCTTAATTTGTGTAGAATATTTTTGGAGACCTCCTCGACAAATCACTACATACAAATACGCATCTTTGTAAGATTACCACTAAGTGTGGGCCTAAAATTAGTTCCGCTTGTGGAATTTGCGGATTTTCTGCAATTTCGCGATCCGCGAATCTCGCGAAGTTGCGGAAAAATCCGCGAGCGGGACAAATTTTACAAGAAGCAGCACTTACAGGGTTACAGCAGGTGCCTAAGTTGAAGCTAATTTCTTTGTAACCATTTACAAAATGGTTACAAAGAAATTAACTTCAACTTGGGCACCTGCTGTAACCCTGTAAGTGCTTCCTGAGCCGTGCCTCGTTGCCTACTTGCAACTATTCTCTGACCCTGCTCTGACCCTCGAAGCAGGGTCAGAGAATAGTTACAAGTATGGCAACGAGGTTCCTGTCACAAAAATTAAACTTCAACAGGAAGCACTTACAGATATAAATAAAGCAGGTGCCCGAGTTCAAGCTTAAATTCAGTAACGTTTTAATCAGCCCAAAACATTAGTGAGCACTGGGCAAGTGTGCTTAACCCCGTCTCTGCCGTCGAAAATAAGCTATAATACTTCGGGGAGGTCTTTGCATCCATGAGTTTCTCGAGCGTGATCCCCGTGTGGCTGTGGCCAGGAGGCTGCTTTCTCCTCCTCACCTGCTGCCCTGCTCGCTCTCTGACCCATACACAAGAGGCATGTGAACACGCATAGAAGCCACGCCAGATTGGCCCCACACACCACACACTAGCGGTATCAAACGTCTTCCCGCCCTTGCCCCACTATGATGGGCAGCTCACTCAATAGACCTCGGCGACTTTTGGCGTGGCGGCAAAGTTACAGGCACACATAGTCACTGGGGACAAATCATCTGGCCCTTCGAGCGTGATCCCTGTGTGGCTGTGACCAGGAGGCTGCTTTCTCCTCCTCACCTGCTGCCCTGCTCGCTCTCTGACCCATACACAAGAGGCATGTAAACACGCATAGAAGCCTCACCAGATTGGCCCCACACACCACACACTAGCGGTATCAAACGTCTTCCCGCCCTTGCCCCACTATGATGGGCAGCTCACTCAAGGGACCTCGGCGCCTTTTGGAGCGGCGGCAAAGTTACAGGCACACATGGTCACTGGGCACAAATCATCTGGCCCTTCGAGTGTGATCCCCGTGTGGCTGTGACCAGGAGGCTGCTTTCTCCTCCTCACCTGCTGCCCTGCTTGCTCTCCGACCCATACACAAGAGGCATGTGAACATGCATAGAAACCCCACCAGATTGGCCCCACACACCACACAATAGCGGTATCAAACATCTTCCTGCCCATGCCCCACTATGATGGGCAGCTCACTCAAGGGACCTCGGCGCCTTTTGGCGCGGCGGCAAAGTTACAGGCACACATGGTCACTGGGGACAAATCATCTGGCCCTTCGCGCATGATCCCCGTCTGGCTGTGGCCAGGAGGCTGCTTTCTCCTCCTTACCTGCTGCCCTGCTCGCTCTCTGACCCATACACAAGAGGCATGTGAATACGCATAGAAGCCCCGCCAGTTTGGCCCCAGACACCACACACTAGCGGTATCAAACGTCTTCCCGCCCTTGCCCCACTATGATGGGCAGCTTACTCAAGGGACCTCGGTGCCTTTTGGCGCGGCGGCAACGTTACAGGCACACATGGTCACTGGGGACAAATCCTCTGGCCCTTTACGCAGCTGCAGTGTAGGAAAAGCACTATACATTTATCCAACGAGGTAGCACTTACTGATTAGCCAGTAGAAAGTACTCCAGTTGAGTATAGTGCAATCGCAAAAAAATCCGCGATTTTGTGGTAGAATCTGCGAATTTGCGGATTATTTTTGCCATTTTGCTCGAATTTGCGGCCCCCAGATCTGCAAAATTCGCCCATACTCAATTACCACATGCTCTGGCGCCTGGGGTTCTTCCTTGGCCAGCCCCTAAAGAGCCCTTATGACCATTGAGCAGACAGATCAATGCCCGAGATTCCAAACTAGGATACGGGACGGGGACCCTCAAACGTGGAGAATCCTGCTGTAATCACGCCAACCCCTTATGATATGTGTGTGCCCATGTTTGGGAGTAGATGTGAAATCGTGTGGGACGTGCATAGTAGCAATTCCATTTCTTGTGGAGATTGAACAGTATGGACTGAGTGCCGATTGCTCTGCGGCCCTTCTCTCTGATCTGATACAGTGTAGCTTTTTTCTTTCACAACTGCTGCTTCCATAATTCGAATTTACATTTATAAAGGCAGGTTAGCTGGGGAACCAGGTTTGAGTCTCTGCGCCTGCTCAACATCCTGTGATTCTGAGCAAAATACTTACTCTGCCCGTGCCTAAAGAAGTAAATGGGCTAATATGCACTACATAAAAGGACAAACAAAAACACATTACCAATAGCAGCTAGAAGGAGATGATGTCCCATGACTGGTCTCTTCCACCGCATTATTTTGATACTTTTCAAGGACACAAAGGCAGCACTGTTGTTGGCAAGTAGCCGAGTCGTGACAGATCGACAGGAGATCTCTGCCCTGTGCAGCACAGAACGAAAATAATGCAAATAAATAGTAAGCGGCCCTGAACTCGATGGCTCACTCATGCCACCGGCTACCACTGGTTTCATGTATCTTTTCAAATCAAAAGAGTGCAGGATTGATGTGCTAAGTGTTACACTTCTGAGCCAGATCCATCACTTACACCTACCTTTTTTTTATTTCTCTAGGTGTTTGTAACCAATCTTCCATCCCCTTGAAGCAGAAAATGTACTCCTCTTAACAAAGGTGCCGAAATCTCGAGGACTGCTGTTGTGCCCATAAAATAAACAAATTGCTGCAAGGAGTGTGCATTTTAAATTGTTAATTCTGTCTGAGAGAGAGGAAGATTGGGAGAGAGCAGTGCTTAATTTCAGGGGAAATTACACAAACAACATGTCCTATGCACACTGCAATGAGGTTCAGAAATAGGATTGTATCCTCATGAGTCAAAAAATATTTGAAATCAACTGCCAAGAAAAATACACAGTTCCTTTTGGAGTAATAGAATCTTCATTTAATGATTCTTGCAAGCCAGCCGACACGTGTTTCGTCGCAATTGGAATATATCATCCGCTACTCCTCAGGGCTTCCGGAGAGCGAAAGATTTCTATGGAGGTTGCTAAGCTGGTGATAATTTCGACACGGAAAGGATTGACAGATTGCTAGTTTTTTCTCGATTCTGTGGGTGGTGGTGCATGGCCGTTCTTAGTTGGTGGAGCGGTTTGTCTGGTTAATTCCGATAACGAACGAGACTCCTCCATGCTAACTAGTTACGCGACCCCCAGCCCAACTGTACCCGGTCTTGGGCAAAGCATGGTCAGAATTATCACCGGCTTAGTGACCTCCATAGAAATCTTTCGCTCTCCGGAAGCCCTGAGGAGTCGCGGATGATATATCCCAATTGCGACAAAACTCGTGTCGGCTGGCTTGCAAGAATCATTAAATGAAGATTCTATTACTCCAAAAGGAACTGTGTATTTTTCTTGGCAGTTGTATTTCAAATGTGTTTTGACTCATGAGGATACAATCCTATTTCTAAACCTCATTGCAGTGTGCATAGGACATGTTGTTTGTGTAATTTTGTGTATTGATTGCAATACACACATTGAGGGGTTATAGGGCTTATCCCCTTGTCCTTTTTGCACCTCTACTAAACCATCTTCACTGACCCTTACTTTGCGAAAATCTAGTTAGCTTAGCGCCCAGTATCTCACCTAATTACTAAAAACCCTTCTTCTGGTGACTATCCTTAATTTCAGGTGCTCAGCATCAGCACTTAATCATAAACACCTGCCCTTATAGCATGAACTCGCCCGGTTCAGTTTTGATAGGCACAGGGAAATTAAGTGATTTGCCTAGAAACACAGGATGTTGAGCCAATGCCGAGACTTGAAGTTGGTTCCTCAGATCTGAGGTAGACAGCTCTGGCTGGCCATTACACCACATCCTCTCCCCACATGGAGGGTTTTGTTGTGTGACTGCCCATGGTGCATGCTCAGGGCCGGCTTTAGCGCTGCTGTCACCCGGTGCAACAATGTTTGTTGGTGCCCCCAATGACCATCTCTGCCATGGATTCCCTCACTACCACCCTTTAACAATGCCCCTCAAGTCTCTTTAACCCCTCTCTCTCTCTCTCTCTCAGATGTATTTAATCCGTTTTTTAAGTTCCACACATACTAGTGTAGGGTGTCAGAGCACTTTACATCACACACAGAGTACACAGAGACAATCATTTGTGTGCAAATCAGTGTATAGGAAATGTTACCTGTGGCCTATTTACATGATATGCAATTTGTGATCTGCATGGTACAAAGTCTTTACAGCAAGCATATTAACCCTCTGCGCTACCTTTTGATGAGTCAAAACTTCTACTAGCCAAAATCCATGTCTCTCTCCAGGAAGACATTAATCCCCGGAATTATTTTGACATTTTTTTATGCCTAAAAATTGCTGGAGGCCAGAAAAAAGCAGGTGCTTTTAAAACCCTAATGTACTTGCAAACACAGCACCCCCACCTGAAGTCAACGCCTGGTACGGTGGCACAAGTCGCACTGCCTTGGAGCCCACCCTGTGCGTCCTATCATCACAGACACGAGTTCCTTTACCCTGTTCTTAGTGTGCAGTAATCAGATAAGACATATGCTCTTGTATAACTGTGTATCCGTTTACTTCTCCTTGCACTCAGTGTGTACTGTTACACAGAAGTCACATTCACATTCATTCTTGTATCACACTTAGCCCCTCATTACTAAAAGGCCGAGTAATGGGAACACTCAGTAAAACCGCCTGGGGCTCATTCTGTAACCGCATGTTGAGGTTTTGTACCTGGACGGTCCATGTTTAACATGTCAGGAGTAGGAAAATAGGAATTGGTCTGCATTTAATACAATTTTAACAAACACTTTTCTGTGGCTGCTTATGACGTACTCATCTTATGAAGCAAACACACTAGCTTTTGCCTTGAGCTTAGTTCAGTGACAATAAGCGCTGCACCAATCTCACAGCCCATATATTCAAGCTTTGCCATCGTATATGTCACAAGTGGACCTCAGCCCTGATTAGTCTTTTGCCCAATGCTTGGGCCTTCTAACTCGCATGAAGAGTCGCTGGCATAGCATGTGGGTACTCGCAAACATTTTCACAGGGGCCAAAAATTTTGGTCTGTGATGTGCCCGAGGGCCGCATCGTTGCCAGTAGGGTGGCGGTCAGGCGAGAGGGTTGAGGGGGTTGGAGGTAAGGTGGACGTAGGCGAAGGATATACATCTAGTGGCTAAACTGTACAACGTGAAACCAGAAAACCTGGGATAATCCTGGCTCCCCCTATTTTATCTTATCGTGTGATCCTAGGCAATTGCTTAATTTCACTTTCCCTCCTTTTTCTTCATTATCACATATATGGGGACCTCAAAATACATGATTTCAGGGTGTGCGCTGTACAAACCCTTTGGCTGTGTTTAACTCAATAAAGTAATATGTTGTTCATGTATAATAGGAACCCAAGCCACCCAGAGTGCATTTACAACTGACTTGCCTCTTTAGTTCACTATTGGCGTTGTTGTGAGGGTAGGTTGAAAATGTATAGATTCTAAATTCATATTTGAAAACTATCACTTTTAAATAAATCCTTCTCAATGCACTGATAATCACTTGTACTAAGGTGAGACGGTTCTGCATTTTAATTAGCCCCTTGGCCGCGGCGGTAATTCCGCGGCGGCGCTGGGGGGGAAAGAGGCGTTCGCATGGCGCCGCCATGCTTGTGACGGAACCACTCCGTCACGAGCCATGGGCGCGCTGTGTTTATGACGGAGTGGTTTCGTCACGGGCCCGCTCGCTCATTAATTCAGCCGCGTAGGTGCGGAATTGATGCAGCGTGTGCAGAGCAGAGCGGCTGCGGCTTGACGGAACCACTCCGTCATTAGCACAGCGCGCCCGTGGCTCGTGACGGAGTGGTTCCGTCACGAGCACGGAACGGGTTAAATACACTTTTTGAATTTGGAAGAGACTGTAATATTTTTACATTTTTGCTGCAAGATGTCTTTAAGGATGAAGGAAGGACTATCCAGTTACTTCCTTCCTTTAACACCAATTAACCTTGAAATAAATGCTTGCCTGTGTATTTAACATCTTTTTATTGTTAGTGTTGAGTCAGTAAACAGCAGCCCAGTGCTGGCTGCCGTTGCCGCATGTAAAGGTAAACCGGGCCGTATGAGTATCAGAGGATTGCACATGTTACCTGAAAGGCCAGTTCCGGTGGCCATACAGACCTATTGGCATCAGTACATGACATCTCATCGATATAGTCCACGGTAACAGTCGCAACTCAAGTATAAGGGAAGTTGCAAATCCCCCTGCAGTGGGAATATTAAAAGTAACTTTAAAAACGGTCTATCAACACAAGTCAAGTTTCTTTCCGAGCCTAAAAATAAAAGAAAACAAACAAAAAACCACAAAAGTGACATGGGTGCCAGAGGGTGACGTGTTGATCTATTTTGGAGCCGCCGATTCCACCTGGGACTATAGCCCTGCGGGTGAAGGCCTGCCACATCCCGCCGCCCCCGGGAATTGACGCGTTTCCTTCCCGTGGACCAGATTTAGAAAGTGAGGCCCTTCGTGGTGTCACGGCCTGCAAGCAAGGCGGAAGAGGGCGGGCCGCAGCGAGTTCGTGTTGTCTCTCTTTGTCTTTGTCTCCTCTCTCTCTCTCTGCAGTGTGACGACATCGAGCGCCTGATACCAGGAAGAGCGAGTGCACTAGTGCAATACTCTGCACCGTTACACTTGACCGCCGAAAATGCGCGTGCCCCTTTGTCATGCAACCCGCCCGATTCCTGCACTGGCTCAGTGCGAGGAAACGCCCCCGACGCTGCAAGAATACGACGACACAGGCAGCCAGTCACTGGGTAGGCAGTTTGTCTCTTGACGGCTGTCGGTAGATGATAGTAGAGCTAGTGAAACATTAAGTCGGTTTCTTTGTAAGGTCTACCACGTCAGGCCACCGTTCTGACAGACACAGCAGGGACATATAGGGAGTATAGATATGGGTATGTCTAATTTGTCAGCCAAGTATATCTTAGACAGGGTTGCCGAGTTTCCAATCTGCTTGTGTGTGACACATAGCTGCCAAGGTTTCAGATTGCTATGTGTGACATTTTCAAAGTTTGAGTGTAATTATGAGTGACATTTCAACAACTATGAGTGACACTTTCATTTGATCAAAATCAAGCAATGAATACTACGGAAACTTATAAATATCAGAAATTACACCCATTTGAGCAACAAGAAACTCTAAGAAGAACTTAAAACTGGTGCAAAGTGCCAGAAATGGAAGGGCACGTAGGTGTGAATGTGGGAGGTGGTCTGCTTCTAAGTGCCTGGCATCACACTGACCTTGATGACCTACAGCCCTCTGTGGGTTCTGGGGAACTCTGTCCGCTCTATCATGACTCTCTATAACTGCCATGTTTTCAGTTTGATTGTGTGGTATTTCCATGATTTCAGAATACTTAGGAGTGACATTATACTGCCAAATCATTGACACTTTGAGTGATCATTATCTACTGTGCGCATTACAATCAATGCCTTGCATAGTTAAAGTGCTTTCTCAGTCGCAGAAGCAGGGGATGTCATAGCATTATAAATAGAGAAGTCACTATGCCCTGCTGCGCCAAGCAGGATTCAATTATTTTTCTCTCCTTAAAAACAGACAGACATCTGCAGAAAGACTGAATTAACCAGGCGAGGTTTCACAATGTAAGAGTATTTGTCACTGATTACTTGAACTTGCATTCATCTTTCAATTAAGGTGCGTGCTTTAGATGTATAAAGGTGAAACACTAACGAAAATACATACAGAATAATGTCTTCTAGCGTTGCTACAAGGCCCTAGTGAAGTCACGGTAACTGCAGTGGCCGGTGCGCGCTTGAGATGATTTGTGTCAGCTGAAAGCAGACTGGCTCTCCCAAGTCAGTGTGCCGCCACTCGCAAGGGATTGGAGTACAAAGAGCCCACATGTGACTGGAGGCAGTAGGGCAGATGAGGCCTAACAGAGTCCCTGTCCTCCACACACGGGGATGGTGCTGGGGGCTGCTAGGACGGGCTGTGGCTACAGGACTGGCGCAAGGCAATTACTGGCTGCAATCATGTGCGTGTGGACATTTGTTAAGTTGCGGCCGCCGCCTGCATGCGAGCTCTGCCATAATTATAAATAATGTTGCCATAACTGTACCTGAAATTCTGCAAGTTCACAAGAAGGCCGGTGGGGTCGGATCTATCGCGTCGGGATCACACAATGCGCGGCAGTCTATTTTGCGAGCGTGAGCTGCCATACCCATTGCACAAGTTAGTGCAGTCCATAGAGAGAGATTGTAAGGCGCCCACACGCGCCCCAGGAGTCAGGAGCCGGACAATAGTTCCAAATTAAACTCCCCGCCTTCGGCAGGCGCAGCAGGACATGACGTCACCCGGCGGCGCAACGTATGGCTTTATCTCATTGGGGCTCCCCTGCCTGTGATGTTAATAGCCTTTGCGCGAGAGCGGAGAGACAAGCAGGGACATCATTTTCATACTTTGGAGCTGCCTCGCAGCACTCAGCCTAGCTCCGCACCTACATCACCAAACCGGCAGAAGCAGCCTGCGCTGCAGTGCTAGCTGCCACACTCAATAATATTACCGTTTTAGGCAGTGCTAAGGTGACGCTCAGACACTATGCAAATGCGTGACAATGCATTTCAGTGCGGTGATGCGGATCACCACACTGAAATGCGTTAGAGTCAAGTGTGATGCCTGATACTTGACAGGACTGGTGACATTTCCAGGTTGCATTGTCCTTATGTGTGACATTTCTCTTTCTCATGTTTGACACTTTGACTGACTTCACCCACCAGTAGCAGAAACATCCTCTGGGGGTAAAGTGAATTCCCAACAGCATGATGAGTTAGCTCAGCCATCAGCAGAAAATTACTTCATTGTGCCCTCTCACATCATCAGGAATTCACTGCTAGCAACCTACCCCTGATGCAGCCTGCCACCATCACCTGCCTTGTAATACCAAAGGCACAGCCACCTCCTAAGATCCCTGGAACTTGAATTGCCTTTTGCCTTTATACTCACAAGAAAACCCAGACACCTGTTCCACAAATTTGGACAGATCATAGTCTGATTCCTTTCAGCATCCGAATATCACGCCCTCAAAACCCATAAAAATTGAATAAACACTTAGAAGACGATATTAACTGGACTAAGGTCGAAGACAGTTTCAAGCTCCAACCCATACTCCAGACTCCGATTCCCAACCTCTCTGGTAATGTTGAATATGACTCGAAATGCTTTCATAACTGGATGCAGCAAGAGATTAAAAAACGTACCCTACCCAAACATCCTCGTAAAAAGGAAAAAAGAGGAAAGAGAAATGCTCCCTGGTTCACACCGGAACTGGCCAAACTCCACTTACTATTCAGGAAGGGTGAACGCAATTGGCGTAAAACTTATGATCCTGCCAATAGAATCCTTTATATCCAGCAGAGGAAAATATATCTAGGTACTATTAAAATCGCCAAGAAAGAGTACTACATTAATGCCATTAAGGAAGCAAAACAAAAACAAGCATTTACAATGCAATGGTCTCAGCAATATTATAGGTAGAGCTATTGGCATTGCTCATTCTTTTTTTTGTATCCCTAAATAAATGGCATTGTCATTTATATTGGCAATAGCTTAATTGCTTGCATATGCGAGACCTATTGCATTAGCAGAGAGGGAGTGAGGTAGTGAGACAGTGAGGTAGTGAGATAGAGAGAGAGAGTGAGGTAGTGAAATAGAGAGAGAGTGAGGTAGTGAGAGAGAGAGTGAGGTAGATAGAGAGTGAGGGAGTGAGAGACCGAGAGAGTGAGGTAGTGAAAGAGTGAGGTAGTGAGGGAGAGGGATGTTCTGAGGTAGTGAGATAGAAACAGAGAGTGAGGTTGTGATGTAGTGAGATAGAGAGAGAATGAGGTAGTGAAAGAGAGTGAAAGTGAGTTAGTGAGATAGAAAGAGAGAGAGTGAGTCAGTCATTTTTTATGCAGGGACGTACTTTTCTCCCTCAGACTTTGTACCAGAGGTAAAGAGAGACAGAAAGGCGGAACATGTGAGAAAGATGGATTGGCAGAGGTTTTACAAATCACATTGCAGGTGCCCATCTGTGGGACTGGAGCAGCAGACCATTAGTATAACTGTGCATGGGGTCAGCCGTGAAACAGCATGGAGCATTGCGGGTTAGATAAAGATGCATTGATAGAGCTGTGTTTCCTCAGTGCTAGGACTCCGGGGTCCTCTGCGCTTTGGGATTGAGGAACCTGTGTAGAATTGTGCATGGGTCTTTGTATGGCCTAATGTCGGAATTGAAATGGATTTTGCCAGTGAACTATGAACAGGGCCAAGTGTTGAAATAGTTGTAACAATAATTACAGATAGGTGTATGGCCCGTAAAATGTCCTCCATATACGACCTGGAGCAGGTTAAGGCGCATTGACAAGAGTTATATAGTTCTCAGCACTTAAAACGATCTACCAATAAACAAGCAAAGAGTCTACAAAGAAGAGACACCTACAGACATATAAAACACATGCAAAATAGCAATATGATAATAATAAAATTACAATAGCCTAATGGAAATAACTGGCAGTGTGCAGGCTGCCATACAATTTACTGTGTTTAACAACAAGGCGTATGGGAAAAGGCTTCGTAACTAATGTATAGATGAGAGAAGGAGCAAGGAAGGCATATGAGGAAGAGAGGTGGGAGGTAGAGAGGAGAGACTAAGAGAAATATGAGCCAGAAAAGTGAGAGGTAAAGGGGAGAGAGGCAGCGGTGCAGAGGGCATGGGCAGTAAATAGTAGAATTGCAGAGGGCTTTTATGATAAAAAAGGCTTGACATGGAAATTTGAAATGAGCAGCATATATGAAGTCAGATCAGAAACATTTCAGGATGAGTGATAACAGGTGGGATTAGGAGATGGGATTCGAATTAAATAGCTGAAAAGTGGCTACAAAGTAGAGAGAATTGCTGATAGCAACATAGCAAGAAGAAAGAGACCCAATAACGGTAAAAAAGAGACTGTGACAAGAGGAGTGACAATTAATGGAGTACATATAGATGACAGTGAAAGAGCTCAGAGGGGGTCAAGGAATAGTGGAGTGTGAAGGCAGAGATACAGAACACTGGACTGGCATTAAGAGAAAGCGCAGTGAAATAACAATGAAAGAGTAAATACAAGTGAAAGAGAGAGATTAGAGGTGTGCCAATGGGAAGGGAATCTACTCAAGTATCCGTAAAATACCAGTGGCATGACAAACAACAGTAAGAAAGACAAGTGGTTTGGCACAGAGAGAAAGAGCAGCCTGGAACGTCAAAAAGTATAAACGCAACAGCAGGCTAGAGGGAGAGAATAGAGAGTGCTTGAAAACACCATAGAAATGACATTGAGATTAAAAGGTACATAAAAACATTAAAGAGATGAGATCAAAGGGAATGAAAGCATAGAGGATAAACTGAAAGAGGTCAGAGTAGAGAGTATGTATGTGAATCATGCCAGTCCTTTCTAAAATGACAATTGAAAAAAAAATATATGGACTGTAATTTTTCCTGGGTCACAACCCTAGGAAGCTGAAATCTCAGTGAGATATGAACAATTCTTCACTCTCGCAGTGTAGTTTTGTAGGTGATGCAGGCTCGGTTTGTTGCCCTACATTTACCTCATAGGGAACAAGGAGAGATCGATTACCACTACCGCATCTAAAACATAATGCCAAACTCACCTTGTAAGCTTTATTTTTTTTTATACGAGGGCCCTCTTCCAAACTAAGGCACACACTCAACCCTGTATCAGAGAATGCGGAACCAGCCCGCTAGACTCTCAAACAAAGCACCGTGCTCACTGAGCCACCATGATTATGGAAAGATGCAAGGATTCACACCCTCCTCTCCTAAATAAACAAAGAGAAAAACACATTTCAATGGTAGGCAGCGCTCCCCTGAAAGTGAATCACAAGATGGCAAATAGGACTGTTGCGAGAATCAAGTGAAAAATGACTGCTCTTCCTTCAAATGTACATCTCATTAGAGTAGCGGCAAGATAAAAAATAAAAAGTGAAGCCAGGCACACAGCTGCGAGGGGCACAGCTCACAGTTCCATGGGGTACACGGTGTGTGAGAGAGAAATGTGTGTTTCATGGAGTAGTGAAGAGAGTTATAAAGAGCCCTGAGCGTGACGAAGAGTAGTAAAGAACATCATAGCACAGTGCGGAGAATGTAAGAGAACCTTGAGTGTGTTAAAGAGCAGGAAAGAGCCTGGGAGAGGGAATCAGTGGTAAAGTAACCCATGCGTGATCTGGCCGTGCTGGTAAAATAATCCTGCCTGTGGTAATCGTGTGACGACAGTAACAAGTACCAAAGAGAGCCCTGCAAGTAGTGAAAAGAGAGAAGGTATCATGTTTGTGTAAAGAGAGCACTTGGGGAGGGGGTAAGTACCCTGCCTGTGGTAAGATAGCAACTGAAACTAGCGGAGTGCTGCAATACACTATATATAAGAAAGAGAACCGCCCGCTTACCTCAGAGGGGATAGAAACGGCACTCACCGGCTGTTTAGAGAGGCGGCGGCTCCTCTCTGCCGCTGGCAGGGCTGCTGGGCTTCGGCTGGGGACGTGCTTCTTCTCCTTGCCGGGCAGGAGCGCGGGGAGACCTCCCGTCTGCTCCCTGCCTGGCCCACTGTACTTCCGGGTCGCACCGCGGCCCTGGAGTTTGGAGGCGGCCACTGCGCCTCTCAGAGAATCCCCGGGTCGGGGGGGGCGGGGGGGGGGGGCTTGAGAACGACTTGCGGGGCTCCCGGTGAATTAAATAAATAAAAAAATAATTTAAAAACCGCAGACAGAGCACACTGTAGTCTTCTGGCAGGCGGCGGGGATGCAAGGGCCAGCCATCACGACGAACAAGACGATCCTCCCCAGACGAGAAAACAAAAATGGGAGAGAGGCATAAACTGAGGCGGGACTAATAGTCCCACTAAGAAACATTAATTCTCCGACTTCCGGTTTTACCGAGACCTAACAAAAAACATTATTCTCCATTGTCAAGACTTTTACCTACCCAAAAGCCCTACAGCCCAATATCCCACCATCCCTTGAATTCTGCAACCAAATTGCAGACTTCTTTGTGGGAAAGATTGACCTTATACAAAAGGATTTCCCAGCCCCAAAAGCCTATCAGCCCTCCGTCTCTCCTGACCAGGGAGAAAACATGATCAGTCATCTTAGAACCTTCTCACCTGCCTCGCTATCCTTAACGCGGGAAGTAATTCTCGCATGCAAATCGGGCGCCCCCTCGGATTCGTGCCCCCCACGAATTCTTCATCAGCTAATCGAAGTGGTTAATCCCCTTATAAACGAGATTGTAAATACTTCTCTCAATACTGGTATAGTCCCAGGCCAATGGAAACAAGCAGTCGTAAAACCTCTGATGAAAAAGTCTAACAAACCCCCAACAGAGCTTACCAATCTACGTCCAATCTCGCTCCTCCCAGTCCTGGGTAAGATTACTGAACAGATGGTATACAAGGAGCTAAAAAGACATGTCGAAATCAATAATGTCCTTCATCCCCAACAATCGGGCTTTCGATCTCACCACTCCACGGAGACAGCTCTGATTGAACTCACCGATTCCATAAAAATCTTGCAGGATCAAGGAAGGAACGCCGTTCTGATTTTATTAGACCTCACAGCGGCATTCGGCACCATCTCCCACTCTATATTGATAGGTAGACTTAGAGATATTGGAATTTCGGATGTTGCATTAGCATGGATTGTCTCGTTTTTGTCAGAAAGATCACAAACAATTGCATTGGGTCCTTTCCTCTCCAAAGAAAAGAAGGTGCTGTCTGGAGTCCCTCAGGGCTCTATTTTGAGCCCACTTTTATTTAATATTTATGAATGTCTGACATAATATCGACAGACAAAATATCTACATACAAAAATATCGACACAAAAATATCGAAATCAAAAATATCGGAGTTATATCTTTATAAAGGTAAGTACAAAAATATCGAAAAAAAATATCATAGTACTAAAATATCGAAAATTAAAATATTGTTTTTTTAAATGTATTAATAATAATATAAAAATAATTTAAAAATACATATAATTTTACAAATATTAAATAAAAACATTAAAACATATTTAAACAATAATAAGTTATGTTATGTTATGTTATATCTTGTTTTGTATAGCGCACGGCTACTCAAAAAGAGTGTCCCGGCGCTTTTATTGAGCCCTATAGCAGAGTAACACAACACAGTGATATAAAAACAGATTAGAAGGAACAGAGCAGAGGGGAAGAAGGCCTAAAGGGCAAAAAGCCAAGTTTTAAGACCCTTCCTGAAGGCAAGCAGATTAGTGGCACCACGTAATGTCAGCGGCAGAGTGTTCCACAACTGTGGCGCCAGCAACCCAAAGGAGCGGCCTCCAATGCAGGCTCTTCTTACTCGCGGGACTACCGCAAGAAACAAAGATTCAGATCTTAGAGATCGAGCCGGATGGTAAAAGGCGAGTCTCCTTTGGAGATACTTTGCTCCCACAGCATGAAGAGCTTTATAGGCCAAAGTCAAAGCCTTGAAGGCAATCCGCTTCCGGATTGGAAGCCAATGGAGCAACTGCAGCAGGCCGGCAGCGCTGGCTCGCCTATTTAGGCCAAAAATGGCCCTCGCGGCCGCGTTCTGAACAACTTGCAGCCGCTGCATTAGGTATTCTGGCAGGCCCAGATAGAGGACATTGGAGTAATCGAATCTAGAACCGATCAGGGCCTGGACTGTCACCTTCCTTGCTCCTCTGAGAGAAGAGGCAGAAACTTCTGGTGCATCTTGAGGAGACCGAAACATGTTCCCGTTAGACCAAGGATCTGAGATCTCAACGTCAGATCCTTGTCCATCTTGACCCCCAGGTTCTTAGCCAGCTGGGACGAACAAGACGGGGGGAACATATTGATAGGCCACCATGTCTGCCAGTCCGGATCCGATGAGCAACCGAAGAAGAGTACCTCAGACTTATCTGAGTTGCACTTGAGGCTGTTCAGCTGGAACCATTTAAAGACAGCCCCAAGGCATTCCCGGATACTCTCTCCATCAAAATCTCCTCCTTTCTTACACGAAAAGAGGAGCTGAGTGTCATCGGCATAGGACACGATCTGGGCCCCGAAGGACTCCGCCAATGCTGCCAAAGGGGTCATAAAAATGTTAAAAAGAGTCGGGCTCAACACAGAGCCCTGCGGAACTCCGACTCCCAGAGGCGGCATCACGGCCGAGTTAGGAGAGGCCCAGACCGTTTGTCGACGGCTAGCTAAAAAGATCTGAACCAGCTGAGCACCGTCCCCCTCAGACCGATCTCATAGAGTCTGGCGAGAAGACCCTCATGGGGGACGGTGTCGAAGGCCGCCGACAGATCTAACATGACAAGCATGGCTTTGCCCCCGGAGTCGAGTACCTCTTTAATGGCTTCAGACACCTCCAAAAGCGCCGTCTCGGTGCTTAGGTTGGGGCGGAAGCCAGATTGAGTGGCATGCAGTATATCATGAGTTTCTAAAAAATTAGAGAGCACCATATGCACATGCTTCTCTAAAATTTTCGTAAGAGCAGGGAGGAGAGAAATAGGCCTGTAATTGGCCAGAGCCTCCGGATCAAGGCCAGGCTTCTTCAGCAAGGGAATAACCATTGCCTGCTTCCAGGCCTGCGGAACCACACCCTGGCTCAAAGAGAGGTTCAGGAGTGGATTCGCCAGCGGATTTATAACTTCCGCCATTTTTGCCAAAAATTTGGCCGGGCAAGGGTCAAGAGGCGACCCAGATTTGAGATTGCCCATAAGTGCCAAAGAAGCAGGAGCTGAAATCGATGGAAAAGCGGCCAAAACTGGGCCAGGAGGGGCCAATAAAACTGATCCATCCTCGGGGCTGGCCGAACCAGCAGTCGCCACCAGAGGAAAAGAGTCTTGGATCAGTTTTATCTTGTTGGTAAAGAAATTTGCAAGATCGGAAGCCCAGGACTCCGAGGGGACAGCCTGGGTCGCGTTAGATCGGGGGGGCGTAAATTCCCTAACAATTGTAAAGATCTCTTTACAGGAGTTAGAAGCATCATCTATCCTCCTTGCAAAGTAGGCCTTTTTCCCCAGAAGGATATCCCGATGATAGGCCTGAACCACTGTCCTATAGGCAAGCCTTGCCATAGGGTCATACTGAGAGCGCCAAGCTCTTTCAGCTACGTTACACTGCGGTCGAGAGGCCAACAGCGCCTCAGTAAACCAGGGAGCAGAAACCCGCTTAGGTGTTAATCGAGGGGCCATCACGGGGGCAAGATCGTTTAGCCTGTCCAATAGCCACACTTGCAAGGAATCCAGGTCCCTCTCCAGATCTCCCGTAAGGGGGCAAGGGTGCTCCAGAGCAGCCTGAGCCAACATGTCTGGAGTCACTCGATGATAAGCCCTAGGAGTACGGCCCTGCTGCCTAAAAGCGGTGCTGGAAGGTTTCATTGTGCCCTGAATATAAAATTTGTCCAGTCTATGGTCTGACCAAAGCACTGGTACAATAGCCTTCACCTCCAAGGGGGATGTGGAGAAGACCTGGTCAAGAGTATGACCCTTATCGTGCGTTGGCCCCAAGAGATACGGGACCAAGCCAAAAGGGGCAGTGGCATCAAGCAGTTTGATTGTATCAGGGTCCGATGGCTCATCCATATGAAAGTTGAAGTCCCCGGCCAGAACACAATGTTCCGCTTTCAAGGCCAGCACCGAAATGGCCGACTGGAGCTCTTCAAAGAAGGTCCAGGTGGTCCAGGTGGCCTATAGACTAAAAGGCCTTTAAAGGATTGATGTGGCACCAATGTAATGGAAAATGCAAGGGATTCAGATCCTTGAATGTCTTCCATAGGCAAAATAGAGCATGTGGCGCATTTGTTCACCACAATTGCCACTCCACCACCCCTCCCCTTCAATCTGTCCTGCCTGAAAACATTGTAATCAGGGGGAATAGCTATAGCTATATCAGGATTAGAAAATTCCCCCAGCCAAGTCTCAGTCATCATCAGACAGAGCGGCTTTTCCGTAGCCAAAAGGTCATAGATATCCTGCGCATGCCTACATGCTGATCTAGTGTTTAACAGCAGGCAGAGATACTTAACACAATCAGTCTCAATATTTGGGAGCGAAGGCGACGCCGTGCTGGGACACCATCCACAGCCAGGACATCGCATCTTACCCCTTTAACGACCAGGGAAGACTGTATAGCAGCCGCCAGAAGTATTTTGCAGTGATCGTAACTCACGCGATGTATAACGCAGCGTAATGGGCGCAGGAGCAAAAGTGTGTGATGATAGAGCCCTACCCGCCGCACCGCTCGCCTCCGGGACGCTGACGGGCGCAGATGGGCTGGACTCTGGCGTGACTCCGGCGGTGATCCGGCATACCCGCTGCGCGTGACCGCTGCGCGTAGGCATGACTTCCTTTAAGAGGAGGTCGGTCACCTGAAACGCTAGAGCGTGCACCCCTCACCCAATATGGCCGCTACAAAGCGCTGCTGCTCGTGCTACAAGCCCATAAGTTATACATATACATTTAAAATAAATTAAAAAGTCTACATATAAATTAATATATATACTTACTCCACATATTGCAACAGTAGGAAAAGCGTTGGATAGCGTAGAGTTTAAATTACTATTCCCACTCCAGAGGGTGCAACAGTAGGGAAAGCGTTGGATAGCGTAGGGGTTAAAATTACTATTCCCACTCCAGAGGGTGCAACAGTAGGGAAAGCGTTGGATAGCGTAGGAGTTTAAATTACTATTCCCACTCCAGAGGGTGCAACAGTAGGGAAAGCGTTGGATAGCGTAGGGGTTTAAATTACTATTCCCACTCCAGAGGGTGCAACAGTAGGGAAAGCGTTAGATAGCGTAGGGGTTAAAATTACTATTCCCACTCCAGAAGGTGCAACAGTAGGGAAAGCGTTGGATAGCGTAGGGGTTTAAATTACTATTCCCACTCCAAAGGGTGCAACAGTAGGGAAAGCGTTGGATAGCGTAGGGGTTTAAATTACTATTCCCACTCCAGAGGGTGCAACAGTAGGGAAAGCGTTGGATAGCGTAGGGGTAAAAATTACTATTCCCACTCCAGAGGGTGCAACAGTAGGGAAAGCGTTGGATAGCATAGGGGTTAAAAATACTATTCCCACTCCAGTGGGTGCAACAGTAGGGAAAGCATTGGATAGCATGGGGGTAAAAATTACTTCACACACTACTCCCCCTTTAACACACAACACAGTACACATACAAAAAAACACAATTAATATAAATATCAATTAATCAATTAATAACAATTAATATTATTAAATTGATGTAATTTTAATTGAACTAATTTAACATATTAATTACCAATTAATTAACAATACATACCAATAAAGAAATACAATCTCTTTAATTAATTACATTTAATTATATAACACCCTATTACCCTATAAACACACAACCCACTACACATAAAAAAATTCATATCATTTAATCACTTAATAATTATTAATTACCAATTAATTATTAATTAACAATAACAAAAAATTAAATATATTAGCACATCAACTCTAATTAATTTAATTAAATAATTCATATTATTTTATTACTAATTAATTATTAACAATAACAAAAATATACCTATATTAGCACATTAACTCTAATTATTGTAATTAACTAATTAATATTAATTAATTACCAATTAATTATTAATTACCAATAAAAAAAATTCAATACATTTGCACAATAACTCTAATTAATGTAATTAACTAATTAATATTAAATAATTACCAATTAATTATTAATTAACAATAACACAAAATTATATATATTAGCACATTAACTCTAATTTACTAATTAATAATATTTAATTATTGTTTAAAAATATTCAAATAAATTAATTAATTATTATTAAATTACTTCCCACCCTATTCCCCTATAAACCCACAACCCGCTCTGATACTAAAACGCAAAATGTAAACTAAATTACTAATTTTCAAACATACATTTAATAACATATTTAACAAACATATAAACAACATAATAAAATACATAACACTAAACATAATTTCGATATTAGTAAATTTCGATATTTGTAACATACATACCAAAAAAACGATATTCTGTCTGTCGATATTTTGGACATCGATATTCTATACCATCGAAATTAAAACATCGATATTATTGTATATCGATATTTAAATTTCGATATTTTGTCTCCCTACCAATATTTATATGGTTCCTGTCATCGCCCTCATTGTATCATACGGCATACTAGTAACATCGTATGCCGATGATACTCAACTTATCGTCCCCCTTGATAAGAACTCCACCAATGCGGAACAAAACCTCAAGAATTGCCTTGAGGATGTTTTTCTTTGGATGGAAGAGAACCATCTTAAATGCAATGTAAATAAAACAGAGATTCTCCCTATGGGAAAGGCCCAGCATTTCTGTCCCAGGAAATGGTGGCCGGAGGTTTCTCCGGCTCCCCCACAAACCGCGGTGTCAGCAAGAAATCTAGGTGTCTTATTTGACACCGAGCTATCATTTGATCAACATACGAGGAACGTGGCAGGAAGTTGCTTCAGTATTATAAAATCCTTAAAGAAGTTCTTCGACTTCCTGCCCACCGACTCGAGAAAGGCGGTTGTAGTGGCCTTAATCCTCGCACGCCTGGATTATTGTAATGGCTTGATGGCAGGTGTGAAAAAGACCACACTGAAAAAACTTCAAAGCGTGCAACACGCAGCTGCCAGACTTGTTCTTAAACTGCCAAGGAAATCTTCAGCGTCAGCCGCTCTAAAGACCCTTCACTGGCTGCCTCTGCATAAGAGGATACTGTAGGAAGGTACCTCCTGACTATGGTTGCCCCCAACTTTTTGCCCTGTGTTTTAGCTGGTTTTGGACATAGTCGACCTGGGATCCTGCCAATCAGGACCCCAGGCCTACTGCTCTCTCTGTAAAATGGATTCCATGTACCCTAGGTGCATTTCCAATGGGTACTGGGCCACCCTATCAGACCCTGTAACTCAGGGCATGGGTGTACCCAGGGCTGCCAGGGGCTGCAGCATGTATTATGCCACCCCTGGCTGGCCTCCTAAATTTGACACAACTGGCTGCATGACAGCTGGGGCAAAGTCGTGTAATCACCCTTTGCTGTAGGTGTAGTATACCTATACCTAACCCTAAAATGGACACACAGATTCCTATCAGTCACTCCTATGGCAGGCCTTGACAATCCTGAAGGCAGAGTGCTTGGAATCGTGTGAGATGGTGCTCTGGCATGAGCTGAGCCTGTCTGCAGCTTGCGGAACCAAGTCCTAATAGCTGTTCCATGATATCGCATACCATATACTCTTAAGTGCATTATAATCCTCGCGGTTAAATGCTAACTTTGGTATTGCTTTATCAAAACATGTCGAGTAAGGTGTCATACGAATTGGAATACTAACCCCTCGCCAATTCTGGCGACGGGGTTAGCATTCCACCCTTCTAGAGGGACACGACATGTATGTAACTGTGAACCCCGGTTAAAGTTAAGCAAAGCCTCAGCTCCACAAAATGGATGCTGCCACCACAGACACGAGTCTGACCCCCTGCAGCTGGGAGTCCTCCCAGTGAGGGGAGCCTGGACAAAGGGTTTCCTGTCAGGGGCGGTGCTAGCACCGTCCCAGACATGGTTTTGTGTATCCTGGGTAGGCAGGGCTTTTCAGGAAGGTGACTGCTGAGTGGCACCCCGGTGCTCACTACGCATAGGCCGGTCAGAACCAGTTCCAGGGGCACACCAGCCCCTGGCCTGGGGAAAGTCCGGCATGGCAGAGGGGTGTAACCACCCCCCTCCTAGTCCCACCCATAGGCAGGACCTAGTCACCGGGTCAGCCCCCTTTTTTAGTATAAAGATGGGAGCGGGCCCCCTGTTCAAATTAGATCATCTTTGGAATCAAGACACGACTTTCCACGAAAGGACATCAAGATTTCTTCTTCAAGATTCTCCCTTGTGGCTAAGGAGTAGTCACCCTGCATCCGCAGGCACCATCCTAAGAACACTGCGGTCTGCTGCAAGTCCTTCTTCACGAATCCGACGACCCAGCTCGACGAGACCCGGCTTCCCTGGCACCTCTGACCTCTACTCACCTCTACAGCAAAGCTGAGAACCGTGAGTGCGACGAGACCTCGAGGGACCGACGATCGCCAAGACTGCACGACTTCTTTGTAACAAGCCCACCGAGTCTTCAACTGGTGAGTGCTTTGGGGTCCGAGAAGCCCCAACCCTGAGCAGCTCCAGCACCAAAGATCAGCCCTCCAGCATCTGGAGCAGCAGACCATTAGTATAACTGTGCATGGGGTCAGCCGTGAAACAGCATGGAGCATTGCGGGTTAGATAAAGATGCATTGATAGAGCTGTGTTTCCTCAGTGCTAGGACTCCGGGGTCCTCTGCGCTTTGGGATTGAGGAACCTGTGTAGAATTGTGCATGGGTCTTTGTATGGCCTAATGTCGGAATTGAAATGGATTTTGCCAGTGAACTATGAACAGGGCCAAGTGTTGAAATAGTTGTAACAATAATTACAGATAGGTGTATGGCCCGTAAAATGTCCTCCATATACGACCTGGAGCAGGTTAAGGCGCATTGACAAGAGTTATATAGTTCTCAGCACTTAAAACGATCTACCAATAAACAAGCAAAGAGTCTACAAAGAAGAGACACCTACAGACATATAAAACACATGCAAAATAGCAATATGATAATAATAAAATTACAATAGCCTAATGGAAATAACTGGCAGTGTGCAGGCTGCCATACAATTTACTGTGTTTAACAACAAGGCGTATGGGAAAAGGCTTCGTAACTAATGTATAGATGAGAGAAGGAGCAAGGAAGGCATATGAGGAAGAGAGGTGGGAGGTAGAGAGGAGAGACTAAGAGAAATATGAGCCAGAAAAGTGAGAGGTAAAGGGGAGAGAGGCAGCGGTGCAGAGGGCATGGGCAGTAAATAGTAGAATTGCAGAGGGCTTTTATGATAAAAAAGGCTTGACATGGAAATTTGAAATGAGCAGCATATATGAAGTCAGATCAGAAACATTTCAGGATGAGTGATAACAGGTGGGATTAGGAGATGGGATTCGAATTAAATAGCTGAAAAGTGGCTACAAAGTAGAGAGAATTGCTGATAGCAACATAGCAAGAAGAAAGAGACCCAATAACGGTAAAAAAGAGACTGTGACAAGAGGAGTGACAATTTATGGAGTACATATAGATGACAGTGAAAGAGCTCAGAGGGGGTCAAGGAATAGTGGAGTGTGAAGGCAGAGATACAGAACACTGGACTGGCATTAAGAGAAAGCGCAGTGAAATAACAATGAAAGAGTAAATACAAGTGAAAGAGAGAGATTAGAGGTGTGCCAATGGGAAGGGAATCTACTCAAGTATCCGTAAAATACCAGTGGCATGACAAACAACAGTAAGAAAGACAAGTGGTTTGGCACAGAGAGAAAGAGCAGCCTGGAACGTCAAAAAGTATAAACGCAACAGCAGGCTAGAGGGAGAGAATAGAGAGTGCTTGAAAACACCATAGAAATGACATTGAGATTAAAAGGTACATAAAAACATTAAAGAGATGAGATCAAAGGGAATGAAAGCATAGAGGATAAACTGAAAGAGGTCAGAGTAGAGAGTATGTATGTGAATCATGCCAGTCCTTTCTAAAATGACAATTGAAAAAAAAATATATGGACTGTAATTTTTCCTGGGTCACAACCCTAGGAAGCTGAAATCTCAGTGAGATATGAACAATTCTTCACTCTCGCAGTGTAGTTTTGTAGGTGATGCAGGCTCGGTTTGTTGCCCTACATTTACCTCATAGGGAACAAGGAGAGATCGATTACCACTACCGCATCCAAAACATAATGCCAAACTCACCTTGTAAGCTTTATTTTTTTTTATACGAGGGCCCTCTTCCAAACTAAGGCACACACTCAACCCTGTATCAGAGAATGCGGAACCAGCCCGCTAGACTCTCAAACAAAGCACTGTGCTCACTGAGCCACCATGATTATGGAAAGATGCAAGGATTCACACCCTCCTCTCCTAAATAAACAAAGAGAAAAACACATTTCAATGGTAGGCAGCGCTGCCCTGAAAGTGAATCACAAGATGGCAAATAGGACTGTTGCGAGAATCAAGTGAAAAATGACTGCTCTTCCTTCAAATGTACATCTCATAAGAGTAGCGGCAAGATAAAAAATAAAAAGTGAAGCCAGGCACACAGCTGCGAGGGGCACAGCTCACAGTTCCATGGGGTACACGGTGTGTGAGAGAGAAATGTGTGTTTCATGGAGTAGTGAAGAGAGTTATAAAGAGCCTTGAGCGTGACGAAGAGTAGTAAAGAACATCATAGCACAGTGCGGAGAATGTAAGAGAACCTTGAGTGTGTTAAAGAGCAGGAAAGAGCCTGGGAGAGGGAATCAGTGGTAAAGTAACCCATGCGTGATCTGGCCGTGCTGGTAAAATAATCCTGCCTGTGGTAATCGTGTGACGACAGTAACAAGTACCAAAGAGAGCCCTGCAAGTAGTGAAAAGAGAGAAGGTATCATGTTTGTGTAAAGAGAGCACTTGGGGAGGGGGTAAGTACCCTGCCTGTGGTAAGATAGCAACTGAAACTAGCGGAGTGCTGCAATACACTATATATAAGAAAGAGGGAGAACCGCCCGCTTACCTCAGAGGGGATAGAAACGGCACTCACCGGCTGTTTAGAGAGGCGGCGGCTCCTCTCTGCCGCTGGCAGGGCTGCTGGGCTTCGGCTGGGGACGTGCTTCTTCTCCTTGCCGGGCAGGAGCGCGGGGAGACCTCCCGTCTGCTTCCTGCCTCGCCCACTGTACTTCCGGGTCGCACCGCGGCCCTGGAGTTTGGAGGCGGCCACTGCGCCTCTCAGAGAATCCCCGGGTCGGGGGGGGGGGGGGAGGCTTGAGAACGACTTGCGGGGCTCCCGGTGAATTAAATAAATAAAAAAATAATTTAAAAACCGCAGACAGAGCACACTGCAGTCTTCTGGCAGGCGGCGGCGGGGATGCAAGGGCCAGCCATCACGACGAACAAGACGATCCTCCCCAGACGAGAAAACAAAAATGGGAGAGAGGCATAAACTGAGGCGGGACTAATAGTCCCACTAAGAAACATTAATTCTCCGACTTCCGGTCTTACCGAGACCTAACAAAAAACATTATTCTCCATTGTCAAGACTTTTACCTACCCAAAAGCCCTACAGCCCAATATCCCACCATCCCTTGAATTCTGCAACCAAATTGCAGACTTCTTTGTGGGAAAGATTGACCTTATACAAAAGGATTTCCCAGCCCCAAAAGCCTATCAGCCCTCCGTCTCTCCTGACCAGGGAGAAAACATGATCAGTCATCTTAGAACCTTCTCACCTGCCTCGCTATCCTTAACGCGGGAAGTAATTCTCGACTGCAAATCGGGCGCCCCCTCGGATTCGTGCCCCCCACGAATTCTTCATCAGCTAATCGAAGTGGTTAATCCCCTTATAAACGAGATTGTAAATACTTCTCTCAATACTGGTATAGTCCCAGGCCAATGGAAACAAGCAGTCGTAAAACCTCTGATGAAAAAGTCTAACAAACCCCCAACAGAGCTTACCAATCTACGTCCAATCTCGCTCCTCCCAGTCCTGGGTAAGATTACTGAACAGATGGTATACAAGGAGCTAAAAAGACATGTCGAAATCAATAATGTCCTTCATCCCCAACAATCGGGCTTTCGATCTCACCACTCCACGGAGACAGCTCTGATTGAACTCACCGATTCCATAAAAATCTTGCAGGATCAAGGAAGGAACGCCGTTCTGATTTTATTAGACCTCACAGCGGCATTCGGCACCATCTCCCACTCTATATTGATAGGTAGACTTAGAGATATTGGAATTTCGGATGTTGCATTAGCATGGATTGTCTCGTTTTTGTCAGAAAGATCACAAACAATTGCATTGGGTCCTTTCCTCTCCAAAGAAAAGAAGGTGCTGTCTGGAGTCCCTCAGGGCTCTATTTTGAGCCCACTTTTATTTAATATTTATGAATGTCTGACATAATATCGACAGACAAAATATCTACATACAAAAATATCGACACAAAAATATCGAAATCAAAAATATCGGAGTTATATCTTTATAAAGGTAAGTACAAAAATATCGAAAAAAAATATCATAGTACTAAAATATCGAAAATTAAAATATTGTTTTTTTAAATGTATTAATAATAATATAAAAATAATTTAAAAATACATATAATTTTACAAATATTAAATAAAAACATTAAAACATATTTAAACAATAATAAGTTATGTTATGTTATGTTATATCTTGTTTTGTATAGCGCACGGCTACTCAAAAAGAGTGTCCCGGCGCTTTTATTGAGCCCTATAGCAGAGTAACACAACACAGTGATATAAAAACAGATTAGAAGGAACAGAGCAGAGGGGAAGAAGGCCTAAAGGGCAAAAAGCCAAGTTTTAAGACCCTTCCTGAAGGCAAGCAGATTAGTGGCACCACGTAATGTCAGCGGCAGAGTGTTCCACAACTGTGGCGCCAGCAACCCAAAGGAGCGGCCTCCAATGCAGGCTCTTCTTACTCGCGGGACTACCGCAAGAAACAAAGATTCAGATCTTAGAGATCGAGCCGGATGGTAAAAGGCGAGTCTCCTTTGGAGATACTTTGCTCCCACAGCATGAAGAGCTTTATAGGCCAAAGTCAAAGCCTTGAAGGCAATCCGCTTCCGGATTGGAAGCCAATGGAGCAACTGCAGCAGGCCGGCAGCGCTGGCTCGCCTATTTAGGCCAAAAATGGCCCTCGCGGCCGCGTTCTGAACAACTTGCAGCCGCTGCATTAGGTATTCTGGCAGGCCCAGATAGAGGACATTGGAGTAATCGAATCTAGAACCGATCAGGGCCTGGACTGTCACCTTCCTTGCTCCTCTGAGAGAAGAGGCAGAAACTTCTGGTGCATCTTGAGGAGACCGAAACATGTTCCCGTTAGACCAAGGATCTGAGATCTCAACGTCAGATCCTTGTCCATCTTGACCCCCAGGTTCTTAGCCAGCTGGGACGAACAAGACGGGGGGAACATATTGATAGGCCACCATGTCTGCCAGTCCGGATCCGATGAGCAACCGAAGAAGAGTACCTCAGACTTATCTGAGTTGCACTTGAGGCTGTTCAGCTGGAACCATTTAAAGACAGCCCCAAGGCATTCCCGGATACTCTCTCCATCAAAATCTCCTCCTTTCTTACACGAAAAGAGGAGCTGAGTGTCATCGGCATAGGACACGATCTGGGCCCCGAAGGACTCCGCCAATGCTGCCAAAGGGGTCATAAAAATGTTAAAAAGAGTCGGGCTCAACACAGAGCCCTGCGGAACTCCGACTCCCAGAGGCGGCATCACGGCCGAGTTAGGAGAGGCCCAGACCGTTTGTCGACGGCTAGCTAAAAAGATTTGAACCAGCTGAGCACCGTCCCCCTCAGACCGATCTCATAGAGTCTGGCGAGAAGACCCTCATGGGGGACGGTGTCGAAGGCCGCCGACAGATCTAACATGACAAGCATGGCTTTGCCCCCGGAGTCGAGTACCTCTTTTATGGCTTCAGACACCTCCAAAAGCGCCGTCTCGGTGCTTAGGTTGGGGCGGAAGCCAGATTGAGTGGCATGCAGTATATCATGAGTTTCTAAAAAATTAGAGAGCACCATATGCACATGCTTCTCTAAAATTTTCGTAAGAGCAGGGAGGAGAGAAATAGGCCTGTAATTGGCCAGAGCCTCCGGATCAAGGCCAGGCTTCTTCAGCAAGGGAATAACCATTGCCTGCTTCCAGGCCTGCGGAATCACACCCTGGCTCAAAGAGAGGTTCAGGAGTGGATTCGCCAGCGGATTTATAACTTCCGCCATTTTTGCCCAAAATTTGGCCGGGCAAGGGTCAAGAGGCGACCCAGATTTGAGATTGCCCATAAGTGCCAAAGAAGCAGGAGCTGAAATCGATGGAAAAGCGGCCAAAACTGGGCCAGGAGGGGCCAATAAAACTGATCCATCCTCGGGGCTGGCCGAACCAGCAGTCGCCACCAGAGGAAAAGAGTCTTGGATCAGTTTTATCTTGTTGGTAAAGAAATTTGCAAGATCGGAAGCCCAGGACTCCGAGGGGACAGCCTGGGTCGCGTTAGATCGGGGGGGCGTAAATTCCCTAACAATTGTAAAGATCTCTTTACAGGAGTTAGAAGCATCATCTATCCTCCTTGCAAAGTAGGCCTTTTTCCCCAGAAGGATATCCCGATGATAGGCCTGAACCACTGTCCTATAGGCAAGCCTTGCCATAGGGTCATACTGAGAGCGCCAAGCTCTTTCAGCTACCTTACACTGCGGTCGAGAGGCCAACAGCGCCTCAGTAAACCAGGGAGCAGAAACCCGCTTAGGTGTTAATCGAGGGGCCATCACGGGGGCAAGATCGTTTAGCCTGTCCAATAGCCACACTTGCAAGGAATCCAGGTCCCTCTCCAGATCTCCCGTAAGGGGGCAAGGGTGCTCCAGAGCAGCCTGAGCCAACATGTCTGGAGTCACTCGATGATAAGCCCTAGGAGTACGGCCCTGCTGCCTAAAAGCGGTGCTGGAAGGTTTCATTGTGCCCTGAATATAAAATTTGTCCAGTCTATGGTCTGACCAAAGCACTGGTACAATAGCCTTCACCTCCAAGGGGGATGTGGAGAAGACCTGGTCAAGAGTATGACCCTTATCGTGCGTTGGCCCCAAGAGATACGGGACCAAGCCAAAAGGGGCAGTGGCATCAAGCAGTTTGATTGTATCAGGGTCCGATGGCTCATCCATATGAAAGTTGAAGTCCCCGGCCAGAACACAATGTTCCGCTTTCAAGGCCAGCACCGAAATGGCCGACTGGAGCTCTTCAAAGAAGGTCCAGGTGGTCCAGGTGGCCTATAGACTAAAAGGCCTTTAAAGGATTGATGTGGCACCAATGTAATGGAAAAGGCAAGGGATTCAGATCCTTGAATGTCTTCCATAGGCAAAATAGAGCATGTGGCGCATTTGTTCACCACAATTGCCACTCCACCACCCCTCCCCTTCAATCTGTCCTGCCTGAAAACATTGTAATCAGGGGGAATAGCTATAGCTATATCAGGATTAGAAAATTCCCCCAGCCAAGTCTCAGTCATCATCAGACAGAGCGGCTTTTCCGTAGCCAAAAGGTCATAGATATCCTGCGCATGCCTACATGCTGATCTAGTGTTTAACAGCAGGCAGAGATACTTAACACAATCAGTCTCAATATTGGGGAGCGAAGGCGACGCCATGCTGGGACTCCATCCACAGCCAGGACATCGCATCTTACCCCTTTAACGACCAGGGAAGACTGTATAGCAGCCGCCAGAAGTATTTTGCAGTGATCGTAACTCACGCGATGTATAACGCAGCGTAATGGGCGCAGGAGCAAAAGTGTGTGATGATAGAGCCCTACCCGCCGCACCGCTCGCCTCCGGGACGCTGACGGGCGCAGACGGGCTGGACTCTGGCGTGACTCCGGCGGTGATCCGGCATACCCGCTGCGCGTGACCGCTGCGCGTAGGCATGACTTCCTTTAAGAGGAGGTCGGTCACCTGAAACGCTAGAGCGTGCACCCCTCACCCAATATGGCCGCTACAAAGCGCTGCTGCTCGTGCTACAAGCCCATAAGTTATACATATACATTTAAAATAAATTAAAAAGTCTACATATAAATTAATATATATACTTACTCCACATATTGCAACAGTAGGAAAAGCGTTGGATAGCGTAGAGTTTAAATTACTATTCCCACTCCAGAGGGTGCAACAGTAGGGAAAGCGTTGGATAGCGTAGGGGTTAAAATTACTATTCCCACTCCAGAGGGTGCAACAGTAGGGAAAGCGTTGGATAGCGTAGGAGTTTAAATTACTATTCCCACTCCAGAGGGTGCAACAGTAGGGAAAGCGTTGGATAGCGTAGGGGTTTAAATTACTATTCCCACTCCAGAGGGTGCAACAGTAGGGAAAGCGTTAGATAGCGTAGGGGTTAAAGTTACTATTCCCACTCCAGAAGGTGCAACAGTAGGGAAAGCGTTGGATAGCGTAGGGGTTTAAATTACTATTCCCACTCCAAAGGGTGCAACAGTAGGGAAAGCATTGGATAGCATGGGGGTAAAAATTACTTCACACACTACTCCCCCTTTAACACACAACACAGTACACATACAAAAAAACACAATTAATATAAATATCAATTAATCAATTAATAACAATTAATATTATTAAATTGATGTAATTTTAATTGAACTAATTTAACATATTAATTAACAATACATACCAATAAAGAAATACAATCTCTTTAATTAATTACATTTAATTATATAACACCCTATTACCCTATAAACACACAACCCACTACACATAAAAAAAATTCATATCATTTAATCACTTAATAATTATTAATTACCAATTAATTATTAATTAACAATAACAAAAAATTAAATATATTAGCACATCAACTCTAATTAATTTAATTAAATAATTCATATAATTTTATTACTAATTAATTATTAACAATAACAAAAATATACCTATATTAGCACATTAACTCTAATTATTGTAATTAACTAATTAATATTAATTAATTACCAATTAATTATTAATTACCAATAAAAAAATTCAATACATTTGCACAATAACTCTAATTAATGTAATTAACTAATTAATATTAAATAATTACCAATTAATTATTAATTAACAATAACACAAAATTATATATAAGCACGTTAACTCTAATTTACTAATTAAAAATATTTAATTATTGTTTAAAAATATTCAAATACATTAATTAATTATTATTAAATTACTTCCCACCCTATTCCCCTATAAACCCACAACCCGCTCTGATACTAAAACGCAAAATGTAAACTAAATTACTAATTTTCAAACATACATTTAATAACATATTTAACAAACATATAAACAACATAATAAAATACATAACACTAAACATAATTTCGATATTAGTAAATTTCGATATTTGTAACATACATACCAAAAAAACGATATTCTGTCTGTCGATATTTTGGACATCGATATTCTATACCATCGAAATTAAAACATCGATATTATTGTATATCGATATTTAAATTTCGATATTTTGTCTCCCTACCAATATTTATATGGTTCCTGTCATCGCCCTCATTGTATCATACGGCATACTAGTAACATCGTATGCCGATGATACTCAACTTATCGTCCCCCTTGATAAGAACTCCACCAATGCGGAACAAAACCTCAAGAATTGCCTTGAGGATGTTTTTCTTTGGATGGAAGAGAACCATCTTAAATGCAATGTAAATAAAACAGAGATTCTCCCTATGGGAAAGGCCCAGCATTTCTGTCCCAGGAAATGGTGGCCGGAGGTTTCTCCGGCTCCCCCACAAACCGCGGTGTCAGCAAGAAATCTAGGTGTCTTATTTGACACCGAGCTATCATTTGATCAACATACGAGGAACGTGGCAGGAAGTTGCTTCAGTATTATAAAATCCTTAAAGAAGTTCTTCGACTTCCTGCCCACCGACTCGAGAAAGGCGGTTGTAGTGGCCTTAATCCTCGCACGCCTGGATTATTGTAATGGCTTGATGGCAGGTGTGAAAAAGACCACACTGAAAAAACTTCAAAGCGTGCAACACGCAGCTGCCAGACTTGTTCTTAAACTGCCAAGGAAATCTTCAGCGTCAGCCGCTCTAAAGACCCTTCACTGGCTGCCTCTGCATAAGAGGATACTGTAGGAAGGTACCTCCTGACTATGGTTGCCCCCAACTTTTTGCCCTGTGTTTTAGCTGGTTTTGGACATAGTCGACCTGGGATCCTGCCAATCAGGACCCCAGGCCTACTGCTCTCTCTGTAAAATGGATTCCATGTACCCTAGGTGCATTTCCAATGGGTACTGGGCCACCCTATCAGACCCTGTAACTCAGGGCATGGGTGTACCCAGGGCTGCCAGGGGCTGCAGCATGTATTATGCCACCCCTGGCTGGCCTCCTAAATTTGACACAACTGGCTGCATGACAGCTGGGGCAAAGTCGTGTAATCACCCTTTGCTGTAGGTGTAGTATACCTATACCTAACCCTAAAATGGACACACAGATTCCTATCAGTCACTCCTATGGCAGGCCTTGACAATCCTGAAGGCAGAGTGCTTGGAATCGTGTGAGATGGTGTTCTGGCATGAGCTGAGCCTGTCTGCAGCTTGCGGAACCAAGTCCTAATAGCTGTTCCATGATATCGCATACCATATACTCTTAAGTGCATTATAATCCTCGCGGTTAAATGCTAACTTTGGTATTGCTTTATCAAAACATGTCGAGTAAGGTGTCATACGAATTGGAATACTAACCCCTCGCCAATTCTGGCGACGGGGTTAGCATTCCACCCTTCTAGAGGGACACGACATGTATGTAACTGTGAACCCCGGTTAAAGTTAAGCAAAGCCTCAGCTCCACAAAATGGATGCTGCCACCACAGACACGAGTCTGACCCCCTGCAGCTGGGAGTCCTCCCAGTGAGGGGAGCCTGGACAAAGGGTTTCCTGTCAGGGGCGGTGCTAGCACCGTCCCAGACATGGTTTTGTGTATCCTGGGTAGGCAGGGCTTTTCAGGAAGGTGACTGCTGAGTGGCACCCCGGTGCTCACTACGCATAGGCCGGTCAGAACCAGTTCCAGGGGCACACCAGCCCCTGGCCTGGGGAAAGTCCGGCATGGCAGAGGGGTGTAACCACCCCCCTCCTAGTCCCACCCATAGGCAGGACCTAGTCACCGGGTCAGCCCCCTTTTTTAGTATAAAGATGGGAGCGGGCCCCCTGTTCAAATTAGATCATCTTTGGAATCAAGACACGACTTTCCACGAAAGGACATCAAGATTTCTTCTTCAAGATTCTCCCTTGTGGCTAAGGAGTAGTCACCCTGCATCCGCAGGCACCATCCTAAGAACACTGCGGTCTGCTGCAAGTCCTTCTTCACGAATCCGACGACCCAGCTCGACGAGACCCGGCTTCCCTGGCACCTCTGACCTCTACTCACCTCTACAGCAAAGCTGAGAACCGTGAGTGCGACGAGACCTCGAGGGACCGACGATCGCCAAGACTGCACGACTTCTTTGTAACAAGCCCACCGAGTCTTCCACTGGTGAGTGCTTTGGGGTCCGAGAAGCCCCAACCCTGAGCAGCTCCAGCACCGAAGATCAGCCCTCCAGCATCTCCACGATCTGCGTGGGGCCCTTCTGCTTTTGCGTGCTCACCGCGCTGTGTGGCTACTAGCCGGCTGGCTTGTGGCCTTCTACACGACGCCCGACGACATCACTGCTGCTGGTCTGGTTGCTCCAGACTGGCCCTTGCTTCCTTCTTCAAGAGAGGCACCCCGGACCCTCCTGGTCCACTCCAGACGCCATTTTAGGTCCACCGCGTGGGCTTGAATTTGCCAAGGCTTTGTTGCCCAATCCTGGGTCCAGCGACGCCGACAGCTTCAATCTTCGTGGGACAGCTCGTTCCTCCTTCCTGGTCGCCGACAATGCCTCCTGGTCCGTGAGATCTTCGAGCACAGCGTCACCCACTCACCTAGTCGAGGTGGCTACCATCCGGTGCCCTCCTGGTGCCCACTGACTACTGGCTAGTAGTCTCGAACTTGGTCCCCTCTGCTTTCAGGTGTCATCTTCCTTCGATCCAGGCTTGGATCCATCGAACTTTCTTCACTGGTCGCCTGCCAGCAACTTCTTTCTTCCAGGCTCCTGGTCCGGCAACGAGGATTCCCGACGTCTTTTGAGTCCTATGCAGCTGCAGCCCCTGGGCTAGGTAACTTCGGCATTTCGGTGCCCCAGCATAGCCTCACTATCCAAGGGTCAGGATCCACTTTCGTTTTCTCCCTACCAGGTCGGGTTCGCCCGAGAACACTAACTTTGCAATTACTAGCTACCATAGACTTTGTCCCGCATCTCGCGTGAGAGTGCACACACTGCACCCGAGTCCCCTGGGTCTCCTAGAAGTAATCTAACGATTCTATAGTCAAGTCCTAGCGATTCCAAAGGCTATTAGTACTGTACTTACCTGCTAGTAATTTCGCATTCCACTTTCAGAGTATATGGTTTTCCGTGCCCCTCGGGCATTTGTATATACTGTGGTAACTTAAGTATTTTTGTAAGAGTTTTGGTTTGTGCTTAGTACCCGGTCCTCATAAAGAGTACAGGGCTGTTGTGATTCTTAATAAATAACTGTTTATTTTCATAACACTTGTGTGGTGTCCTTTCACTTGGTATTCAAGGGGTATATGTGTGGTAAACAGCTGGCTTAACACGCCCTCTCGAGTCTTTAGCCTTAGACTGCTCGTATCCACGCTACTAGGATAGCTGGTCTATAAGGTTGACTTACAACCAATCATCAATAAGGGTTGCTGGACTGATACATAGTGTGCACTAGAATAGTGAGCACTGCATATCAGGCCACCTTCTCACATTGGTGAGCAGCGGTTGGGATTTGAGCTTGCTATTGTTTTACCACACGTATCCTAAGAATATCTTGTTGAAAGATCACATAAGTACTGTTAGTACATATAACTAAGCTAAGAATACTCTGAGTTCTACTGAACCAGCTGTTGCAGCTCCTCAAGGCTTAGCACACCTTGGCTGCAACTCTTAGCAAGGGATCAGTAGGTAAACACATAGTGTAGGTAGGTGCATCACTTACACCACACTAGAATCAGCATGTCAGACAAAGGAGGAAACTCTGAGTATCCCCTTGTGTCAGTGGACCCTCCACAGGTCACTTCTAAATATGCTGCTCTTAGCTTCCATGAGATGAGACAAGTGTGTACCCTCAGGAAGCTAAAACAGGGGTCTAACCCCACAACTTCCTTTCTGATTGGTCTCTTAGAGACTTATGATGCCAGGAGGGCTGGTAACCCAGACCCTTCTAATCCAGATGGGAGTTTGCCCTCCTTACAGGGACCCTTTGATAGCACTGACCATCCCCTCCAGGAAGCAGATGATGCTGAGGATGAGGATGAGGATCAGTTGTCAGGGGATGAGGCAGATAAGGGACAGGTAGAAGTCAGTAGACTAACCAGGTCCAACTTAAGCAGACATGAGAATGGTACTAGGGGACCCCTGGGGCCACTCTCAGGTCAGCTTAACATTGGGAATGGACGAGCCAGATCTCTATCAAGAGGCTCTGGCAGATCCCTTCGAACCAATGGCTCTCTCAACTCTTCTCACAGAGGGATGTCTTCCCCTAAGAGGAGAGTGTATGAAGCTGAAGAAAGGGCAGTCAAACTGAGGATTGAAAGGGAAGAACTTGCCCTGGCCAAAGAGAGACTTGCCCTTGCTAGAGAGCAAGAATTATGTGGGCTACAGCCCACTGGTGGCAGCAATAAACCTAGCAATAGGGAAAGGAGTTTTGATACAAAGCACCTGAATAAGATAGTGCCCCCCTTTAAAGAAGGGGATGACATCCACAAATGGATTACTGCTTTGGAGAGAGCCTGCACTGTGCAGGGTGTTCCCCAAAGTCAGTGGGCAGCTATCTTGTGGCTCTCCTTTGATGGTAAAGGTAGAGATAAGCTCCTCACTACAAGAGTGGAGGATGCTAACAATTACCAAATCTTGAAGAATACACTGGTTGATGGGTTTGGTTTAACCACTGAACAATACAGGATGCTGTTCAGAGACACCCAGAAAACTCAGTCTCAAGATTGGTCTGACTTTGTTGATTGTGCCACTAAGGCTTTTGAAGGCTGGCTACTGGGTAGTAAGGTTACTGATTTTAAAGGATTGTATAATCTAATTATGAGGGAGCAAATCTTAAATAATTGTCAGAACCAGTTATTACACCAGCACCTGGTAGACTCTGATCTGACCTCTCCACAGGAATTGGGTAAGAAGGCAGACAAATGGGTCAGAACCAGGGTCAGGCCTAAAAACCAGGGTGGTGACCAGAAAAAGGAATCAACCAAGCCTCAAGAGAAGGGTGGGGATAAATCCACAGAGAAGACTTCCCAAGGGCCCCAAAACTCCAACAAGGGTGGTGGGTCCCAGAACACTCCTTCAGAACAGAAGAAACCTTATTGCCATACCTGTAAACAGGTGGGCCATTACAAAAGTGATGCCAGTTGCCCTAAAAATGGTAATAAGGGAAACATACCCCCAGGTAATACTCCTAAACCTCCTGTTACCACTAGTGGTAATCCCCCAGGTGGTGGGAGTGCCCCCAAGAATGTGGTGGGCATTACTTTGGGCAATCAGGAGGACTATGGCCTAGCCAGGTTCCCTGACCACACTCTTGTCTGTGAGACTGGCATGGGGTTTGCCAACTTCACTACTGGACCCCACCTTTTGGGGAAGTATAGACAAGAGGTTTTAGTGAATGGTCAGAAAGTTGAGGCATTCAGAGACACAGGGGCCAGCATCACCATGGTGATTGACCATCTGGTCCCCTCTGCTCAACTGACCCCTGGTTTTACTTATCAGGTGACAGATATTCATGGAGTGAAGAGAAGGCATCCCATGGCAGTAGTCAAGCTCAGCTGGGGTAATGTCACAGGGCCCATGAGAGTGGCAGTGACAGATAACCTACCTGTAGATTGCTTACTGGGGAATGACCTGGAACTCTCAGCATGGGCTGAGGTGGAGCAAGAAACTCACTCCAGAATGATAGGCCTATCCAGACAGGTTAGTGGGGCAGTAATAGCTACAGCCCCAGTCCAAGCACCAGTCCTCCCTGAAAAGGTTGGAAGGGCAGTGGTAGCCACTGCCCAGGCTCAGACAGACTTTCCAGAACAGGATAGGAGGGCTGTGACAGTCACAGCCCAAACACAAACTGAGTGCCCTCCTGAAAAGGTTGGCAAGGTTGAAATGGTCTCAGCCTCTACTCAAACAGATAGTGAGGTTGTGAAGCCTGAAACAATGGATCACTCCACTCAAACAGAGAGCATTGAGGAGGAAGAAGAGTCTTCCCCCTCCCAGACACTAGGTGAGAGCCAGCCTCCTCAGGGAACTGACTCTACCCCTGTTGAAGGAACTGCCCCAGAGGTAGTCAGGCCTAGCCTGGCAGAGCCCCTGATGGCAGTGGACCCTTCCCAGGTGGGACCCAGTCTGGAGCAGGTAACCTGCACCTCTCTACCCTGCCTCAGTCAGCCCAGGGCTGTGGAGGTCAGGGAGGCCAGTGGTGGACCCCAAAGGGACCCCTGTCCAAAAGAACTCCTTAATCAGCAGATTAGGATCACTGAAGCTGGTAAACCTAGCCAAGTGAAAATAAATCAGACTCCTGAGGGATCCCCCTTAAAAGTAGTTAGGGACCTCCCACAGCTGGACACTGTTGGGCACAGCCAAACATGGGGCCTAAAAACCCCAGACCTGACCTGTCCCTCCAGTAAGCCAAACAGAGGGACTCAGCCTCCAGCTTTAGGTAGCCAGAGGCTGACCCTGAGAGCTCAGTGCATCTCAGCTAAAGAAAGAAAGGCACACATGATGAATGGTGATTGGAGGAAGTTGAGCCCAAAGGTAGCGGAGCCTCACTTCAGTACTCCATCCCAGCATCAGCCTTTTTCTTTCCCAAGACACACCAGAGACAGAGATTCCCTATGGTGGAGACCCTCAGACACCCTTAGGGTGAGGGGTTGCCTAGTGGACCATGACACAGGGGGAAACCAAGCCAGAGCTGGTCCTTCCTTATATGGCCACTTAGGTAATAGAGGCTTACCTGAACAAGGATAGCCTTATCTCCTTTCGTTTGGGGGGGGGGGGGGGGGTTGTGTAGGAAGGTACCTCCTGACTATGGTTGCCCCCAACTTTTTGCCCTGTGTTTTAGCTGGTTTTGGACATAGTCGACCTGGGATCCTGCCAATCAGGACCCCAGGCCTACTGCTCTCTCTGTAAAATGGATTCCATGTACCCTAGGTGCATTTCCAATGGGTACTGGGCCACCCTATCAGACCCTGTAACTCAGGGCATGGGTGTACCCAGGGCTGCCAGGGGCTGCAGCATGTATTATGCCACCCCTGGCTGGCCTCCTAAATTTGACACAACTGGCTGCATGGCAGCTGGGGCAAAGTCGTGTAATCACCCTTTGCTGTAGGTGTAGTATACCTATACCTAACCCTAAAATGGACACACAGATTCCTATCAGTCACTCCTATGGCAGGCCTTGACAATCCTGAAGGCAGAGTGCTTGGAATCGTGTGAGATGGTGCTCTGGCATGAGCTGAGCCTGTCTGCAGCTTGCGGAACCAAGTCCTAATAGCTGTTCCATGATATCGCATACCATATACTCTTAAGTGCATTATAATCCTCGCGGTTAAATGCTAACTTTGGTATTGCTTTATCAAAACATGTCGAGTAAGGTGTCATACGAATTGGAATACTAACCCCTCGCCAATTCTGGCGACGGGGTTAGCATTCCACCCTTCTAGAGGGACACGACATGTATGTAACTGTGAACCCCGGTTAAAGTTAAGCAAAGCCTCAGCTCCACAAAATGGATGCTGCCACCACAGACACGAGTCTGACCCCCTGCAGCTGGGAGTCCTCCCAGTGAGGGGAGCCTGGACAAAGGGTTTCCTGTCAGGGGCGGTGCTAGCACCGTCCCAGACATGGTTTTGTGTATCCTGGGTAGGCAGGGCTTTTCAGGAAGGTGACTGCTGAGTGGCACCCCGGTGCTCACTACGCATAGGCCGGTCAGAACCAGTTCCAGGGGCACACCAGCCCCTGGCCTGGGGAAAGTCCGGCATGGCAGAGGGGTGTAACCACCCCCCTCCTAGTCCCACCCATAGGCAGGACCTAGTCACCGGGTCAGCCCCCTTTTTTAGTATAAAGATGGGAGCGGGCCCCCTGTTCAAATTAGATCATCTTTGGAATCAAGACACGGCTTTCCACGAAAGGACATCAAGATTTCTTCTTCAAGATTCTCCCTTGTGGCTAAGGAGTAGTCACCCTGCATCCGCAGGCACCATCCTAAGAACACTGCGGTCTGCTGCAAGTCCTTCTTCACGAATCCGACGACCCAGCTCGACGAGACCCGGCTTCCCTGGCACCTCTGACCTCTACTCACCTCTACAGCAAAGCTGAGAACCGTGAGTGCGACGAGACCTCGAGGGACCGACGATCGCCAAGACTGCACGACTTCTTTGTAACAAGCCCACCGAGTCTTCCACTGGTGAGTGCTTTGGGGTCCGAGAAGCCCCAACCCTGAGCAGCTCCAGCACCGAAGATCAGCCCTCCAGCATCTCCACGATCTGCGTGGGGCCCTTCTGCTTTTGCGTGCTCACCGCGCTGTGTGGCTACTAGCCGGCTGGCTTGTAGCCTTCTACACGACGCCCGACGACATCACTGCTGCTGGTCTGGTTGCTCCAGACTGGCCCTTGCTTCCTTCTTCAAGAGAGGCACCCCGGACCCTCCTGGTCTACTCCAGACGCCATTTTAGGTCCACCGCGTGGGCTTGAATTTGCCAAGGCTTTGTTGCCCAATCCTGGGTCCAGCGACGCCGACAGCTTCAATCTTCGTGGGACAGCTCGTTCCTCCTTCCTGGTCGCCGACAACGCCTCCTGGTCCGTGAGATCTTCGAGCACAGCGTCACCCACTCACCTAGTCGAGGTGGCTACCATCCGGTGCCCTCCTGGTGCCCACTGACTACTGGCTAGTAGTCTCGAACTTGGTCCCCTCTGCTTTCAGGTGTCATCTTCCTTCGATCCAGGCTTGGATCCATCGAACTTTCTTCACTGGTCGCCTGCCAGCAACTTCTTTCTTCCAGGCTCCTGGTCCGGCAACGAGGATTCCCGACGTCTTTTGAGTCCTATGCAGCTGCAGCCCCTGGGCTAGGTAACTTCGGCATTTCGGTGCCCCAGCATAGCCTCACTATCCAAGGGTCAGGATCCACTTTCGTTTTCTCCCTACCAGGTCGGGTTCGCCCGAGAACACTAACTTTGCAATTACTAGCTACCATAGACTTTGTCCCGCATCTCGTGTGAGAGTGCACACACTGCACCCGAGTCCCCTGGGTCTCCTAGAAGTAATCTAACGATTCTATAGTCAAGTCCTAGCGATTCCAAAGGCTATTAGTACTGTACTTACCTGCTAGTAATTTCGCATTCCACTTTCAGAGTATATGGTTTTCCGTGCCCCTCGGGCATTTGTATATACTGTGCTAACTTAAGTATTTTTGTAAGAGTTTTGGTTTGTGCTTAGTACCCGGTCCTCATAAAGAGTACAGGGCTGTTGTGATTCTTAATAAATAACTGTTTATTTTCATAACACTTGTGTGGTGTCCTTTCACTTGGTATTCAAGGGGTATATGTGTGGTAAACAGCTGGCTTAACACGCCCTCCCGAGTCTTTAGCCTTAGACTGCTCGTATCCACGCTACTAGGATAGCTGGTCTATAAGGTTGACTTACAACCAATCATCAATAAGGGTTGCTGGACTGATACATAGTGTGCACTAGAATAGTGAGCACTGCATATCAGGCCACCTTCTCACATATACTATTCAAAATTCTGATTGTTGCCTTTCGAGCATTCAATGGTACAGGCCCGAAGTACCTGATCAGGCGTTACCCCCACTACAACCCCTCCAGGACTTTACGATCCACAGGAGACAACCTAATGAAATTGGCCAAATTCAACTATAAAACTAAGGGGGGAAAGACCTTAACCTTCCTGTCATCTAAAGCCTGGAATTCAATGCCTAAAAACCTTAGATTGCTGACTCAGGAAAACCAGTTTAGGAAGCACCTTAAAACCTGGATTTTTAATCTTCCAGACGAATACGTAATGGCTGCTATCTAATATTGTCTTTGTTAATTGTATGCACACTGTCTCATTAGCGCCAAGATGCTCCTTTCGGAGCGATAGTTGCGCTCTACAAATAATCCATACAAATACAAATACAAGTTAGGTCTGGTTTTGGAAACCTACAACTAAGATAACCAATGCTGAGGCATATTCCTGCTTTGGTGACCAAAAGTGAACATTTCACATTCACACATTGAATTGTCATACCGATAGCACCAAAATGGTAAAAGCAAAACCACTAGTCCTGGAATGCAAATTACAAAAACAGGATTCCTACCTCATATTATCACATTACCTCATCGTCCCTCCCTCGCTTCCCTTCCTTACAAAATTGAGGCATCCCAGCCTCACCAGACACCCGTACCCACGTGATTTGTCACGTGGGGACTATATATAGCTCCCAGCCCCCTCATACCTCCTGTTTTTTTCTGTCTCACCATTGTGAGACGCGCGTCCCACGCGCTGGCCGTTCTGTGGTGCTGCGGTCTTTTCTGCTGTTCTGAGGGCTTCTCCCTCACTTGCTGTTGCCATCCTGGGTCTGGCGGCGCCGACCTGGTGTGCGCGAGCCTTCCCCACCGCGTTTATGGAGTTCCGGTGCTCTTCTCGGCGGCTGGGCGGTCGGGTTCTGGGTGACGGAGTCACCGGCCCTGAGTGGCTGGGGCTGTGGTTCCGGTTCTGATGGCCGAAATGGAGACGGCGGCTGGCGGATGTACTGTGGCTTCTCGGCTGTCTGTTTCCGATGCTCCTTTGCGGTAGGGGCCTCGTTTGAGGTAGTTTTTTATACTTTTTTGATGTTTTTGTGATTGGTTTCTGTTTCTACGAGGCTTCTTCATTGATTGCCTTGTGTGTCTTTGAATCTATTGGATTTCTCCCGGTTGGGGCTGTGTTGCATGTTATTTAAGGGCTTGCCTCGGCTGTTCTGCCCTGTCAGTTTCATTATGGCTAAACGGACTTCGAAGCGCTTGAGGGTTTTGTCTTCCTCTGATGATGATGGTGAGGTGCCTGACCCGGCTCGTCGGACCAGGTCCCAGGGTCCGGTGGATTCTTCTGCCCTCCTGTCTGCTTCTGAGGTGCAGTCCATGATTGAGGCTCCTGCGTCTCGTGCTCTGGAGGCGAGAGGTGCTAAGCCAAGGCGCAGGTCTTCTCGTGTTGCGGGGCGTCCGGTGGACTCTCTCTCTGAGGACTCATCTTCTTCTTCGGACTCTGCCATGCCTTCTACGTCTTCGGGGAAGTTTGTGCGTAGGGAGGAGGTGCCTGCTATTCTCCAGCACATCAGGGAGAACTTGGGGGTTTCTCCTTTTGCTGCTCCCATGGGGTCCAAGGACATTTTTCCCCAATATGTTAAGCCTCCTGCGCTCGCTATGCCCTTTCATGGCTGCATCAAAGACTTAATATCGGGGGAATGGCGGGACCTTGAGCGCGCCTCTGTTCCTCGCTTTTTACAGAAGCTTTATTCCCTGGAGGAGGGGGAGGTCTCTCTTCCTCACTCTGTGAAGGTGGATGCCATGTTGGCCACTCTTATTGGTCGCACTTCTATTAATCCTGAGGATTGTTCGCCTTCGGATGCCACGGATAAAAAGGTGGATGGTGCGCTGAAGAAAGCCTTTTCCGCTGGGAATTTGTCTTTGCGTGCTGGCATCTACTCGGCGTATGCGGCGCAGTCTTGGGTGTCTGACTTTGGCAAGCTGGCCACGGCTATTCAGGAGGAGTCGGACTGCTCTGGCTTGCTTGTCCACATGGAGCAGCAGTCTAAACTCTTGGCTGACGTCTCTTCGGATGTACTTCGCTCTGCGGCCATGACCTCTGGCTCCTTGGTATTGGCTCGTAGGAACTTATGGATGCGTGACTGGAAGGCTGATTCTTCGGAGAAGTCCTCACTCCTTAAAATTCCCTTTGATGGCAAGTTGCTCTTTGGTGACCAGCTGGATAGTATGGTCACTAAGGCCTTCAAGGACCGTAAGCATTCTCTGCCTTACAAGGGCAAGGAGTCTGCCTCTGGTTCTCGCCGTTTTTGGAATCCCGCTCCTTCCTCCTCTGCGTCTTTTCAGTCTTCCCGCCAGTCCTCCAGGAACTTTTCTGCTCGTCAACGCCATTTCAGGCCCAGGAAATCTTCGGCCTTGCCTGGTCCCAAGCTTCCGGCGGATACCTTCAAGAGGAAGTCCTGACGTCGACTGTGTTTTAGCCCGCAGGTCCTGTGGGCGGGAGGCTGATGTCTTTCCTGGACGCTTGGCAGCTGGATGTAAGGGATCACTGGGCGTTGACTATTATCAGGAGAGGCTATCTTATAGACTTTGTCGCCGTTCCGCCCGGCTGGGGAACCATCCTTACTCCTATCCCCAAGTCTCCATCCAAGAGGGAGGCTCTGCTGGAGGGGGTTCGGGATCTTCTGTCGAAGAAGGCGATCGTTCCGGTCCCGCTGGCACAGCAGGGTCTGGGATGTTATTCCATTTTGTTTCTGGTCCTGAAGGTGTCAGGGGGATTCCGGCCGGTTCTGGACCTGAAGAGGGTGAATGGTTGGGTTCGGACCGTCCACTTCAAAATGGTGACTTTGCAGTCCATCATCCCGTTGGTGGGGGTCCGGGACTTCATGACGTCTATCGATTTACAGGACGCCTACCTTCACGTTCCTGTGGCTCGGACTCATCAGCAGTTTCTTCGCTTTGCGGTTGCCAGCTTCCACTTCCAGTTTGCGGTTTTGCCATTCGGGCTGAAGTCCGCCCCTCGGGTCTTCACCAAGCTCTAGGCCCCTTTGGTGGCCCTGGTCCACTGCCAGGGGATATATTTGCATCCATATCTAGGCGACTGGTTGGTTCATGCTCCCTCTTTCCAGATGACTCTCGATCACACAGACTTGGTGCTGGCCATTTTGAGGGGGCACGGCTTTCTTGTCAATCTGGGCAAGTTGTTCCTTGTTCCTTCCTAGGATCGTCTCTTCATTGAGGCCAGTTATCGGACAGGTTTGGGAGTGGTCACTCTGCCAGAGGCTCGGGTGGCCAAGATTCAGTCTCACATCCTGTCTCTTCTGTCCGATCCGGTGCAGGTGGCGGCACGTTGGCTGCAGGTTCAGGGGGATATGGCTGCCACGGTGTTTCTGGTTCCTTGGGCCAGATTTCATTTGCACGCTCTGATGGCTCATGTTCTGGCGCATTGGTCTCCCCATTGCCTTCCCCTCTCTTCTCCGATCCCGGTTTCCCCTCAGATCAGATCTTTTCTGGGTTGGTGGCTGGTTCATGGTCATTTGCTGAAGGGTGTCTCTCTCTCTCCTCCGGCTCCGGTTGTGGTGACCACCGATGCCAGCCTCTCGGGATGGGGGCCTGGCTGGGGATTCATCAGTACAGGGGCTTCTGGTCTCCCGCTCAGAGCAGGATGTCATCGAACTGGAGGGAGTTGGAGGCTGTCCGTTTGGCTCTGTTGGCCTTCTCCCAGTTTCTGCAGGGTTCCGTGGTCCTGGTCAGGACGGACAACATCGCTGCCATGGTTTACGTCAACAGGCAGGGGGGACGAGGTCCTCTTCTCTAGCCCTAGTAGTGAGGCGGTTGTTTGTTTGGGCGGAATCTCATCTGTTGGCGCTCTCGGCGATCCATATTCGGGGGGTGTCCAATTCCCGGGCGGATGCCCTCAGCAGGGCCATTCCGTCGTCTGTGGATTTTTGCCTTCGTCGGGAGTTGTTTGTGGCTCTGACGTTGCGTTGGGGTGTTCCGGTGGTGGACCTCTTTGTGGATGTGGGAAATGCCTTGGTGTCCCGGTTTGTCTCCCGCTGTCGGGAGGGGTCGGCCTGGGCGGTGGATGCTCTCTCATGCCCTTGGCCCCGATAGGCTTCTGTATGCGTTTCCTCCTTTCCCCCTTTTTCTCCGCTTCCTGCTGCGGGTCCGGCCCTCGGGGGCTTCTGTGATTCTGGTGGCTCCGGCGTGGCCTCGTGCCTCCTGGTTTCCTCTCCTGGTGGAGTTGAGGTCGGAGGTAGAGTGGTTGCTGCCTCTGTCTCCTCCCCCTTTGGTCTTCCCGGCGTTTCAACAGGATGCGCTTGGCGGCTTGGAGGTTGAACGCTTAGGTCTTCTGCGACGAGGGGTTCCGGCTGATTTGACCTCTACTCTGCAGGCGGCTAGGCGCGCTTCGACCAAAAAGTCTTACCTACGGCACTGGCGTTCTTTCAGTCGGTGGTGTCTTGTCAAAGGTTTGGACCCCACTTCCTCTTCTTTGTTTGAGGCGATGCTGTTTCTTTAGGAGGGTGCTTCCTTGGGCTTGAAGGTGTCTTCCATTCGTTTGCAGTGGGCTGCGATTAGGGCGTTTAGGAGCTCTTGGGGCAATCTCTCGGATTCTGAGGGGTTGGTCAGTCGCCTTTTTAAGGGTTTGGGTAATGTTCTTCCTACCCCTCGGCGGCATTTTCCAACCTGGGATCTGTCTCTGGTCTTGGACACCTTGATGTCATCTCCCTTTGAACCGTTGGTTTCTGTGGATCTGCGCCTGTTGTCCTTCAAGACTTTCTTTTTGGTGGCCATTTCGTCTGCTCGCCGCCTGGGTGACCTGGGTGCTCTTTCTTCCAAACACCCTTTTTGTCGGGTTTTTGAGGACAGGATCGTGTTGCGACCGATTCTTTCCTTTCGTCCTAAGGTGGACTCTCAATTCCACAGGGATCAGGAGTTGGTTCTTCCTTCCTTTTTTGGTTAATTTGGCGTGGTACGGGAGGCTGGCGGCAGTCAAAATGACGGTGCTCCCCCGCATCCTGTACCTCTTTCAAATGCTCCCATTGAATCCCCCGCCGGGTGCTCTCCAGAAACTACAGGGACTCCTTAATAATTTTCTATGGGGCAATAAAGGACCGAGACTTGCTCTGTCCCTTGTTACTGCTCCTAAGTCCGTCGGGGGGATGGGTTTCCCCTTATTGAAGGTGTATTTTCAGGTGGCATATTTGCGTTATGTCATTGAGTGGAACAGGTCCTGGTCCAGCAAGCATTGGAACTTCATGGATCAGGGGGGCAAGATGGCCGCTACAGCGCTGTAGAGTGAAGTCGCACATCACTCTCTCTCCTGCCTAAGACCAAGATGCTGGTATCCTGAACGCTGATATGCAGCTATACGGCGGGCTGACGCACATCATTACAGGCGGTATTATTAGAAATAGTGGAAGAGAGTGCTGGCTCAAACAAGTGGTTCTATCAGTTCTGCAAGATTGGAGGAACTACTGGAGGAGCTTAGTCAGAGCCACTACAACAACCTGTGCGATGTCACAACGCACAAAACAGGAGAAGGAGAAACCGCCGATTACAGCGGGTACGATTAAAGGTCCGACATTACGAGACGGATCAGGCCCAGGAGCGATACCAAAGATGCCACTTTCAAGCATAAAACAGAATCCTACATCCAGCGCATTATCGAAGGCTCAGCAGAAGAAAGCAGAGCGAGCCGAAAAGAAACCGGAGCCAAGGCTGACTGCGACTGGGGCGAGCAAGGCGCAAAAAGAGCTACAGCAGGATGTCGCCTTGACCGGGAAAGAAACACACAGATCGCAACGGGTAAACCTCCCCCCAACAAGGATACCATCGCCATGAGGCAGCCTACCTTAACGGAGTCCTTCTCGACCAAGGCATTCCCCAACCCCCGACTCTCGACGAGACAACCGGCGGCATGAACCAGCTGCCCGTGCTGAATGCGGAAACGGAGAAAGCCGTCCTCGAGGACGCAAGCGTCACGGTTGCCGGGCAACCGGCAGAAACGTCCAAAATTACCACGCATCTCGCGGAGAGCGCCGATCTCACAGGAGAGGAGAAGTCTATACCCACGGTGAGCGGGGGAGAATCGAGGGGGGCTGGAGATGCTTTGGGGGCACTTGAAAGGCAGAATAACACACAAATGCTAGATGCCTGAAGCAGGGCTGAATATTGACAAGACTCAGACTCAGACTTTGAAATGGGGGAGTATGCTAAGTCTGGACTCTCAGCAAGAGCAAGAGAGGGCTGGGAGCAAGGGAACCAGAGGAGGCTCTCCCGAGATCTTTTCTGTTAATGAAGGCTCAGATTCTACCAGCGTAAGCGACCATGAGGGGGAAAGCTCCACGGATGTTACAACAGGCTCAGATACGAGCAGAGGCTCCAGGGACAAAAGCACGCAGAAGAAAAAGAAACTGGTGGCAAGACGTAACGGAGGGGGGTCCCCGGGTAGCATGAATAAAAAATTATCATGGGATTACTCAGCCACTTCTGGGATATACCCAGAAAGTGGTCATGGAGAAGGGGCAAGTGGAGGGCCAACGATAAGGCCTACACCTCAGAATGTTACAATGGAGCTGATGTTCAATACATTAAAGCAGATACAGTCTGAGTCAAGGACGGAAAGTCGGAGAGCAAGGCGAGATACAAAAAAAATCCAAGCATCAATCAGAAAGATAAACAAAAAATACGAAGAAGTTGAGGAGAGGGTTTCCCAAGTGGAAGAGCGAACTGGGAGATTGGAAGACGAGACAACGGATTGGCAGGATTTCAAAACTAAGCAAGGAAAGATTGTGGCAGATCTTCAATGGAAGATTGAAGACTTTGAAAACCGCCAGAGGCGGAACAATGTGAGACTCCTGGGACTAGAAGAAGGGGTGGAAGGGCAAGACTCGAGAGGGTATGTCATTAAACTCTTGAAGGGGGCCTTCCCTGACTCCCAGTGGTAGTGGGAGACGGAGGTCCAGAGAGCTCACAGATTTCCACTGACAGCAAAGAAGAAACGAGGGGGCCAACAAGATGCACTACCTAGGGCAATGCTTGTGTTCTTAGGGAATTTCCTCGCAAGACAGGAGATTATGGACAGAGCCAGGCCGGACTCTAGGAACACATATGATGATGTTACATTTTTTGCAAGGCCTGACTTCTGTCACGTGAAGATGGAAGCTAAGGCAACTGATCACCCCTTTTCAGAAAAAAGGCGTGGAGGCATTCCTATTGTACCCAGCAAGATTAAAGATTATCAACGGGGGGGCAGACCAGGATGTTCTTTTCAGAAATCAAGGCAGGGGAATTCCTAGCGGAACATACAGAACAGCATAGGGGGAGAAATAATAGAGGGAGAAGCCCACCCAAAACACCATAGGAAATATATAGGAAACATATAGGTTACCAGCATAAAATGAACAGGATAAGGTATTAGGCATGGGTAGGAGAGAGAGGCGACACTACAGCCTATAGAGGCTACACATAGGTAATACTTGACCTATTTGCCCGTAAAGGGGGGGGTGGGATCTCAGTGGGAGGGGGAGGACAGGGGGGAGCAGGGGGATAAAGATGAATGTTTGGTAAATACAGCACGTAAAGAGGAATTACACAGGCACAAGGTTTTCGGGATAAAAGTATTGCACACAAGGGGTGACGGGAGGATTAACTGAAATATCAGAAAGGGAAGACATAATAATTTTAGATGATTCAGAAAAGGGGGTGGTGATGAACAGAGTGTCTGAATTAAGCAGACCACTCTTACCCAGTCCAAAGATCAGGGCTTGATCCATCACCGTTATTTATCTCACTGCCCCATCCCAGCTCAGAACCTGGCTATATGCAAATCAGTCTGTCCCTGGCCCAGTGCATCATGGGAACAGGGCAGACTAAACTACCAAGCCAATTCTTCACCAGAAAGGGGACAAGCTAACGGGGACCGGTTTCTGGCATTTCAGCCGTCTTCGGCCCGGCTTGCTTGAATCCTGATGGAGCAGTGAGAAAGGGACTCATGTCTGAGTATACCCTGCCACACCTATAGTGGCCAAAAACGATTCAGAAAAGGGGGTGGTGATGAACAGAGTGTCTGAATTAAGCAGACCACTCTTACCCAGTCCAAAGATCAGGGCTTGATCCATCACCGTTATTTATCTCACTGCCCCATCCCAGCTCAGAACCTGGCTATATGCAAATCAGTCTGTCCCTGGCCCAGTGCATCATGGGAACAGGGCAGACTAAACTACCAAGCCAATTCTTCACCAGAAAGGAGACAAGCTACCGGGGACCGGTTTCTGGCATTTCAGCCGTCTTCGGCCCGGCTTGCTTGAATCCTGATGGAGCAGTGAGAAAGGGACTCATGTCTGAGTATACCCTGCCACACCTATAGTGGCCAAAAACGATTCAGAAAAGGGGGTGGTGATGAACAGAGTGTCTGAATTAAGCAGACCACTCTTACCCAGTCCAAAGATCAGGGCTTGATCCATCACCGTTATTTATCTCACTGCCCCATCCCAGCTCAGAACCTGGCTATATGCAAATCAGTCTGTCCCTGGCCCAGTGCATCATGGGAACAGGGCAGACTAAACTACCAAGCCAATTCTTCACCAGAAAGGAGACAAGCTACCGGGGACCGGTTTCTGGCATTTCAGCTGTCTTCGGCCCGGCTTGCTTGAATCCTGATGGAGCAGTGAGAAAGGGACTCATGTCTGAGTATACCCTGCCACACCTATAGTGGCCAAAAACGATTCAGAAAAGGGGGTGGTGATGAACAGAGTGTCTGAATTAAGCAGACCACTCTTACCCAGTCCAAAGATCAGGGCTTGATCCATCACCGTTATTTATCTCACTGCCCCATCCCAGCTCAGAACCTGGCTATATGCAAATCAGTCTGTCCCTGGCCCAGTGCATCATGGGAACAGGGCAGACTAAACTACCAAGCCAATTCTTCACCAGAAAGGAGACAAGCTACCGGGGACCGGTTTCTGGCATTTCAGCCGTCTTCGGCCCGGCTTGCTTGAATCCTGATGGAGCAGTGAGAAAGGGACTCATGTCTGAGTATACCCTGCCACACCTATAGTGGCCAAAAACGATTCAGAAAAGGGGGTGGTGATGAACAGAGTGTCTGAATTAAGCAGACCACTCTTACCCAGTCCAAAGATCAGGGCTTGATCCATCACCGTTATTTATCTCACTGCCCCATCCCAGCTCAGAACCTGGCTATATGCAAATCAGTCTGTCCCTGGCCCAGTGCATCATGGGAACAGGGCAGACTAAACTACCAAGCCAATTCTTCACCAGAAAGGAGACAAGCTACCGGGGACCGGTTTCTGGCATTTCAGCCGTCTTCGGCCCGGCTTGCTTGAATCCTGATGGAGCAGTGAGAAAGGGACTCATGTCTGAGTATACCCTGCCACACCTATAGTGGCCAAAAACGATTCAGAAAAGGGGGTGGTGATGAACAGAGTGTCTGAATTAAGCAGACCACTCTTACCCAGTCCAAAGATCAGGGCTTGATCCATCACCGTTATTTATCTCACTGCCCCATCCCAGCTCAGAACCTGGCTATATGCAAATCAGTCTGTCCCTGGCCCAGTGCATCATGGGAACAGGGCAGACTAAACTACCAAGCCAATTCTTCACCAGAAAGGAGACAAGCTACCGGGGACCGGTTTCTGGCATTTCAGCCGTCTTCGGCCCGGCTTGCTTGAATCCTGATGGAGCAGTGAGAAAGGGACTCATGTCTGAGTATAGCCTGCCACACCTATAGTGGCCAAAAACGATTCAGAAAAGGGGGTGGTGATGAACAGAGTGTCTGAATTAAGCAGACCACTCTTACCCAGTCCAAAGATCAGGGCTTGATCCATCACCGTTATTTATCTCACTGCCCCATCCCAGCTCAGAACCTGGCTATATGCAAATCAGTCTGTCCCTGGCCCAGTGCATCATGGGAACAGGGCAGACTAAACTACCAAGCCAATTCTTCACCAGAAAGGAGACAAGCTACCGGGGACCGGTTTCTGGCATTTCAGCCGTCTTCGGCCCGGCTTGCTTGAATCCTGATGGAGCAGTGAGAAAGGGACTCATGTCTGAGTATACCGTGCCACACCTATAGTGGCCAAAAACGATTCAGAAAAGCTCTCTGTCCCTGGCCCAGTGCATCATGGGAACAGGGCAGACTAAACTACCAAGCCAATTCTTCCCAGTATAAGAATTGGCTTGGTAGTTTGGTCTTCCCTGTTCCCATGATGCACTGGGCCAGGGTCAGACTAATTTGCATATAGCCAAGTTCTGAGCTGGGATGGTGCAGTGAGCTAAAAATCGGTGATGGATCAAGCCCTGATCTTTGGACTGGGTAAGAGTGGTCTGCTTAATTCAGACACTCTGTTCATCACCACCCCCTTTTCTGAATCATAATAATTTTAGATGGCATTAAGGATCGCCTCTATAAACATCTGGGGGCTAAATGATGGGGGGGGAGAGACAGAAAGTGGCTGCTATGTTAAGAATGCTGAAATTAGACATAGCCTGTCTTCAAGAGACGCACATAGAGGGAAACAACAAATATGTGTTAGATCAAATGGGCTTCGAGGTACTCGCATACACTAGACAAGAATCTAAGACAACGGGGGTGGCCATATTAGCTGAGAAGGGGGTTTTCAAAACTAAGAGAAAAAAAGAGGATCAATGGGGGAGATGGGTTATGATTGAGGGAGAAGCAGCGGCAGGATGTTGCACTGTTGTTTCTGTTTACGGCTCCACAGAAGATGATCCAGAGGTTTTTGAATTTTTAGACCAAGAGCTTTCGTTGTGGCCGGAACCGATCATATGTTGTGGGGATTATAATATTAACGGTTTGACGGGTTTGGGTATGACGGGAGGGGGGATATATGCGGGAAGGAAGAAAAAAACTTGTAAAGCTATTTGTAATCTAGCGCATCATAATGCACTAGTTGATGTGTGGGCTCAGAAATACCCACCTTGGACCGGGAGCACATATTATTCGGCCCCACACAGGATGGTGGCTAGATTGGATTACTTTTGATATCTAGTTCCTTGTTTGGTGGTTGTCAGCTGGAGAGGCTCCCTAAGATATTGTCGGATCATAATCCGCTCGTGCTAACTATCCCACAGGGTACTGGGAGGGAAAGAAAGCTTTATACCTGGACTTTTGAGAGAGGGCTTTTAAAAGAAGAAAATTATGTGAAGAGAATGCGAACTTGGATCAGACAATTTTGGGAGATTAATAGAGGCTCAACTTCAGCTGGTACTATCTGGGATGCTTTTAAGGCTAGTATCAGGGGGGGAGACCCTATGTTACACGCTTCAAAGGACTAAGAAGGAGAAAGATGAAATGGATAAAAAGTTAAGGGACCTAGGAGACTTAGAAGACCGTTTAATTTTAGCCATCTCTAACCAAGACCTATTAGAAGATTTATTATTAAATATAGAGATGAATAAAGCAGAGGCTAGTGAGAGCATAGTTAGGAGAATGGCAGCCAACTACCTAGCCAAAAAGGAGAAATGTTATGAGTACAATGAGAGAATAGGCCATCTCCTAGCAATTCGGACTAGACAAAACCTAGCGGCAGGGGAAATAAAGGAAATAAATAATGGGGCGGGAGTTGTAGTAAATAAGGTAGCAGAGGTACAGGAGGTTTTTAGGAAATGTTACGCCAAGCTCTATGAACAGACCCTTAGTAATACAAATCTGGAAATCATGGAATATCTAAAAGACATACCACATGCAGTGTTAAGGGATGAGGAGAAGGAAAAGCTAGATCTCATATTTACAGCACAGGAAGTACAGGAAGCGGTGAATAACCTTCCCCCTGGGAAAGCCACAGGCCCGGACCAAATCCCAGCAGAATTTTATAAAACTTTTTGGGATATACTGGGGAAGGATATGCATGAGACTCTCATCCAGGCACAGACAGGAAAATCAGTTCCACAATCCTGGACAGGGGCGGATATCATTGTGATACTCAAGAAGAACAAATCCCCGCTAGAACCAGGGTCTTACCATCCGATAACGCTCATGAACGCGGTTGCAAAAATCTATTCTAAAACACTGGCACAAAGGTTAAGTAGGATTATAGAGCACTTAGTTAGCACATCACAGCACAGGTTTATCCCAGGGTAGGGGACCACACAGCACACGAGGCAAATGATCACTATTTTAGATGCTATGGAGGTTGCAGGGGACCCTGTCGCGGCTGTATTTCTGGATGCAGAGAAGGCCTTCAACAGGGTCTCCTGGAACTATCTGTGGGAGGTAATAGAGTGGTTTGGGATTGGCAATGGCTATATTAAGGCAATTCAGGCATTATACTCAGAACCTTCTGCTAGAATAAGAATTAACAAAGGCTACACTGAGGCAGTGCAGATAAAGCGTGGGACAAAACAGGGATGCCCAGCATCTCCGCTACTGTTCGCCCTGTACATTGACCCTATTTTGTGTAGACTAGAAAAAAACTATATGATTTCCCCAGTTAAGCTACATGGCAAAAGTTACAAAGTATTCGCGTATGCTGACGATGTGGCCATCATTACAAATAATACAGAAAGGGCTCTCCCCGAGATAGAGAAGGAGGCAATATGCTTTGGAGAAATTTCAGGATACCGGATTAATAGAGAGAAAACGCAAATAGTTCAGAACAGCGTCATGACATATCAAGACACCAGAGTGGTCAATGAAGCAACATACTTAGGAATAAAAGTCACTGCAGATCTAGACAGTCTAGTAGAGCTTAATATGAGACCCCCTATTAAATAAAGTAAAGGAAAATACCGAAAGGATACATAAACTACATTTGACCCTGATGGGTCGTATAAACGTGGTTAAAATGATCACATTCCCAAAGTTTTTGTATTTGTTTAGAGCCATTCCTTTGTTTTTTGACCATTTATGGTTCAACAAAATAGAAGCAATAGTAAACAAATTTATTTGGGCACAAGGTAAGACCAGGAGAGCCTATCGACACCTTACACTACCAAGTAAAAAGGGGGGATGGGGGGCACCTGACTTTAGGTTCTATTACTGGGCTGTAGCTATGCAGTATTTCCAGGGGCTAATTGGGAGCGGGGGAACAGAGCAAGGGAACGCTACGCCTGGATTCACTAATGTATACATTGCACTGCTGGGTGACGGGCTGAGAACCGGTTTCTGAACACAATTGATTTTAGCTATTTCAAACACACAAGATTCAAGACTTTAAGAGCTGCTTATAACATCTGGAAGGCAATTTAAAAAAAATTGGGTTAGGCAGGTACAATAGTTATACACGACTGTATACGAATCATTCTCTACCTGGGGATATTTTTAGGGATTCGGTTATGAGGGATTGGGACAATAAAGGGATTAAGAAGATTGGGAACCTCATGGACCAACATGGGGGTATCCTGCAGTTTCAGGAGCTCCAAATAAAATTTAAGGTAGCAAGCAATAGCTTCTTTAAATATCTTCAGATAAGAAGTTATCTTTTAAATAAACAGGGGGGTGCACTGGGCTTCGGTACATGTCGCATAATGGACTACATAGAGCGCTGCACTCACTTCACAATCCGACAGTTATACGCAGAACTGTATGCATATAAAAGCGACGACAGGGCTAAATTTGCCACGAAGTGGGCCGAAAAAGTGGGATTACAGCCGGAGGGATTTCAGCTGTCCTTAGATCTGGGCCGTACAGTGTTATGCTCAGCAACTTTACAGTCACAGCATTATAAGACCCTGTATTCGCTCTACCATACCCCAGCTAGAACTGCACAATGGGGAGGTAACACAGGAATAACATGCCCACGCTGCGATTCAACAAATGCAGACATTGTTCACATGTTCTCACAATGCCCACAATTGTATTCCTTAAAAAGCGATATTGAGAAGTTTATTGATGGATCACTGGGTCTAAAAATTAAGCTCTCAGATGAGTTATTATTGCTGGGGGTGCTGGTAGGGATAGAGGATATCCCTGTGGAGTTTATGTTCATGGTAACCACAGTTTTTCAAATATGTATAGCAACATCATGGCTCAACAGGGTTCCACCAACATTCCAAAACTGGATTGCTAGGCTACTGTCAACTTATAATTTGGAAAAAGCAATATATGACAGAAAGGGACCAAGAGCTAGAATTCTGGGCAGAAACATATGGCAACCTATAGCAAACTGGAAAAATGGGTTGATTAACCGTGACGTGGCCGCTGTTGTTGCTGTTGATATTGTCAATACACCTGACGGCACGGGTTGAAAAAAAATAATGTAATCTTTATTGTGTAATGAATTAACTTGTAAATATTTGTGTCATGGCTGGAATTATATAATCTGTATAGATGTGCTGTAACATTTATCGGATTTCTTGGGAAAAATGTTATAACATTTTTCTTATAAAAAAAAAAAGGAACTTCATGGATCAGACGGTGGCGGGGTGTAATATCTGGCGCGAGTTGTGGCTACCTCGCAAGCATAGAGCATGGGGTCTTTACTCTTCCCCGGTGACGTCACCAACGCTGAAAGCCTGGAACCAATTGGCGCAGCGCAGAGGTTGGACTACTTTTCCATTCCCTATGACACCCATTGTTGATAATCCAGATTTCCCTCTGGGTTGTGCAGCCCTGATTTTCCACCGATGGAGGGAAGAGGGCTGTAAGAGAGTGGGCTCCCTCTTTGACCTCGACGGCCTGATTCCATTTCCCCAGCTCTGTCGAGACTATTTTTCTCTTTCGGAGTCCGATTCTTTTCCTTACTCGCAGGTGGTGCATTGGGTTACCCAACCTTCTAGTATCGCTTCTATGTCCTGTCCTCTGACGGCCTTTGAAAAGTGGGTAGTATGCAAGAAGGATGACCACAAGCTTATGTCTGACTTATATGCTATGATTATGGCTCACCCCAAATCACAACGTACGAAGGCGCAGGTTCGCTGGGAGACGGAGCTGGGGCGCCCGATGACACGTAAGGAGTGGGAACACGTTTTCTACCGTGCGCATCACACCACGGCTAACGTAGCGGGTACCGAGTGCGCCTATAAGGCGGTCGCTTATTGGTATTATACACCAGCCCGTATCAAGGCTTGGGATGCGATGAACTCAGGCCTGTGTTGGAGGAGATGTGGTTCTCCAGGCACTCTGACGTACCTGATGTGGCATTGTCCGAAGTTAGAGAGGTACTTGAAGGCGATTCTTGATGACCTGGACGAGGCCTTCCAGATCACATTGCCCGAGCACCTGAGCATGCGCTATTGGGGCTTCCACACACCAAATCGTTTCCTTTGCGCTTGCTGAGGGGTAGGCAGATTGCATTAGCTTTACTGGCAGCGCGACTAGTCATCTTTGCTCAGAGAGACTGGATCCAACGACTTTGGCACCTTTTAACTATGGAACGCCTCTCGTTAGGCATGGAAGGGAAGGGTGCTAAATACGCGGAACTGTGGGGTCCATTCCTGCATCCCCTGTCTAGGGACCTGAGGGAGGTCACTTGCCCGAAGTACTTGCAGATTCTTCAACTTATCCCTTTAGAACCTTGGGGAGCTGCTAAGATTGTCTGAGTGGCGGTAATGGGGGCCTAGAGGCAGTAGAGAATATGAGGAGGAATATGAGACTAATGCGGAGGTGGGTGGTGAGTGGCGGTAGGGAGGTTCGGGGGGTGAGGAGAGTGGGTGTTTCTCTTGTTTTTGTCTGTTTTTAAAATGTAGTAGCTATATATCTGCCCTGGCTGCTTATTACGGCCTGACGCTTTCATCGCGGGGTCGCCTTCCAGGGTGTAGACCCGAACGCTGTGTCTATTAGTCCCAGAATTTGCTCTGCCGGCCAGTGGATGTAGTATGTCAAGCTGTGTTATGACTTCTCTTACCGTTCAATAAAAATGATTGATTCTAAAAACAATTATTGCAACATCAAAGCCTTAGTTTCTTGTATTTGGGTTTCCTTTTGCACTGCAGTGTGCGTCTATCAAAAGCCGCCCCAGTGATCCCTCGGTGTGCCAGTTCTTGAGCCTGTCTCACCGCCAGAGGGCGCTTAAACCCCCCCACCAACGGAGACCCCTGTACTCTAACTGCAGCGCGTCATTCGGAGAGTTGCCATTATTGGAGGAGAATTTTGTCAGAAATTCTCTTGATATCTGTGTAACTGCCCCGCACCCCAGGAAAGTCTATTTTCTTGGTTTATTCACATTAGATTAGCTAAAAATATGTTTAAAAAACACAACCCTGAACTGAGTGCCAAAGGCTGCCTGCTCCGATAAGAGAATGTCCAAGACGGCTTAGCAAATCTTACCAGGTGGGCGTAGCCCGTTCCTACCGGGCCTGAGAAAGCCTCAGTCTTTGATGGGCAGGGAAGTTCCTGGCTAGGTGTGTGCACCCTAAGCAGGCGACAGAAGGCGGGTGGCGCCCTGCGCTGAGAACTCAGTCCCAAACAGTGCATGGAACACCAACCTGAAATGATGTCACTGTCCTTCCTGTCCCCTCAGCCCTGCCTCTGGAGCAAAGACCCACAGCTCTCAAGCACCGTAGGTTCATCAGTGCGTGGCTCGATGGTCACGGTACTTGCATTCTGGGACTTGTAGTCCTTGATTTCAAATGATTCCAACAAGTAACCAGAAAATATGTTGGATTCTATAAACTTCAAGTAGTTAAAGGAGTGACCAATCCCCCAACAGCGTTGGCAATCACAATTTACCAACTTAAAGTATTTAAGAACTGGAAGTGTGGTTAGGAAACAGAGGATGTTACTAGGTTAGCGACATAAGGAGTAGTAGGTTGAATGCTAATTAGTAAGATTGAAGAGGGTGGAAAGTGGGAGAGAGGGAGTTTTGGCACAAACAAGTGGTTTATCAAAGAAAAATGGGGTAAAGAGAAGCATGAAAAACATTTCTAAAATCAGCACTTTAATAAGAACAAGGTGAATAGGACCAATATGCTGAACAAGGGCATTGCACATCGCGATTCAGTAATATAAGCTTAAAAACGCACATCCTGTGACCTCACCTATCAATAGTCACATAATTTCTTCGTAAAGCTATACTATATTTGTGAACATATAACTGTGGATAGTTTTCCACATATATGCGTTTATAGTATCTGGCGCATTAAAGTGACAATGAATCACAAAATTTGACAATCAGATATCTGACAAAACGTGCAGGTTAAACAGCATATTCATTAATAATGTAGCCGATGTACGAGCAATGATCGTCTTCTAAACCACCCAGCTGCCGCCATGCTGTCGTCGCCATCACAAGAGTCAGCTATAGAGGGTGCCGACGGGTAATGTGCGCGTCAATGCATTCGCCGGTCGAGTCTCGAATTAGGAAAAACGATATACAATCCAGGCAAAAACAGTTACTGCTCCAGCACACCCCCAAGGAGACAAGTAGAAAACAGACCGAACGTATTGGAAACGCACAACAAAAAACAAAATAAGATTTCCACGCCCCAAAAAAAAGCAGGTTGAACAATCTCAGCAATGAAAGAAGAGGGGTCTGCCTACCATTGTTCCTATCGCTCTCTGCCTATACAATAGTCCATGGAGCCATTGCACAGCTTCCCTGAGGGCGCAGCAGGAGGCTACAGCCGTGGCGGTTGCTTCAACGCACAGCCGCTCTGGCAAGATTATCCATCCCTCCCACTCACTCAACCGTTGAGCCCACACGGTCGTCCCCACCAAACCGCTGATCGCCGCTTTGAAAAACAAGCTCTTGGCTTTGGCAAAGGCAGCCGCTTGTTTATAATCGCATTGCGCTTTTACTTTAAAGGAAAGCGCAATGCAAAAATAAACACGCGGCTGCCTTTGCCAAAGGCGAATGATAACTAAATGTGCATAGCGGCTAATTAGGAGACACTGTCTCCCGCCGCCAATAAGAGATCCAATCCCGCTGGGCGTGGATAAAAGGAGACAGGGTGGCAACAAGCAGCAATTGACATGCCTTCGGTGCAATCATTGCACTGCCTTTGGCATAATTTGTGACGCCAAACGACGCGCACGTATCAAAACTGAAGGTGGAGCTGGGACACGGCTTCTGAACTCGTATCGATTCCAAGAAGCCTCGTATGACAAGAGCAGCGCATGCGCTCCTTACGTCAGGCCGAGACCTAAAAATAAACTCCTTAACCGAGGTTATCGAAATAAATCAGTCAAAGGTGCTTTAAAAAGAGCATGGTATACACCAAGGGAAGAACTACTGGTTCCTAAAAACCTACCAGAATCGAATCCCATGACCTGTGTTCTGACATACAACCTCAAGGCGAACAAGCTCAAAAATATAATATTGCATAATTAGAGAATGATTAGCCATCTGGGTATCCCCAAACCTATGTTTTCCTTTCGGAAAGGAAGGAACCTACGCCAACAAATAGTCAAGGCAGCACGCCCAGCAGAGATAATGAGGAATGCTGGGTCTTCCCCTTTGTTGGACCTGGGGTTACCAGTCCACATAGGGTAGCCTGGCTCAAGTGGTAAGGCCTAACTCCAAAGCTGCCTGTTGTACTTGCGTCACACTCACACCGTAACTCAGCGCACATCCACCCCAAAAATGACACACCACACCGTGTTTAGAAAAGTAAAAAAATCTTTATATTCTCTTTTTGTTAGTTTCTTGTCTTTCTCTTAGTTGCAACTAGTACCATATTTACAGTTAAATCAGTGCATTTAAATTACTTGTTTCACTATTTACCAAAATTATACTTTATACTGTCCATTAGTATGTCACCATAACCAAATTCAATAACAGATAACCATTGACTTTCATCTGTGTAAGATCTCACACTAAATCAACTATGCATGTCATCATTTCATTTTGGTTACAGTCTTCCCCCCCCTCACTTCCCTCTTAGGTCTACAATTGAACTGGTGTTGACACTCTAATATTGACTCGGTTCTCCTCTTTTCAGGGGTAATAGTGCACTGAGTTAGTTCACTTTCTCTCCTGACACAGTTCACGACGATCTCCCAGGTTCTCTGTGTTCCAACAGCCCTCAAGTATGGAAGGCTTTCCTGGGAACCGACAATAACTTCCTTCACCGCCACCCACCACCACTCTTACTTCTTAGGAGTTGTTCCCGCCGTTGTGAGGTGGTTGCAGGGGTCACGGATGTCACTCAGGGAAAATTACGAGACAGAACAGCAGGAGCACGGAGGGGAAAAGAAGTTGTCTCGGTATCTCCAGCGAGTCGCTTTGTCCCCGAGCGTTTCCTTTCTCAAGCGATTCTGTGGGAAAAGGAGGACGGGGGCTAAGACTTCACCTCAAGGGGAATTCCGTTCAGGGCGGCACAGTGCGCGGAAGACAGCCACAGCTACGTAGCCGATCACTCAGCAATCGAGTAACTCCGCTCCTGCACAGTTCACATGCTACACGCCTCCCCTCCTGGTCACGCCTTCTCCCGCCTCTTTCCTTCCGGCAACGCTCTCTTCCTCACTTTCGGCCTGTCCCTTTTACAAGACCTCAGGACAACCGCTAGGTGACGGCCCGCTCCACTGAATTAGCCTCCCAAGGGCCCGTCACCCTCCGCCTCTGCCGCTTCCTCACCCGGCTCAACTCAGAAGGCTCTGCCAGACTCGTCACCTCTACGCAGCACTCCTTCAACTCCGAGCCCACTCAGAACCGCCGCCGCAGTCCACACAATTACAGGGCTACGAAAAGGCAGCAAAGTCACGGTAAGGAGACAGGTGTGGGGAGGGCAACTCTAAGCAAAGTTTTCAGTGCCCACTGCCAGCTGGGAGTTGTATCAGCCTTCCGCTTCCACCGCTAGGGAAAGATTCAGGGAGAGGCTCCTAGTTCCTTTAGTGGAGGCTGAACGGAACACCCTCACCTGGCAGTTCCACCTTAGTTCCCGTCCAGTAGTCCTTGCGGGGTTTGGACCCACTCCTCTGATTCTGATGTGTCGGTCAAGTACTGCTGGGTCAGATCTATAGATGAGAGGGGGGGTGTCAAACAGCGTCGAGAGCAGCCCCAGGGGACTGTCAAACCCCCCACTGCGCGCCCACTTCCACACACCACAGCCTGGACTCCAGCTGACCTCCTCTCACCAGCCCTCTACTCAAAATGGCTGCCCAACATTCCACTACTTATAGCCTATCACCAGAGGGTCTAGAGTGGACCAGAAGGTTCTGGAACCACTCATTGTACCCAATGGCCCAAAGCCATGAGGTAAAAAGTTGGCAGTTGGTAGCCACCATTTTGTAAGGGTTCTCTACACTACCACCTCCATTTTAAGAGGGCACCTGTGCCCCTTCATAGTGTAAAGATCGTAAGGCATCCAGAGCTCTTAAGGACAGCACCAACAAAAATGTCTGGTGGACAAAAAGAAAAAGAATAAAATGTAGGAGGCAGAAAGGGGACAAAAAATAAATAAATTAATAGGAGGGACCACCCAAGGGCTGACAGGTCTAGCACGCGTCCCCCCAGCTGAAAGTGGGGAGAGCTACCCAACCCCTTGAGAGTTCTCATCACTAAGGTGGAAATACCTAGAGAGACCGTCCGCATTGGCGTGGTCCACTCCAGGTCGATGTTCCACCCGGAAGTCCATTCCCTGTAGGGAGATAGACCATCTCAACAGCTTGGAATTCTCTCCCTTCATTTGCATTAGCCAACGAAGGGGCCGGTGGTCAGTCTGAACCAGGAGGTGCGAGCCAAACAGGTAGGGTCGCAGCTTCTTCAGAGCCCAAACCACCGCAAAAGCTTCCCGCTCAATTGCACTCCATCTCTGTTCCTGGGGCAGCAATCTCCTGGACAGGAAGACAACAGGTTGATCCAGACCCTCTTCATTGAGTTGCAATGACACTGCCCCAATGCCATGTTCTGATGCGTCTGTTTGTACAATGAATTCCTTGGAAAAATCAGGGGCCCTTAGGACTGGAGCCTTACATATTGCTTGCTTCAAGGTGTCGAAGGCTTGCTGACAAGCCTCCGTCCAGACTACCCGTCGGGGTTGCGTCTTGGAAGTGAGTTCAGTCAAAGGGGCCACGAAAGTGCCATACCCCTTCACAAAGCGACGGTAGTATCCTGTGAGGCCCAGGAAAGCTCGGACCTCGGTTTGGGTCTTGGGGGGCTCCCAGGCCATGATAGCCTCAATCTTCGCCTGGAGGGGCTGCACCGTTCCCCTGCCCACCAAGTGGCCTAGGTACACAACCGACCCCTGCCCGATCTGACATTTACTGGCCTTGATTGCCAAGCCATCCTGTTTCAGGGCCTGGCGAACAGCTTGTAGATGACACAAATGGTCCTCCCAACTGCTGCTGAAGACGGCAATGTCATCCAGATAAGCAGCGGAGAAGGCCTCCATCCCGGAGAGGACCTGGTTCACCAGCTGCTGAAAGGTGGCAGGGGCGTTTTTGAGCCCAAAGGGCATTACACAGAACTGGTAGTGGCCCTCAGGCGTGGAGAAGGCGGACCTTTCCTTTGCTCATCTGTAAGGGAGATCTGCCAGTACCCTGAAGTGAAGTCAAAGGTACTCAAGTATTGGGCAGCTCCCAGCCGGTCAATAAGTTCATCTGCCCTAGGGATCGGATGAGCATCAGTTTTGGTCACTGAATTCAGTCCACGGTAATCCACACAGAACCTTAGTTCTGGAGTGGTGCCCGGTGGGGCAGCTTTTGGTACCAGAACCACCGGACTGGGCCAGGGGCTACTTGAAGGTTCAATTACTCCTAGCTCCAGCATCTTAGTGACTTCACTGTGGATGCTGGCCTTCACCTTGTCTGACAGCCGGTAGATCTTAGACTTCACAGGTGGGCTGTCTCCTGTGTCCACATCATGGGTACACAGGTGGGTCCTTCCCGGGACAAGGGAGAACAGCGAGGAGTACTGCTCCAGGACCTGGCGGCAGTCCTCCCGCTGCTCAGGAGTTAGGGATGGGGAGAGAATCACTCCCTCCACCGACCCATCCTTTTCCTGAGACGTAAGTAGATCAGGGAGAGGCTCACTCTCCTCTTCCTCTGCTCCATCGGTCACCATCATTAAAATGACCTCGGGCCTCTCATGGTGGGGTTTGAGGCGATTAGCATGGAGCACCCGCAGGGGCTGCCGGGGGGTTTTCAGATCCACTAAGTAAGTGGCCTTACCCTTCTTCTCCATCACCTCAAAGGGGCCTGTCCAGCGGTCCTGGAGGGCACTAAGCTCCCCAGGTTCCATTACTCACACTTTCTGGCCAGGCTCCAACTTCACAGGGTGAGCATTGTGGTCATACCACTCCTTCATCACTGCTTGGCTCGCTTCCAAGTTGTCAGAAGCTTGCTTCCACAACGTAGCCATTTGGCTCTGGAAGGCCAGCATGTAGCTCACCACATCCTGGGGAAGCTTCCTGGGAGTCTTTTCCCATCCGTCTTTCACCAGGCTGAGAGGTCCACGCACAGGGTGCCCATACAGAAGTTCGAAGGGGCTGAAGCCCACTCCCTTCTGTGGCACTTACCTGTAGGAAAACAACAGACAGGGTAGGAGGACGTCCCATTTCCTCCGCAGGCTCTCAGGCATACTTCTGATCATGCCTTTCAAGGTTTTGTTGAACCTTTCCACTAGGCCATTGGTCTGTGGGTGGTAAGGAGTGGTGAACCGGTAGGTAACCCCACACTCCTTCCACATAGCCCGCATGTACGCTGACATGAAGTTGGTCCCCCTGTCAGACACAACTTCCTTGGGGAAACCCACTCGGGTAAAGATCCCCATCAGGGCCCTCACCACTGCAGGTGCAGCAATGGTCCTCAGAGGGATTGCCTCTGGGTACCGTGTGGCGTGATCCACCAGAACCAGGATAAACCTGTGACCAGCTGAAGTTGGTGGATCCAATGGCCCACGATGTCGATGCCCACCCTTTCAAAGGGGGTGCTAACGACGGGAAGTGGTTCCAGGGGAGCTTTCAGCTTCACCCCTGTTTTCCCACTGGCTTGGCAAGGCACACATGTCCGGCAGTAAGTGTCGGACGCCACCTTCATCTGAGGCCAATAAAAGTGGGGGACAAGCCGGGCAAAGGTCTTGTCCTGACCTAAGTGTCCTGCCAAGGGTATCTCATGAGCCAGTTCTAAAAGAAAGGCTCGGTAACGTTGAGGGACAACCAAGGCCCATGATGAACCGTGCACTGGTGCCTTAGGTTCACTGTAGAGGAGTCCATCCTCCCAGTAAATATGGTAATTCCCAGTAATGTTTCCTGTTGCCTGGGCTTCGGCCTGTCGCCTCAGTCCCTCAAGGGTAGGGCACTCCTTCTGGCCCTTACAAAACTCCTCCCTGGTAGGCCCTCCTTCCACATGCCACTCGGCAGGGATAGGTAGGTTCTCCAGGGAGACAACATCCCCCTCCGCGGACTCCTGGTCCACCACCGCAGGTGGCCTATCCGTCTCACAGGGCGTGGATGCCGAGGCAGGCTTCTCCTGTCCCCGAATCTTTCCCTTTCCGGCAGCTGGCTGTGACTTTGTTCCAGGCTCCAGCCGAAGCGAACTCCCCCTCTGGGTAGTCGCGGAGCTTGTGCTAGCACAGGCCCAGGCAGATGTACCCAGCATCTCAGAATGAGTCCGGTATTCCACCTCCTTCCAAGCATTGTGCTCCATATCATTCCCCAACAGACAATCAACTGGCACGGCAGGGCTTACGGCAACTCGAAGTAGACCTGCAACCCCTTCCCACTCAAATGGAACCTCGGCCACTTGGTAGTGGCCCATTCTGCCGTCAGCCATCGCGGCGGGGTGGAGTACATGTGGAATCACCTGCTCTGGAGACACCAGATGACTTCTTACCATAGTCATACTGGATCCTGGATCTCTCAGAGCTTCCCCTCTTTGGCCATTGATGGTGATCCATGGCCCATACTTAGTAGTATTGGAGGGCACCTGGATCTTAGGAACCATCTCCCGATCTCCCAGGGACACTAAGGTGACACCCGCCCACTCCCCACCTTATCTAAGGGCAACTCCTCCCCGAGCACTACACTAGCTACTCCCGGGGCTTTTCCTCCAGTGGAAGGGGGTGTTCTCTTTGGGCACTTCACATCCCCCTTATAGTGCCCAACTCCACCACACTCATAGCAGTGGACAACCCTTGGCTGCTGAGTTTGGCCAGGATGAGGGTTTCTTGGCGGGTTAGCCTTGGGACTGTATCCTGTTCCTTTTCCCTGGAAATTGTTTTGGGGACCTTTTGAGAACTCCCTCTTTTTATCTGCCCCCTTTTTCTTCTGGGGAGCGCCCTGTCCAGTCCTTTGGGAATCCCCTCCTGTCCCCTTTGAGGACACCCGGGTACTAGCCCAGATGTCCGCCTCCTCAGCAAGCTTCCGGGGGCTGGTCAGCTTGCTGTCCACCAGGTGTTGTCACAGCTCGGGAAAACATTTCTCGAGTAGGTGCTCCTTGAGGATAAGGTCATACAACCCCTCGTAGTCCCCCACCTCGCTGCTTTGCACCCAACCCTCTAAGGCCTTCTTGGCATAGTCCAGAAAATCCACCCAATTCTGTGTGCCCTGTTTGTGACTGCTTCTAAACCTCTCACGGTACTTCTCGGGAGTCAGTCCAAACTTCTTTATCAGCGATACTTTCATGGTGGGGTAGTGGGTCTGCTCTCCCTGCTCTAGGGCCAAAAGTGTATCCCTTCCTGCAGGAGGCATGTATTTATACAAGCCACCGCCCCAGTGTTTTTCCATGGGCTCTTAAGGAGACCTCATGGGCAGCCAGCCACTTGGCAATGTCATCCCCTACGCTGTAGCTGGCGCCTACGTCCTCAGGTAGATAGTGTCTGGGTTCCCTGGTCAAGTCTTTGGATTCGCTGCCACCAGTAGGAGTACTGGGAGTCCCTATTTGCAGGGCCTTGAGATCTAGCTCCCTGAGACACAATTCATGAGCCTGTCTCTGTTCCTCCCTCTCCTTCTCCATCCTAGCTAACTCCCACTTTAGCTGCCTCTCCTCTCTCCGGTCAGTTAATTCAGCTTCGGTCAAGCTCCTCACAGAGACACTGCTGCCCTCCCTCGAAAGTGTCCTAGGACCTTGCAGTAGGTTCCCCCTTTCGGTTTGGTACAATTCATCCACTCCGATGACAGTGTTCCGATCCCCCTCTTCCTCCTCCTTCTTCCCATCCGGGTGAGCTGCCACCCATGCTCTCAATCTGGTTTGGAGTTCCCCCTTTTTAGCACCACGCTTGAAAAACACTCCCTTACTTTGACAAAATTCCCTGAGTTGGGCCGCAGTGTAGGTCTCCAACTCCTCCAAATCAAATTCCATCTTGTCAGTAGGGACTCAAACAACCACTTGGAAGAATTCAAGGAAGGGCGTTAAGTAAGGGCTACCTCCACCCACCACCAGAAAAGAATTTGGAAAAACAAAACTGTTAATTAGGGAGTCCGCCGGGAGAAAACTCCAGGTGTGGGTATGTGGTGTACACCAAACTACGACTAAGTGGATGCAAGCACAAGCTCTAATCCCACCACTGAACACCAATTATGTTGGACCTGGGGTTACCAGTCCACATAGGGTAGCCTGACTCAAGTGGTAAGGCTTAACTCCAAAGCTGCCTGTTGTACTTGCGTCACACTCACACCGGAACTCAGCGCACATCCACCCCAAAAATGACACACCACACCGTGTTTAGAAAAGTAGAAAAATCTTTATATTCTCTTTTTGTTAGTTTCTTGTCTTTCTCTTAGTTGCAACTAGTGGCATATTTACAGTTAAATCAGTGCATTTAAATTACTTGTTTCACTATTTACCAAAATTATACTTGACTCTGATTCACTAATTTAGCTCCACTCTTGTAGTATTATTGAGACCTCTCAACTTTAGTTTACATTCTACCCAAGAATGAATAAATTACATTCCTTCCATTTCTTGGTCTACTCCTCTATATCTGGAGAAGCAAATTATTGCTGTCCATTAGTATGTCACCATAACCAAATTCAATAACAGATAACCATTGACTTTCATCTGCGTAAGATCTCACACTAAATCAACTGTGCATGTCATCATTTCATTTTGGTTACAGTCTTCCCCCCCCTCACTTCCCTCTTAGGTCTACAATTAAACTGGTGTTGACACTCTAATATTGACTCGGTTCTCCTCTTTTCAGGGGTAATAGTGCACTGAGTTAGTTCATGTTCTCTCCTGAAACAGTTCACAACGATCTCCCAGGTTCTCTTTGTTCCAACAGCCCTCAAGTATGGAAGGCTTTCCTGGGAACCGACGATAAATTCCTTCACCCCCACCCACCACCACTCTTACTTCTTAGGAGTTGTTCCCGCCGTTGTGAGGTTGTTGCGGGGGTCACGGATGTCACTCAGGGAAAATTACGGGACAGAACAGCAGGAGCACAGAGGGGAAAAGAAGTCGTCTCGGTATCTCCAGCAATTCGCTTTGTCCCCGAGCGTTTCATTTCTCAAGCGATTCTGTGGGAAAAGGAGGACGGGGGCTAAGACTTCACCTCAAGGGGAATTCCGTTCAGGGCGGCACAGTGCGCGGAAGACAGCCACAGCTACTTAGCCGATCACTCAGCAATCGAGTAACTCCGCTCCTGCGCAGTTCACATGCCACACGCCTCCCCTCCTGGTCACGCCTTCTCCCGCCTCTTTCCTTCCGGCAACGCTCTCTTCCTCACTTTCGGCCTGCCCCTTTTACAAGACCTCAGGACAACCGCTAGGTGGCGGCCCGCTCCACTGAATTAGCCTCCCAAGGGCCCGTCACCCTCCGCCTCTGCCGCTTCCTCACCCGGCTCAACTCAGAAGGCGCTGCCGGACTCGTCACCTCTACGCAGCACTCCTTCAACTCCGAGCCCACTCAGAACCGCCGTCACAGTCCACACAATTACAGGGCTACGAAAAGGCAGCAAAGTCACGGTAAGGAGACAGGTGTGGGGAGGGCAACTCTAAGCAAAGTTTTCAATGCCCGCTGCCAGCTGGGAGTTCCGCTTCCACCGTTAGGGAAAGATTCAGGGAGAGGCTCCTAGTTCCTTTACTGGAGGCTGAACCGACCACCCTCACCTGGCAGTTCCACCTTAGTTCCCGTCCAGTAGTCCTTGCGGGGTTTGGACCCACTCCTCTGATTCTGATGTGTCGGTCAAGTACTGCCGGGACAGATCTACAGATGAGAGGGGGGGTGTCAAACAGCGTCGAGATCAGCCCCAGGGGACTGTCAAACCCCCCCACTGCGTGCCCATCTCCACACACCGCAGCCTGGACTCCAGCTGACCTCCTCTCACCAGCCCTCTACTCAAAATGGCCGCCCAACATTCCACTACTTATAGCCTATCAGCAGAGGGTCTGGAGTGGACCAGAAGGTTCTGGAACCACTCATTTTACCCAATGGCCCAAAGCCATGAGGTGAAAAGTTGGCAGTTGGTAGCCACCATTTTGTAAGGGTTCTCTACACTACCACCTCCATTTTAAGAGGGCACCTGTGCCCCTTCACAGTGTAAAGATCGTAAGGCACCCAGAGCTCTTAAGGACAGCACCAACAAAAATGTCTGGTGGACAAAAAGAAAAAGAATAAAATGAAGGAGGCAGAAAGGGGACAAAAAAATAAATAAATTAATAGGAGGGACCACCCAAGGGCTGACAGGTCTAACACCTGTTGATAGGGCATTATACATGTAAAAATTGTGTAGCCTGTCAAATGACTATGGATACGAAATCCATTATCATCAATAGCAAGGAACATCATCCGAACAGCTTTTCCAATTGTAACGCATGGCATTTATTTTACTGTCTAAAATGTCCATGTGACATGTTCTATATAGAATAAACCACACAACCAGTAAAAACTCAAATTTTACAGCATAAATGCAGACTGAAATGCATAACACAGGGACCGCCTCTGGTGCAGCATTATCAACAGCTGAAACACAGCGAAAATGATTTTGAGTGGTTGGTGCTGATTGTGATACAAAATACAAATAAAGTGCATTTCCATGCCACTTTGGACAGACTAGAGCCAGAATGATTGAAAACTATAGGACTGCAATTCGAGGACTAAATGAATACGATGACATTTGGGCTCTTTTATAACCTATGTATCTATGTGATTTTCTTTTGTCCCATATTTATGTACACTGTACTGTTATTTATGCTCCTGAAATCAGTGCTCCCTTTTGATGGTCCCATTGCTATTGATGATTATTATCACCTGTCCCTACGAACTATGAAGTTGCTTTGTCCCATGTTTAGGGTCAAATCACTGATTGGCCGAATCGTTCACTGAACAGTCACTCCACTCGCACCCCGTGTGGGACCCTCCTTTTGTCAGAATTTTGCACAATCTGCCGTTCTGAGTAAAGGTACTGGAGAGATAAATACATTATGTGCTATATGTATTGGTGCTGTTTGAAATATTTGTCTGTATTTAATGTTGTACCAAATTGTTTGTTTGCATAAATTGGAAACCCCTTGGTAATATTGCAGATGTACATTATTTTAGAATGTATGTACCCTTTCAGGCGTTCTTTACCTTGGGGGCTACAGTATAGCATGGTGATGGTTTCGCCACATTTCTTCTGAAACTAGTCTTTTCTTTTTTGGGTTACTGATTTCACACTTACTTTTTCCTTTTTGATTCAATAAAGTTTTGCGTCACTTTATAGATGCACGTATGCTTTACTGTCAGGAATCTCTTTTCTCCGAAATAAGAACTCTGCAGAATCCAGGTGAAGCAATAAAGGGTCCACCTCCCGACATCCCCAACTCTGAATATAATCACAGAATGTTGGGGCGATTAGGCGAGGGAAGGGTAGGAAAGGAACAACGGGGAAAAGGAACCTGCAAAACAAAGAACAATACCATAAACTACTGAACACATGAATAACTACTCTCATAGAGTCTCGCTATACTCTCCACTCTACCTTGCTTCTTAGACAGCAGTTCCTCTCATTCCTTATGCAACTGGGAAATCTCTCTCCCTTCCTGAACAAATATCTACGAGGCAGAAATCCACAGATTAATACACCTCAGAAAATAGCACCTCATCAAAGTATATTTCTTCAGGCATACCTCGTACATACCGGTTCATTTCACACCATTGACAAAAGAGAAGACGTCCAATAATGAAGATAAAAGAAAATCAAAAAGGTACTGTGCTATCGCTGCTTCTTATTCCATGGGGAGACCAAGAAAAATGTGATTACTCCCAAAAGTAATTATGTCCAAGAACACAGTCAATAGCAAATACTCAAAATAAGATTGTATCTTCTTTAGTTATGTAATCAGATAAGAAGATCAATCCACCCATATGCTGTTCCCAACAAGTTATTTGGTAATGTTCCTTTGGTGTGACCATGCCCAAAACACAAGCGAAAAACACAAAGTGTATATTAAAGAAACAGCACCTCTATGTGCCACATAGATTCGGTAATGACCGGTTACTCACCGGTAATATTCATTACTCCGAGTCGTAGCACTCCCCGTCCCAGTCCTTACTAATGAGCATAGCTCCTCCCACCAGAAACTCCCAAGCAACTAAAAACCCATCCCTTCCCTCCAGGCCACACCCACACCCTAAGGCATATAAGCATGTGACCCGCCCATCCACATCCTGTACTACCAAGCACAAGAAGCCGAACAGGGAGGGAGGGATGGGAACCAGGACTGGGACGGGGAGGGCTACGACTCGGAGTAAGGAATATTACCGGTGAGTAACCGGTCATTACCTCCTCGTCAGCCCTCCCCGTCCCAGTCCTTACTAATGAGCAGATACCAAAGCAAGAATCGGCTTCACATAGCAGAAAAACAGACTCAAGCCGCACAAGCAAAAAGTCACACAACCCGAGCAGAACGCAAGCCAGCGTTCCCAAACCCAGGAGACACAGTCCCACATATCACTCAAAGACTACAGGACATAAAAGCACGAGGAGAACACCCAGCAGCATCCACACAGAACACGGCCAGGGAGCCCCATCCCGGAAGCAAGCCCAAGGAGCAGCTACCCCAGAGGTGAGGAACCTCGAACCGACCCAGGCGGCAACACACCACAAGCCCATCAGCAGGCCGCACAGCCAACACAGCCACCGATGGAGAGCAGCCACAGAAGGCCCCAGAACACGACCAGCCAGCCTAAGGGCAACAAAAAGGGAACACCACCCCATAAAAAAGGCACAGCAGGAAGGAGGCACACTGCCAGAGTCCGCACAACCGCCAAACAGAGCAGCAGCACCCAAACCCCAGTAAGAGGTACAGGACAGAAAACAGGCAGAACCAGAAACTCCAACAAGGAGCAAAGGAACGAAAGAACGGCGCCAGGGGGAAACAACCACACAACCACCCGGACACCAAGGGGCGCACCAGCCCAACGCCCGAACCCCGAAAGGCCAACCATCCGCCCACAGAGCTCGCAGGGAGGATACAGTCCGACCCAAGTCGAAGCCAATCACCCAGAAACCCAAGACAAGCCCCGGAATCCAATGCAGACACACCCCGTGTCGGACAGCAATCCAGGAAAGAAAACCCCATGACAGGCACAGGACAGGAGAGGCGAAGGGCTCCCGAACCGAGAAAAAACTCAGCCAGAACACCCCAAAGCCAGGAGGCCCAGACACACCACAGCCAACCCGCAAGTGGACCAGACACCCCGAGACAGAGGGGAAACAACAAGGGACCACCGGCAAACACCAGCAAGGCCCCACCGCCAATCACAACAGAGGGAGCCAAGGCCACCCAGACCAAACCGGAGCCACCAGGACAAACGAGACCCGACCCAGTCCAACCCGCAGCAGGACCCAGGGAACCAGCGCAAACGGGGGAAAGCACACAGCAGGCCTCCGTACAACAGAAGGACAGGGCAACCACCCCGCAGACAGTGCCTGACCAAACCAGAGAACAACCTCAACCCAAGGCAATCCCCGGAGAAGCAAAACAGGCCCAACCACGAGACTCTGAACCAGGACAGCAAGAGGCATAACTCGGACCGGGAGGGAAACACCCCACGCAGGAGAGCCGCCCCGGGAAGAAAAACCCCCCGGTAGACGAAAAGTCCAAGGGGCCACAAGGAAGAAAACGCCCCCCCCTCCCGGCCGAACAGCCGAACCGTCAAGTGAAGCCATCCCAGCACAACAAAGGCGGACGACCAAACACACCACCAGCACACAGTCCGACTAGACCACCATGAACCTCAGGAGGAACCAAGGCAGAAAGAGGCCAGGCCAACCGAACCGACCATGGGACAGACTGAAAGCACAGGCAATCGGGATTTAACCCCAGACCAGAGCGAGACAGCTCCACCAGAGGCACAAGAGCAGCAACAGCACCCCGGTCCAAATGAAAGCACCACACGAACTCAACAGCACCCAGCATACCCAGGCGACCTCCCAACCAGGCACCAACCAGGCCAGAAACTGCAGAACTCCAGATCCTTCAAACAAGATTAGGAGCACCCAGGCAAGCAAGGCCGAAGGCACAAAACCCCCATGGGACACTAAGAAAGCAGAGGCAGGAAATGAACCCACCGTCCAGCGGGAGCCTGCGACAGCAGAGGCACAAAACACTCCACAGAGCACTAGAGCCCAGGTCAGAGAACCAACTTCTCTCAGGACCCAAATGGATAGCCCCGCAAGAGGCCCAGTGCAAGACACGCCAGGGGGAACAAGAGCCACTGGGCCCAAGGACAAACCTCACAGCAGCAGGAAACAGCCGCCGAACATGGAGCCGTCGGGGAGTAGAGGAAGACCGAGCCCCCAACCACCACCGTAGACTGCGGGGCACCGTCAGGAAAACCCCACCAACCGAGGTGCCGAAACCACCCCACGAACAGCAGCACATTCCAAACCGACGCAGGAGGCAGCAAACACCCATTGAAAGGGCCTAAACCGGAAGGAAAGAAGAGGAAGACTCAACCAACCGAACAAGGCAGGGAACACCCGGAACCCCCTAGTAGGCAAAGAAGCCGCGGGAACGGCAAAAGAAGAATGTGTCCCGGAGAACCAGAAGGATCGACGAGGGAGACACAAGCGTGCAGCCGCCATAACCAGCACCGGACAGCAGACCCCAGAAGGGCCCCGGAACAGAAACAGGAGCGAGTACACCCCCGACCCTGCCGAAACACTTGCACTCACAACACCGCCCCCTCAGAAACGAGACCCGAGCCCTGAGCAAAGAGCCCGCCACAGTACCTGAGAAATGGGGAAAAAGGGGCAGCACAGAACACAGCCAGTAGCCCAGCCCAACAAGGAGGGACAAGAAGAAGAGGAAGCACCCCGTAGACCCTGGGACAAGAGGAAGGAAGGGACACCCCGGCCCCATTCCACACCACCAAAGGGCAGGGCCACCAAATTAGAAAGAAACGCCGCCCAAAAGCAGGCGCACAATCCCACGGATCCCAAAACAGTAAAGAGCCCGCGAAGGGAAGCACCATTAAGGGAGTCCCCCAAGCAGTACCGTCCTCCAAGGCAAAACCCAGCGAGCAGCCACAGAGGACCCAGCCACCGTCGCCATCGCACCAAGGGTTTCAAAGGAAAAAGACTGCCCAGAAATGCAACTGCAGTCCCAACCCGGAAAAAGAGGCAGAGGGACCCACAACCAGCAAACCAGCACAGAAAAAACGGACAGACACACGAAGTGACCGACCCAAACGCCAGGGCAAGACGCAGCCCGGACCGCAAAACCAGAGGTAGCACAAGCCAGCCTCAAGGTCCCCCATCCCGCAAGACCACAGGAGAAGAAGGAACCGCAACCACGGACACCACCAGGCACCGAGCTGCCACACCAGCCACCGGGATCCACTCGCTACCCAGCCAGGATACCCCAGCGAACCACCGCAAAGGAAACCCCAATCGTCCAGAAACCGGGGAAAGGCATGTCCACCAAACATCCCCCACACCCCCTCCTGCACAGCATACACAGAGATGGAGGAAAGGGGAGGCCCACAAGCCCCAACAACAGGTGAATGGTGAAAAAGTCCACAGACTGTCCACCCACCCAGGGACTATGGAACCAAAAAGCGACCCGAACATGGAACAGAAAACCACGAAGGCTCGCCCCCCCCCCGGACCCAACCAATCCAAGACAGGATCCACGCGGCAGAAGCAACCTGACCATGCCCAAAGGAAGGAGCAGCGGAAGACCCAGCGACCACCACCTCCCCGTGACAGCAGAGCCCATACATGCCAAAACCACACATCACGAACAGGGGCACAGAACAGAGAAAGTAGCGCCCAGCCCAAGCAATGCAAGATCCACCAGGGCCAATCAGGGAATGCCACACCCCCCCAGGCCAGCAGGCCAGTCCAAACAAGACAGAAAGAGGGAGCCCGGGACTCCCCCAAACCCCATGGTCCCGCCAAAGCAGTAACACAAATGTACCCGAAACAACAGGCATTCAAGGGGAATAAAAAAACTGTTGCCAATCAGACCGACACACACGTACCTGAAAGGAGGCCAGACCGCCACGCCACTGGCGAGCAGAGAAGCCAGCCGTGCACAACACACCACCCTACCCACCCTAGGCGAACATGCCAGGGCAGGGAACCAACCCGGAAGAGGGGAGGCCCCAGCAGGAAGACAAGCCGCGCTACCACCACAGGACACCGCCTTAAACAAAAGCAATGCCCCCAAAAAAGGGCAGAGAGCGACCCACGGCAGGAGAAAGAGGCCAGGGGAGGAACCAAGGACACGCAGCCCCAGCACACAGAGACCCGACCCCCAAAAGCACCAGCCCCATGCGTGTGTCATGAGGCGCCGCCCAATATATCCAGAACACCAGGGCGCCCCCAAACTGAAGGACAACGGAACGCAATGAAATGCATAAGGACACTTGAATAGCGCACTACGCACCCGCAAGGGTTGGAATAGGCACCGAGGCAAGAATTATCGGGTCCGTGGAAGTTTGAGCACAAAACCCGCCGAGGCGGGCCCTAGAAAGAACAGGCAGCCCAAAACAGGACCGAAAGAGAGAGCAGCTTCCACATGTAAAGCAACCTGCCTCCAAACAGACACGGGAACACGAACTCCCGGACATTCCAAAGGAAGCATACAGGCACAGCATTGCCACCACGGCCCACTGTGTGAACCAAAGCGATGCCCCCTAAAAAGGGGCAGGGAGCGACCCGCGGCCAGAGGACACGAAGCCCCGGTAGACAGAGCCCCGTCCATTTAAATGAACAAAGCGATTCCCCGCAGGGAAATTGCAGAGTCTGTTCTCGCGGCCGCATTATACAATGCTCTGTGCGCATCCAGTACGATATCTGCATCGTGTACAGCCTCCCAGGTAACAAAAACAAAAAAGGGAAACACGGGCCCGAGACGAGCACCGAGCCCCCAAACACACCTCCCAGGAGGAGCCAAACCGCCACGCCACTGGCGAGCAGAGAAGCTAGCCGCGCCCAACACACCCCCCCTCCCTCCCCGGGTGCACCCGCTAGGGCAGGGAACATACCCGGAAGAGGGGAGGCCGCAGCAGGGAGACACCACCCCACACCAGGCAGTCAAGGCCCCCCCAACCCCACGGTCCCGCTAAAGCAGGGACTCAAAAGTACATGTCAAAAACAGGTACAACAGGGGAACAAACGGCCGCCCAGCAGGCCGTTTCACACTCACCCGAAAGGAGGCACCGGTCCAGTACCCCCACGACGAAGTTGCCAGGAAATGAATTCCGCAGAAAAAACAAACAGGATGTGGATGGGCGGGTCACATGCTTATATGCCTTAGGGTGTGGGTGTGGCCTGGAGGGAAGGGATGGGTTTTTAGTTGCTTGGGAGTTTCTGGTGGGAGGAGCTATGCTCATTAGTAAGGACTGGGACGGGGAGGGCTGACGAGGAGGTAATGCGTGGTTAACTCACCACTGCATTCTGCTCTCGCAATTTGAGAATAGCATCGCATCCGCTGGGCACTGAAAATTAAATATAGAAAAACACACTTCGTGAACCGGAAATGCATAATTAGTCTTTCCACTGCATTCCCCTCTGGCAATCCGTAGAATAGCTCAGAATCCGCCGAGCTATGATGCCAAATGCACAAGACAAAATGGCCTGACAGCAGGAATCCTCACCGCGGCACGCCCTTAATACTCACAGTCCAAATTCTCCTGAGACACCAAAGTCAGAACCGGAATCCTGGGTCCTGCTCACATGGGTCTCAACGCAGCGCGAACAATCCAAACGTCATGGAGCGGCTTACGGTAGCCGTAGAACTCTCGGTCGAGAGAGAGCAGCCGGAAACCAGAATTATGCACACCGTCCGGCGTGCGTCGGCCACTAATGTAGTCCCTACTATAATCCAGGACTCATGGGTAATGTTGTCCTGAGCAGCGGTAAGGTAGGCGCTACCCGATCATTTCCTGACATTTACCTTTAAAAAGGTCATCCGTTAATTTCCTCGCTGGCACACGATCGCGCCAGCTGATCAGAGTGGAAGTTTCCAGCCCGCTTCATGAAACCACCGCCCAGGCCTTCTTGATTCCCCCATGTTGAGCTGTTGCCTGTGGAGGGGACTTTTCTTTCAACTACTTTTTCAAGGTAAATACTCAGGCGAGATAAACAGCCATTTGGTTACAGAACTTACTTGGCCTTTAAAAGCCGGTATTATATCAGCTGATTTAGTGTATCTTTTGCTTTGCTTTTTTCTTGTTTAGTACTTTATTTTAACGTTGAGTTTAGTAAAGTTTGCCGAGGCCTTGACCCCACGACCTGAGAGGTGATCCTTTGGTCCCTCCTGTTTCTTCTGCGCTTAGTTATTTTGTATACATTCTCCTGTATTTGTGGTGAAAGTATGTTGTTTGGCTTGGTCACTTCCATTTCCCTGCGAGGGTTTGAGCACTACGAAACTGTGTTTTACAAATTACTGACTTCACTCTTTTCTTCATTTTTCACTGGTGTGCTGTCCATCCTTTGGAACTAGTAATACGAGTCTTTCACACGGGTTGGTGTTTCTCCTCTTTTATAGCGCACTAAGGTTTTGTCGTGGTGAGGTTCTGTAATGCTTTTAACCAGAGGTTTTTGCATCTCTAAGTGCCTTTATTTTAGTAATCTCTTGATTATATGTGTGAGAAGTTGGCCTGATATGCAGTGCTCACTATTCTAGTGATCACTATGCATCAGTCCAAACGACCCTTATGGTGATTGGTTGTAAGTCAACCTTATAGACCAGCTATCCTAGTAGCGTGGATACGAGCAGTCTTCGGGCTAAACTCTAGAGGGCGTGTTAAGCCAGCTGTTATACCATCACATACCCCTTGAACACCAAGTGAAAGGACACCACACAAGCGTTATGAAAATAAACAGTGTATTTATTAGAATCACAACAGCCCTGTACTCTTTATGAGGACAGGGTACTAAGCACACAACAAAACTCTTAGGAAAATACTTCAAGTGCACAATCTACAAAGATGCCCGAGGGCACGGAAAGTTTAGTGTTCTCGGGCGAACCCGATAAGGTAAGTCGGAAGCGACAGTGACTCTGGACCCTTAGAAAATGAGGCTATGCGGGCACCGAAATGCCGAAGTTACCTAGCCCAGGGGCTGCGGCTGCATAAGTCTTTACAGACGTCAGGAATCCTCGCTGACGAACCAGGAGCCGGAAGGAAGGAGTTGCTGGCCGGCGACCAGTGGAGATAGTTCGTAGGGATCCAAGCCTGGATCAGAGATGGATGACACCTGAAAGCAGAGGGGACCAAGTTCGTAACTACTAGCCAGTAGTCAGAGGGTACCAGGAGGGCACCGGATGATCGTCACCTCGACTAGGTGGGTGGGCGACGCTAGGCTCTGCAGTCTCACGGACCAGGAGGCGTTGTCGGCGACCAGGATGGAGGTGCGAGCTGTCCCACGAAGGTTGATGCTGTCGGCGTCGCTGGGCACAGGATTGGGGCTACAAGCCTTGGCAAATTCAGGGCCACGTGGTGGACCTAAAATGGCGTCTGGAGTGGACCAGGAGGGTCCCGGGTGCTCCTCTTTCAGAAGGGAGCAAAGGCTAGTCTGGAGCAACCAGACCAGCAGCGTTGTTGTCGGGCGTCGTCGAGAGGGCCACAAGCCAGCGGGCTAGTAGCCGGACAACGTGTTGAGCAGCAAAAAGCAGAAGGGCCCCACGCAGATCGTGGAGATGCTGGGAGGCTGGACTTCGGTGCTGGAGCTGCTCAGGGTCGGGGCTTCTCGGACCCCAAAGCACTCACCAGAGGATCCCTCGGCGGTCGTGCTGGTTTAGAAGTCGTGCAGGTTCTGATGATGGCCGGTCCCTCGAGGTCTCGTCGCACCCACAGATCTCAGCTGAGCTGACGATGTGGGTAGAGGTCAGAGGTGCCAGGGAAGCCGGTTCTCGTCGAGCTGGGCCGTCGGATTCCTGAGGAAGGACGTGCAGCAAACCGCAGAGTTCTTAGATGGTGCCTGCGGATGCAGGGTGACTACTCCTTAGCCACAAGGGAGAAATCTTGAGAAGAGTCGAGAGTTCCTTTCGTAGAAAGTAGTTTCTTGATTCAAAGATGATCTAATCTGGAAGGGTCCCAGCTCCTGCCTTTATCCTAAAGAAAGGGGTGGGTACGTGACTAGGTCCTGCCCTAGGGGTGGGACCAGGAAGGGGGGTGGTTACACCCCTCTCCCATGCCGGACTTTCCCCAGGTCAGGGGCTGGTGTGCCCCTGGAACTGGTTCTAGCCGGCAGATGCGTAGTGAGCACCGGGGTGCCACTCCGCAGTCACCTTCCTGTAAAGCCCTGCCTACCCAGGATACACAAAACCCTGTCTGGGATGGTGCGAGGACCGCCCCGGACAGGAAACCCTTTGTCCAAGCTCTCCTCGCTGGAAGGACTCCCAGCAGCAGGAGGTCAGACTCGTGTCTGTGGTGGCAGCATCCATTTTGTGGAGCTGAGGCTTCAGTTAACTTTAACCGGGGTTCACAGTTACGTACATGTCGTGTCCCTCTAGAAGGGGGGAATGCTAACCCCGTCGCCAGCATTGGTGAGGGGTCAGGATCCCGATTCGTATGACACCTTACTCGACATGTCTTGATAACGCGATACCGGAGTTAGCGATATATGGTACGCGTTATCATGGAACAGCCATTGGGTCTTGGTTCCGCAAGCTGCAACCGGGCTCGGCTCATGCCAGAGCCCAATTCACACGATTCCACGCACTCTGCCTTCAGGATTGTCAAGGCCTGCCATAGGAGTGACTGATAGGAATTCGGGTGTCCATTTGAGGGTTAGATATAGGTATACTATATCTAAAGCAAAGGGTGTTTACACCACCTTGCCCCAGCTGTCGTGCAGCCACTTGTGTCAGATTTAGATGGCCATCCAGGGGTGGCATAATACATGCTTCAGCCCCTGGTAGGCCCTGGGTACACCGATGCCCTGAGTTACAGGGTCTGACAAGGTGGCCCAGTTCCAATTGGGTAATGCACCTAAGGTACACATATCAATTTAGTGAGAGAACAGCCAGGCTGTGGGTCTGATTGGCAGGCCCACAGCCAGAGAAAGTCGTAAACCAGTGAAACAAAAGCAAAAAATCTGGGTGATCATAGGATTGCAGACCCTACTCTCCTACATGACCCCCCGCCCCAAACGTTGGGACAATAAACTAACCTTGACCAGGTGAGTCTTCTTGTTCTAAGTGGAAATACCTGGAGAGCCCATCTGCATTGCCATGATCAGTGCCAGGTCTATGCTCCACTGTGAAGTCCATCCCCTGTAGGGAAATGGACCACCTAAGCAGTTTGGGGTTTTGACCCTTCATCTGATTTAGCCATAAGAGGGGCTTATGGTCGGTCTGAATCTTGAAATGAGTGCCAAACAAGTATGGCCTCAGTTTCTTCAGGGCCCAAACCACAGCAAAGGCCTCCCTCTCAATAGCTGACCAATTTTTCTCTCTGGGGATTAGCCGTCTGCTTATAAAAGCAATGGGCTGGTCATTACCATCAAAATTCAGTTGAGATAGAACAGCTCCCACACCCAACTCAGAAGCATCTGTTTGGACAATGAATGGTTTGGAGTAGTCTGGACTCTTGAGGATAGGTGCTGTGCACATGGCCTGTTTTAGGTCATCGAATGCTTTTTGACAGTCTGCTGTCCACTGAACCTTCTTTGGCATTTTCTTACTTGTCAGTTCATAAAGTGGAGTCACAATCGATCCATAATTTCCGACAAACTTTCGGTAGTAACCAGTCAGGCCCAAGAAAGCTCGAACCTGAGTCTGGGTGGTTGGAGGATCCCAGTCCCTGATTGACTGTATTTTGCTCTCCAGTGGTTGAACTTGGCCTCCACCTACAAGGTGGCCCAAGTATACAACCTGTGTCTGCCCTATCTGGCACTTGGTGGCCTTGATAGTGAGACCTGCTGCTTGCAGAGCCTCTAACACTTTCCTCAGGTGGACCAGGTGATCCTCCCAGGTGGAGCTAAAGACAGCAATATCGTCAAGATACGCTGCACAGAAGTCATCCAGCCCAGTGAGAACGTGATTCACCAGCATTTGGAAGGTGGCAGGTGCATTCTTCAAACCAAAGGGCATTACCACAGATTGATAATGCCCACCAGGGGTAGAAAATGCTGTCTTGGGCTTGGCGTCCTCAGCTAACCTGATTTGCCAATACCCAGCTGTCAGGTCAAATGTACTTAAGTAGTTGGCAGAAGCCAATCTATCTATAAGCTCATCTGCCCTTGGTATTGGGTGGGCATCAGTCTTAGTGACTGTATTGAGACCCCTGTAGTCTACGCAGAACCTCATCTCTTTCTTACCCCCCGGGGTGTGAGGCTTCGGCACTAGAACTACGGGACTAGCCCAAGGGCTATCCGAGGGTTCAATGACTCCCAACTCCAACATTTTCTGCACTTCAGTTTTGATGCAGTCTCTAACGTGATCGGGCTGCCTGTAGATTTTACTCTTGACGGGCAAGCTGTCACCAGTGTCAACCTCATGGGTACACCAATTGGTCTGACTGGGTGTTAGAGAGAACATATGCCGGAAGGATTGAAGAACCTGTTTACAATCCTTCTGTTGATGTTCAGAGAGGCTGCCACAAAAGACAACACCGTCCACTGATCCATCATCAGGATTCTGAGTGAGCAGGTCTGGGAGAGGGTCACTCTCTTCCTCCTGTCCCTCATCTATGGCCATGAGCAAACTCATGTCCTTCCTGTCGACATATGCTTTGAGCCGGTTAACATGGAGCACCCTGTGGAGGCTCCGGGGAGTGCCAAGGTCCACCAGGTAGGTGACCTCTCCCTTTTGCTCAAGAATCGTGTGGGGCCCAGATCATTTGTCTTTGAGTGCTGCTGGGGCCACTGGCTCCAACACCCACACCTTCTGTCCAGGCTGGTAAACAGTCAGGACAGCCTTTTGGTCATGCCAAGCTTTTTGGAGTTCTTGGCTGGCCTTAAGGTTTTCAGATGCCTTTTCCATGTACTCAGCCATCCGAGAGCGGAGACCAAGCACATAGTCCACTATGTTGGTTGCAGGCTTTTTGAGAGGTCTCTCCCATCCTTCCTTCACCAAACACAGGGGTCCTCTTACAGGATGCCCGTACAAAAGTTCAAAAGGGCTGTAGCCAACCCCCTTCTGTGGGACTTCTCTATAAGCGAATAAAAGGCAGGGAATCAGGACGTCCCATCTACGCCGGAGCTTTTCAGGTAGTCCATGAATCATCCCTTTTAGGGTCCTGTTGAACCGTTCAACAAGCCCATTGCATTGTGGATGATAGGGTGTAGTGAACTTGTAGTTGACACCACATTCCTTCCACATCGCAGTCAAGTAGCTCGACATAAAGTTTGCACCTCTGTCGGAGACAACCTCCTTAGGGAAGCCCACTCTGGAGAACACTCCAACTAGGGCTCTTGCCACAACAGGCGCTGTAGTGGTCCTAAGGGGAATAGCTTCAGGATACCTGGTGGCATGATCCACTACCACCAGTATAAACTTGTGCCCTGATGCTGTTTGGGGTTCCATTGGACCGACAATGTCAATCCCCACTCTTTCAAAGGGCACCCCCACCACAGGCATTGGTATAAGGGGGGCCTTTGTTGTGCCACCTGACTTACCACTGGCTTGGCAAGTGACACAGGAGCGACAAAACTCCTTGGTATCCTCGTTCATGTGAGGCCAGTGAAAGTGTGAGACAAGCCTGTCCCGCGTCTTCGTCTGGCCTAAGTGTCCTGCTAAGGGAATCTCGTGGGCCAAGGTAAGAAGGAAACCACGCTGAGACAAGGGGATAACCAGCCTCCTGGTCATGCCAGGCTTGGGGTCTCTTGCCTCAGTGTACAGGAGTCCATCCTCCCAGTATACCTTGTGGGTACCTGTGGCGTTCCCAGCAGCCTCAGCAGCAGCCTGCTGTCTGAGGGGTTCAAGGGAAGGGCAGTCTAACTGGTCCTTCCCCAGGTCTTCTCGTGAGGGTCCCCCTGAGCCCAGAAACTCAACTTGATCAAGTTCGAGTTCTTTAGGTTCGGTTTCCCGCAATTCCGGGAGGTCAGCCTCCTCTGAGACTTGATCCTCGACCTGGGGCAAGGGGGAAGGCGCTGCCTTAACCCTACTGCTCTTCTTCTTGGGAGGTATCTGGTCCATTGTTCCAGGATCCAGCACCGGTTCAGTGGGGCATCGTCTGACCTGTGACCTAGTCACAGCAAGCACATGTGCTGGCAAGCCTAACATCTCCATGTGAGTCCTCTGCTCCACTTCTGACCATTGTGATGACTCCAAATCATTGCCCAACAAACAATCCACTGGGAGGTCTGAACTAACAACAACCTTTTTCTGGCCATTTACCCCTCCCCAGGAGAAAGCAACAATCGCCATACTATGACTGGTAGTGACGTTGCTGGCATTGGTCACCAGGAAATCTGTACCTGGCATGATCTGTCCAGGGTCCACAAAGTTAGGTGTCACCATGGTGACACTGGCACAAGTGTCCCTATAGGCCTGAGCCATTCTTCCGTTTATTAAAGGCGTCTGTCGGTATTTGCCCAAAGTATTGGGACTGACATCAGGGGGCATATCCACATCCCCTGTACAGACAAGACAGCCTGAGTGAGTGTGCCAACTAAGTTGTCACACCCCTCAGAACCCAAGGTTAACCCAACTAGTCCCTTGGGAGGTGCACTACTACTGCTGGCTGTACTAGGGGGCACAGGTGCCTTAGGGGCTGCAGTAGCAAGAGTCTGCCCTCCTTTCTTGGTGCACTCACTAAACCAGTGAGTTTTACTTTTACAGTATTGGCACCACCTTTTCGATTGGCCTTCTTGATTCTTCTTTTTCTGGGAAGCCTGACCCCCCCCCCTTCTTTGGGTTGTTGGGGACCTGTCAAAGACTTCTGGTCATTTTGTTCACCCTTAGAATCTTTACCCTTCTGGTCTGCTTTCTTCTGACCACCCTGGTTCTGGCCCTGGTTTTGCTTAACCCTTGTTCTGACCCATCTGTCTGCCTTCTTGCCCAATTCTTGGGGAGAGGTCAGATCCGAGTCGACAAGGTGCTGATGCAACAACTGGTTCTGACAATTGTTTAAAATCTGTTCTCGCATGATCAAATTATACAATCCTGTGTAATCAGTAACCTTACTGCCCTGCAACCAGCCGTCCAAAGCCTTAGTGGCACAATCGACAAAATCAGACCAGTCCTGAGACTGAGTTTTCTGGGTATCCCTGAACAGCAACCTGTACTGCTCAGTGGTTAGGCCGAACCCATCAATCAGTGTGTTCTTCAGGACCTGGTAATCGTTAGCGTCCTCAGCTCTAGTAGTGAGGAGCTTATCTCTACCTTTACCTTCAAAGGAGCGCACAAGATAGCCGCCCACTGACTCTGGGGGACACACTGTACAGTGCAGGCCCTCTCCAAAGCAGTAATCCATTTGTGGATATCATCCCCTTGCTTAAAGGGGGGCACTATCTTACTCAGGTGTCTAGTGTCTAAACTCCTGTTTTCCCCGTGGGGGAATGCTGCCACCAGTGGGGTTTTTCCCACTCAATTCTTGCTCTCTAGCAAAGGCGAGTTTCTCTTTGGCCAGGGCAAGTTCTTCCCTTTCGATCCTCAGATTGACTTCCCTCACTTTAGCTTCGTACACTCTCCTCTGAGGGGATGTCATCCCTCTTTGAGAAGAGCCTCGAGAGCCATTGGTTCGAACGGATCTATTAGAGCCTCTCGACAGAGACCTAACTCGTCCATTCCCAATGTTAAGCTGGCCTGAGAGGGGCCCCAGGGGTCTCCTAGTACCATTCTCGTGCCTGCTTAAGTTGTCCCTAGTTAGCTGGCTGACTACTACTGGACCTTTGTCTGCCTCGTCCTCAGATGGCTCTAGATCCTCATCCTCCTCTTCACCTTCTGCGGAGAGATGGATAAGGTCAGGGTCACCTAAGGTTCCCTCGAGGGGGGGCATATTCCCATCTGGATGAGAAGGTTCTGTGTTACCAGCCCTCCTAGCATCATAAGTCTCCAAGAGACCAATCAGAAATGGAATGGTAGGGTTTGCACCCTGTTTTAGCTTCCTGGATGTACAGATCTGTCGCATCTCTTGGAAGCTAAGTGCAGCATATCTGGAAGTGACCTGTGGAGGGTCGACTGACACAAGGGGAGACTCAGAGTTTCCTCCTTTGTCTGACATGCTGCTTCTAGTGTGGTGTAAGTGATGCACCTACCTACACTATATGTTTACCTACTGATCCCTTGCTAAGAGTTGTAGCCAAGGTGTGCTAAGCCTTGAGGAGCTACAACAGCTGGTTCAGTAGAACTCAGAGTATTCTAAGCTAAGTTATATGTACCTGGAGTACTTATGCGATCTTTCACAAGATATTCTTAGGATACGCGTGGTAAAACAACAGCAAGCTCAAATCCCACCGCTGCCACCAATGTGAGAAGTTGGCCTGATATGCAGTGCTCACTATTCTAGTGATCACTATGCATCAGTCCAAACGACCCTTATGGTGATTGGTTGTAAGTCAACCTTATAGACCAGCTATCCTAGTAGCGTGGATACGAGCAGTCTTCGGGCTAAACTCTAGAGGGCCTGTTAAGCCAGCTGTTATACCATCACATACCCCTTGAACACCAAGTGAAAGGACACCACACAAGCGTTATGAAAATAAACAGTGTATTTATTAGAATCACAACAGCCCTGTACTCTTTATGAGGACAGGGTACTAAGCACACAACAAAACTCTTAGGAAAATACTTCAAGTGCACAATCTACACAGATGCCCGAGGGCACGGAAAGTTTAGTGTTCTCGGGCGAACCCGATAAGGTAAGTCGGAAGCAACAGTGACTCTGGACCCTAAGAAAATGAGGCTATGCGGGCACCGAAATGCCGAAGTTACCTAGCCCAGGGGCTGCGGCTGCATAAGTCTTTACAGACGTCGGGAATCCTCGCTGACGAACCAGGAGCCGGAAGGAAGGAGTTGCTGGCCGGCGACCAGTGGAGATAGTTCGTAGGGATCCAAGCCTGGATCAGAGATGGATGACACCTGAAAGCAGAGGGGACCAAGTTCGTAACTACTAGCCAGTAGTCAGAGGGTACCAGGAGGGCACCGGATGATCGTCACCTCGACTAGGTGGGTGGGCGACGCTAGGCTCTGCAGTCTCACGGACCAGGAGGCGTTGTCGGCGACCAGGATGGAGGTGCGAGCTGTCCCACGAAGGTTGATGCTGTCGGCGTCGCTGGGCCCAGGATTGGGGCAACAAGCCTTTGCAAATTCAGGGCCACGTGGTGGACCTAAAATGGCGTCTGGAGTGGACCAGGAGGGTCCGGGGTGCTCCTCTTTCAGAAGGGAGCAAAGGCTAGTCTGGAGCAACCAGACCAGCAGCGTTGTTGTCGGGCGTCGTCGAGAGGGCCACAAGCCAGCGGGCTAGTAGCCGGACAACGTGTTGAGCAGCAAAAAGCAGAAGGGCCCCACGCAGATCGTGGAGATGCTGGGAGGCTGGACTTCGGTGCTGGAGCTGCTCAGGGTCGGGGCTTCTCGGACCCCAAAGCACTCACCAGAGGATCCCTCGGCGGTCGTGCTGGTTTAGAAGTCGTGCAGGTTCTGATGATGGCCGGTCCCTCGAGGTCTCGTCGCACCCACAGATCTCAGCTGAGCTGACGATGTGGGTAGAGGTCAGAGGTGCCAGGGAAGCCGGTTCTCGTCGAGCTGGGCCGTCGGATTCCTGAGGAAGGACGTGCAGCAAACCGCAGAGTTCTTAGATGGTGCCTGCGGATGCAGGGTGACTACTCCTTAGCCACAAGGGAGAAATCTTGAGAAGAGTCGAGAGTTCCTTTCGTAGAAAGTAGTTTCTTGATTTAAAGATGATCTAATCTGGAAGGGTCCCCGCTCCTGCCTTTATCCTAAAGAAAGGGGTGGGTACGTGACTAGGTCCTGCCCTAGGGGTGGGACCAGGAAGGGGGGTGGTTACACCCCTCTCCCATGCCGGACTTTCCCCAGGTCAGGGGCTGGTGTGCCCCTGGAACTGGTTGTAGCCGGCAGATGCGTAGTGAGCACCGGGGTGCCACTCCGCAGTCACCTTCCTGTAAAGCCCTGCCTACCCAGGATACACAAAACCCTGTCTGGGATGGTGCGAGCACCGCCCCGGACAGGAAACCCTTTGTCCAAGCTCTCCTCGCTGGAAGGACTCCCAGCAGCAGGAGGTCAGACTCGTGTCTGTGGTGGCAGCATCCATTTTGTGGAGCTGAGGCTTCAGTTAACTTTAACCGGGGTTCACAGTTACGTACATGTCGTGTCCCTCTAGAAGGGGGGAATGCTAACCCCGTTGCCAGCATTGGTGAGGGGTCGGGATCCCGATTCGTATGACACCTTACTCGACATGTCTTGATAACGCGATACCGGAGTTAGCGATATATGGTACGCGTTATCATGGAACAGCCATTGGGTCTTGGTTCCGCAAGCTGCAACCGGGCTCGGCTCATGCCAGAGCCCAATTCACACGATTCCACGCACTCTGCCTTCAGGATTGTCAAGGCCTGCCATAGGAGTGACTGATAGGAATTCGGGTGTCCATTTGAGGGTTAGATATAGGTATACTATATCTAAAGCAAAGGGTGTTTACACCACCTTGCCCCAGCTGTCGTGCAGCCAGTTGTGTCAGATTTAGATGGCCATCCAGGGGTGGCATAATACATGCTTCAGCCCCTGGTAGGCCCTGGGTACACCGATGCCCTGAGTTACAGGGTCTGACAAGGTGGCCCAGTTCCAATTGGGTAATGCACCTAAGGTACACATATCAATTTAGTGAGAGAACAGCCAGGCTGTGGGTCTGATTGGCAGGCCCACAGCCAGAGAGAGTCGTAAACCAGTGAAACAAAAGCAAAAAATCTGGGTGATCATAGGATTGCAGACCCTACTCTTCTACAATATGCACAGGAGATTCTATATTTATATTTGAGACCCTCCGGGTGAGTAGTGCGCTATATAAATGCTTTGATTGATTGATTGATTGATTGATTATATTTATTGGTAGGAATGTGGATTGCCTATAGATGACACTTATGTTAGTATGTTATTTTCTAGGCATTCTTTTCCTTTTACCCATGTCCTGATGAGGAGCGAAATGATTGGGCCAAAACGCGTCAACCCCACGGATTGGAGGAGTCCAACTGATCAATATTTGTACGCAAGACATCTGGAAACACACCGTAGGACTTTACGGAGGGTGAAGTAATCCCCTTCAGTGTGTATTGGACTACCTCTCATACGGATTGCTTATGAATTTGTTGTTCTTTTTGGCAACCTATTACTGAATGATTGGGTAGGAAGGAATCATAAACTTGGAATGACCGTTTTGTGTATGTGGTTTGTTTTTCCATATATGTATCTTCAAAGCAGATAAATAATGTTTTGAAAGTCTGGTTTGGAGTTGGTTTGTGAGTACCAAAAATACAAAAGGAAAATGTGTAGGGAGTAAGTACCTATAAATAGAGACCAATTGATTTTTCTCTACAGGAATTTATTATGATTGATTCCCACACATTAGTTTGTTTCTTATTCTCATGCGTTATTTGGACAGGAAAAAAGCTGTGTACCAAGTTGGAAACCATACAACTATCTATAGATGATGGTGGATTAGCTACTTCTCATTGAAAAAAAATAATCAGGCTTCTTTTTTAGATTGGTGTGTTCAGGCAGCAACTCCTCAAAAGCCTGCATATCATTTTTATCTTAACCTATGTTGAGTGATGTGGGAATCAAGCTTTTCCCCTTTCTTAAAATTCCCAAGCCCCAGAAGCGCATCAGGTACAAATATCTGTTTGTGGTACTCTGGTGATTTAACCAATTTAAGGAAATGTACTGTTTTCCCCAATACCATCCAGACGTTCTATTAAAGACAGCTACCTGGTAAGTTTACATTTAGGAAAAGGGTGTGTTCAGGATTGGGAGAAAGCAGGGATCCCTTGCTTCAAGGACCTGTTAGTGGCTTGAACTGTGAAGCCCTGGAGGCAGCTTCAGGATGATAATCTGGCAATGTCAGACAAAATGCTCTTTTCATATCAACAACTATCATACTTTCTTCATGAAAGCAAGCCCCCATGAGATACCCCAGCCTCCTTATTTAGCTATGAGTTTTATATTTCTGGGCAAGTTGGGGTTGATAAATGGTATGCTACGCTACTGAAACAACTGTATCTTAAGGTGAAGCAGGCAGCCCTGGAAACAATTGCGACCTCTACCGGCAGTAGGATAGAGTCCTCTTGCTGGAGTCTGTATAATTTATTGGCCTGTAAAGCTATTAGAGAGGCAAATTTCAAAAGGATGGCCTTCTTTTCAAAATGGTTACTATATTATACGGCAGCAAAACTTCAAAAGATGTTTTCAACTTCTTCTGAAGCATGCTTTATGTTTAAAGTATTTTATTATTAGAAAGGTACAGCTGCATAGAAGAGCAAACATATAGGCATGCAATGTTAGCGGCAGGAAGTATCCCAGGATTAAAGTTTCCATGTCCCAGCCCTGGGGGCTGCCTCAGTGTCCTGCGAGGTGCGTAGAAATATGTAAATGAAGGGGGTGAGCAGCCTCGTACAGTCCTGTACCCTTCCACAAGTCAACAAAAAACCCCCAACGGCCCCACCCTGTCCAGTGTTGCGTATTATGGAAATAAACCGTCTACTTTGTAATCCATCCTGGCCACACTCTTACTCGTAGGGTCGTACCTCCTTCCCTCCAGTGGAACAGTGTTTCACAGCGGGGGTGTAAGCCTCATTAGTCTTAGGTATCTAGGGCATGTAATTTCCTTAAATTCCGTGGCCAATAGCGAGTGAAAGGGCTGCCACAGCTCCTCAAAACCAGTAACATCTCCCGCTAACGTGAGTGACAGCTTTTCCATCCCCAGAACATGCCACAACCTATGAAGCCAGCCTGTGTGAGATGGGACGGTAGGCGTGCGCCAGTGTATCAGTATGTTTTGTACTGCCGAGCCCAACATAATAGCAATCTGCCGTCCCCTTTTGGATTTCAGAGGGTACATTAAGCCATTCGGGAGACCCAGCAGAGTATACGCCGGAAACCGAGGCAGTTCAATCTCAAAGCATGTATCAATGTCATCCAACACCGTTGACCAGTAGGTGTGTAGTATGGGGCAGTCCCAGAGGATGTGTGTTAGTGTACCAATCTGTCCACACTCGCGCCAGCATTTGTCACTGAGGAGCCTATTCATCTCATGCAATCGTTCCGGGGTGTAGTACCAGTAGGTGGTAACCTTGGTGAAGGTTTCCGTGAGGCCCACGTGATAGGCCGAGTGCCTCGCTCTATATGAAATGTGGTCCCACTCCTTAAGGCTAAGTGTTCTCCCTAGTTCCTTGTTCCAACGTTCCCGGCCAGGAATGTGGAAGTGGGAAGACGGGAGCTGGAGCATCCTGTATAGGTCAGTTATGAGTTTGGCGTCTGAGGTGCGAGTGATCAGCCACCTTTCATACGGCAGCAACTGCCTGTCCGCTGACCCTCTAACACTCGGCTGTAAAGCCCAGTGTCGGACCTGCCAGTACCTCATGCGGTCGGTTTCGGTCATCTGGTAACTATCTTTAAAGTCCTGGAAGGAAATCACCCCCTCAGCATCATACATGTGGAAAAGTGCCCTGCAGCCCCTGTCCCTCCAGTGCGAGAAGGCCCCTCGCTCCATACCTGGTGTGAAATCTGGATTATCGACGATCGGTGTGAATGGCGAGGGAAACGAGGTGAGATCAAACGCGCGATAGGTAGCGTCCCACACTCTCAGCGGCACACGCGTGATATAAGAAGCATAGAGATTCGTGGGGCGGTGTGGCCTGCGAAGGAATGGAATTTCTTGTAAGGGGCGCCCGGCGACCGCCTGGTCCTGGAAGAGCCAGTGTTTGTCGGACTCCCACCTACTCCACTCCACCAAGTATCGCAGTTGTGTTGCTTGGAAGTATTTGCGGAGATCAGGGATACCTAGCCCCCCGGCTTCCGGTGCTAAGGTTGTGAGTGCGCGGCGCATTCGGGGCTTACGGCCCTGCCACACAAAGCGGGACACCTCAGTTTGCATCTGGTGAATCCAGCCCTTGGGGGGCTGCAGAGGTAGCGCCCGGAACAAGTACAAGATTTGGGGCAGAATGGTCATTTTGACCGCCGCAACCCTACCAAGCATGGAGATCATCCCTTTGTTCCATCTCCCAAGCTCTTCCCTCACCCTCACACCCACCGCTTCATAGTTGATTGAGACCATGGCCTGCAACGTTGGTGCCAACGCAATCCCCAGGTATTGTACCTGATCTCTCGACCAACGTAGGGGAAAGAGCCTTTGCAGGTCGCTTCTCACCGCCGATGACAGGGATATGTCCAAGGCCGTGGACTTTTCAACATTCATTCGAAAGCCCGCCACATTCTCGAAAGCCTTAAGTTCAGCCATACATGCAGGAAGGGCCTGCCTCGGATTCTCCAACGCAAAAAGTACATCGTCCGCGTAAAGGCTTATTGCATGGGTGAAACCGCCTATCCGCACTCCAGTCACCGCCCTATTCTGCCGAACCCGTTGGGCAAAGGGCTCCATATAGAGCGCGAAGAGAAGGGGGGAGAGAGGGCAGCCCTGTCTTGTTCCGCGCTCGATACCAAACCGTCGGGAACCACAGCCGTTCACTCGCACGGTCGCAGAGGGGAATTTATAGCAGTTAAACACCATGGTCCGGAATTTCTCCCCCATTCCAAACCGTGCCATCACCCGCTCGAGGTAGGGCCAGTGCACCCGGTCAAACGCTTTCTCAGCGTCAACTGAGAGTAACATCCTCTCTCCTGGAATACGTGAAGCTTTTTCTAGGACGTGTGTAAGTCTCTTAGTGTTGTCTACAGTTTGGCGTCCGGGCACAAAGCCAGCTTGATCTGGTTCAATCAGGCCGGGAAGGTACTGTGCCAGTCTTGTCGCTAGGATCCCCGTGTAGATTTTCAAATCCACGTTTAATAAGGAGATCGGTCTATGCGAGCCGCATTGTTTCCTGTCTTTCCCCGGTTTAGGAATCACCGATACCGTTGCCTGTAAGAGGGCAGGAGGGATGGCTCCCGGGTCAGAAAAGGAGTTAAACAGTTTGGTCAAGACCGGAGCCAGCGTCGCGCTGAACGTTTTATAGAAGAGGGCGGTGTAACCGTCCGGGCCTGGGGCTTTCCCTAACTTGAGTTTAGAGATCGCCGCTATCACCTCCTCAATCCTAATGTCTCTCTCAAGATAGCTCGCTTGTTCGGGGGTCAGGGATGATAGGGCCACCGAATCAAGGTAATCATCCGGGTCGTCCATGCGCGTGGTCTCCGCCGCATACAGGTCAGCGTAAAATCGGCGGAAGGTCTCAGCAATTTCTTCGTCGCCTGAAATCCCCTGTCCCGCGCTCCCCGCCAGTTCTTTCACTTGGCGATTCTGATGCGCTACTCTCAGTTTGGCTGCCAGGAGGCGGCCACAGCGATCTCCGCCTGTGTAATAGGCGTGTTTGAGGCGTAGTGCGGCATATTCAGCCCTATCTAAGTCCAAAGAGGACAAGAGTTTCCTAGCCACTTTCAACTGTTTCCAGACTCTCGGAGCCCCAGTGCGACGGTGTACGTGCTCCAGCTCCCTGACCTTCTGAGTGAGTTCCTCTCGTTTCATTTTCCTCTCGCGATTGTCCGCCGCGGATATTGCTATGAACTCCCCCCGTATTACCGCCTTAAGGGCCCCCCATTGAGTTGGTAGTGAAGTGTCAGCGTTAGAGTTGTGTAGCTGGAAGTCCTTCACCGAGTCCGTAATACTCTGCACCACCGCTTTTTTATGTAGGAGTGTGTCTCGGAGGCGCCAGACTCCCCTCCGGGCAGAGCCCTGCGGCAGAAGGAAGGTCCCCGAGACTGGTGCATGGTCCGAGAGAGAAATGACACCCATTTCTGAGGCAGTGGCCAAGTTACGGACCGGTCCAGAGACCAGTAGGTGATCTAGCCTAGCGTATGTCTTATGTGCGTGTGAGTAATAGGAAAAGTCCCTGTCGGTGGGGTGGAGCTCGCGCCAGAGGTCGTGTAGGTCGGAATCAAGTAACTGCGCCTTAACTGCTAGTGAGAGTTCTCCAGTCTGCGGGCGTCGCTGCATTGATCTATCTGTGGAAGAGTCAAAGACCAGGTTAATGTCCCCTCCCAGTATGACGTGTGTATCTGGTGACGCCGTGATATCCTCCAACGCCTTGCGCAAAAATCTATCTTGTTGTTCGTTTGGGCCATAAATCGTGCCAACCGTGAATACCAGGGTTCCCAGTTTAAATCTATAGACCAAGAGCCTCCCCTTTTGTTCTGCAAATTTGTGTAGGACTTCCCCCTTGAATGTTTTGGACAAAAGAATGGCCACCCCGGCCGTTTTAGTGGTGTTGGAGGAAAAGAACTGCGTAGGGAAATGGCGGGACCTTAACCTGTGACAATCACTAGCCAATAAGTGGGTTTCCTGAAGCAAACAGATGTCTGCCTGGGAGTGCTCCAGTAGTGACAGTACCGCCCTCCTCTTTGTGGGATTGTTCAGACCCTTAACATTCAGGGTGACTAATTTTAATTCTGCCATGGATAGTCGGGACTACTGTGGCTATGTGTGCAACGTAGAATGCGCGGCATCCCGATGACCACCCAGTGAACATGTGCGACTAGACCGTCCCTCGTAGTTACAGTATAAGCACTGGACAGGGTAGCCCCAAACTCTCCCCATTCAACATTCCCCTTCCCCAACTCCCAACAGTCTCCCCCCTCACTGTCCCTCAACTCACATTGAAACTCCTGACCCGACATTCTCCCCCCCTTCATTCTCTCAACCCCTATCCCCACCCCCCAACTCTGTCCCAATCCAAACCCCCAACAGTTACTGAAAGTAGTCCCGGGCAAGTCTCGAAAGACTAGCCCACGGTGTGTTACCTTGGTGGACGTCCAGCCACTCGTGTCAGCGCCATCGCTCCCTCCCTCTCACCCCAAGCCAGCCGTATCAGTGATGCTGAGATGAACTCCCCCCGGAGCTTCATTAAGCAGTCAATGCCACCTCCTCTGCACTCCCCAATTCCTCAGAGGCCGTCCGGATAGCGTTCTCCATTCCTGCCCGGATAGTGGGTGAGCCTGGCCTGCGAGACCCCCCACGTGTTCTCCTCCGTGCGACTCTCTGCCATCCCCCGTCGGTCGCACGTCGTCTCCGCGGTGTGGAGGACTCCTCCTCCTCCGTGGTGATGCCCAGCACCTCGCAAGCATCCTGCAAGGATCGCAACTGATGTGTCTCCCCATGCCACTTGAAGATAATTCTGAATGGGTGACCCCATGAGTAGGGCGTTTCATGTTGTCTGAGGAAGTCAGTCACTATCTTGAAGGCTTTGTGTTTTTGAAGCGTAATCGCCGAGAGATCTTGATAAAGTGCCACAGGGTGATCCCGAAAGGTGAGGGATCGCCCCTTCCGCGCCTCTGACATTATTCTTTCCTTTAGCGGGAAGTCTGGGAGGAATGCCAAAATGTCCGGTGGAGGGCCATTTGTCCGTCTGGGGGGTCCCACCCTGTGAGCTCTGTCGATCCTGATGGGGAAATCAGGCCCTTCCCCCAGCACGGTCCGGAAGAGGTCCTGCAGGTACTTAACTATGTCCGGGTTCTCTTCAGACGATGGTACTCCCCGGACCCTTATGTTGTTCCTTCGTGACCTATTCTCTAAGTCCTCGTTATGCAATTGGAGGTCTAGATGTTGTTCCCTGAGAGTCAACACTTCCTGCTGTAGTAGAGTGATTTCCTCGTCCTGTCTTTGTGTGGAGCTCTCAACTGTGGCCACTCGGTCGCCCAGGCCGTCCACCTCCCTGCGCAGTTCTCGCACCTCACCTGCCACTTCCTGTTTCAGGGCTTGGAAGTCCTCTCTTAGTGTGCCAAAGAGAGATTCAAGAAATGATCTGGTGACCGGGGGCTCCGCCGTCGCGCCAGAATGTGAACTCCCAGCTGCCCCCGATGGGGAGGGCGCTTTGTCGCCTTTACTTTGTGATCTGCTGAGCAGCTCCGGCAGCGTACCTCCGGTCCGCTTGCTACCTTTTTGACCGGCCATGGCGCAGGCGTACCACAGGTGCGTGCGTCGTACTCCGCCTCGGTCCCCCCTGGAACGGAGCTTTTACAGATCCCTGTCCCCAGTCCGGGGTGAGAGCCGGATCACGTCTTCTCCAGAGGCTGTCGATGAGTCAGTGTGCTCTCACATCCACAGCCCGAGGCTGGGCCTTCCCTTCTTCCAAGCAGTGCAGGTACCCGGCTTGGCACCACTAGGGCGGCCAGCTGCTTCTAGTCTCAAATGCAGAGGCGTTCTCCAGACCCGGACCACGGCGGCTTCCCCGCGTCCCAGCAGGGCCCACCCAGGCCGGCCACTTTGCTGTAGCCTGCGCCGGTTCCTCCATGGGTCTCCACTTGTCCCCTCGAGCTAATGAGAGCCAGGCACCCCCTGTAGACGTTCGTGCGGCAGCACCGCAGCGCGGGGCAGCGTTAATGTCCCCTGTTCACTGTTCCGATGCGTTCGTGGCAAGGGGGGGTGGCATCTGGGAGGCGTCCTGCACCCTGGCCCCTGCCTCAGTCCAACTCGCATGCAGCCTGGTGCCCTGCTACCCTGCCAAGGGGGCTGTGCTGTGTTGGGGCTGCACTGGACGCTACCGGTGCCAGAAGCAGTGGGCTCAGCGTCAGGACAGAGTCAGAGGGACCCCTGGTGCCCGCTGGAACACTAGTGGCCCGCAGCCCCCCGGGCGGCCGCCGCCGATCGTCAGCCAGGCCCACAGTAGGCCCCAAAGCCGGCCGCTTGCGTAGTCTGGAGCCTGGACAATCCGGCTGCCCAGAGTGCAGTGGATTCCACACTTCGGCGGCCGGGCCCTTCGCCTCAGGTTCCCCCTCTCACCTTCGCTCAGTGTCCGGGCCCGCTCCCGGGGATTTGCTGCTCTGCTCAACGTCGCTCCTCGATCACTCGGGGAGACACCTTCCGCCCGCCCGGGAGAGAGCTCCGAACCAGCTCACCGCCATCTTGGTCCTCGGGGGGCGGGGAAGAAGCTTTGCGGGCGTCACCGGTGCCGGGTGTCCGCAGCCGGTTCCCGGACCTCTCCGCACCGTTCCCCGCTGTTTCTTCAGGCTAGCCGGTCCCCAGCGACCTCCGCAGTTCCTCCGGTCTCCGCCTCCTCAAGGGTAAAAGCCGCGCCGGCTCCCGGCCACGCTGATCTGACGCCAGGCGCTCCGGCATCCGCCAGTAAAGGCGCCTCCGTGCCTTTTCGGTGCGTTCGAGAGCACACCGTTTCCCCCGCTCCTGCAGCTGTACTTTGTGGCTCCGGGGGGGAGAAAGTAGCTGTAAATAAGGCTTGGGGCCTCAGAGGGGATCAGGAGCTCCGGAGCGCACGTCCTCCTACCCCGCCATCCTGGCCACGCCCCCTGAAGCATGCTTTAGATGTAAATTTTACTTGTCCAATTTTGTTCATCTTTTGGAGTAAGATATTTCAATGGTTATAGGCGAATTTGCAGACTCCATTGACTCCAATCCTGTGGGAGCCCTTTTTGGAATATTCAGTTACGTCTAAATGAATTGCATTTACGTATATTATTTGTTGTAAAAGGATATTTATTTACCCTATAGCGAAATGATGGACATTCCATTTTTTATGGCTTGCTATTGTTGCTAAAGATGCATTGTATCTTGTTTTATTTCATTTTTATACCTGCTCGTAAAAAATAAAGATTTTTTTAAATAGGAGGTATGTTTGGGTTTGATTCCATTCTTACTTAAGAAGTCCTGCATTTCTTAAAATGTAAATTGCGGACCATAATCACTTCCATTATCATTTAACAATGTTATGGGGACTTCATCTCTTGGAAAAACTTTCTGTATAAATGTTATGACTGAATGTGAATCGATTTTGGAACAAAACTCCAACTTTGTCTGTTTGGAAAACATACACCATTAATCTAAATCAATTTTTTGTGCACCTCTAAAGTCCAAAATGGGACCAAGAATATCAATACTAAGTCCCTCTTAAGGCTCCATGGGACATTCCATGTATACAAGTGGTGGCCTAAGAGTCATTTGGGATTTATCCTCATTAGCACACTCTCTTACAAACCTTTCCACCTCTAAATCAATTCCAGGCCACCAGTGTTGAGTCTTAGAGATGTCTGTGGGATTAGGGCTATTTGAATACACCCATACTTACCTCTGTTAGCCACATACCTGACCGGGTGCATTTACGGGAGTAATTAGCAAGCAGGCGGCCAGTATTTAAGAACCTGCCTGCTTGATGTCTGTACTTGGATTTGCTTCTGATTCTAGTCACCGGAAGGTCTACGCCACCGGTGCTCCTGGGACGCTCTTGGTGTCTTGGATCCTCACCCTGCAGCGGATTCGTGCCTTGGGATTTTGGGCACAGAATTCAATCGGACCCTTGCTGGGACATTCCTTATACCTTCCTCCCTCTTTCTTTTTTCATGATTTTGCTTATGTATTGAGCTTTGCCAGTTCTAGGGAAAGTACAGGTGAAGTAACACAGCTGCTTTCCCATCTTTCCTTCTCATAGTTTCCTGTATATTTTTTAACTTGTCCACATCGTTATGGGGAAGTTTGGGTACTTTCACAGGAGTAGCCCAAAGCCTAAGTTGATGGGCTCTCCCCTTTCTTAAACTCACATAGTGTTTTTTTTTTGGCTCACTTTGTCTTTTTCCCCCCTTTGTTCTTTTTTGCCTCGGAGTAGGTGTTACTTTTGGGTTCAGAGAGATTGGACCTTTCTAAAGAATGAATGCCTTTTTTCCTTTTGGATTTCCTGCACAGCTTCCTATTTTTTGACTAACGAGTTCGAATCGATCTATCTCGAGTATTTCCCTCTCAAGGACACACGACTATCAGGAAGGGGAAATAAGAACGCTGAACCGGCAATGATGTGCACCTGATCATGTATGTTTGCTATTTTTGTGTATAATGCCCTGCTAAATCATATTTCTTCTTTTCTCTGTTCTAAAGGCAAATTGCTCCCTCCTTACGTTTCACCATTGGTCGAGTAGAGAGAGAAGGAAGCTCTGCCTGATCTTTGTTTTTCTTTTCCCTGTTTTTCCCCAACTTCTCCCAGCGCCTTGGTTAGCTGTCACCCTTACATATGTGTACGGGTGGCAGCAGCCGCAGCGTGGATAGAGGATTGGGATATTCTTCGCTCTTTCAGTGTTGGTCAAATATTAGAGTGGTGATGGAACAGAAAACCAAGCCCACAAATTTGAACACTGCCTGAGCTAAGATGGATCAGGAGGGCGTGAAACCAGTGTCAGTAGATGATGGGGGTAGGGAGTGGTTCCCTCAATGCAGGAGTTAATGACTCTCATTACTACCCTACAGACTGAGGTACAGGATTTGAGGCAGAAGAATCATGGGTTACATCAGGAATTGAACCCCTTTAGAGCCAGAGAACATCCCTAGGGGAAGGGGTTGGGTCTTTCTTCCAAAGTGCAGGGACCAATTGTACAACCCGCTACCTTTCAGTTTGACAGGACTGCTAGTCAGGGGGCTAGTGGGGGTACACCTGTAGCCATTACTGTTACCACCCCGGTTCCGGTTCCCTTGGCTGTTCCAGAAAGGTTTTCTGGGGATTGTAATAAATTTGGCGTGTTTATGAACCAGTGGCATTTGCACTTTATGTGCCACCCCACTGCCTTTCCAGATGACTCAGCTAAGGTTTGGTTTTATCATTTCCTATTTAGCTGATACAGCAGCTATGTGGGCTGTTCCTCTGGTAGAGGGTGATGACTCTGTACTGTATAATTTTCCAGCATTTAAAGAGCAGATGCATTGTTTATTTGCAAAGCATGCCTTTATGCAGGCTAGTGATGCAGAATTGCTCAAACGGAGACAAGGGAAACAGGATCTGTTAACATACATTTCTTCCTTTAACCGTCTTGTTTCAGAAACACACTGGCCTCTTTGAAAAAGAACTTCAATATTGTATCAGGGGTTGTGTGAAGAGTTAAAGGATGTAGTATCCCAGGTTGGTAATCCTCCAGAAGATTGCACAGAAGTGATCGATTTGGTAGTTAAGCTGAACCATTGGTTGTCTGAAGAGAGGAATCGGTTTCAGGCATCTCGTGTGGTAGTGGTTAGAGAGGAGTTAAAGGAAAATGTGGAGTCTAAACCATTGCTTGAACCTATGCAGAATGGTGGGGTAAGGGGTCCTTTGACAAGCAAGGAGAAGGGAAGACGGCGAGCAAAAAATGTGTACTTGTATTGTGGGAAGAGCAGGCATTATGCTTGCGAATGTCCAGTGAAACCTTCTAGTTTTCCTACAAGTAAAGAAGTGGCTTGTGTTGGAAAAAATGTTGGTGGGTTATCTCCTGAAGAATTGTTCCTAGCAACTTGTATGTCATCCCAGGAGCAGTCTAAAGGGTCCCACGCCACTTTACTGTTACAGTGTGCTTGGTGCTTTACAGTGTGCTTGGTGCTGTCTAACAGCAGTAGTTCTACTATGTCTGTGTTACTTGATTCCTGTGCTACTTGGAATTTTATGTCACGCCTGCCAATTCCCGTCTAGTACCAAAGATGGCCGCTTCGCATCGCGCATGTGCGAGGAGGTCAGGCAACAGTAAAAGCCTGACTTCCCCTTAGTGTGGTGCTTCGCGCTCTAGTGTACGACTCTCCGTCGCGTCAGTTCAGCATCGCCGCGTCACCCTCTTTCTGTCCTCGGCGTCTTTCCTGCACTTCGGAAAATTCCCCGTGTTTCCGTGCTGCTGAGGCTTTAAAAAGTATCCCCTGTCGGCTCCTGGTTTCTTCAGGAGTTGCTTTCTTGCTTGTAAGATTCTCCGAGCCGCCTGCTGCTTTACCCCTCAGGGCAGCCTCGGAGACTCCATCCCTTTTTGAGTTCCCTGTTTACTTGGTGCTGGCTGACTTCTCCATCGCTCCGTGGGCTGGCCGGACTGTTTGCTGCTGGGTTCCGCTCACCTGCCGGACCTACTGTTCCGCCGGTCGGCCGGACCTTAGGGGTGCGTTTCTGCAATTCTATCAGGAGGCTTGATGGTAGTTGCAATCTGCACTATATTATTTTGTGTTTGGCCCCTTATTTCATTTGCCCTCCTTGGATTTCATTGACTTCCTGGCTCCAGACATCCTTCTCAGCAGCACCGCCTTGAAGAACTGGTAAAGGCGATTTGTGCACTCTTTTATGTTACCTCTGCATGGTGTAATTTTTAGTAAGAATTCATTGTGGGTGTATGTTTCAGAACCTACCGGTTAATTAGAGAATCCAGGAATACACAGAACTACGCCTACTGCAGATTGCCAAATAGGGTGAGATCTTGTTTTAGGCCTTAGTAACATACAGTATAGCCTTGAGTAGTTCACACATACTTACATCTCTTTTCTTTACCTGTTCCGAATAGTGATAGTTCCGATCCTGTTTCTTGGAGATTCCTGTGAGGAGATTTATTAACCTGTGTTCTGAGCACTTGCAAGAAAATCTTAGGTAAATCTATCAAAAGAATAGCCGGTTTTGTGTTGTTTTTTTCCTCACCTCCCCCTTACTTTCCTTGTTTTGTTTCCTCCTTTCCCTCCATCTCACCATTGTGCTCTAGAGTTCGATAGACGCAATAGGTGTAGGAGGGAGGGGTTGGGCTTGTCTTCAGTTCCGGGACACTCCTGCAGAGACCACACTTGGATCCTTACATTTTATGGACATTCGGGTAGCTGATACAAATGAATGTTCCGTGTGTGTATAAAGAACAGCCTGAACCGGTAAGAGCAATTGATGGGACAGAACTATCCTCTGGGTCAATATTCCGGCAAACAGAACCTCTGTTGTTACTATGTGACAATGAGCACTCTGAAGCTATTCCTTTTGACCTTATAGATGCTCCTTCTTTGAGGGTCATACTCGGAGTGCCTTGGCTGCAGATACACAACCCTAAGATCGATTGAGTGAGGAGGACTGTTACGTTAGACTCTGAACATTGCTTACAAAATTGTTATCAGGTAGCGACATATTGGTTTGTGCCTTTAACCTGTGCAGTGGGCACTTGTGGAGACCATAGTGATATCCCTTTATCCTATGTGGAATTCAGTGATGTTTTTGATAAGATGCAAGATAGTGTGTTGCCTCCACACAGGCCTTTTGATTGTTGTATTGATTTGATGCCTGGTGCTACATTGCCATGTAGTCGCGTATATGCATTGTCTGAAACAGAGGAGCGGCACTTGCGGGTGTATCTTGATGAAATGCTGGCATCTGGTTTTATACGGTCATCTTCTTCACCAGTGTCCTTTTCCATCTTTTCCATCCCTAAGAAAGAAGGAGATCTTCGTGCTTGTGTGGATTATAGTGCGCTCAATAAAGTGACAATTAAAAACAAATATCCACTCCCTTTGATACCAGTTTTACTGGATCAGTTAAGGCATGCAGCCGTTTTTACGAAACTCGTTTTAAGGGGCGCTTGCCATCTCATTCGTGTCCGTGAGGGGGACGAATGGAAAACCGCGTTTCGTATGAAATTTTGTTTATTTGAGTATTGTATTATGCCTTTTGATTTATGTAACGCCGCTGCTGCTTTTCAGTTTTTCATTAATGAAGTTTTGCTGGAGTATCTGGATGTGAGTGTGATTGTCTATATTGACTATATTTTGATTTTCACCAAGACGACCGAGGAGCATGAACACCATGTATCACAAGTTCAGTGTGCCCTGTGTAGAGTTTTGGGGTTTTCTTATTTCCTGTGATGGCATTAAGATGGACACTCAAAAAATTGAGGCAATTGTTACTTGACCTTCTCCTACTTCTGTGAAGGACATTCAGGTTCTTTTAGGGGTTGCTAATTTCTAAAGGTGTTTTATCTCCCATTTTTCGGATATTAAATCGCTTATGACAGCCCTTTTGAGCAAAGGAGTACCTTTTCTTTGGTCTTCTACAGCTCAATCCGCTTTTAAACAGTTAATAGTCAAGTGTACCGCTGCTCCTGTTCTCATGCATTCGGATCCGGACTTGCCTTTTTTGTAGAGGCTGATGCTTCCCAATATGCTGTAGGAGGGGTATTGTCCCAAAGGGATGTTGATACGGGTCTTATGCACTCTATTGCGTTCTATTCTAAAAAGTTACTACCAGCTGAGCAAAATTATACAGTCGCCGAAAGGCAGTTGTTGGCTATTAAGTTGTCTTTTGTGGAGTGGCGTCATCATTTATGGGGGGGGGCATGACATCCCATTACGATCTACACAGATCATAAAAATCTGGAGTTCTTCCGCTCTGCAAGGGCTTTAACTCAGAGACAGATGAGATGGGTGTTGTTTTTTAATTAATATGATTTTACCATCACATATACACATGCTGCACAACAAGTTAAATCAGATGTGCTGTCTCATATTCATATGGGTCCCTGTGATGAGGTGTCGGTTTCTGATGTTAGGCCTATGATCTCAGCGGATAAGATAGTGGGGTGTGTCTCAATGGATGAATTTCTGGTATTAGTAAAGGAGGAGGTGGGAAACCTTGGATTTGACTCCATGTTTGACTAATCCATTGTTTAAGCTGCAGGATGGGTTGTTATACCATGATTTACGGCTATTTATACCACCTGAGTTGAGGACGCAATTGCTTACATGGTGTTATTCCTCTTCTCTAGTCGGACATCCAGGGATGAATAAGTCCAAGGAGTGCTGTTTGTGGTGGGATACTGTAGGACATGATGTTCAGGTGTTTGTGGCATCCTGTCCTGTTTGTGCTGTTAGTAAATCTTCACACACACACCCTTCTGGGTTATTGCACCCTTTACCCATGCCTCCTACCCCTTGGCATACTATCAGTATGGATTTTGTTACGGATCTTCCTTTGGAAGCGGGGTATACTACCGTATTGGTGGTGGTAGATTTGTTTACCAAAACATCACATTTTATCCCTTTACCTAAGGTGCCTATAGCTATAGAATTTGCTGTTTTTTTTATAGTACAGGTGTTGAGGTTGCATGGTTTGCCCACTGCTATTGTGTCTGATAGGGGAGCACAGTTTATATCCCATTTTTGGACAGAGTGGTGCTCATCGCTAAAGATGGAGTTGCGGTTGTCCTCTGCCTACCATCCACAGAAGGATGGGCAAATGGAACGAACAAATCAGACGATGGAGCAGTATATACAATGTCTCCTGTCCTCCTTAACAGGAAGTTGGATAACAGCACTCCACTTGGCTGATTTTGCATACAATAACAGCATTCATTCAGCTCTAGTTATGACCCCTTTTTTTTGTTCGATGGGGTTTCATCCTAAGGTGCAGAGCAGGAATATCGACAGGGAAATATCGCGGGTCAAAAATATTGCCGCAGAAATATCAACCACAAAAATATAGATGACAAGAATATCGACTGTGACAGGTAAGTAATATTGATTACAAAAATATTGTTGTAATAAATATCGTTTACAAAAATATAGTTTACTAAAATATCGATTTTTTAATAATGTTATGTATTTTAGTGTTTTCAATAAGAATTGTTTGTCATTTTATTATATGTTTTAGAATTTTTCTACTTATTCATTTATTTTAAGTTTAATTTTGCGTTATTAGTTCCGTAGCGGGTTGTGGGTTTATAGGGGAATAGTGTGGGAAGTAATTTAATTATGTAAAAGTAATTTATTAATTAATGTGTTTATTTGGTAATTAATTATAGTTTAATAATTAGTTAATGAATTTCAATTAGTTAATTAATATTTACGTATGTTAATTGTTTAAGTTATTTTAGTTGTGTGTTGTGGTGTTTATATATGTAAAGGTGTGAAGGGTGGTAATGAATTTTTTTATTGAATAATTATTAAATAGTTTAAAATTATTTTCTATTAATTGTTTAGTAATTAATTGTTTAATTAATAAATACAAAATTAATTTTAAATAATTCATTAGTAATTATTCATTATAATTGTGTAATTACTTTTAGGTGTGTGTTGTGGTGTATATATGTGTAAATGGTGTGAAAGCTGGTAAGTAATTAATTGTTTAATTAATAAATAATAAAATATTAATTTTAAATAATTAGTTAGTAATTATTAATTGTAATTGTGTAATTAATTTTAGGTATTTGTTGTGGATTTTATAGTGCTACATATTTTTTTTTATCTTTGTTAATAATAATATATTTATATATTAATTATGTTAAAATTAGAAATTACATTTATTGAAAATGTTGATATTTTTATTTTTCATTGTTTTGGGATCCTGCCCTTTTCCTACTGTTGCACTCACTGGAGTGGGAATAGTAAATTTTACCCCTACGCTATCCAACGCTTTTCCTACTGTTGCACTCACTGGAGTGGGAATAGTCATTTTTACCCCTCCGCTATCCTGCGCTTTCCCTACTGTTTCACTCATTGGAGTGGGAATAGTAATTTTTACCCCTACGCTATCCAGCGCTTTCCCTACTGTTGAACCCACTGGAGTGGGAATAGTAAATTTTACCCCTACGCTATCCAGCGCTTTCCTTACTGTTGCACTCACTGGAGTGGGAATAGTAATTTTTACCCCTATGTTAACCAGCTCTTTCCCTACTGTTGCACTCTCTGGAGTGGGAATAGGAAATTTTACCCCTACGCTATCCAGCGCTTTCCCTACTGTTGCACTAACTGGAGCGGGAATAGTACATTTTACCTCTACACTATCCAGCGCTTTCCCTACTGTTGCACTCACTGGAGTGGGAGTAGTAAATTTTACCCCTACGCTATCCAGCACTTTCCCTACTGTTGCACTCCCTTGAGTAGGAATAGTAATTTTTAAACTCCTGCTATTTAATGTTTTAACTATTAATGTTTTTATTGTGTTATTGAATGTATGTATTTTTTAAATAGTTTAATGTGTTTTATTAAATATTTGTATTTATTTTTAATTATTTATTTATGTTTTTATTTTATTTTGATATAATTAATAAAGTTGATAAATTAAATAAAGATAATAGTTAATAAAATGTATTTAAGTAAATATGTATATGTACACTTTTTTGTGTTTATATTAATTAAATTAATTTAATTTGTTGAAAATAATAATATTTATGGGGCTTGACCACCGACGGGCATGGCTGCTTGAGCTCGGAGCTCCGCGCCTACCTCGCCGGATTTATCCTGTCGTAATACCTGGAGTGCGGCGCCCGGGTCCTGGAGGGGCTCCCTAAGCTGTAGGGACGCCGTTGCGCTGACCGGAGGGGGCCGGCGAAGCCCGCTACCGCCGCCGGAGCGACAACTGTCGGGGGCCTGCTGTCGGACGACCGGCCATCTTGGTGGGGCCTGGTCCCAGCACTTCATCAGGAGGCGGAGCAGCCATCTTGCGGCCGGACCGGACAACGGGGCTGCTGCCTGTCGCTGCGGGGATCGCCCTCCTTGGTGGCGGACTCGGATGGCTGTGGGGCCCTTCATTGTGGCCCTGTGACGTCGGGGAGAGCGCTTTACGACATTTGCTCCGGCTGGGCCTTGGGGCTAGGACTGCATGCCCCACTGGTTGATTCCAGTGCCCTATATTGAGCGGGGGCCCTAAATGGTGGTCATGGGTCGAGCCTGAGCAGGAGGCTCCTCACTATCTGCGGATTCACCCACCATTGGGGCTTCAAGGCTGGGCCCTGACTGTCTGACGGCCTGCTCGGCGACCGGGTGGCGGACGGCGGCGGCGCTTCGCCATGGGCGTCCCCGGACCCTGCCTCATCTGCAAACTGGGACCCCACGTTTGGGTCTGTGAGGGACACCTCGGTGGAGGCGATAGCCCTGCTGCCTGGTGCTGGGCAGCGACGTGTGGAGCGCGACCCGGCTGGGGCCACGCAGGAGCGGCCTGGAGTTGCGGAGCGGCCCTGGATTATGGTCGCCTGAGGAACTGGTGACACCCCCTTGGGACTGTGTGGAGTGACGGCGGCTGCCCCGCGATAACGGTAATCTAACATTTTGCGCCTGGAGGCACCATCGGGGGAGACGGAAGCGGGGGACCGCGCCTCGCACCTGTGATACCCAACTGTCCCAGGGGCGGCCTAGTGGAGAGGCGGATGCACAGGCTTGTGACTCTGACCTGGTGTGGAGCAGGGATCTGACCTCGTGCTTCTCTTGTTGCCACGGATAAGTGTGCATTGTGTGACCACCGCTTGATCGGCATTGAGAAGTGCAAGGGCCCTGTGGGACCATGGGGAAGCCGAAGGCAACAAAGGTGGTGCCACCTCCCGATCCCGTAGAGGTGATGGAGGTGGGCCAGGATCAGGAATCTGCTGGAGCGCAGGCGCCAGGACTACAACAGCAACAGCTGGAGCAGATCCTACAAGCTATCACAGCCACGAGAGAGGCGTTGCATCACAACATCGCGCAGGTGTCCACGAGCGTGGGCCTGCTGAGGGCGGATCATGGCAAGCTGGCCGACAGAGTTAAGGCCACGGAATTGACTTTGGAGATACTGGAGCCAGCACACAAGGTGACTGAAGCAGCGGTGGGGGACCTGCTGCGCAGGGTGCAACACCTGGAGAAGAGGGCGGAGGATGCTGAAGGCCGCAACAGGCGGGACAACGTCCGGATGGTGGGCCTGCCTGAAAAAATCGAGGGGAATGATATGGTCGCCTACCTGGAGACCTGGCTGCGTGAGGTGGTGGCCCCTGAGGGTCTGTTGCAGTTTTACACTCTGGAGCGAGCCCACCGAGTGCCTGCCCGTCCGCCAGCAGTCGGCCGCCCTCCCTGACCTGTGGTGGCACGGCTGTTGCATTTTAAAGACGGGTCTTTAACGGGTGGATAATGCATCTGTGTCCATTTATCCTGACTATTCATATGATGTCCAGCGCAGTCGCTCCACTTTCTTGGCGGTCAAGAAGGCCCTTCGCGAGGAGGGCATACGGTACTCTCTCCTTTTCCCTGCACGACTGAAACTACTGGTGGATGGTAAAACATACTTTTTTGACTCTCCTGGGGATGCTTGGGGTTGGCTGGAAACATATAGGGCTGGCAGGGATGGCGATGAGGCGACGGAGAAGGCAGTGGAGAAGACGGCGGAGACCAGCCCGAAGCCTCGTAGAAGGCGGCGGCCTAAGGGTCGCATGGCATCCACCCGAACGCCATCACAATCACAGATGGAACTTGACCGCCGGGCGGCCCTCCAGGCTTTTTCCGCCATTTCGGGGGCAGTGGACGTAGAGCCTGTGGTGGAATCAGGCTCCCAGCAGGGGTCAGAGGACCTAGTAACTGAGGGTTCTGATGTGGACGGTCGGGCCCTGCCGCATGTCACGCCAAGAACTGCTGATGGCCTCATGGACGAGTGACTCTTATCTACCCAGCTTGTGTACAGTAAGGGGGTGTTAACCTGGCTTTGGATTGCCCTGTTGGAATGAGAGCCGGGGGGGACTGTCATCGGGATGGGTGAATATTCCTATTGTTTTTTTTGTTTTAAGAGGGGATGGCCGCTGTCGGAGTTTGCTGGGGAGTCCCTCCGGGGCGGGGTGCTGAGGACCTAGGGGATTTCTATTGGAGGCTGAGCGCTGATAGTGTAGGGTGTTATTACCGCCTAGCCCGTTCAGGTGCAGAGACACCCCCCCATACTCAAGCTAGGTGTGAGACTCTGGTAGTTGCCATAGAATTCCCGCTCTTGGGACCAAGTTTGGATGGGTAACTGCAGTTTAGCGCCTGTTCTGGGGAAGGGAAAGAGGGGGGTTGGTTGGGGATGTTTGGGGTATTGGGGTGTTGCCAGTGTGCCATCTTGGGAGAGGGAGAAGTTGTGCCTTGATGTACTCCACTATGGGGACCCGCCTTGAATTGAAATGCATTTCCTGGAACGTACGAGGGCTGAACTCCATGAGGAAACGATATAAGGTGCATGCATATCTAGTGCGCAGGGGGATGCAGGTAGCTTTTCTGCAGGAGACCCATATTGTTCAATCTGAAGGCCGGGCGCTGCAGCGTAGATGGTGGGGTCAATTGTTTTATACTACATATTCCCCGTACGCGCGAGGTGCATTGATTTGGGTACGTGCGGGTGTGCCTTTCCAGCCTTTGACCATGGTGATTGACCCAGAGGGGAGGTTTGTAGCAGTGCAGGGGCGTATGGATGGAAGGCAGGTGGCCCTGTGCAGCGTGCATGCTCCGAATGTGGAACAGCCAGCCTTTTTCTCGCGCCTGGCGACCCTCCTGACTGGTACGGTGTTTCTGGGGGGCGATTTCAATTCGGTCGCTGATGTGGGCTTGGATCGCTCCCATCCTCCACTGGCCCAGTCGCCAGTACATAGGATAGCGAAGGTGCGGCGGGACTGGCAGAGCACATGGGGCCTGGTGGACACGTGGCGGTCCCATTACCCAACGGTTAGGGATTACTCGTTCTACTCCGTACCGCATGATTTACATGTGCGAATAGATGGTATCCTGTGCTCACCGGAAGCCCAGGGCATGGTCTATCACAGTGAGTATCTGGCACGGACGCTATCGGATCACAACCCTTGCCTAATCGCAGTGCGGTGGACGTGGCAGCGCCAGGCGATCCCCACGTGGCGGTTGAACCCCATGGCCTTGAAAGACCCTGTTTTTAGTGCTGAGGTTAACAATAGCATAAAACATTATTTCGCTGAAAATGTAGGTACGACATCTAGTAGAGCCCATGAGTGGGACGCGTTTAAAGTGGTGATGAGAGGGGTGTGCATCTCGGCCACGGCGGGAGCCGGCAAGACGTTGCTGCGGGATATCATGCGGGAGGAAGACCGGCTGCATTGCGCTGAAAGGGCAAGCCACACTGATGCGGCGGGCCGGACAGCAGTGTTGGAGGCGCGTGAGGCGGTGGCCACTCAGGTGGAGCGCCTGCGTTGTCTTGACTACAAGGAGTATCTGGTGAGGGCCCATGCAGGAGAAGTGTGGCTCAATGATTAGAGCGGCAGACCCTGATGCAGAGGTCTAGCCCGGGACCAGGGTTCAATTCCCCGCCTCAGTGGGTCTTGGGCTCAAAAATTCCACGGACCTGATAATTCTCGCCTCGGTGCCTATTCCAATCATGGAGTCCCACTCTGCAACTCTGGGCAATAGCTTGCTTAATCTCCACAACGGCCCCCACAACGCTAAGGATGCCTGGCCTCCACCTTGGGGGTGCCCAGGAGTGGACACCTCACAGGGAAAGCCAGGATGGGTTCCACAGCGGTATTCGTACAATCGCCTTGAGACCCTTGCGGGTGAGTAGTGCGCTATACAAGTATCAATTTACTTACTTACTTTACATGCAGAAAGGGACAAAGTGGGTTCTTTATTAGCATGGCTAGCGAATCCGGCGGCCCAGGGCACTCCGATTCTGTCCTTGAGCACGGCTACTGGGGACCTTGTGTATTCGCCGAGGGAGATCAATGATCAGTTCTTTAGCTACTACACTTCGCTCTATCGAAGCGCGATCCCGGACCTACCGGGGGAGACCCGGGACTTCCTCTTAGGGGCCCAGCTCCCACGATTAGATCCAGATCAGGGAGACAAGTTGGGGGAAGCTATTTCCCTGGGTGAAATTCGAACTGCGATCAAGCACATGGCGCGGCCGTAGACACCGGGGGCTGATGGTCTCCCAGTGGAGTTTTAAGCAAAATATGTGGATCTCCTAGCGCCAAGACTGTTCTTGGTATATAGGGAAGCTTGGGATCTGGGAAGACTGCCTGCATCTGCCAGAGAGGCGATTATAATACCGTTGTTGAAAAAGGACAGAGATGTCAGCTCGCGCTCAGCGTACCGTCCGCTCTCTATGCTTACGGTGGATTATAAAATACTCAGTAAAATCCTTGCGACCCGGCTTTTGGAGCACATGACGACCTTGGTGCACCCAGATCAGGCAGGCTTTATCCCTACCAGGAACACGGCGACGTGTATACGTCGATTGCTCCGAGTTATGGAGGGGGGTTGCCAGGATGTTCCGAACGCTGCTGTGCTTTCAGTAGATATTGAGAAGGTCTTTGATAGCGTGGAATGGCCCTATATGTTTCAGGTCTTAAGAGAGTTCGGCTTGGGAGATCAGTTTGTGCAGTGGACAGCATTACTGTACAACTCAGTCTCCGCCAGGGTCAAAACGGGGCCGACCATATCAGCTGGTTGTCAGGTGGGGAGGGGCACCCGGCAGGGCTGCTCGTTATCTCCGCTATTATTTGCACTCGCGATCGAGCCGCTGACTGCACATGCTAGGTTGGGGAGGTCGTATGAGGGCCTGTCGCTGCGTGGAGAGGCCCATTACATTTCCCTACACGCCAATGATCTACTGATGTTCTTGTCAGGAGAAGACGAGGCATTACGGGGTGCCAGAGCGCTGCTTCAGCAGTTTGGTCGACTATCAGGCCTGTGTGTGAATTGGAACAAAACCTGCCTATTCCCTTTGACCCCGACTGGGCAGCTACCTTCGGCAGGGGGGACTTGAGGTGGGAACCGTGCTGCCTGCCTTATCTGGGCACCCGTATTTATCATACACAGTCTGATCTCTTGGACGGTAACGTGCACAAGGCGATAAGGGGCCTGAGGGGCAGTATGACCTTTTGGAGCTCTCTCCCTCTGTCGGTTGCGGGCCGAGAGCCACTCTTAAAGATGGTGGCGCTGCCGCGCTTGCTTTACTTTTTCCGCACATTGCCTGTATGGATTCCGACCTCGGTCTTCCGGACACTTCGGGCTATGACCACAGGTTTCATCTGGGGCACGGGTAGGCGGCGTGTTGCGCTTACCACCCTAATGCGCCCACGGTCTGATGGGGGACTGCCGGTGCCTGATTTTGAATGGTACTACCTGGCGGCACAGCTTCAGTGGCTCACGCTGGCGGTGGCTCGGGAGTTCCTGGGGCCTGAGGGACTCTGTGGCAGAGTGATCCCTCAACACGTTTTGTCTTTCATAGTTCTCCAACAAAAGATCGATCTTAGCCAGCTCACTCTTGAAGAACGCACTCTTCGCTTGTGCTGGAATCGGAGTCAGAAACGAGTTGGTTGCTCCTCCCCGTATGCCCTGGAGATACCATTGGGCATGTGTACGGCCCCCCCACGGGGGTAATTGGACTCCGCTAGCAGTCTGGGAGGAGCTGGGTCGCCATATGGTGGGAGATCTGTATAGAGATGGCGTGTTGCTGTCCTTTCAGGATCTACAAGACACGTTTGGGTTGCCACGAGGAGACTATTTATTGCATGCTGCATTGGTGGTGGGACTGCAGTGCCGCTGGAAGACGGGGCTGCAGGAACCTCCGACCTCGCTGGGATGCCAGTATGTCACCGTGACGGCGGGCACCTTTAAAGTCGTGACTTGCCTCTACCGACGCCTGTCGACTGAACACTTACCGTCACTAGATACCTTAAAAGGTAAGTGGGAGACAGACATCAGCAGGCCCATACCGGAGACGACGTGGCCTCACCTTTTGCGGCGAGCCTGGAAGGTTACGCGCAATGCCCGGTTCCAGTTGGTACAGTTTTTCAAGCTCCATAGGGCGTACCTGACTCCGGCCAAGATTCTGAGGTACTTTGGGGTATCCCACTCAACGTGTCCGAGATGCATTGCGGACGGTGCTGACTTCCGGCACATGTTCTGAACCTGTACAGGGTTGGGATCCTATTGGGAAGAGGTAGTGACGTGTCTGAATCGTGTGACGGGGCGGGCACTGGAGGCTGAGATGGCTACTTGCCTGCTGCTTTGGTTTCCACATACCTCCCGTACCAAAGTTACTAGTAAATTCTACGACTTGGGGCTGATCATGGCAAAAAGGGAACTCACCATGCATTGGAGTCTAGGACGGGCCCTAACTATCAGAGCTGGCGTACGAGCTTCTTGACCTGGGCGAGCAGCGAGGGCACCCTCCGTGAGGAGGAAGATGGAGGGGAGAATGCTGAGACTAGTCGGGGGGACATTGCCGACACCAGACAGGTGGAGAATGCGCTGAGCGGGACTGAGGGGTGCGAATGAATTGGTGGGGCGCCCGACGGCGATCCAGGTTTGATTGCGTTTGCGACTGTGGATGGGGCTGCAGGGCTCTGGGTATCTTGTGAAGGCACTTTGCCATGTTGCTACATCTGATTCTAGGTGGTTTACACGGCTGTATGGCTGGGTAGTTGGCTACTATATCTATGATCGACCTAAATGAGGCACACTGGCGGGAGGAGGGTGGGGGCGGGGAGGGGGAGAGGAGTGTTTGGGATGTTTGTGGGGAGGGATGAGTATTTGATGTTTGCTAATATTCTGTGACAGCACGAGCCATCTGCGCAATGGCGGCCTTTTTACTCTGGTTTAAATGGCCTTCTTGCAAAAGCTAATACATTTTGTTTAAAAAAAAATAATAATAATATTTATTTAATTTAATTTAAGTTATATTATTTTTTAAAGTCGATATTTTTTACATCTATATTTTTTTAAATCAATATTTTTGAGTCAATACTACTGTACTTACCTTTTTAAGTATATGAAGGCGATATTTTTGTTATCGATATTTTTACATATATATTTTTTTCATCAATATTTTTGATATCGATATTTTAACATGGATCCCACTTGATCATGTATGTTTGATATTTTTGTGTATAATGCCCTGCTAAATCATATTTCTTCTTTTCTCTCATCTAAAGGCAAATCATTCTTCCTAACCTTTTATCATTGGTCGAGAAGATAGAGAGAGAGAGGGAAGCTCCGCCTGATTTTTGTTTGTCTTTTCCCAGTTTTACCTCACCTTCTCCCGGCGCCTTGGTTAGCTGTCCCCCTTATATATGTGTACGGGTGGCAGCAGCCACAGCATGGGTAGAGGATTGGGATATTCTTCGCTCCTGCAGTGTTGGACAAATACTAGAGTGGTGACGGAACAACCAGTAGGAAGTTGTAACTATTTTTTTAGATTTCACAATCCCTAGATGACCCTCATGAATTATAATTAATACTTTATTCCTCAGCAAGCCTGGCGGAATCATTCTCTCACCTCTGAGTAAGAATCCTTTATCATCAATGGACAACTAATTTCTTATTTCCAAGAATTTCTTTTAATATTCAGATACCGCACATTTGTTGCGCCAACCACACCTAGCAAAGTTTTTGACATCTGTAAGTGCTTCGGCATTCTCAAATTCCTTTATCCATTTATGCTCTGAAATAGCACATTCATCAACAATACAGGCCACTGATACAACATTATGCTCATCCTAAACATTAAGAGAGATGCTCTTCAATCGCCAAAGAAGATATACTTAGCAAATCAGCTACTTTGTTATGCATGCTACGAAGGTATTCAACATTGTAATCAAAATACAACAGTCTAAGGGCCAGATGTAGGTAGCCCAATACCGGTCGGAAACAGCCGAAAATACCGATTTTCGGCCGTTTCCAACCGGTATTGGGCTATGGAGATGTAGGGCCCTTGAAAACATACAGAATCGGTAATTTTACCGTTTCGGTAAAAATACCGATCGGTAAAATTACCGATTCTGTATGTTTCCAATGTAGGTAGCACTTTTAACACTGCTACAGGGCTATCAGGATCCGGTATTTACCATGCAATACAATTGCATGGTAAATAACGAATTCTTGTGTACATACACATCTGTGCATGTACACCTGTGCCATGTGGCACACAGACATGCCCTTAGGGCATGTATGTGTGCCACATGGCACACAAGCCAGAAACAGGGGTGCAACAGGGTGTCAAAGTGACACCCTTTTCCCCTTGGCAATTCGGTATTTTTACCGATTCGGTAAATACCGAATCGGCATTTGCTATTGAATCCTATGGGCTTCAAGGCCCATAGGATTCAATAGCAAATACCGATTCGGTATTTACCGAATCGGTAAATACTGAATCAGTATTTTTTACCTACATAGGTTTTACCGATTCTTAAATACCGAATCAGTAAAATTCGGTATTTAAGAATCAGTAAAACCTATTTACCTACATCTAGCCCTAGGTGACATATGAGTCTGGTGTGACTTTGCGAACACCAGACAGTGACAGCATTTTTTTTGTCAAAGGTCTTTTTATTCAACATGACATCAGAATAACAGAATACATATTGGAGAGCAGACAGAGCCTTGTGATAACATTTGTGACTACGAGATCAGTTTCTCTTTATGCAAAGATCCCCCCCCCCGCCCTTCATATTGACTTCGAGTCATGCCCATTTTGGTAAAACAAACGTTAGCAGAAAAAAAAAACCATAACACCCCCCCAACCCACCCACCCGCCCCTACTTTGGTGGTGCCGATTCATCCTAATAACCCAGTTGGATAGTCAGTAATACATCGAGTCATAGGGTAGTACCCTTCTTCTGCTTAGCTGGTCCTCTGCATCAAATTGCAGAACTACTAATGTATTTGGGTGTGTTCAACTGTGCTTTAGACAACTTAGTGCTGAAAAAGGTGCATTGCTCTTATGGAAGGTGGGCATACCGCTGAGGGGAGACCCTGCGAGAGAAAGGAAACCAGTGGCCCCACCTGTATTCGAAGTTTTTGAAATCATCTCTATAGATATCTGCTAGTCTTTCCATAGAGAGGATTCTCCAGAGGCGTGAGTGCCACTTCGATAGAGCCGGTGCTTCCCTCTTTTTCTAAGGCTGCTGCTATCGCTGTTTTGGCCGCCTCTAGACAAGCCCGTATTATTGAATTATCTGATTTTGTCTGGTGCTCTAGATCAGGATCCCTTATGCCTAAAAGGACTTCATCTATAGACGTTGGTATAGGATAGCCCAGCATGTCTTTAATTTAATCTAGGATCTCCTCCCAGAAGGGTTGGATAGTAGGGCAGTCCCACCATGTATGGCTTTAAATCCCCGAGCATGCCGCAGCCACACCACCAAAGATTGGAAGAAGTAGGGAAAATCTTTTATTTTTTTTAAATGGATTTTTATTGAGAGATTGCACAGATCAAGCAGCCCCTCTCACATCGAGGTCAGCTGCACAATAAAATGGCTCATTTCATATCGGCAATCCACATAGTCAGTTAGTATCAAACATTACAGCAAAATGGAACTCACCCCTCCCTCCCTGACCCTCCCCCAAAACCCCGACCCAACACCCCCCCCCCGGATCCCACCCAGCCCGAGTGCACGACAGCATGTTCCAAAGTCTCCAATGATAACTACATACCAGTAGCATGTGAGTATCTCCACCTCCGTATCTTTTATCACAACTCCTGGTCCCTTTCCACTGGGGGTTCCAACCACAGACCCCGATATTCCGCCCACCACTTCCATATCTTGTAGTGTTTTCGCTGGCACCCACGGCCCTCAAATATCGGCTGTTCCAGCCCCATACAAAAGTCAAGACCCTTCTTCCACACCAAGACCGAGGGAGGGCGGAGTCCTTCCATGCCTGCGCTATGTCCCTTTTGGCTAGGGTGATACCCAACAGTAGGAGATGTCGCTTATAAATGTTGCCCCCCACCCCGTACAAGACATGCAGCAGCCCAAGTTGTGGGGTACGGGGGAGTTCCCATCCCAGCACCTCATTCAAGCAATTCCATACACCCGTCCAGAATCTACAGGGAAAATCTTTTTGAGTTTAGCGGAATAAAGATACCAATCAAAGAGGGTCTTGTAGTGGGATTCCCTTAAGGTCACTGAGTGGTTGCTCTTGGTTATATCTGACCATAAGTGTTTCCACTCCTCATCTGATTTATCTCTCCCGGCCACATGCTCCCAAAAGGTCATGTAATGTGCCCATGGTGTGTGTGCTGTCGATAGCAGCTGGGCATAGAGGGAGGAAATTGCCACTTTCATGCTGCCCGCCTTCTGTACCCATCTCTCTATCGGGGTACGGCTTCCCTCGCCCGAGGCTGGGACACCTAGTGTTTGATTTGGAGATAACATGCATCAAAAGTAACTTCTTGCAGGGCTGGGGGGAAGTTAGGGTTAAAGTAGATGGGGGTGTAAGGCGAAGGAAAGGAAGTCAACCTCCTATTCCTCGTGATCTCATCCAAAACCTTAAGGGTGTTTCGTGTTGGAGTGCTGATGTATGTGTTGACCGGCCTGTTTCTTTTCGGCTTCGTCAACACTTCCCATATAGTTCTGCCAACTATCGCCCTGTCCATGTGGAGCCAATATTTCTCAGATTCCTTCATGAACCACTCAACCATCACCTCAGTTGGGCCGCCTTGAAATAGAGTGAGAGATCTGGAAGTGCCACTCCGGCCTCCCTCTTCAGCCACCGTAAAACGTGGAATGGGTGACGCACCCTGCCATATGAATTTAATAATGAGAGAGTGTAGTTTGGGCAATAGTTCGCTGTCCACGTCGACTGGGAGTGCCTGGAACAGGTAGAGGAGCTTTGGAAGTAGTGACATTTTAACTTAATTTATCTGTCCATGCCAACAAGATATATATAGCAGTGACCATCTTTTGAGGTCCTGGTGGAGTTGGGACAGCAGTGAGGGGTAGTTGGCCTTATACAGATCATCCGCCTTCATTTGGCCCATTGTAAGGGGGTCAGACTTCGGAGCTGCTGGGCCTCTCCTTCAGGGATAGAAAGATTTAGGATAAAGGATTTCGATAGATTAACTTTAAAGCCTGCTATTAGGGGCCATTAGTATGTCATCCGCAAAGAGGAAGGCCTTGTTTTCTGTACCCCCACAATGCATACCTGTGATCACCGGATTCGCTCTAAACTGGTTTGCTAAGGGTTCGATCCTGAGGGCGAATAAAAGAGGCGAGAGCGGGCAATCCTGCCTTGTGCCTCTGCTCAGCGCGAAGGGAAGTGACTGTGACCCGCTGACCTGTACTCTTGCGTGTGGATGTCTATAGTTCGCCCGGACTATGTTGATGAAGCTATCCCCAAAGCCAAATTTTTGCATGGTAAGAAAGAGGACGAACCAATCCACCCTGTCAAAGGCCTTCTCTGCATCTAGGCCCACCAGCATAGCTGGAATTTTGAATTTAGAGACTTTTTCAATCAGATGTATGATCCTGCTGATGTTATCATGTTTCTGTCTTCCTTATATGAAGCCTGATTGATCAGGGTGGATTAGTGCGGGTATTAAGTTATCTAGTCTAGCAGCTAGTATTGCTGAAAATGTTTGCGTCCAGGTTAAGCAACACAATGGGTCTGTAGGAGGCACAACTATGGGGAGTTTCCCGGACTTGGGAATAACTGTGACCACTGCCTCGGTCATAGAGGTCGAAACTATAGAATCCTCTGCTATTGTGTTGAATAGCGCGGTGAGGTGGGGTGTAAGCGCCGGTGCAAATGTTTTATAAAATTGGGCGGTCAGACCATCCGTTTCTGGCGACATGTGTTGCTTGAGGTTTGCAATTGTTTTCCCTACTTCTTCTTCAGTAATGGGGCCATTAAGCCGATCGTTCTCCAAGGGAGGGACCTGGGGGAGATCCAGCAGGTCTAAGTATTTTTGCTGCAAGTCTATATCTGGTGGTGTGCCGGTATAGAGATCCCTATAGAACACTCCGAAAATGCAGGCTTTTGCATCGTCTTTGTGGGTGAGGGAGCCGTCTTCATCTTGGGCATACCCCCTATGTATTCCTGTTCTCTTTTTTCGCCTAGCTGTCTCGCTAGATACGACCCCACCTTCCTAGCCTGGGCATACAATATCTGCCAGAGCCTAAGCAATGTATATTCAGGTTTATTTGTACAGATTGCTTTGAGTTTCCCTTGCACTACACTAAGCTGTCGCTGCAGAACCCGGGAAGGCGCCTTTTTATGATCCCTCTCCACTTTCCCAAGTTTCTCATCCAGCTCTAATCGTTCCTTAGCCCTCTGTTTGTTCAGTGTAGAGTTCAGTTCAATACATTTGCCTCTGAGGACTGCCTTGAACGCATCCCAATTATTTTGGGGAGAAGTGGCCTGAGGATGATTTAGTTCAAGGTATTCCACAATGGACCCCCTCAGTTTGTTGCGGAGAAGCCTGTCTCGAGTCACTGAGATTGGAAAGTACCATCTTCGCGTATCTGTCCCATGGCTTCCCCAAGACATATTACTGGTCACTAGGCTTTGGTCTGAAATGGTGATTGGAAGTATCTTTGCTGCCTGTAGTGAGCCTAGTAAGGATTGGCTTATAAAAATGTGGTCCAGTCAGGAATAGGTCAGATGCACGTGTGAGAAGAAGATGTAGTCTTTGGTGGTCGGGTAGAGCATCTCCTAGAGCTAGAACCTGTATTCTCTGTTTGAGTCCCTTGGGGAAATTACATGTGTTCGCCCTGGGGGGTGTGTGCTGTCCAACTCAGCATGCCAGGTCAGGTTATAGTTGCCCATGAGTATCGTAGGCCCCTCCACAAACTCTCCTAACATATCTAATAAGGAGGTCTGAAACACTGTTTGCCCAGTATTCGGAATATACTTGGAGATGAACGTGCAGAGCCTGCCTCTCAGCTTCCCCTTTACCATGATTATCCTGTCCTCCCAATCAGCCTTTATAGCCTCAGTTTGAAAGTTTCCCGCCCGAGCTACCAAACAACAGAGCAAAACCCTTCTCTTTGGAGTTAGCGGATGATCTGTAGATTAAGTGGTAGCTTTTGTGTTGAAGTCGCTGCTTTTTGGATTTTTTAAGGTGTGTTTCCTGCAGCACAGTTACGTCAAACTGGTGGCCAGACAGGTATTTCCATATTTTTTGCCTTTTGAGAGAGGAATTTAATCCTTTTACATTCCAAGAAGCTATTGAGACCATTTTATGGACGTATGTACCCTCCCCCCTCATTTTCCCCCCTCGACTCAAGCTTCTCCTCAGGCCTCCCCTGATCTGGTTTTATACACCCACAAAAGGGCAGTGATGGGGACCATTGATCCCCAACCTAAAATACATACCCAACTGACCCTTGGCCCCACCACCATGTCCCCCCTCTTCCCCCAAGTGCAAAAAGCATAACTCCCCAGAAACTCTGGGCTGAGCAACCAAAGAGCTCCTAGCCAGTTCAGACTTGAAGAAAAAAAACATTTTACGGGCGACTCGGACAGTGCCCGAAACCCCGGCCGGTTCTTAGTAGAGAGAACCAGCTTAGTGCGATCTTGGGCTCTGGTCCATTGCGTACGGCTGCTAGTCATGACCCAGAGACCGAATGGGTGCCTCTCTCTTGAGTCCTGTTCAGCTACTCCATTACCTCATTTTACACTGGGCTTGCCTTTATATATCTTGCGCCATTGCTGCTTGTGTCCCGCTGTTGCATTTGCTCCCTTCTTAGGGTCTTGGCTGCCCTCGGGGGCAGGAAGACCCAGGATGCGAAGGCCTTCTTCCAGATCTGAGACGTATTGTGGCTTGTTATTAAGTTCAAAAGCGAGACCGAAGGGAAAGGTCACCTGTAGTAGATGTTGTCATCCCGGAGCTTTGTCGTTATCGACCTAAGTTGCTGCCTGCGTGCAGGGGGCTAAGTCCTGGAACAGCTGGCACTTGTAATATCATGGACAAAAAATTGTAAGTAGATGTATGAGTAACTGTAAAACAAAAAATATCATCTACTGATCTGCCCATGTGAAAAAGGATATGTGGGAGAGACCTCTCGTTCATTGAATGCCAGACTAACAGAACATAGGTCTGCAATACGTACCTCTAAAATTAATTCTCCAATGGTATCACATTTTCTTGAACATAACCACTCACCTGAAGATATAAAGTGGTTTATATTGGAGAAAATGGTTTCTAAGGAGGGAATTGACATTGACAAACTCAGGAAGAAACGTGAAGTGTTTTATATCTTTTTATTAAACACAGTTCAAAACGGTCTAAATCAAGAAATACCCTGGGGAAATGCAATTATCTAATCTCCTTTCAGTTAGAGGTAAAGATTGCAACTGATGTTAATCCTCACTATCTTAGGGTAGCTATGCCTTTTCAAGTGCTCCTTAGCTAGAGATGTCTAAACATGAATTGCATACATGCGATAGCGAAGTGGATATACAATTTTATACCTATTCACAAATACAGTTATAAATAATAAGTCCGGACTATGTATATGTATATACATCTACCATAACATCTACAATTTTATTGTAATTTGAACTCATGGACTGTTTATTGTTTATATAACAATATGCTTTGGATGTAACTGGACCTATAGGCCATAGGCCTTATGTACAAGATATACTGTGGCTTCAAGTTCTTAATATCTTAGATCCCTTTTATCTATCTAAGGGCTATATTATCATGCGGATATATACTCTTTCCTATTCATTTGAACTATAGAACTATAAAGAGGGCATTTATATCTCTATATAGTATACCATTAGAGTCCTGATTTATTGAGCTTTAATATTGAGTTGTTTTTGAGTAAAATACGGTACGATTTGATAACTGGTACCGTATCTTTTTACATGTAGTGCTTTAATGCCTACATCTGGTCTTCTTAAACCATTATGATAGCTCATACTGTAACCCCAATGATTAACTCTGCCTGTGTATTGCCGTGTGCGCATTATGTCCAGCTTCTTGAGCTCGTGCACCTATCCCGGCGCACGGGTCTGGATCCGTTTCAACTCTCTCTCGATCTGTGTGGACGCGTTTTTGCGTGCGGTGTGAAACCATTTGGCCCCGTGACTAAACCATCTAGCGGGCTCACTCTGTCGACTTGCTTCATGTGAGTGAACTTCCCTCTCCGTTTTTTTTATTCATTCTTGACCTTTTAATTGGTCATCACGGACTTCCTGTTTGCCTATATAGAGTATGCTGTCGGGTGGCTCGGTTCTCATCATTTTTCGCTGAGCCCATTTGGAGCCAGGACTATCCAGAAGGAAGACTGCCTACACCGTTGTTTCATTATCTAAGGTAAATTGTGTATGAGAGCGGCCCTTTTACATACAGCCCTTTCCCTGTTTCACCTCCATTAATTAAATACGGAATATATAATTAACTGACGACTCCTGGTCCTTTACAGGACAACACCGTCGACGGAGGTCAAAACGGCAACCTTCAATTTTAACACGTAATACTCGGCGGCAACTATTAGACCATTTAGATTCATCCATATAAGACTCAGGTAATAACCTTGAAGCCCTTAAACTCGATCGAAATTGGGCTGCTAGGGAATAACACGCTATTACATACTATATTTATCTAATATGTGTATGTATCCGTTTATAGATAACGACATCTGATCGTTCGAAGTTGCCTCGTCTCACAAACTACTGAAAGCTGGCTCTGCGGTCCATCTGGGACTCCCACCTGTAAGTTACATAAGCTGCCTGGTATTATTACAGTAATTCGCCTCTCTATAGCAAACCATGATTAAGGTTTTTTACAACTTATCCTTTTGTATGTTTATTCCATCTTACCCAGGAAGAGTATCCCATATTTCTATCCACACTGAAGCTATATGGAACGGTTGCTTGTTTTTATCACGAGTCCTAGGACGCATACCTTGAAATTGAACAATCCTAGTAAGTGACCCGTTACAACTCTACCAACCCTAGAAGTGCCGTTTATGTACTAGTAATGTTATCAGACCGAGTGCCAACTAGCAACACTGCCCAAATAGAAAGTGGTTCTTTATTTATCGGGTAATCGAAAGACAAACGGTTACATTGAATACCTACGTATAGAGAAGAGGGTTCTATATGAGCCACTGTCATATTAGGCCAGAAGTTATCCTCCGTTACAAAATATATACAGATCTTTTTTCCTTACTAGTCACACATCTATAGGTGCCTATTAGTCCAGCAGTTGACTATTGTTATTGACCTTCTATTGAGTTTTTTCTCTAGTCGTATCTAAAAATAGGTCTTTTCTTTTCCACAGACAATATCTTCATGCATTTATACATAGCTCTGCTTTATTTATTGTGATATACCGACTGAGTTGAAACCACAGTATATCACTGCATTTCATCTTGTTTATGGTAAGAATGTCTATACTTACAAATACCCATAAACGGTTGAAATAACCTGTTAAGTTACAGATGTATTGATTTTTTTTTTGTTTTTGTTTTTGGAAGACCTTTATTGTACATAACATTGTTGCCATACATTGTACATTCCGTGGTATGCAAGGGCCGGTTGGGCCATATATAGTCAAGAGGATCCTTAGTTGAATGACACAGCCATTTATCCGGTAACCCGGGGGTCCGGCGGCGATATCCATAGACATATATGTACAACATTCTGGCATTCAGTTGCATAAATGATAAGTCTACATTTTATCTTTTATTATGAACATAAACATTGCAGAGGTAGTCAAGCATTAGTGCTGTTGCGTTCAGCGCTCAGGTGCTCCCTGAGAATCTGAGTATCCGCTGTGGTTAAGCAGTAGTGGGGGAGCTGTCGGCAGGTGGCAGTTCAGGCATGTGTGCATAATGCCGACGTAGGTGCAGCAAGATGTGTGGTGGTATAGCTCACTGAGGAATAGGAGCAAGCAGTGAAGCTTGGCGTAGCTTGCTTGCAGCCATTGTGTATGGAGACCAGGATGTCTGGTAGTGCGGTATATAAGTGTCTCTACAGTGTTGCAAGTAGGAGGTCGCAAAGTAGAAGACTGGGGGGTGATGTTAGGTGTACTGCATATCCTGGTCGTGTCCTTCTGTGGGTGGGGTTCCGGTGTGAGTCCGCATCTTACTGCAGTCCTTGGGCGCTGTCGTGGCTCAGCAGTCGGTAGGCGTTAAGAGTTCTGTGAGGGGCCGCTTCTTGCCAGCTGCATGATGCGATGGTTATTTTAGTCTGCAATAAGGGAGGGGGTCTGGTCGGGGAACTTGACCAGTGAGTTAACTGTCCCCTATTTCTAGACAACTGCAGGAAAGAGAGACCTCTGTAAGTGGGGAAGCAAGTGAGATCAGGGGAGGGAGGGGGGGGGAGGGCGGAGATCGGTGTGGGTTCCGGTCGGGGGTCAGCTGGTGTGGGGCGAGGTGCAGTAGGATGTTCCGCAATGCAAGGCAATGTACACAGGGCGGGGGGGAGAGGGGGGACACGCAGCTACGGCCACTGTGGTGGTTAGTTTGTGCCGTCGTGGTGGCAACGGGGCTTGCCGCTTCAGGTTATCTCTTGTTCCTGGCAGGCGCGTTGGAATGTCTTAAGGAGGTCGTCCCAGAGTTGGGCGATGGGGAATTTCCGAAGCCCTGCGGTTTCCTCCCGGAGGAGGACCGTGCTTTCCACACGCGCCCAGTTGGTGAAGGAGGTGTACCAGTGTCGAATATGCGGGGGGCCGCGGCTTTCCAATGTTTAGTAAGTAGGCGCTTCGCCGTTATAAGACCCATGTCCCAGAAGCGCGCCTGTACTTTGTTAAGTTTTGTGCGTCTGTATAGACCCAGGATGCACGCCTCCCATGTGTGGGGCATCTGTCCGTCAGTGTCGTGTGTGAGTAGAGCTGTGACGTCGTCCCAGTATGGCCGTATGTATGGGTAGTGCCATAGCATGTGTAAGAGGTCCGCCCCATGTAGGTAGCAGCGTTGACAAGCGGCAGTCGTGATTGCGAAGTACCTGTTAATTTTGTCGGGCGTAAGGTAAGCTCGGTGTATAATGTAGAATTGAATGATTTTGAATCGGGGGTTGCGTGGAACGTATGTCGGTCCGGCCAAAATCATCTCCCATTCCTTGTCAGTCCAGTCCCGTCCTCTGTCTGTCGCCCATTTTTCCCGTAGCGGTGTCGTTGATGGGTGTGAGTGTGTCTGCAGGGCTTGCGCTAGCCAGTGGATGATGTGTGAGCCATTGCCCATAACGTGCAAGTATTGCATAAAGGTATGCATCGGTGGCTCCACTGTCATGTCGCCCCAGGAGGCGGTAAGCGTGCGCAAGAGGGATGCATGTAACAGGAACTGGCCAGCTGGGAGGCCTGTGTCAGCTGCTAGAGTCGCAAAAGGGAGCAGCTCTCCATCCGCATACAGATCGCTAAGCGTGTCTACACCTGCTTGCGTCCAGGCTGTCAGGCGTGTCTCGGTCAGGGGTAATATCGGGGCATATGGTGTCGTTGCTCGTGTGAGTCTCAGACATCTCAGGAAGCACTTACGTGCTACTGCGAGGTGCAACTGGGAGGGGCAGGGGGTCTTGGTTAGCGGGTGGAACAATGTGCAAAGTTGGGTTTGCGTCCAGGCAGCTGTGTCTGAGGTAGTGTCGTCCAAATGGTTGCCGCTTAGCTATCCCGTCACCCATTGTAGTTGTGCCGAGAGGTAGTACAACTTCATGTTGGGAACCGCTAGGCCTCCCGAATCAGTAGGCATATACAGCTTGGTCAGTGCCACTCGGGGGCAGCCCGAATTCCAGATGAGGCTGCGCAGCAGGACCTCCAGGTCTCGGAATATATAATATAAGGGGCAAGGTGTTCCAGAAGTTGATTTGTGCCCTAATTGAGGCGATCGTCCGCAGGAGATTCCCCTCCAGGACGTCTGTTGGGTCCCGGAAAATTTGTATCCCTAGATACCGGAAGGTGGTAGGGTACCATTGTAATCTCCCTCCGCCCAGGCAGATGTCGCACTCGGGTGTGTCCGGGCTGAAGGGATAGGCCCCGGACTTGGCCCAGTTGACTCGCAGACCCGACATCTCCTCAAATGTCCGGAAGACGTCAGTGAGGGAGGCAGGGATATCAGTTATGTCTCTAACGTACAACAGTAAGTCATCTGAATAGAGTGAGACTGTATGTAGGCCGTCCGCCAGTGGTATCCCCCATTCAGGTCCCTGGGTCCTGAGAGTCGTGGCTAGGGGTTCCATGGCTAGTGAGAACAGTATGGGTGATAAGGGGCAGCCTTGTCTGGTGCCTCTCCGTACTCGGATTGCGTCCGAAAGCAGTGCGCCCGTGCGGACCCGAACTGTTGGTCTATCATATAGGAGGCTCACCATAGCTATGTAGGCATCCCCCAGCTGGCACTTCTCAGTAACCGCTCTCAGGAACGGCCACTCGACCGAGTCAAAGGCCTTTTCCAGGTCCAATGTCAGACATCCTGCTCTGGGCCATTGCTGTACAGCGTACTTCTGTATCCGGAAGAGGCGGCGGATGTTGTGGGAGGTGTGTTGCGTCGGGACAAAACCATTCTGGTCCGGGTGAACCAGACGGGCTATGTGAGGAGCCAGTCTGCGGGCTAGTGTGGAGGCCAAAATTTTGTAGTCCGTATTCAGCAGCGCTAGGGGGCGGTAAGAGCCCATCCGTGTGCAATCTTTATCAGTTTAAGGATAGAGATTAGAGTGGCTTCATTTAGCGTTGGGGGTAAGGCCTCGTCTTCCGCAGCAGCGGTGTATATTTTCAGGAGTTCCGGGACAAGGATGTCGGAGTTAGCCTTGTAGAATTCGGCCGGGAGCCCGTCCGGTCCCGGGGATTTGCCGTTGGACAAGTTAAATATAGCTTCTCGGATTTCGTCTGGGTCAAGCGCAGCTCCCAATTCGGTCTGCTGGGCAGGAGTGTGTTGCGGCATCGGCAGGGGGGAAAGGTAGCCAGTGATGTCAGGGCAGGGGGTTTCTAGTCGGGAGCGGTATAGTGCTGTATAGTGGGCGGTGAACGCATCATGAATGTGTCGCTGAGTGTACAGTAGGCCCTGTCCTTCCACGTGTATAGCTGTTACAGGAGTCAAGCGATTTTCCTGTGATATCAGCCAGGCCAGGAGCTTTCCAGGCCTGTCGCTCAGGTGGTGTGTTCTTGCCGAGTGTGCTGCGTAATTAATGTTGCGCAGTCGTTCCAGTAGTCGCGCATGTTCTGCATGCGCCTCCCGTAGCGAATCGGCATCCCCCCCAACGGCCTCCTCCTCCCTGTCAAGCAAGCCAGATTCCAGTCTAGTCAGATCGCCTTCCAGTTGGTGCCCTATGTGTCCCTGTGTCCTCAAGCAGTGGCCTCTGATCACTACTTTGAAAGCGTCCCATTCTACCTGGGGGGAGGACGCAGTGTCTGCATTTTCCTCGAAGTATTGGGCAGTGCGTGTGAGGAGGGAATCGCGAAAGGTCGCATCAAGCAGCAGCGCAGGTTGTAGTTGTCAGGTGGGTACAGGGGGGCACGGGCGTTCCCAGGATAGAGATAGAAAGTGTGGGTTATGGTCCGAATGCGTGCGGCCCATGTATCGCGCATTTGTTACTAGAGGTAGGAGTGCGGTAAATGCCATGAACCTGTCAAGGCGGACATGTAGGTCATGGGCGCCAGAGTAATAGGAGTAGACCCGCGCTCCGGGGTTGCGCGATCTCCAAACATCCTGGAGGCCCCACTGCGCAGCCCACCCAAGCAATGCTTTTGTGGCGGCCCGTGTGGGCGCATGAAGTGTGGGTGGGGAGGAGCGGTCTAGTGTCGTGTCAAGGGTGCAATTGTAGTCCCCGCCCAGTATCCATGGAATCGCGTGCCAGGTCGCCATTGCAGTGGAAAGGCGCGTCAGGAAAATTCCCTGATCTATATTAGGGGAGTATAGGGACACCAGAACCACCTGTTGCCCATCCAGTCTACCGTGCGCAGCAAGAAATCTACCCTCCTGGTCTATGGTGGTATCGGTGACCGTCCAGGGGGTTCCAGGACGAACCCATATAAGTGTGCCGCGAGCATACGAGGAGTAGTCCGTGGCATAAAGTTGGCCACGCCATCTGCGGCGTAGTGTGTGTACCTCTGTCTTATTCAGGTGCGATTCTTGGAGCAGGGCTATGCTTATCTTGTGTCTTTTCAAATATGAATAGATTTGGTAGCGCCTGGCCGGTGTGTGCATTCCCCTGACGTTCCAAGTGCATATTTGTATTTCAGCCATATTTCCCAGTTGTGCGATATCCCCCATCCCCCCCGCATTTCAGCGCTCCGCATGCAGCCTCCCACCAAAGCCAGTGCCCCATTCGTAACGCAAAAAGGTTACCAGTCTTAAACACATTGTGGATCAATCTCCAGTGATACAAAGGGGTAAGGAAGGGAGGGAAAACATATGGCCTCAACATGGCAACAAAATCTAAAATACCAAAAGGTCGGCTGCACAACATGTCGCCATCCAAACGCTCTAATGAGCTCGTAAACTATACAGTTCTAGGGGGTATTGTGTGACTTATTTGTGTAAGAGTAATAGTTACAGTGTGGTACATGGGGAGTGTAGCATCCCTCCCGGGTGGGTAAAGAGGCCGTTGCTGTCTGGCGGGTGCCCAGGCCTCGCCGCTCGGCACAGTGTCAGTGGCGTGCCTCAAACGCCAGTGGTGGGGGGTAGGGCTTCCGGGGGAGATCCCCTTTCTCCAGCAGCTAGGGCAGTAGCGTCTGGTGTGTGCGACACTGCAGTCTTGTCACTGGTTCTTGCCAGTCAGTGGTCGGGTCGGGTGTAAAAAGCAAAAGATTACTCACAGTGTCTGGTGCATTCCTGGTCCTTCAGGCTGGGGAGTCTGCGTCCATGGATTGGCGCATAGATCACCTGAGAAGGGGTGGGTATCTATGCAGACATCTAGCTGCGTCCGTGCAGCATTTCGGAGGCACAGCGGTCGTCTGGCCCCCCTGGTTAGCCGAAAAGATCTGCTGTCTGAGGCGTGACTTCTGGAAGCTCCTCGGAGCGCTGGGTGTCCGGTAGGCCGTATACTGCCTCGTTGTCCGTCAGGGATGCGGTCGGGCTGGCATTCGGGTGTGGCGATTGGGATGGTGAGCTGCTGATTTCCACCACTTTGCGTAGGGCGTCTCGTTGGTCCTGTAGAATTTGATCCATGGGTGGAGAGTGTGTAGCCGCTTCACGGTTCCGTGGGGATGAGGGTGTCCTGCGACGGCGCCGTCTTCTCGGTCCTCGAGTTCGTTCCGTGGTGGTGGTTCCCTGTGCCTTCCTAGGTGCGTCCGGTTGTCCTTCATTTAGCCAGGCCTCCGCTTCCTCCGGGTTTGTGAAGAAGTGCGTCTTATCCTGTGCGACAACTCTAAGTTTGGCCGGGAAGAGCAGCGAGTACTTGAGATCCGCTTGGCGTAGGCGTCTCTTCACTGCCAGGAATGAGTGTCTCTGTCTTTGTACTTGTACAGTGTAGTCGGGGAAGAACATCACTGTAGTATTGTCTATTTTGACTTCCCCCAGCTTCCTGGACTCGCGTAGTATCGCATCGCGGTCCCTGTAATTGAGTACCCGGAGGAGGAATGGCCTGGGGTTCGAGCCAGGTGTTAGCTGTCTCGTGGGCACGCGGTGGGCCCGTTCCACCACGAAATGGGGTGAAATCGCGTCTTCCGGCAGCAGGTCACGTAGCCAGTCCTCTACGCGGCGAGCGGGATCTGACCCTTCCCATTTCTCCGGAATGCCCACCAGGCGGATGTTGTTCCTTCGCGCCCGTCCCTCCGCATCCTCAGCGCGGTCTTCCAGAAACTCGACTCTGTTCAGGAGATCCTGTATGTGTTTATCCGCCTGGGTTATCTTCGGCTCAATGGTTGTCACCGCGCTCTCCAGCGCCGTGGTGCGGTCCTGGAGTTTTTTGTGGTCGGCTCGAAGGTGGGTCAGATCAATGGCCACTCCATCGATCCTGGTCTCCAGGGAAGTGCGCGTCTGTTGGAGGGATTCTTCCATCCTTTCCATGGCCGCCAGGACACTGTCTAGTTTCGACGTCACTTGCTCTGCGTCCATCTTGGGCGCCATTTTCGTCTGCTTCCCCTTCGTCAATGCAGTCCCTAATCCAGAGCGTGATCTCACCCCTCCAGACATGGGCCAGGCAGGGCGTGCAAGCGATCCCCACTATCAGGAGGAGGAGAGGCAGCAGCGTGGAGCGTGAAGTCGTAGAAGGAGGATAATCTCCACAGGTTCCAGGCTACCCCTGCGTTGAGGGGTGCAGTCTGTGCAGCCACTAAATGGTCTCAGTCGCGGGACTCCGGGTGGTGTGTAGTGGGCACCTTCCGTCGCAGTGGCAGCCACCCCAGGCCTCGGGGGGCGAATATCTTGCAGGTGGGTCGTGAGGTCTGCCCGTAGCTCGGCCCGCGCCCTCTAGGTAGGCGAGGTCTGGGACGTTCAGGTGCTTAAGTCCAGCTTAGCAGCGGGCAGCAGGAGCGGGTCGGCGGCCTGCCTCAGGATAGGCGAGAGGGCTCTTCAGTCCGTCCCCTGCATCTCATGAAGCTTAAAGGCTTTGATTTTGTCTGTTGTTTGGAGCCAGCGCGGGGGGGGGGGAGAGCGCGTGGGCGCCCTCAGCAACTATAGCGTCTCCTCAGCGTCCCTGTCCGCCCCCAGGCACCGTCCGCGGCAGTCTGCGGCCCCTCAGTGTTTATTGCGTGCAGGAGGGGGGGCCCCCAGGTCCGGGGGGGGGCGCGGGGAGGCCGCGTGTCCGGCCTCAGGTGCCTCGGGCTGTTGTGTCTTCCAGCGCAGGTCCTCGCTCCTGGGTGCATGCGGTGAGGATAGCGCATGGCGGGGGCAGCCAAGGGTGTCGTCGTTTCCTCGGCACTGCGCTTCCGGTGTCAGGTCCCCGCTCACCTCCGCTCTCGTAGAGCTCCGCAGGGCCGCCGCCAGGTAGGGCTGCCGCTCTCAGTCAAACCCCTACAGGGGTCACAGGTGCCGCAGCCACGGGCGGGGTGCGGTGTAGGGTCGGGCCCAGTCGTCCCCGCAGGTCCGCGCCGGCTCCGGTGCAGGCCGCGCGCCAGGGCCTAGCAGCCCGCCAAAAGCCTCGGCTTTGCCCAGTGAGGCCTCCCAGCCGGGTCGCAGGCAGGCCGGCGTCAGCGTTGTCGGCCTTGTCGGAGCGGAGTCCCGGCACCGATTCTCCCCAAATTCAGGCTGCAGGCGGGGAGTGAGTGCGGGCGGGTCCGCCAGTAGTTTCGGGCCAAAAGGAGAAGTGTGGTCAGAGAAAAGACCCGGGGTAGGGGAGCTTAAGCAGGAGCTCTACCCGGGTGCGTCCATCTCCGTTGCGTGCTAAGCCACGCCCCCGTTACAGATGTATTGATGTGCCACAATTATTAGGTTTATGTCCCCATTAGCCCGGGTATACATAGACACGAACGAGCTAATTCCATTAGGACATTTTAAATTACATTTTGTTGTAAATATGTGTAGATAACAATATATTCTTGTATTTTTCTACTATATATGTATATAGATGTATATATTCTTGTAAGAAAATTCTATTTTTCTAAATTATTCATTGTGTGAAGCTATATATCATCAAGTTAAATGTTTATTAATTAGACGACTCCATATTGTAATGTATCAGGTTACGTATGTTGCAAGTGTATATATATGTCATATTAGTCTTTTTTTTAATACCTGCATGTATCATTTTGTTCTATATTTGACCGGCACTCGTATTGTATTATTTATACTGATATCATATGTTTTATAGAGTAGTGGACGGCTACCTGATGAAGGCATGTTTACCCAAACGCGCGTGGTAGACATCTGCCGCACTGCCTGAGTCAACGTTTCTCGTCTATCGCAAGGGATTTGTATATACTTATGTCTGTGTATGAATTTATTCACATGTAATAATTAATTGGACTTCCAAATGCACAATCAAATCATTGTTTCATCTACTTAAATATGAACTTTATATAATTTGAAAAAAGGAAAAAGTAATTGTTTTAAAAAATAAATAAATATACTGATCAATATAAGTGCTTTATGCTTATCATGTTATTGTAGAGTGCTTGTCATACATATGTCTATATCCTAGACACAAAAGGGTATTCTTTAGGATAGAATTTGTCTAAGAACACTTTCTAGCTATAACTTCCTTTCAACAGCTGGCACTTGTACCCTGGAAAAGAGGTCTCTTCCATCTTCCTTGCGGCTTGCAGAATCGCTTCTTTTGTTTTAAAAGAGTGCAGTTTGACCAGAACATCCTGAGTGCGTCTTTGCTCACCCGACTGCTGGCTTCCCACAAGGTGTGCCCTGTCAATCTTGATCTTCAACTGGCGCAGGCACAGGATCTCTGCAAAAAGTCCTTCCACAAATGCCTCTAGGTCTGGTCCCTCTGCGCCTTCTTCAAGGTCTCGTATTCGAATGTTCACCCTTCGGGACCTATTTTCTAAGTCTTCAGCCTACAAGAGCACCTGCTGTAGCTGCGACTGGAGGTCTTGTTACTTTTCCTGCAGCACGGTAGTGCGCACATCCAATTCTTGTGTCTGCTCCTCTATTTCCAGTACCCTTGTGCCCACCGCATCCACATTGTGTTGGATGGTTGACATGCAGTCATTGAGGTCTGTCTTCATTTGCTCTATGGAGATCCGGATGTCTTGCTTGATCTCAGCGCACAATTCCGACTTGAATTCCCTCAGCGAGGCCACCAAGTCCTCTCTAGTGAGCGCCATCGTATTTGCCTGCCCTCCTTCACCCTGAGTTTGCCTCTTCTCTGCTGTCACAAAGTAGGTAGAGACCTTGTTTGACGCTTTTTTCTGTGGCATATGGACAGCCCTGAGAGCCTTCTTCACAGGGGCGAGTCACTCCCCCACTGATCTGTAGCCCGTTCGTGGGGATTGATGTAGAGTAATAAGTCACTGCTATGACGGGGCAGGGGTATTAATGTGTTTCACCTGTTACCTCCCGGGGCAGCCATCTTAGGGTCAAGCAGGCGTGAAGGCATTACGTGTAATGACGCTGTGCTCAACGTTGTTGTTGCTTATGGATCAGGGTGAGGGTGCTTCATCCAGAGGGCATTGGAGGCTCTAACCTTCCATCCATTTGCTGAAGTCAGCATTGCCTCTCCATCTTAAAGCAACTCCGGTTCGGGCGCCATCTTAGAGTCAGGCACAGCTTCCCAACGTTTCATCTAGCATGGGGCCCAACTGTTGCCAGCCCCCTTTGTGAGATCATCTGAGGGGGACCCCCTCCCCCCCCCCGGGCTAACTCTGTGTTCCGTCCCCCTTCTATTTGCTTGGTCCCGCTCACCTCAGTGTCTTCTGTGAGCCGCCCGGGTGCTGTCTCCGCGTGCTGCAGCGGGCCGAGATTAGGCTCCTCCTCGTACTTATGTACCCAGCCCAGCAGGGTGAAGAGCTCCTAACCGGAATGCTCTCCCTGCCAAATGACACTTGTTGGGCGTTTTTTGTGACCTCCGCTCCCCGTTTTAAACCTTTGAGGGCCGCACAGGTCGATGCGGACCCCGGGCTTCGCTCGGGTGCAGCCGTTAGTGCCGTTCTGGCTCCGGTCTCCGTGCCAGGCCTCCACTTGCAGCGCTTAGATTCACCTGTAGAAGTGCTGGTTTCAAGCCCCTGAACCACCTACGGCATAGAGCCGCCGCCCTGGACTAGATCAGGTATGTCTGGGTCTTCTCATCGTCGGTGTAGCCTTTTCCAACCGATATGGAGCTCCGGAGCTGGTGTGAATCACGTCCACCTACACCCAGCCATCTGGCCTCGCCACGCCCCCGGGTGTCAACATTTTAACTAAGGACTTGTGATCAGTACTCAAAGTAAATTTTGAGCCCTATACATATTGGCAACATTTCTCTATACCCCACGCACTCACTTGCATTTCTCTTTCTATATCTGAAAAGTTTTCTTCAGTAGGAGAAGGAGTACGCAAAGCAAAAGACAAGGTATATTCCTGATTATTTTTGGTTTGAGAAACAACTGCACCCAGCCCTTTTCCCCTCGCATCTGAGGTAATAATAGAACGTGCAGATGGATCAAAACCTAGAAGATGAACAGCCTGACAAATATCCTTCTTAATATTTTGGAAATCTTGTTGCAAAGCATCATTCTAAATAAACTCTAGGCAACCTATAAACAGAAGTCTTAACCCATAAGTTTTGCAAGAAAAGTTTTTGATACATTTTGAGTTCAACACAGTTAGACCCAGGAAGGATCTCACTTCATCCTTGCACAAAGGGTATGATTCAGCCATGATAGAATCAATGATGTTTTTCCTGGGAGTTATGCCCAGTTCACTCACTTCATGACCCAGATAAGTGGCAGATTTCACCGCAAATCAGCATTTGCAAAACTCTGCAGTGAGACCATTTTACCTCATCACACTTAGCACTTCCTTTAATGAATGATCATGTTCTGCTTTGTGTCTGCCCATCCCTAAAATATTGCCCCAGAAAAAGTTACTTGTTTAAGGTGTCTAAACAATCGATACATCAATCTTTTGAAAACAGTTGCTGCCGAAGCAAGTCCAACCGACATTCTAATAAATCTAAAACATCCAAAAGGAGTAATAAAAGTGGTATCATTTTTACTATCCAAATGTAACTGTACTTGATGATAGGCTGACAAAAGTTTAATAACAAAAAACCATTTAACACCCTTAGTCTTGGCCAACAACTCATTGATCTTAGGTTGGGGAACCTTTTCCACAATAATATTTCTATTAAGATCCCAGAGATTAATGCAAAGTCTTATCTGACCACTAGTTTTGAGTACCATGACGAATGGTGCTAACCATTCAAAAAAGTCAACAGGTACAATGGTCTTATTGTTTACCAGTTTGTTTATTTCCTTGATAACTACATCCACAACACTTAAAAGTATGTTTCTGGCCTTGTGGCACACAGGAACCACATTGACCTTCAATACAATTTGATGCATAAACCCTTTGGGCATACAAATTTTGCCAGAAAGCACATTGGAAATCTTTTTTGCACTTCATTCCCTGTATCTTCACTGTCAACACGTAACAACAGTACCTGTGCAGTGCTGTTAGGATCTGATGTGATGCCTAACGATCTCTGGCCAGTCCATCTGAGAACAGACAGTCCTTTTTCTGCAACATATAGTTTAGCTTTAGATTTTCTTCCCTTAAATTCAAAAGAAAAAGCTCTATAGCCAATCATGGGTATTATTTCTCTGGTAAAGCTTTCTGGGTGTACATGAGTGGGAATTAAATCCTTGCCCGGGACACACCCAAACTTGTTGTCCCAAACCATCCTAATAAAAATAATGGTGAATGGAGAGAGGAGTTATGAGGGGCCCGGGACATGATGACCAAATTTGGGACACTGTCGGGCTCAAAGAAAACTGGCAGAAATCCCTACTTTCCCACTAGTAGGGGGCTGTGATCCGCCAGAGGAACTTGGAGACCTTGTGTGGGAACCTTACTTCCTACAATATCTGGGGGTCAAGATATACCACTCCCAATCAGATCTCCAGGAGGGGAACATAGGTAGGCTAGTGCAGTCTTTAAAGGACAGCATGGATGAAGGGACAGGGCACGGAGAGAACTCTTCCATACGTAGTAAGACACACAGCAGGCATGGCAGCGAGTTGTTGAAAGAGTGTTAGGGCGGGCACCATTCCATAAGGAGTTGCTGATCTGGATCCTGGCCCCCTTCTGAGAGATGGGAACCCAGAAGTCTTTTCAGATGTGGAGAGATGGCGGCTGTGAGGTCCTTGCCGACCTATTCCCAAACGAGACCTTCATATCCTATGAACAGGCCAGGGAGTGTTTTAGTCTAGGGCAGGGACATTACCTACACTACAGAAGAATACAAGAGGTAGTTAAAATCACCTGGCCACAATATCCAGATATTCCCCAACCGACACATGCTTTAGATATCCTACTCACATGCGGCGCTGGTCATAGAGTGGTCTCCCTCCTATATAAAGCCATGAAGCAAGACTCCATGCCCCCAATGGATTTATGATGATACATCGCCAACCGTAAAAACGCAAGTAATTACCACGCTGTTGTTAAATCGTAAAAGGCATTACATTGCACACATTTACTGCGCATGCTGTTGCCACGCGATTCTAGTGTCTCTGCTGCTTTGGGGCATTACAACGCAGGTCACCAAATCGCCTGCTGTTACATCGTTCTTTTCACTGAGTATATGCGGTCTCTGGGCCGTGTTGTTTGTAATCCTGGTTTTTAATGTTTGTTTAGTGTATAAATAAATGCTAACACACGCTCACCAATAGATTTAAAAAAAAATATTCTCCATTATTACAAGTAAAGCCTGTCTATTGTCATATAAAGCTGAAGTTTGTTTGGGGGATCAGGAACACAGAAATCTGTACATTTGTAAAGTATCCAAAATAATTGGATTCAATGTTCACACCCGTAATCTTGTGCAAGCATCTGTCATCATAATCTTGTGCACAAATCTGTCATCTTGCACTAAGTCCAGAATTCAATGTTCACACCCGTATTCTTGTGCACGTATCATCTTGCACGCCCTCATCTTTTGCCAATGTTTCATCACACATCTGTCATCATAATGTTGTGCACGCATCTGTCATCTTGCACTAAGTCCAGAATTCAATGTTCACACCCATATTCTTGTGCACGCATCTTTTGCCAATATGTTTCATCTTGCACGCACGCATCTTTTGCCAATGTGTTTCCAAATTTCACACCCGTAATCTTGTGCACGCATCTGTAATCATAATCTTGTGCACGCATCTGTCATCTTGCACGCACGCATCTTTTGCCAATATGTTTCCAAATGCTGGTTTGCTTCATGTCTTGCACGGAGGCATCATCGCAGCACGCGTTGTCATTGCTAGTGGTGTAAAAGTCAATGCGTAGTTGCAGCATGCGTTCTAAAAGCATGCGATGTAAAGCCTCCTGTGATGTTAAAGTCGTGTTGCGATGGCAGCGTTGTAATGGGTGTTTCCTGCCCCCAATGCCGCCCTCCAGGGCAGCCTGGGAGAGAGACCTCAGTACGCAGATAGAAGAGAGGCAGTGGGCGTCTATCGGCCTTTAGCAAGCACTGTCTCCTACTATGCCAGATTTAAACTAACACATTATAATTTTTTACACCGCATGTACCTGACGCCGGCAAAGTTAAAACGCATCTCCCATGCTAGAGATAGCAGATGTCCAAGGTGTGCCACGGAAAATGCAGACTTTAGTCATCTGGCATGTGACTGTTTGAGGGTGAGTCAGTTCTGTATGGGGGTGGTTCATCAGGTAAGGGAGGTTTCAGGCCTTCCGCTTAGGAAAGAATCATTGCAATGCCTACTAGCCCACGTACGGAAGCCCAAAAAACGCAAATTACCCTACAAATTACTGCAATTAATGCTAGTACTTGCCAGACGTAGAGTGCCCATTACTTGGATGGGGTAAAGGGGCCCAGAGGTGTCAGTCTGGCTCAAGGACGTTCCGGAATTGGCATTAGCAGAGGAGGCACACATGAAGCTCATACGTAAAGATGAAAAATTACAATCAGATTTGATGGAATGGCGGGAATTGTGCAATACAGGGCTAACAAACAGGAGTGAGTCCAAACACAGTGCACCAGAAACTGGGGGGACAGGAAGATGAGGAAAACCGATGAGGAAGCGGAGGCCAAGGAGAATAAATGCTAAGTGTAGGACTAATGCTTATATGGCCTTAACCATGCTGCATTCCATAATGTCCCGAATGCAAGAATGATTCTGTACCCCTGCTGTTCTCATTTGACCTTCAATGCCGGAACCTAAGCTAAAAAAAGGAAAATGTCATACTGTATGCTGTACTCATGATGTTTTGTTTTAATTGTAAAATGCAAAATAAAGTTCCTTAAAAATTTTTTTTAGATGTAAAAACAATAAAAAAAGGACAGCATGACTTTATGGGGGACACTGCCTCTAAATTGTTGCCGGCAGGGTTGCACTCTTAAAAATGATAGCCCTCCCGCGCCTGTTATTCTTGTTTACCACACTACCCATAATGATACAGAGGGCAAGATTCACAGAATTAGACTCATGCATGGTATCATTCATCTGGGGGACGGGCCGTCGAACAGTGGCGTTGGTGACACTGAAATGACCAACAGACGAGGGGGGACTAGCGGCTCCAGACTATGAATCGTACTACTTAGCGGGACAACTGCAATGGTTTACACAATGGGTGGCGGGGAGGCAGACTCAGGGGCGAGAGATGGGGCCTTTTGTCCCTGAGCGAGAGGTGCTCTTACGGACGCTACTGAGGGTCCGGTGGACACGGGAATGTACTAATGAATTGCAAGTGATATGGCGCTGCTGGGGAGATGCCTCGGTTGTCTCACTCGCCGGATCTCTCAATGAAGGTGCTACAGGCACTGCCACATGGAGGCCAATGGAGGGGCTTGGAGGACTGGTTGCAGGCGGGAGCCACTAATCTGGGGGATCTGTATGAAGAAGGCGAGCTCCGGCTGTTTGAAACATTTCGGGCAGATTGGGACATCACTCAAGGCCAGTTCCTGCTACACAGAGCAATAACTACGGCAATTAGGAGACATTGGGGGATGCGTACTGTAGAACCCAGATGCCACACTACAAGTGGTTATATAGGAACGGTGGGGGCAAGATCAAGGCGGCAGCATGCCTATATAGAGCGATTGGGAAAGACTCTCTCCAACCCCTGACAGTACTGAGCGATAGGTGGACAACAGATTTGGGCATTCCAATGGAAGATAAAAATTAGGTGAACACACTGGACAGAACTGCCAAGATTCAGAGTAATGCCAGATTCAAATTGATTATTTTTATGTTCTTCATCTGGCCTACTTCACCCTGGAACTCATTAACCAATACTTTAGCTTAGAGGACGCAAGATGCCCATGATGTGGGGAAACTGGGGCGGATATGATGCACTTGTTCTGGAGCTGCCCAACTTTGTACATATAGTAGCAGGAGGTCACAGCTGAAGTGACTAGAACAATTGAACAAGTGGTTCCCTGTGCACCGGCGCACTGCCTCCTTAGTCTGCTTCCCCATACATCTAAAACGAGGATCACTGATAGATTCCAGGACCTTGCTTTCACACTGGCAAAAGAACTAGAAACCTGGGTGGGGTGTGAGAGCAGGGTATTACTCAGGAATGCACGTAGAGGGATAGGTGCAATTGAACGAGCTAGAGCATAGGGTGCCCAGGTGGAGAGATTGAGAAACCCAGAACCAGAATCGGGCAAGTCCTCACCTTTGACACAATCCCAACAAGGTAGTCCATCCAGCACACCAAGATCCTGAAAGGGGTATTGAATGAATATATCAAAATTAAATAATTTGAATAGACTAATGCAGAAATACTAAGGACCCGGTACATTGTGGGGAGTAGGAACTAAGATCGAATCAGAAATGTGAAACCTTATCTGGCTGAACACTCAATAGAGTCTGCTGAAAAGGTATGGGAGAGGGTGTTATCAGAGGGTTTGGTTATCAAAAAGATAAACAGGATTCAGCTGGCATAACAGTTAATGTATATTAAGAGAAGACAGACTATCAAACTCTTTAAGTGTAAGAAATGTATACAGAATAAATATGTTTTACATGAAAAAGGAATAAAATCTGTTTAAAAAATAAACAATGGTGAATGGAGATCCAGAATCCGCTACAATTTGTCTTTCTACACCTCCAATCATCATGTGATAAACATGTTTGTTCCTAATGTTTCTGCCTATCGCTGCCCCATTGATGATCAGTACATCCACATTTGAAAGGTCTTTTCCATCAGAAGTTCCAAAATCTGATGTATCCGCTATACATTTTACAGTATTTCCCTTCTTCCGACATACCTGGGCATAATGACCCATGACCCTACAAAAGGAACATTTGACTTTAATAGCAGGACATTTATTGTCTGTGGTAAGACGGTCCTGTAGCACAGGGGATTTTTAACCTTCCCTGCAGAAGATTTAAAGAAATTCATGCAAGTTTTATTCATAAAAATATTTTTGCAGAGTATTTCTTTTTCTTCAAACTTATTTTTATTAGCATTAGGTGTACACTTAGTAACACTGTAGCAAATATGGAGCTTAAGCGGTTTTACAGGTTATAGCATACTAAGCTATGCTGAAGTTAAACATCCAAGAATAACACAAACCAAGGCCTCTCCCTTTTTAGTACATAGAAATAAAGGCACTGTTTCAGACGTTGTAAAGGCACAAGATGTTCCAAAAAAATACTTGGATCCCCAACCCATCTTTTATTTTGCGACAAGTTTTAAATCAAACCCTTCCAATATGGAAGGTTCTCTTTAAACAAAACCCACCTCCCTCCCAACAAACAAAATAAGTGGTTGTGGTGACAAATATGTAGTACATTCTTTGGCGTAGTCGTGTGAGGGGTGAACCTCATGATGTTTCATGGGCTTGACCGTTCTCCTATAATCTTCCATACCGGAATACCCCTGTGGTTGTGTCTGGTGTCCGTGGATATAGGGCTAGAACTGAAAGAGGTGCATGTCTCTATGGAGGGCGGGCAGACCGCCAGAGGTAGACCTTGTATAAGCTAGGTGACTAATGGGCCCCATTTGTACTCAAAGTTTTTATAATCGTCCCTGAAAATATCTGTTATTCTCTCGAGACAGAGTATCTTCGAGAGCAGAGAATGCCACAAGGAAAGGGCGGGTCGCCTTCTTCTTCCAGGCCGCCACGATTGTGACTTTAACGGCCCCTACGCAGGTCCACAAAATAGCCTTGTCCGCTCTGGTTTGATGTTCTAGTGACGGATCTCTGATGCCTAGGAGCACTCCCTCCATGGAGGTTGGTATAGGATATCCCGGCATATCTTTAATGTACGTGAGTATCTCTTCCCAAAAGGGTTTTGATTGTAGAAAATCCCACCATATATGTTGGAAGTCGCCAAGGAGACACCAACTTCTCCAACAAATATCCAAGGTATTCGGGAATATCCGTTTAAGTTTGGTGGGATATAAATACCTATCCATCAAAGTTTTTAAGTGAGCTTCACGTAATTCTAGGGAGTGATTAAAATTTGGTGATGTCTGACCAGAGCCCAGTCCATTACTTATCGGAGATGTCTCTCTGCCCTACCCCCTCCCACATGGACATATACCTAGGTCTCAGGGATTGGGTGGCAGCAAGTAGCAAGCTGTACAAAAAAGAGATTACCCCCCTCACGGAACCTACCCTTTGTACACATTTTTAGGTTTAAGTATTTTATTAAGGAAGTACAGTGGTACAGCAATGTAAAACAAGAAGAAAAAAAAAAGAAATCAGGCGATAATAGACAGTTCCTAGCGCGAAAAATCAATGCTTTCTCCAGAGCTCACCGCCACCTACAGAGTACTACAGTCTGTGCTAGGTAAGAGCCGCCCTGGGCGGCGTCCTCGGGCATTGCATTCGAGTGTCGATCAGAAAGTAAATAACAATCCCTCTGTACCTCATATTTAATGTAACAAACTACCCCAACAGTCCCTCATGCCCACCCTTTCCCCCACCCCTTAACTCCCCGTCCGGTGTTCTGCAAAGAAGATCTCAGAAACTCACAAGTCCTCTCCTGTTATGTACCCAACATGCGTACCCGACCCTCCCGCTCCCTACTGGCCGTTCAAGTGATCGGCGGTGTAAGCCTAAGGAGTCTCAGGTATCTGGGGCACGTAAGCTCCCTGAATTCAGTAGCTAGTAAAGTATGGAATGGTTGCCACAACTCAGTGAATTGGTCGACCTCCCCAGCCAGTGTAAGCGAAATTTTCTCCATGCCCAGTACGTGCCACAGCCTGTGCAGCCAACCCGTGATCGAGGGAACAGTGGAAGTGCGCCAGTGTATTAGAATGTTCTGCACAGCTGAGCCCAAAGCGATGGCTATGTGTCTCCCTCTCCGGGATTTCAATGGGAACATTAAGGCATTAGGCAGGCCCAGTAACGTATAGGCCGGGAAACGAGGTAACTCTATCCCAAAACATTTATCAATGTCATCGATCACTTCCTTCCAGTAGTCCTGTATCAGCGGGCAGTCCCATAAGATATGCGTCAGTGTCCCGATGTGCCCACAAGCGCGCCAACATGTAGTGTCTATGAGCCTGTTCATTTCGTGCAAACGTTCGGGAGTGCGATACCAGTACGTTGACACCTTGGTGAAGGTTTCTGTGAGCCCCACATGATATGCAGAATGTCGCGCTCGGTATGAGATTTGTTCCCATTCCTTGTGGCTGAGCGTTCTCCCCAGTTCCCTGTTCCATCTCTCCCTACCGGGATTATATATGTGTGTGGGTGGAGGCTATAGCATTTTATACAGATCCGCTATGAGTTTTGCATCCGATGTACGCGTCGCCATCCATCGCTCATAAGGGAGCAGGTCCCTGTCCGCCGCGTCCCGCACCTGTGGTTGTAGTGCCCAATGTCTGACTTGCCAATATCGCATCCTATCCGCCTCGGCCAGCTGGTAACTCTCTTTAAGGTCCTCAAAGGGGAGGATCCCATCCCTCCCGTACACATGAAAAAGCGCTCTGCAGCCTTTCTCACGCCAGTGCGCAAAGGCACCCGGTTCCATCCCTGGCGTGAAGTCCGGATTGTTCACAATAGGAGTGAACGGAGAAGGGAACGAAGTAAGCTCGAATAGTTCACTAGTGGCATCCCACACCCTCAGCGGCACCCTAGTAACATAGGAGGCGTAAAGATTTGGGGGTCTGTGTTGTCTGCGCAGGAATGGTATTTCCTGCAATGGCCGGCCCGCCACTGCCTGATCCTGGAAGAGCCAGTGCTTGTCCGACTCCCATCTGCTCCATTCCACCAAGTACCTCAACTGTGACGCCTGGAAGTATTTGTGAAGGTCAGGGACTCCCAGTCCACCCGCCTCCGGCGCTAGAGTCGTCAATGCTCTCTTCATTCGGGGTTTACGGCCTTGCCAGACAAATTGGGATAGAGCAGTCTGCATCATCCGTATCCAGCCCTTAGGGGGCTGCAGCGGAAGTGCCCGGAAGAGATATAGGATCTGTGGTAGCACTGTCATCTTCAGCGCCGCTATCCTGCCTAGCCACAATATCGTCCCCTTATTCCACCTCCCCAGTTCCTCTTTCACCTTCTTGCCTAACGTCTCGTAATTAACCGCCACCATCGCTGACAGTGTGGGAGCCAGCAGGATACCTAAATAAGGCACGTGTTCCCGTGACCATCTTAGTGGGTAACGCCTCTGCAAATCTCGTCTCGTCCCAGGTGTCAGGGAGATATCTAATGCCGTGGATTTTCCCAGATTCATCTTAAACCCGGCCGTTCTCGCGAAGGCCCCGAGCTCTCCCATACACGCGGGTAAAGCCCTCTGCGGATCCTCTAGCGCAAAAATGACATTGTCTGCATATAAGCTGACCGTGTGGGTATAACCCCCCATCCGCACTCCCGTAGCATCTGGATTTTGTCTCACTCTCTGGGCAAAAGGCTCCATATAGAGAGTGAAGAGTAGAGGAGATAGCGGGCATCCCTGCCTCGTGCCGCGTTCAATATAAAAGCGCTTCGATCCACAGCCATTGACACGCACCGCCGCCGACGGGAACTTATAACAATTAAAGACCATGCACCTAAATTTCTCCCCTATGCCCATTCGAGCCATCACCCGCTCAAGATACGGCCAGTGCACCCGGTCAAACGCTTTCTCGGCGTCGACCGAGAGGAGCATCCTTTCCCCAGGGATCCGCGAAGCTTTCTCCAGTACGTGCACCAACCGCTTGGTATTATCCACCGTTTGCCTGCCTGGTACAAAGCCGGACTGGTCCGGTTCAATCAGCCCAGGGAGATACTGTGCCAGCCTCGCAGCCAGGATCCCCGTGTAGATTTTAAGGTCAACGTTTAGGAGGGAAATCGGCCTGTACGAGCCACACTGAGCCCTGTCCTTCCCTGGTTTCGGTATGACTGATACCGTGGCGTGCAGAAGATCCGGTGGGATAGCACCGGGGCAGTCGAAAGAGTTAAACAGCTTGGTCAATATTGGAGCCAAGGTAGTGCAAAACGTCCTATAGAAGAGGGTGGTGTATCCATCTGGTCCCGGAGCCTTCCCGAGTTTCAGCCTAGCGATCGCCGTAATAACCTCTTCTATCCTAATCTCTCGATCTAGGTAGTCAGTCTGTATTTGAGCTAGGGACGGGAGAGTCACTGAGTCCAGATATTCATCAGGGTCCCCAGTCGTCGCGCCGTCCTCCGCATAGAGCTCAGAGTAGAACTGTCGAAAAGCTTCGGCTATTTCGACGTCTTCTGTGACTGTGCGCTCACCTGGCACCGCAAGTTCTTTGACTTGACGGCATTGGTGTGCGATTCTGAGCTTAGCTGCTGATAACCTGCCACAGCGATCCCCTCCCGTGTAATATGCGTGTTTCAGACGAAGAGCCGCATATTCAGCTCTGTCTAGGTCCAGAGACGACAGGAGTTTCCTCGCCGCCTTTAGCTGTTTCCAAATTCTAGGAGCCCCCGTTCGTCGATGCACCTGCTCTAATTCCCTGACCTTGTGCGTGAGTTCTTCCCGTTTAACTTTCCTCTCCTTATTTTCGGCTACCGATATTGTTATGAATTCTCCCCTTAGAACCGCCTTAAGCGCTCCCCATTGAGTCGCCAATGTGGTGTCGGGGTTAGAGTTATGCAGTTGAAATTCAGTCACTGCCTCAGTGATACGCTGCACCACTACTTTTTTGTGTAGAAGGGTGTCTCGCAGACGCCAGACTCCGCGCTGAACCGGGGTCGACGGGGGCAGGAAGGTCCCCGAGACCGGTGCGTGATCTGATAGGGAGATGACCCCCACCTCAGAGGCAGTGGCCATGTCCCGAACCGGGCCAGAGACTAGCAGATAATCCAGCCGTGCATATGTTTTATGTGCGTGCGAGAAATAAGAATAGTCCCTATCTGTGGGGTGAAATCCTCTCCAAAGATCGTGCATATCGAGGTCAGCTAAATGTGTTTTCATAGTGGACGACAATTCCCCGGTCTGTGGAAAGCGCTGCGCTGATCTATCTAGCGAGGAATCAAACACCAGGTTCAGGTCCCCCCCAGAATGAGATGCCTGTCGGGAGATGCTGTGACATCCATCAATGTATTGTGGAGGAAATGTTCCTGACGCTCGTTCGGGCAGTAAACCGACCCCACCGTGAATTGCAAAGGCCCCAACTTAAATCTGTACGCCAGCAGTCTCCCCTTTTGCTCGGCTAATTTGTGTAGCACCTCACCCCTAAAGGAATTAGAGACCAATATAGCCACTCCTGCCGTTTTAGTGGTGTTGGAGGAAAAGAACTGTGTGGGGAAGGAACGGGACCGTAACCTATGACAGTCACCAACCAGCAAGTGCGTTTCTTGCAGCAGACAAATGTCTGCCTGTGAGGCTTCTAACAAGGAGAGAACCGCCCTACGTTTCGTGGGATTGTTTAGCCCTTTCACATTCAAAGTCACTACTTTCAATCCTGCCATACCAGATTAATGCAACCTTCCAGCACCTGACGAGCAAAAGCAGCAAGTGCCAATCCTGCCTTCGGATCGGCCCATGAGGTCTGGCTAAGCTGAACGAACATAACAGCAGCACCGGACAGAGCTCCCCCGAACTCCCCCCACCCGGATCCCAAGGCCCCCGAACCCCAACTCCCGGATCCCCGCAGTCCTTCCCCCCCAACCCCAACTTGAACTTTCCAACCCATCCTTACCAACCGTTTGTAGTCCAATTAGTCCCAGGCCTGCCCCTTTCGGACAAGTCTGTGGTGAATTACCTTCGTGGGCGACTTGCCACCAGCACCCCTCCCTCGCCTTCCCGCGCCCACCCCCCCCCCCCCAAAGCCAGCTCCATCAGTAATGCATTGTCAATCTCCCCCCGGAGACATGTTATGCGGTTAGCGCCACTTCTCCCTCAACCGCCGAGGACTCGGCTGCTGTTCGAATCGCGTCCTCCATCCCAGATCTGATTGTGGGCGAAGCCGGTCTCTGTGAGGCTCTCTGTGTCCTGTGTCTCGAGACTCTCCGCCAGCCTCCATCAGCAGAATTCCTCCTCCTCTGTGGCGTGGACGATTCCTCTTCCTCTGCTGTGATCCCTAGTACTTCGCAGACATCTTGAAGAGACCGCAGCTGGTGCGACTCTCCATTCCATCGGAATATGAGGCGAAAAGGGTGCCCCCAGGAGTAGGGCGTGTCGTGTTGCCTCAGGAAGTCCGTTGCAATCTTGAATGCCCTGCGTTTCTGGAGCGTGGTCGCAGCGAGGTCTTGATACAGCGCGACTTGATGACCTCTAAATGCTATTGTCTGTTTCTTCCTCGCTTCGTACATAATCCGCTCTTTCAGCGGGAAGTCAGGAAGGAAAGCCAATACATCCGGTGGAGGCCCAGTTGCACGCCGTTGCGGGCCTACTCTGTGAGCTCTATCTATCTTGACGGGGAAATCCGCAGGTTCGCCAAGGACAGTGCGGAACAGTTCCTGCAGATAGGCCACTATGCCGGAGGTCTCTTCCGTGGACGGCACTCCCCGGACTCTAATGTTGTTCCGTCTTGATCTGTTTTCCAGATCCTCATTATGCAATTGAAGGTCTATGTGTTGGTCCCTGAGGCGGAGTACCTCCTGCTGCAATTGCGTAATCTCCTCGTCCTGTCTTTGCGTTGAGCTCTCAGCCGCTTCCACCCTCTCTCCGAGTCCATCCACCTCTCTGCGCAGTTCTCGTACTTCGAATAGTCTAAGAATAGGTTTTTGCAGTGTTCAGAAATTTTTGGCGCTCAACTTATCACGGTAAAGTATTTGATTAATTTGGTATCAAAGTAGGTGCTTCTTGGACAGAGGAAAACCTTAACCTCTGTGAAGAAAGAGGTACAAACCTCTATCTTATTCTGACTGGGCAAGGATCCAGAGCACACTATACACAATTAGATATCGTTCCTATGTTCAACTCTTCACTCATTTAGGATAGATCAACCAAATGTGTTATTTTCAAAAAGTTTTTTATTGTCATCAGCGTTCCCCACTTGGGAGTCACTGTGCTTTTCACTTTAGCCTACACGTGTTTCATCACAGCATGTGGCTGTGAATCTTCAGGGCTGATCTAAATGATCGAGGCGCGTGGTCGGGGAACCGGTGATAATTCCAACCCGGTCCTTATCGGGTGTTATACTAACGTTCAAAAGATATACGGCACCAGTCGGTATGTCCGGTTGCCGTCGGCGAAAATGCTTAACTGTTAAGTATCACAGTTGCGAGTATCCAATTAGTGGTAATCAGGCCGTGTTCAGCCCGTGTAGAAGCTTACTCCAGCTTCGGCTGGAGTAAGCTTCTACACGGGCTGAACACGGCCTGATTACCACTAATTGGATACTCGCAACTGTGATACTTAACAGTTAAGCATTTTCGCCGACGGCAACCGGACATACCGACTGGTGCCGTATATCTTTTGAACGTTAGTATAACACCCGATAAGGACCGGGTTGGAATTATCACCGGTTCCCCGACCACGCGCCTCGATCATTTAGATCAGCCCTGAAGATTCACAGCCGCATGCTGTGATGAAACACGTGTAGGCTAAAGTGAAAAGCACAGTGACTCCCAAGTGGGGAACGCTGATGACAATAAAAAACTTTTTGAAAATAACACATTTGGTTGATCTATCCTAAATGAGTGAAGAGTTGAACATAGGAACGATATCTAATTGTGTATAGTGTGCTCTGGATCCTTGCCCAGTCAGTTCTCGTACTTCACCTGCCACTTCCTTTTTCAACTCTTGGAAGTCGTCTCTCAGTGTCCCGAAGAGGGATTCTAAAAAAGATCTGGTGACCGGGGGTTCTCCGCTGCTCCCCCCTTGAGATCCGCATGCGCCTCCCGACTGCGTTGAGGTCTTGTCCCCTTTGCTTGGTGGTTTATTGAGCATTTCCGTGAGCGTGCGGTTGCTGCCTTTGCCGCCCTTCTGCCCAGCCATCTTCCTCTCTGCTCCGCAGCTCGTGAGTAAACTATAGCAGGCCCCGGCCAATCCGTCCCCCGATCAGGCTCTAATCCCTGGCGTGAGCCCTCGAGAGCTTGCGCTACATAGGCCTGTCCCTGATGGCTTCCGTGACTCAAGGTCGGGCCCCCGGCATTCGTCCACTCATTGGGAGCCCAGTGCCACTCATTTGCTGTCCCCAGGTCACTCCTCCTTCCCTGTTGTGCACCGGGTATCAGGTGCTGTCGCGTACCCCAGGCCACCCTGGTGCGGTATATCGCCAACTTTGCGCTCTACTTAGGGCAGTCTGTAGCTCCTCTGGGGGTTCCGCTTCCCAATGCACTCACCCAGCCCGCACCTCACCTCGTCCGTCGAATTCGTGGGGAGAGGGGAAAGCTCTGTCCAGGGCCTGGCTCCAAGCAGCCCGACTCCAATGCTCCAACCTGCACCACTCCGGCCCCCAGGCGCGATCCGCAGGGCGCCGAGGATCCTCCGCTACCGGCAGCCGACCACTCGAGAGGGGCCTGTCCCAGCTCCGCACCGCTCTCCTGGCAGCGCCCCTGTTCTGGCTTGGTCCTTAGGCCCAGTGTCGCAGCGGTGCCAGCTCCATGCCGGTGTTGTGCTCCGCAAGCTCTGGCTCTTCGTGCGGGCTATCCGCAATGCCCCTGGTCGCTCCGTACTCCCCTCGTCACCCCGGGGCGCTTCTGCCAGATCGCGGGGGGAATGAGCGCCTGGGGCTCGGCTCCACCACAATCCGGCCTCGTTACCCCCGACCAGGACCACTGCAGTTCTCGGGGCAGGCCTCCGACCGCCGGTGATCAGCCCGACAGGGCCCGCTACTCCACTGGCGCTGCCTCACTGGCGCCCTCCGCCGTCGGGTGTCCCCTGCTAGGCCGCAGCCACGGCCTCGCGTAGTTCCTGGGCCGGGACCGAGCCTCCCACACCACCGGGGGGCCGGTCAGCGATCTTGTAGTCCAGGCACACTGCGCCAGCGGGTCGCCAAAGTTCCTCCGCGCCCCTTCTGAGCTTCCGCCAGTGCCTGCTGTTGCGCCTGTGCAGCCACACCAGTGGACCAGGCCTGCGTCTTCTCCCAGCCCGGCCGCAGCCGCGGCCTCGATTAGCCCTGGGGGCGTGCCTGGAGCCTGCCGCACCGTCCACGGACCGCTCAGCTCACCTCGGTCCTGGGCCACCAGCACCTTCGGTCCCCCTGCGGGCGACTCCGTCGCAGTAGATCTTCCTCCGCAGCCCCCAGGGTCTGCGTTACCAACAGCCGGGCCTCCAGGCGGGGCCGCTCCGCCGCCGCTGCTCGGGGCACCAGCAGTCGGGTTCACCGCACCCGACTCCGCGACCGGCAAAGGAATCGGAGCACCACACAGCTGCGCTCCTACGCTCTCCTGATCGCACCCGGACCTCCGGGCCGATTAGGGGGGAGAAAGGCGTGAATTCAGGGCTCAGGGCCTAGGCGGACGCGGGAGCTCAGGAGGAACACGTCTGTTCACTCCGCCATCTTGGCCACGCCCCCTGTACACATTTTTTAAAGCTCATTCTCTCTCGTGTGGCATCATCTCGAATCTGAGGGGTGAGAGTCCAGTGCTTGAGCTGAAGATAGTGGAAGTGTTCGTCAGATTCTAAGTGAAACTCCCTCCAGCAGTTTTCAAATGTTAAGATATCGTAATTGTGGAAAAGATCTGATAGCATGAGGCAACCACCCTCCTTCCATGGGTTGGATGGACCTTCGCGGAGTGCGGGTGGAAAGGCCGGATTGAAGTGGATAGGTCTATGTGGTGGGGGGAATGTGGTCCACTCCTCTCCCCCAGAGACTGAGTCCCAAACCTTCAGGGTAGTGCGGGTGGGAGTGCTAATGTAAGCATTGGCGGGTCTGTCCTTCTTGGGTTTCCATATGAGGTCCCAAATCGTCCTCCCCGCTATAGCCCGATCCATATGCAGCCAGTGCGTCTCTGATTCCCTTTTGGACCATTCCCCCACTATCCTCAATTGGGCTGCCTTATAATATAAGCCGAAATCAGGAAGACCTACCCCACCCTCATCTCCCGGTCGCCTCAGGGTATGAAATTGTAAACAGGATTTTCCGTTTTGCCAGATGAAGCGAGTGATTAGTGATCGAATTTTGGGAAGGAGTTCCCTATCTAGTTGATGGGTAGAGCTTGGAAAGGATAAAGAAATTTAGGGAGCACTGTCATTTTAATCGCATGTATGCAGCCTAACCAGGAAATAAAAAGAGGTTTCCATCGCTTGGGGTCGAGTTGAAGCTAAAGAAGGAGGGGCAGAAAGTTGGCCTTGTATAGCCATTCTAAGCGTGGTTTTAGTTGTAGACCCAGGTATTGAAGTAAGCGCTTGGCCCATTGAAAGGGAGTGCATTCCCGTAGACCATTAGCCTCAGCCTCTGGGAGCATGTGAGTAAGTATAAAGGATTTATCTAAATTGACTTTAAATCCCGCCACTGTCTCAAACACGGCCAGTTTTGTCTGCAGAGCAGGAAGCGAGAGAGATGGATCAGTAAGGGATGAAAGAACATCATCTGCGAATAGTGAAATTTTGTGAGTATCTCCCCCAAAGGGAATTCCTTTTATCTCTGGAGTCTCCCGGATATACATCGCCAGCGGTTCAATGCTTAGAGCAAACAACAGGGGCGATAACGGCCACCCCTGTCTAGTCCCTCTAGTAAGGGAAAATGGGGCAGACGTAGTCCCATTAACCTGCACTCTAGATCGATGTTGTATATAGTTGGCCCAAATCATATTAATAAATTTGTCCTAGAAGCCAAAGCTTGATGGGAGGAAAGGGGAAATGATATGACGCCATGGGCTAAAAAGAAACGACCTGTCCACCCTGTCAAAGGCCTTTTCTGCATCCCGACCCAAGAGAATTGCTGGTATCTTGCGCTTAGTTACCTTCTTAATCAGATGTACCATTCTATATATATTACCTTGGTTCTTCCGTCCTTTTATGAAGCCAGACTGATCAGGGTGGACAAGATCTGGCATCAGATAATTTATCCTCTCTGCCAAGATAGCTGAATACAGCTTAGCATCCAGATTTAAAAGTGCAATGGGTCGGTAGGAAGCACAGAAGTACACATTTTTCCCCAGCTTAGAGATCACAGTTATTAACGCCTCTGCCATGGAGAGAGTCACCCCGACATCTTCTGCGATTTTATTAAAAAGTTGTGTGAGGTGTGGGATGATATCTAACACAAAGGTTTTATAGAAATGGGCCGTCAGGCCACCTGGACCCGGACGGGTGTTGGGCTTGAGGGATTTGATTGCAGCGCTCACCTCCTCCTGTGTTATGGGTGCGTTGAGGATATCATTCCAGGCCCGAGAGACCTTAGGGAAGTTCAGTGTCTGCAGGTATCTATTTTGTTCATCTATTTCCTGTGTCTCCTCTGTGTATAATCTCTCGTAGAATGCCCAGAATATGTTGGCCTTTCCTGTATCTGAGGTCACTAATGTGCCCTCCCTATGTCTGGCCAAGTGCCTACCTATTTTTTCCCCTGTGTAAAGGGTATCTGGCGTAGCCGTAATAAAGTGTATTCTGCTCTATTGTTATATATCGCTTTAAGCTTCCCTCTAAGCGCAGTAAGTTTACGTTGTGAACCCCTGGCGGGCGTGATCTTGTGTTCTTTTTCAGCCAACTCCAGGTCCGCCTCTAGGTTCACTCTCTTTCTAGTTCTTTGCTTGTTCAGGGTAGCATTGAGCTCTAGGCATTTGCCTCTTATGACTGCATTGAATGCATCCCAATTATTGAAGGCTGAAATGTCTTGGGGTGCAAATTGAAAAATTCCGTAATCGCTCCCCTCAACTCATCCCTCAGCAGTCTATCCCTTGTAAGGGAAACTGGGAAATACCATCTGGAGGTCCTGGGTGTGACACGACTCCAGCTGAGACATATAGAGACAGGGCAGTTATCAGAAATCGAGAGTGGGAGAATATTTGCTTTCTTAAGAGAGCCCAGCAGGCTTTGACTAATAAAAACATAATCAAGTCTTGAGTAGGTGTGACGAACATGTGAGATAAAAGTGTCATTTCTAGTCGACGGGTAAAGCGTACGCCAGGCATCCCTAAGACAGTTTAGCACTTGTGGGAAAGGAGCTTGCTACTGTTCTGTGAGGATGAGTACTATCTAGATCTGTTTGCCAGGTGAGATTAAAATCACCCAATAGAATTGTTGGCCCTTCCGCAAACTCTCCCACCTGATCCAAAAGTGTTGTCAGAAAGGCGGGCTGGCCCATATTGGGTGCGTAAGCTGCAATAAAAGTACAGAATCTCTCTCTCAGTGTACCCTTCACCATGACCATCCGCCCCTCCTTATCGGATTTAACAGCCTCTGGTTGGAATTTAGTCGAGCTATGGAAGAGTAGCGCTACACAGTGCTGTTTTGTGACAGCCGAGGACCGATAGACAAGGGGATATTGTTTATGGAGTAATCTCATCTCTTCAGCCCTTTTTAAGTGTGTCTCCTGAAGAGACACTATATCGAAATGATGGTCTGTGAGGTATTTTAAAAAATTTTGCCGCTTAGGCGCCAAATTTAAACCGTTAACATTCCATGATACTATGGAGATCACCATGGCGTCATATCATTTCCCCTTTCCTCCCATCCGCTCTCTGAGTCCTCATACTCAATATCCGTTCTTCGAGCTCTAGCTATTGATCCCCCTGGTCCTACCCTCCTCGTGGAATCTACTAGGGCTAGAATGTGCACCTGGATACTGTACCCTGTCAGCTACCACCATACTCCCGATTTCCTCCCCCCCAGTGAGGGCCATGGTGTCAGGTGGTTGTCTTTTCTCTGCAGGAGTAAAAAGTTGCAGACTTTGTTTGTCCCCTTCTTCAGTGGCATTGGTGTAGGCACAGTGGCTTCCCTGCGTTTATGCTTGCAGCGGCTACCGTGGAGAGTACTTGTCTCCCCCCGCCACAAGGTGTTCAGAGCCGTTGACTGTCGGAGGTGCCACCAATACGCCCCCTCTCTGCAACACAATGGGCCAAATATGCAGCATTATCAGTCCCCAGGGGGTAGCTCTTATAACAGGGTGCCCACTGCTGAGGGCTGTCAGTGCTTGTTGGACTGTGGGGAAGGCACAGAACCCCTCCTTCCTTACATCACTCTTGCTGTGCTGAGGTGTTTGATATCGCTGAGGCACTTACTTTGAATTCCCCCTCGTTTAGTCAATTTTCGGCTGAGTGCTGGCCGCCATTTTAGGGTCAGGCACGATAAAGCAGGGTTTCGGTTTGCTGTAGTTTTCTATCCCTGGTCTAGTTGTCCGGTACCGAAATTGCTCCCCCTGCCCTTTGATCACACCAGGCCATTTTATTGCGTCCCCGCCTCACCAGCTGGAAGTATTGCGCCCTCCAGGGGATCACGCGTCTGTGCCGATGGTCCCTGTTCCTCCGGTCGCAGTTTGCAGCTCCTCCGATCGCGGTATGCAGCTTCCCGCTCACCACTCATTCAAGGGTCACGATGGGAGTGTAAGGGCCATAAGCCTTCCCAAGCCGCACCAATAAGGCGCATGGATGTCAGCAGCCCTTCCTCCCTCCGAGCACGGCGGCCGCCATTTTGCTTCGCTCCGCAGCTGAACTCACGGAGCCCCGGCGAGGCTCAAAACGGGTCTATCCCGGTCTGCAAGGCACCGCTTTGCCTCTACTGTAACAGTAACATTTCCGCAGCCTCTGAAGTAAGTTTGGCGATATTTGATGGCGCTCAGGATTCTGGCGCGGACTAGGAGCCGAGGTGAATCACGTCCACCCGGCCATCATGCCCGGCCACGCCTGCTGAGGTTTTTCGAGTAAAATCCTGCAGAGTATTTTTAAAGTCATAAGACTCTTCAGGAGGTCTAACTTTACCTCTATCTGACTATAAAGAAGCAAACATTCAGGAAATAAAGAATAAAGAGCACATTTTTTTCTACTCTGAAAATCATTTCTGAAGGCGGTTTAAGTAACCATTTCTGAAGGGTCATGGAAGGTAATGGACATATAATTTAAAAAGTACTCCTTCCATTCTGGCCACTTCATAGGTGGTTACCCCGGAAGAACAAGAAATGGACATGGAAGAGTTAGCGTGAAAGTATGACCTGCAACACACCTCATAATAAAGATAAGCAGTGAAGTCAAAAAGCGTAAAGCTGAATTCAAACGAGTGTAAGTTTCTCAAAAAGACACACGCCACAGTTGTGGTATTAGTTGCAAAATGTTAAATTCCTCACTGGAAAGAGAAAGAAAGTACAAGTCTCAAATTAATTTAAGAGTAGCTCCTGTGGTATTACTGTCACCTTTAGATCAGCTGCTGCACTGAACATCAAGTGGATTTCCTCTTCTGTGACAATTTCTGAAGGTAATTAATTAAAACTGACTGAACATGGCTGACACATAGGATCAAGTAATGTGACCTCGAGCAGAGACGAACGCACATGAATGCTTAAGGGACTCCTGTGCTGATTAACCAAGGATGCATGTGCAGCAGCATCGTGAGACACTTCGACGGTCTGCAGAGGGATAAGCCAGAGTACCAAAAAAAGAATCCCTAAGAAAATCGCTGGCACTGTCTGAATTGAAACGAAGAGACAAATCCATGGCAGCACAACCTCCGAAGATCAGAGTGGAGAAACAGGATTAAAAAAAGGTGAAGAATGAAGAATGTCATGCAAGTAGGTCCAATCATCACCAAATTTGTAAAGATGGGTGCAATCGTAGTTATTCAAGGAACTTTATCCTCCGCTTTAATCCAGCTCGCAGGCCAGTCAAAAATGCCGCCATCGTTCTATCTCCTTGGTTACTCAAACGGCCAGTTTGAGCAGGAAGGACATGCCTCAAGCTGCGAACCAACACCACACATATCCCTCCCTCCGTGAAGCACAAAACAAATAATAACAAATAACGTAACCCCATGCTAATGAGAGAATGCCCCCAGAAGATAGCGGTGGTGCTGAATATGCACCAGCACCATCTGTATTAGAGAAGAGGGGTGTACAAGTATTTGCAACTTCTGTAATGCTACAGTGCTCTGGGGAGGCAGAACATGGGCAAACACTGGCGTTGGTGTGCCGATTACGCTACCACCCCCCTCCCGTGATCCATGATTTACTTACTCCTCACCATACAAGTGCATTATTTTTGAGCCTCCCAAACGGGGAGTACCTTAGGAGGCTGGTCCTCCTTTCACTTTCACTTTTTTACACTTGTTTACTTTCACGTCCCCAGGTCAGGGTGGTCCTTAGCGCGTCCACACCGACGGGGTTTAGTTCACTTGTCCTGATGAATGCCTGGTAAATTTACACCGTTTCAAGGCAGAAACATGTTGACTGACTATTTATAGTGGAAATAACCAATCAATCTGTTTGGCCGTATTTTCCACACTTTAACTTTTAACATGTCTAAGTGATCAATCATTAAATCTTCTTTTTTGATACACCATAGACATTTTTTAACATCACTATCACCTTAAAATCACTCACTTTCACGTCTATTCACAAAAAACCTGCTCCGCAGTAGTTCTGGCGTTGTAGCACACTGGGGAGGCACTCGGCCTCTCCAGTGGGGCCCAATGATGAAGCATGTCACCTACCAGGTAGGTGAGTGAGGGCTTTTTATACAGACCTGAGTGGGGTCGTGTATTTACCTTAAACAGTAGCTCCTTTTTGTTACCTGGAACACTCTTACTTTGTTGAAATACTTATAACCGGGGACAAGAGTGTTTCTACATTCTCCCTATCTCTCTTTTTGATGACTTTCATCTATTTAAAGGGCCTGCTAAACAAGACCAGTAATTACCAGACTATAAAGACCAAAAAAATAGAGCAAGAAATGAGGGTAAATTCAAGTAAAGTGTTGGAAAAAGGGGGGGGGGTTGATTTGGCGGCTTTACCTTCTTTATCTGCTCTATACACAATAGGAGCAGGACCCATATCAATTGGTAATACATCTGGAGAGAATGATTTGGTGAAAATGAAGGCGGTTATGTAATGAAGATAAATAGGGGACTTCCATGAGATTATGAGGCATTGGGACAGTTCTTGCATTGTATATACTGAGATGGTGCTGAGGAGATTTTGATGGGAGACAGTTAAACCTTTAGCAATAGATAAGACAAGACGGAAAGTGAACTGGAAGATGAAGCGGGTTCAAAGGATTAGGCACAGGGAGATACAGGCCGTCATTTTGAGCGGCCTGGTCAATTGCAATACATTTGGTAACTTCTGTTATCACACATATTGCAATTAGAAATTTGGTGGCTAATATAGCACTCTTGCAGTTTTTTCCTGATAAATACTGGCAGATCAAACCTGCTGAAATGTTGTAGTTGAAAAATGCCTGATAATTATCAGAACATACTAATCAATGTGTGTTTAGCATTAAAATGTGTAAGTTATTTCCCTTTTTGGGAGAAAAACTCCTAATTGTGAGTTCTTTTTCTAGCTCAATAATTTTCGACCCAAATAAGGTTACAATTTGCTGTGGCCAATAAATATTGATCCAAATACGTTGATACTCGTGATGAAGGGAAGCTGTTGTGAAAGAGTCAGCTGTTACTTTGGCACATTCTTAAAAAAGCTAAACAATGTCAATAGGTCGTCTGTCATCCTACTTCAGATGTGACATCAGGACCCCTTCAAATACACCACCACTGCGCACTGACATCAGTTTTTTTCTGATTTCTGTCCTCACCATCAGACGCAGAGCCATGGAATTGGGATAGTACAGTATGCATATCTTTTAGATTTGGCATCTTATTAAAGGATTATCAGCCTGATTCATCAAGCTGAATTGCGCTCGCAAAGGGCCAGATTCTGAGTATCTGGCCCTTTGCGAGTGCGATTTTTGCATTTGGGATTCATCATCCCAAATGCAAAAATCGGTAATAGCGATTTCGCTATTTTGCGAGAAATTACATTCAAGGAATCTCTATGTGTGATTCCTTAAATGCAATTCATCATCCATTTTAAAATTGCGAATTCGCAATTTCGGCCCGCTATTTACTGCGAGGTCAAACCTCGTGGTAAATAGCGAAAACTTAGAAAAATGCTTTTAAAAGCATTTTTCTAAGTTGCATGTTGCACACACACATGTCCTTTGGACATGTGTGTGCGCAACACCTGTTCAAATTTGCATTTAAGGGGTGCTACAGGGTGTCCTTTGGACACCCCTGGCACCCTTTAAATCGCTATCTTATTTGCGATTAGCTAATTGCTAATCGCAAATAAGGAATACTCCCCATTCATTCCTATGGGCCTTTTGGCCCATAGGAATGAATGGGGAGTTATTCCTGATTTGCGATTAGCAATTTGCTAATCGCAAATAAGGAATATGTAGGAATCGCATTTTATTTTGCGATTCCTACATGAATCCCGTTTTGCGAGTCTGTAATAGCGATTCCTTATGAATCGCTATTAAAGACTCGCAAAACGGGTCTTTGATGAATCAGGCTGTATGTGAGCCCATTCTACAGAATTGCTAGGAGTGTGTGAGTTGGTGAGGAATCTGTTTTTAGATAGTGTTTCTATCAGAAAAGGCTTTACCCAAGGTAAGTAACTTGCTCTTTAGATAGAGACTTCTAACCTTAGATTACTAACCTTATGAATAGATGACAAAGCAGTACATCTCCTCTGTTGGTGGGTTTGTGGAATGGCTCCGACTAGGAAATCCCGCAGAAGATATCAGACAGAGTGCCCATCCCGCCAAACCTGGCTATCTAGGCAGTAATGCTTCGTGAACATGTGGTGAGATGCCCATGTTGCAGTCTGGCAAATGTCCATGACTGGCACACCACATATCAGCACAGTATAGCACCCTTTGGGCTGGTGTTATGAGCATGCAAGCCATCAAGGGGCTGCTTTTTGGCTAGCCCATAGCAGATCTTGATGCATAGCACTATCCATCTTTAGATTATCCTCCTTTACACTGTTTTACCTTTTTTAGCCCCAGAGAAAGCAACGAAAATTTGGCCGCCCTGACGATATTCCCGTGTTTGGTCCACATAAAAGCTAAGTGTTTGTTTAGGGTGAAGGCTGTTCTTCCTCCTTGGAAGGCTGAGGTCGTGCAGAAAAATTCAGAACATTGATGGATTGTCTTATGAGGAAGGGTGTGACTACCATGGGCAGCAATGCTGCTTTTTTCAGGAAGAATAGTTTGTCCAGGAAGAAAGATGTATATCGTGGGATCTATAACTAATCTATGCTTCTTACAGATATATCGTTACCCAAGGTAAGTAACTTGTTCAACAAGGACAATGCCTGGAGTTCGCTCCCTCGCCTAGTTGATGTTATGGCGATGAGAAATGCTGTCTTGATGGTAAGAAGACAAAGAGAACAACTGTGCATGGGCTCAAAGTGAATGCACATCAAGAAGGTGAGTACCAAATTAAGGTCCCTCTATGGCATGACAAATGGAGTTAGCGGGTACATATTGGCCAGCCCCTTCAAAAAATGCATCACAACAGGGGACTTGAAGAGGGATTGCTGGTCAGGTAAACGTAAGAAGGGAGAAAGGGCCAAGAAATAACCTTTAACTGTCGCCACAGCAAGTCCTTTCTGGGCCATTCACAAACAGAACAGAACATCTGATAAATGCACATTCAAGGGTTGTATGTTTCAGGAAGATCACCAGACAACAAACTTCCCCCAGAGTCCTGCATATATCAGTTTAGGTGGTGGATGCCTGGCTGCTAAGATTTTGCTGCTCAATCTCAAAGCTTGGGGGTGTAGATTGTGCAGATTCTGGTGCAAGATTCTGCCCCGATTTTGCGATAGTAGGTTATCCATAAGGGGCAGCCAGATTGAAAGACATAATGCTTATGGCCAGAAGTTCCAAGTACCACACTCTCCTGGCCCAGTCCGGGGCCACTAGGATGATTTTGGCCCTTTCTTTCTTGATCTTCCGGCAGTGCCTAATTTGAGGCGGTGGTTTCCGATGCTCAGCATCGGCACTTAATTGTCAACTGTGATGCTTGTGACAGCCTGCCACATTGTAGTGCTGCCTAATTTAGAGATGAGCACAACAACAGTCATTTATCAATTCGATATATATTGAAAACAGCAATTGATTGCTGCCCAAGCCATTCTTATAGCTTTCGGGGCTTGAAATAGTTTGAACTGTCATACTTATAGGAGTGCGATGGTTAGTAATTGTGTTGATACTATCATTGGCAGGGCTGGCAGGGGCAAGTGTCGTGCAAGCTACAGTGGCCTTCTGACGACAGCCCTGGCACTTATTATTTAACAAACTAAGCACTGAAAGGTATCTGTGAGAGAGTACTGCCTGTTCACTGTGATGGTGAATCGATTGAGCAAGCCAGGGTTCTTCCTATTGTTGGAAGATACCCTGTGCCACTTCTGGGAGTAACCATTTGAGATCTAAGTTTATCTGCCCCAGCGTTTAAAGATCATGAAAGGTTCTGGACGATCGTGGAAATGCCCCCTGAGCGTTCAGCAACGTCCAGAGGCCAAGAGCCTTCTGGCACAGAAACCATGACACCACACCACCCTCCTGCGTGCAATTCCACATGACAGTCACGTTGTCCGTGAGTACCTGAACCAGTTCCCCTTTGATGGGGTCAGGAAGGATGCCTTCACTGCCAAGCAAACTGGCTGCAACTTCAGCAAGTTGATGAGGATGTGAGCCTCCGCTGGAGACTAGAGCCCTCTGATCTCTACTATTCCCGGGTGACTTCCCCAACCCACGAACAATGCATCCATCACCACTGTTAGCTCTGGGTGGGGTAGGGAGAAGGGTCTGAGGCTAGTCCAATTGCGGTTGAGCTGTCACCACTGCAGGTCTTTCGCAGTCTCCGTCCATGTGTAGATGGAATTTGAAAGGGTGCTTTGATAATGAGCCCACTGAGACTCCATATTCCACTGCAGAGCCTGCATGTGCCACCTGGCATTGTCCACAAGCAGAATGCAGGAGGGCAAGAGGCCCAGATGTCTCAGAGATGTTCTCATTGAGATCCATGCCACAGGTTGAAACATCGAGATCATAGCCTGAATGTCCTGGACTGGTTCAGCTGAAGGGTTGGCTCGGAAAAGCACCATGTCCGGGGTGGCTCAGATGACGGGAAGCTGCTCTGAAAGAGTGAGGTGTTACTTTGGCAGGTTGATGAAGAAATCCAACAATGTCAATAGGTCATCTGTTATCTGGAGGTGGCTTATGATTATAATTACAGTGAGCCCGCTTTCAGCAGCCAGTCGTCAATGTAGGGAAGACTGGTATTCCCAACCTCCCAGATGAGCTGTGACCACCACTATATATTTTGTGAACACCCGAGGTGCACTGATAAGGCCAAAGGGGAGCACTGAGAACTGAAATTGCTTGTTGCCTACCTAAAACCCCAGCTTAGGCATGGGGCACTGCAGGACAGGAATGTGGAAGTATGTATCCTGCAAGTTCAGTGCTAGCATCTAGTCTCCTAGATCCAGGGCAGATAGGACTTGGGCTATAGTGAGCATTCTGAATTTGTCCTTACAGAGGTAGAATTTCATAGGGCGAAGATCTAGAACGGGACGAAGGCCTCATCCTTTTCATCACCAGTAAATAACAGGAGTAACATCCAGTCCCAATCTCTGAAGCCAACACACTCTGTATTGCTCCTGAGGCAAGAGAGCCTGAACTACTTCACAGTGTACAGACAAGCGGTGCTTTGGGAGGTGTTGCGATGTGGGAGGTATGTCCCGGAATAGGAAAAGAAGGGCATGAAGTATCCGTATTCCACAATCTGGAGCACCCATTGGTCTGATGTGATGCTTCGCCATCAGTGGAGGCAAAAGGTCACATGACTTCCTACCGGGTGACTATGTGCTGCTAAGAACAATGTGAAGTAGTTTTGCGACGACCGCGAAGGGAGGGGGTGGAGTAGTGTGTTGCCCCTAGGGACCTGTACACTATCGGCAAGCTGCCCAGCCATGCCCTTGAAAGAGCTGGGATGCCTGTTGCTGCTGATGCCTGTATTGGTGTTGCCTCTGCAGATATCCTCTACCAAATCCATGAAACTGACGCATTTGTTAGGGGGTTAACTACCGGTCAGGCTGAGCAAGGACCAGATAGGGAGAGGTGACTTTACTCTCTTTAAATTTCTCAATGGCCAGATCAGCCTTCTCTTCAAAAAGGTTAAAGCTACCAATGAAAAGCCCATGGAGCCAATCCAGGCATGTTGCATAAGCATCGCATTGGTCCCAACAACCCTACCTAGAAAGCCTGTTGTATCCAGTCTGGAAACAATGGTGTATTTCGCAGCATCTTGACCATAAAGGATCAGTTGGTGAAGAGATTGTCTGACTTCTTCCAGAACAGTTGACAAGACTTCTGTCACTCTGTCCCACAAGGTGTGGGAATACCATCTGAGGAGGCATGAGGTGATGACGGATTTCAAGGCAAGGCTGGCACTGGAAATTACGCTCTTTACAAAATTTTCCAACCTCTTGAATTCTCTGTCAGGTGGAGTAGTAGGGAAGGACGTGGGGTTCAGACAGCTGGATGATAACTGTACAACCAAGCTCTTGTCCTTGAGGTGCTGGAGTGAAAGTCAAGATCCCTGGTAGCAGTCCTGTGCTGTCTTGCCACCTGTGGGTTTGCTGGCAGGCAAGATCTTGGTTTTGCGCCGGTGCCCATAAGTATATCAGTGATAGTCTCATTAAAAGGTAGTAGAGGTTACCAAGTAGTAGCTACCCTGTTAAGGATCTTGGTAAGCACATTGAGTTTGGGTAATGTTGGGTTTAGAATTTTCCCTGTTTTCCTGATGACAGAGACACAGGAGGCTGATTCCTCAGTAGCCACAGGATTTTAAGAATTTAGGCCAATGTCAGAAGAGTTGTTGAGGTTAGAGGTCGAGCAGAAGCACAACAGTAGTTCACTCTGTGGAGCTGCTCTGCGGCCTGGAGACACCCATGGCGTGGCACGACTCTGAACGGTCAAGTGGTTGGAAGTCAGGGAACCGAGTTTGGACTTCTTGTGTGATTTTCAAACCGCTTCGTGATTTATTATGGAGCTCGGCAACAGCAAGTTAGTTGGCTCATAGGTCAATGATGGCTTTGTGATTCATCCTTGTGCAGCAAAAGCATGTTTTCATGCCTTGTGAGGTGCTGAGTCACCAGAGGCAGACCTTGTGGTTGTCTGTAACTGACATCTATCGGTTACATTCCCGACACATGTTGAACCCTGTTGTCTTATTGTCAATATCTGCACACTGTAAGTATATTTGAGAGGGGGAAAATATTTACCTGAGGAGGAAAGTCTGTCAGAAGACAGCACTGGTAGCTCCGGATCTGCTTTGGAAGGTGTAGAGAGAAAGGAACTGACATTAGCACTTGGAGCCGCACAAGGCCACCTACTGACTGCAAGGAAATTACTGTAAAGTTTCTGAATCTAGTGAAGCTTCTGGGGAAATTCACAAGGTGAGTAATCTGCGATTAGAAGTCTCTATCAGAAAACATATATATGCCTTGGGTTACCTGTAGTAAGTTAGTTAACATAGAACCAACTCCAAGGTAAGTTTAGACAAGTTGTTTATTGTAGAAATTAGCAGAGTGGAAGAATCGTAGCTCTCCCTCTGGCCAGTCAGTATCAACTGTCCAGAAGTCGAATCCCCAGTCCACATCGGAATGTGGAATGCACTGAGCACAGTGCTCCACGCTCCCACAACAACATAGAAGATTACTACATTAACCCAGTCTCTTAAACACCGGTAGTGATGAAAACACCCAAAAAGTAATATTGATATAGATGATGAAATACTTCAGTTAGTCATGACGTAACAGCAAAACTGAGTGTCTCCTAAAGCACCAATAATATCAGAAATGTGTACCCAACTCAGCAAACATTTTTACTCATACCTAATTTAAATACATTATGAATATGTAAACATTTTGCCTCTTTTCATATTGTCCTTTTCTCAAAACACACACACTTTGACCTCAAGTACTTGATTTGTTTTTGCTAAACAAATCTTTATTTCCTCAAGCACAAGTTTCCCACGCTCTAAAGAATACACACATCGTGCTTCCAAATATCAGCATTTTGTTATAGGTAAATATGGCTGATTTATTTTTAGCAACTACACAAAAATAAGAGCATGTTAGTTTCAGTGGGACTCACACGTGCTTATGTCCGGCATGGATTCTTTATCATGCCCAGACCCTACCCTCAATGGTAATTAGAAATTACGTCTCAGTATTGGTCACCATAAGCCAAGGTTAGCCACCAGATATCAGAAGAAACCACATTGTGCCAAGGGTTAGATGCCAAGGAATCATTGCTACCAGAAGCCAAGAATAGTTATCATGTACCAGGGCCATCATTTTGTCAAGGGCGACCACAGAATGCTAGTGCTACTGTTATGCTAGGGGCATGCCATCATTATGTCATGGGTGCACATTGTGAAGGTGCCACCTCTTTGTTAGAAGTATGCCACTGTTTTGTGAAGAATAGTCACTATATAGAAAGGTTGACCATTAGGTCAGTGGTGGGCCGCCATAATCTAATGTGGGGCCATAATATATAAGGACAGCCATTTTGCCACGTAGTTCCACAGTATTCAAGGACCCTTTTATGTCAGGTGCGGCCCACAATTAGCCACAGCCATCATATCCAAAGGGAGAGCCTTCATTATGTGAAGCAGACACGCAACTTCCAGGATCACCATTATGCCAGGACTCCACAGCATGCAGGAACAAAGACCTGTCCACACATGCACTAAGGCAGGAAGATGTATTTCACACAGACATGCTTGCAATAACACTTGTGTACATGAAGTCACACAGCGGCGGCTGCTCCATATGGGCTGAGCATCACCCCGCCCCAGTGGCGTAACAAAACTTGAGGGGGCCCCCCTGCAAAGCTCATGTAGGGCCCCCCCTTCCCCCCCCCGGCAGCCTGGCCCACCACCTACAGTATATCATCTCGACATCTCAAGCCAGCAATTCCTCAGGTTAAACTCACAAGTGGTAGAAGTGCCGTGTTTATCACAGTATCACGTATCGTTCTCTTCCTGCTTCTTTATTCGTTGTCTGCCTTTCTCTCTATTGCACTAGGTCAATCTTTGGAAATGAAAAATAATTCTGGATGCCCAAATATTGAACGCTGAGTCTACAACATGCATCCACTGGGCAGTACAAACAGATCCCTGAGCATTCCACAGGGCAGTAGCACTATGGGGCAGTAAAAACAGATCCCTGAGCATTCAACGGGGCAATTGCACCCCCAGACCTAAGATCATTCCACGGGGCAGTATTGGATATTTGGAGGGGTATTTATAGAGCGCAGCGTTCGCTCCGGAAGGAGCATCATGGCGCTGTAAGTCCTTGAACCAGGTCGCAGAGTGATGGAAGGAGGGGACTAGATGGCCGCTTTTGTCCAGTCATCAGGAAGATTGAAAATCCAGGTTTTGAGGAGCTTCCTGAATGGCTTCTCAAGAGTCTGAAGTCTGAGATGTCTAGGCATGCTGTTCCAGGCTCTAATAGCTAAGGTGGTGAGGGTTTTTCCGCCTTTAGACTTCAGATTGAACTTGGTGGGGGTCATGAGGTTTTCGTGAGAAGATCGGAGGGTGCGACTCGGATTATAATGAGAGAAGCGTCTGGACAAATAGGAGGGACCGGATTTGTTAAAGCCACGAAAAGCTATGGTGAGAATTTTGAAGAGTATTCTCTTGTGCAAGGGGAGCCAATGCAGGGTTTTAAGGGCTGCAGAGATTGATGATTTGCGTGGGAGTTTTAAGACAAGGCGGGCAGCGGTGTGCAGAATACTCTGAAGTTTCGAGAGAGTAGACTTTTTAGTCCCTGCCAGAAGGCCATTACAGTAGTCTACTCGAGAGAGTATGAGGGCTACCGCCACGGTCTTTCTAGAGTCTAGGGGGAGAAATTCAAAGAACTTTCTCAGGGACTTGATTATGCCGAAGCATCTTCCTGCTACGGTCGAGACATGGAGATCGAAAGAGAGGTCGGAATCGAAGAGGACCCCGAGGTTTCTAGCCGACGAGACCGTCTGAGGGGGAGCTGCGGAGTACAAACAGATCCCTGAGCATTTCACAGGGCAGTAGCACCAACAGAACTAACACCATTCCATGGGGCAGTAAAAGCAGATCCCTGAGCATCCCACGGGGCAGTAGCACCACCAGACCTAAGAGCGTTCCACTGGGCAGTACAAACAGATCCCTTAGCATTCCACTGGGCAGTAACACTAACAGATCTAAAAGCATTCCATGGGGCAGAACAAACATATCCCTGAGCATTCCATTGGGCAGTACAAACATATCCCTGAGCATCCCATGGGGCAGTACAAACATATCCCTGAGCATTCCATGGGGGTACAAACATATCTCTGGGCATTTTATGGGGCAGTACAACCAGTTCCCAGAACATTTCTTTGGACAGTATCAACAGATTCCAAAGAATTTTATGTGGCAGTACAAACCGATACAAACAAATTAGAAAGTTCCAAACGTTTCAAGGGATAATATAGGCACACTCAAACAGATCTCAGACAATTTCATAGGACAGAACCGCATTTCTAAAAAGACACCCAGCATTCCAACTCACAAGTGGTAGAAGTGCCGTGTTTATCACAGATAGGTATATATACACATTGCTGCTTGTAGAATGCTCTGAGGCATTTGATAAAGGAAGCTCTAAGTTTTGGAGGGTGAATGGCCAAACTGCCGGAATGTCTTCCAGGAATAACTAATACATGACTGAGACATACGTGAGCAATTAGAGCACAGCAAACATTATATCATCCAAACTTGAAGCCACATTAAAGACTTTAGAATGTCACTAATGATGTAAAATAGGATTTAGTATGACAATGATCAACTAAAGTAGATAAACAAATTAAAGCGGTAAGTGAATTAAGGAAACATTGCCTATTACAGGGATCATGATGTTCATCAATATATACTGGCTCCGTTAGAGTCCCAATGTGAGATTAGACAACCTCTAGTAGAAATACTAAAATCTAGATATAGTTTGGAAAGGCTTTTATTTTGCTTGTAGATTGATCTATTGATTTTATAGTATATGTTGGCGAATTTCCTTCAGGTGTAAGACCGGCATGAGATGGAGAGTGGGTGAAGTATGTACCGCCCTACAATATGCTTTACTTTTATTGCCGGCCGGGCCCCAGCCGCCCCACCATGATGCCCTCCCTGTTTCCAAATTATCCAATTACCACCCACTGAAACTCCGATGGTCTTTAGGGGTGGGACAAGGTGGATGATCCCTCATAGTCAAGGGCCCATGCTGACCGAGCGCTTACCAGAGCAAATCCAGGACTGGATTCAAAAGCGGAACCCACTGAGGAAACGTGTAGGACCGAGGGGACTGCACTCATTTTTGATATAGCTCGCACATGCCATGGAAGATGTCGCAAGACACTTAACATCTGCTCCCCTTTTTGAGAAGAGGGAAGCGTAATGCAATGGGGGACATTTAAATCCCACCAGCCCACATGCTACTCGAATATAGAGGGCTGGCATTAGAAGCTTAATGGGGAATGACCCAATACTATTTCTTTAGTAAAGGACTGGTGTAAAAACCACACACTTGCAGACACAATTGCCCTGGCAACAATCATAAATGCATATGGGTGAGCAACAGACTGGAAAAAATGGTTAGGGGTTCTGCCCACCTCACCCTCCCGTACCTGAGCAGGAGTCATCCACAGATGAAAAAAATAGAAAAAAATGGTACTGAAGGGATCAATCCACTTTTATTTCTCAACCAAGAAACAATTAATTTTCTTGTGAATAGTAAATTAAATCAAAGAAGCATATCCATAAATTCATATATACATATATGGGCGGGCAGCCAGAGAGGCACAACAGAAAACATTATATATACAACATATCACATGTACATTCTATACAAATTTACAACATATATAATACAAAAAACACTTTTATGTACCCTAAGGAAAAGAATTATATATATAAGACAAAAATATATATACATACACCAATTTACAAATGTATCTCCTATTACGATCTAACGGAGTATACAAAAAAGGTAGTCCCAACAGACAGGCACCAGGGGGTTAACACATATACCCAACCTATATTTGTGTAGGTGCATCAATGAATAAATCAAATCTTTGTTGTATTGAACTAAGGGACTCCGTTCAAAGCCAAAGGTGCCGACGCAGTCGCGGTCGCGTTTCAGCCAGATGATATAGGCTTCATCAGGACATGGGTACTCTAATGACAACAAACACATATATTATTTTATCCTCTTTCTTATCGAAACAAGGAAACACATTACATTACAGCTGCAAAAATTCAGGTGGAACAATCTATCTCCCCCACAAGTGTGGAAATGCAGTGTCACTAGAGGACTCAATCAAAACAAGAAAAGAAAGAAATATAACCAAAACAAGTGCACCAGATTAAATCAGAGATCACTTCAACATCAGAAATGATATTCAAGAGAAAAACCACAACCAAACAGGGGGAGGGTAGAGCAACAAGAAACCACACCCACACCTAGAGAGGGTGCACCGCGCAACTATGTGATAAGGTAGGACCAGATGGATACAATAGGTATTTATCCTTTATATCCCAGAGTGTACAAAAACATGCGCAGATTAAGAATTCCATCACATCCCTAAGGTAGGAAATAAATACCTCATTAGCACGGCCCTGTCCAAATCTAGGGCAAATGTACTCTGTCAACCCACAGCCCACCCGGAAGGGTGGGGTAGGTGCCACTGTCTCGGCTCAAGTCTCGAGAAATCTGTACGTGCCAATCGCAAGAACAAGCAAATCAATCATAGGAGCACGACCAAAGTCACACATGTATTCATACCATAATAGATAGTAGAATACCATTATTGGCAGACATACCTTAATCTCTACAGTGTGTCCCCCCAACACAGTATATAGATTCCAAATCGTATGATTCACAGGGGTGGCTCAAGTCACACGCTCTTCCTATCATGAAAGCGAGTTCAAGAAGGAGAAGGAACAAAACAAAAAAGGAAAACCCATCACGAGTTATTCCAATCTATATGTGCTCAACACGTCACTCAGTTAAAGTAAAAAAGCACAAGGTATATGGAACCAGACCCCACAGAAAAAGAAATAAAACCACACAAAGTAACCCCATAGATAATAGCACCCCCACGCGATGTATACGAGAAAATAAGTATACTCAAGCTAAATTCAAATCAGCCAGTATTAACACCGGGGAGGAGGGGAATCAAGGCTAGCTCAGAACACTGACCGCAATAGCCACTCGGTCGGGGGAATTTTTATAAGACTACAGGACGAGGGCAGGGCAATAACCCAATACAGTCTAAAGGCAGATTGACACGGTCCCGTCCAGGTAACCCCAACCATAAGCAACTAGCCAAGGCTCATACAGAGCGAGCATAGTTAAAAAGCTCCGTGCGGGGAATGAAACCAAAAAGGACATAAAGCGGAGAAGGGGGTACCTGAAGTCTCCAAATGTAGCACTCGTACGAGGGACCGGTGTCCGCTAGCAACGTCTTCCTCCCGGAAGGCACCGCAGTAAAGCGAGCGGCTAAGTAACGCCTAGGGCAAGGGGTGTGTCAGCGTAAGACGGAACGTGAATGCCGTCAATAACACCAAAAAGGGACAAACGATCCCGAGTAAATCCGGATGGGTGAGCAACAGCCAGCGAGAGCAATATGGCCGCATTATGAGGATGCTCAAAATTATGCAGGCGAGGGCGGGAGCATTTTTAATCACACCGTCATTGCTGTGCCAGTATCGGACACTTTTGTGTGACTATTTTCGAGTCAAATGCTACCAACTAAACCTCCCAAATGACCCATCCACCCACCCACTTACCCATCTATTCATCCATCCAAACCCTTTATCCATCAAACTAGCAAAACCCTTCCATCTATTCACCCTCCCAGCCATTCAGCCAACCCAACACATTAACCCAACCATTCATTCATCCCCACCCATCCATTCTATTGCATCGAAACACATATCAAACCCAGACCTTCTGTCCATATTACCATCCATGTATTCAATCATCTACCAACCCATCTCTCTAGATACAAGCTGTGAGCAAAAGATAAACCTTTCGCAGGCACAATAGAAAACGGGGATCCTAGTTTATATTCTACCCCATGACTGATTCTTCCACTACACACTCCCACCCTGCCTGTTACCTCACAGCTGGGATTATTTTCATCCCGAGTCCTGCTTTTATCACTGCTGCAGTCGTATCCTTCTCTTCCTGCTGCTTTATCCGTTGTCTGCCTTTCTCTCTATTGCACTAGGTCAATCTTTGGAAATGAAAATTAATTCTGGATGCCCAAATATTGAACGCTGAGTCTACAACATGCATCCATAGGGCAGTACAAACAGATTCCTGAGCATTCCACAGGGCAGTAGCACTATTGGGCAGTAAAAACAGATCCCTGAGCATTCCACGGGGCAATTGCACCCCCAGACCTAAGATCATTCCACGGGGCAGTACAAACAGATCCCTGAGCATTTCACAGGGCAGTAGCACCAACAGAACTAACACCATTCCATGGGGCAGTAAAAGCAGATCCCTGAGCATCCCACGGGGCAGTAGCACCACCAGACCTAAGAGCGTTCCACGGGGCAGTACATACAGATCCCTTAGCATTCCACTGGGCAGTAACACTAACAGATCTAAAAGCATTCCATGGGGCAGAACAAACATATCCCTGAGCATTCCATTGGGCAGTACAAACATATCCCTGAGCATCCCATGGGGCAGTACAAACATATCCCTGAGCATTCCATGGGGGTACAAACATATCTCTGGGCATTTTATGGGGCAGTACAACCAGTTCCCAGAACATTTCTTTAGACAGTATCAACAGATTCCAAAGAATTTCATGTGGCAGTACAAACCGATCCAAACAAATTAGAAAGTCCCAAACGTTTAAAGGGATAATATAGGCACACACAGCACATTTGAACATCTCAAAATTCCATTCCACAGAACTCTACTATAAATGATTTAACCCTACAACATTCCATACCACATAATTCCACATCACATAATAACATTCCACACAACTTAATACCACTCCAAACCACATAATTATACTCCACACATCACAATTCAACTACACATAATTCCACTTCAACCTATATAATTATACTTCACACAACATATTTACACTCCACTGTGAAACACATAATTACCCTCCTCAAAATACAACTCTGCAACATGCTGAATAATTCCACTCGGCACAATTATACACGACACCATGCCACATAATTCCACACGTCACACAATTCATCCCCACACAATTCATCACACAACATAATTACACTACACATAATACCACTCAGCACCACGTAGCAACATTCCTAATACCACTCAACATAATTTTCACTCAACAGCGCACACTTCCACGTCACACAAATTGAACTCTACACATTTCCATTCCACACCACATAATTCAACAAACTACATAATTCAAACCAACAACACACCACATACATCTAATCTACACCACAAAATTCCACATCATGCTACAATATTTAACAGCACACCACATAAGTAAACACCACTACACTCTACAGCACACAATACCATTGCAGATAATCTCTCTCCAAAACACACAATCCCACTCCATGACACACAATCCCACTCCACATAATTCTAGTTTACTCAATCCCACACAATTTCTATCCACATAATTACACTACACACCATGCCACATTATTTCACTACACAGATCCAATCCACACAACACAATTCCATAGCTAACTATTCCAATCCAAACCATATATGAATTGCATATATGCAAATGCATATATTGCAAAACCATATATTGCAAAACCATATATTGCAAATGCTTGTTTACCTTCCAATGCCTCCCAGCAGTTCCTGTTCCTGGAGGGAGCTGCAATCCTTCTCTGGCCCCTGTCAGCTCTCCTCTGTGCTGCCTCATCCAAAGCTTCTCAGAGGCTATGCCCTGTGGAGATTGCTGCCTCTGGGGGGCCCCACCCCCATCCTTGTCAGGGTCTTGAACAGTGCCCTGCCCTGTGATGAATGCTGTCTCTGGGGCCCCCACCCTTCTCAGGGTCCTGAGCAGTGCCCTGCCCTGTGGGAAATGCTGTCTCTGGGCCCCCCACCCTTCTCAGGGTCTGACTCCTGAGCAGTGCCCTGACCTGTGGTGAATGCTGTCTCTGGGGCCCCCACCCTTCTCAGGGTCTGACTCCTGAGCAGTGCCCTGCCCTGTGGGGAATGCTGTCTCTGGGGCCCCCACCCTTCTCAGGGTCGGACTCCTGAACAGTGCCCTGCCCTGTGGGGAATGCTGTCTCTGGGGCCCCCACCCCTACCCTTCTCAGGGTCTGACTTCTGAGCAGTGCCCTGCCCTGTGGGGAATGCTGTCTCTGGGGCCCCCACCCTTCTCAGGGTCTGACTCCTGAGCAGTGCCCTGCCCTGCGGGGAATGCTGTCTCTGGGGCCCCTACCCTTCTCAGGGTCAGACTCCTGAGCAGTGCCCTGCACTGTGGGGAATGCTGTCTCCTCTGGGGCCCCCACCCTTCTCAGGGTCCGACTCCGGAGCAGTGCCCTGCCCTGTGGGGAATGCTGTCTCCTCTGGGGCCCCACCCTTCTCAGGGTCTGACTCCTGAGCAGTGCCCTGTCCTGTGGGGAATGCTGTCTCTGGGGCCCCCAACCTTCTCAGGGTCCAACTCCTAAGCAATGCCCTGCCCTGTGGGGAATGCTGTCTCTGGGGCCTCCACCCCCACCCTTCTCAGGGTCTGACTCCAGGCCAGTTCCCTGCCCTGTGGGGAATGCTGTCTCTGGGGCCCCCACCCTTCTCAGGGTCTGACTCCTGAGCAGTGCCCTGCCCTGTGGGGAATGCTGTCTCCTCTGGGGCCCCCACCCTTCCAAGGGTCCGACTCCTGAGCAGTGCCATGCCCTATGGGGAATGCTGTCTCTGGGGCCCCCACCCCTACCCTTCTCAGGGTCCGACTCCTGAGCAGTGCCCTGCACTGTGGGGAATGCTGTCTCCTCTGGGGGCCCCCACCCTTCTCAGGGTCCGACTCCTGAGCAGTGCTCTGCCTTGTGGAGAATGCTGTCTCTGGGGCCCCCACCCTTCTCAGGGTCCGACTCCTGAGCAGTGCTCTGCCATGTGGGGAATGCTGTCTCTGGGCCCCCCACCTTTCTGACTCATGAGCAGTGCCCTGCCCTGTGGGGAATGCGGTCTCAAGGGCCCCCACCCTTCTCAGGGTCTGACTCCTGAGCAGTGCCCTGCCCTGTGGTGAATGCGGTCTCCTCTGGGGCTCCCACCCTTCTCAGGATTTGACTCCTGAGCAGTGCTCTGCCATGTGGGGAATGCTGTCTCTGGGACCCCCACCCCATCCGGGCCTGGCTCTGACTGAAGAGAAACAATGTAACTTGATACTTTGTTTCTCTTCAGTCCTGGGCCAGCTCCTGCAGGCTGCTTGAGAGAGAGGAACAAGCCTCTCTCAGCTTAGGGGGCCCCCTTCATTTACTGCAGAGTGCCCCCCCTCCACTGGCTGTGGTTACGCCCCTAGCAAGGTGCAAGGCTGAAGGGTCCCCAGGCTTCCTGCACCACGTCCCTCTGTGTGCCCCCCCCTTATTCACACAGTTCTACCATCTCTCTCTCCCCTCTGCATTGCTTCTTCCATTGAACTGCCCTTTGACCTCTCCTGGTTGCCACTCTCTTCAATGTTTCTTTCTGCACTCCAGTGCTGGGGTGTCTTTCCTTCCAGGCCTCTCCATGCTGTCAAGAAACTAAAGCTAATAAATTGAAACAGTTTTTTTTTTGTGCCCGGCTATTCAGAGCATTTCTGCCTGCCGGAAAGAAAGGCTAAAGCAATGCATCAGGTCTGTGCTTCAGCACTCACTTCAGTGTGGGGCCGAGGGGGCCACCTCAAATGTAGGGAAGCCTGGGTCCCCCCCCCCCCCCCCACTGCGGGGGCTGTGGGGTCCTTTGGTACGCCCCTGCCCCGCCCCCGCTGCAGGTGAAGCAAAAGTGAAAAATAAATGCTAATAAACTGTGTTTATTACCATTGTATTTTTTCCTCTGACAGCACGAGCTGCGAGGACAGAGCGGGGCCATTGCTGCCGATTGGCAGCAGAGTGAAGTGTTGACAGCAGTTTGAAGTGTGCATGTTGCTTTGACTGCCTGTCTAGCGACGACCAGCCTGGCATAACATAACGTGTATTTATAAAGCGCACGATTACCCATTTGCATCTTGGCGTTGAATAATAGATGTTTATTGCACACTTTAAACCTCTCCAACTCAAGCTGTCTTAGACAGCCGGGTGGAGAGAAGGCACAGGCACCCAGTGCATGAGAGAGCACTCATCCAGCCCACTCCAACCTATCCTGGCTCTTCTCTCATGCTGATCAACTGCAAGAGAGCAGGGTCTGGATTAGTTAGGGGGCTTGCTCTTGGGCTCCGAACGACTGGAGAAGAACACCAGGGGCCTCATTTATGAGAAACGACGCATCGCTGCGTGAAAGCAGCGATACGTCACTTCTCAGTGCACACTCCTTGCGACATTCCTGATGCGTCATATTTAATGTATGACGCATCATGTCGCAAGGAGTTACAGATACGTCAGTATTTCTGACGTATCTGTAAGCGCAAAAGTGACGCATTGCTGGAGTGTGTCACAAAAGTGACGCAACTCCAGCAATACTGACCTTTCACATGGGGCAAGCCCCATGTGAAAAAAGGGCCTGCGTCAGTCTTACGCCTGCTGTGAGGCAGGCGCAAGATTTTGACGCAACGGGGTCCTAAAAGTGACGCAGTGAAATCTCATAGATTTCACTGCGTCACTTCTACGACCCTTCCTTGCGTCAATACGCCCCCCTTGCATACATTATACCTGGCGCAGGTATAATGTGGCGCAGGGGTTTACAAAGTGACGCATCTACCTAGATGCGTCACTTTGTAAATATGGTGCAACAAGGCAAATTTTATACGCTGCTGGTGCGTCACAAAAAGTGACGCACCGGTGGCGTAAAAGTGACGCCCAGGACTGGAGGATGTGCAGGCAGTAGGCAAGTAGATATTTTATTTGTATTACATATATTTAAATTGTATGAACAGTAACTTAATCGCTAACATGCATTACATTAACGTTTTAATGTTAACTTTAAAGTTTATCTTTAAATGTTAATGTATTGCATGACAGTGATTTAGTGACTGTTTATAGCTTGTGGTTGAGCATGTAATTAAATTTTGCTCGAGTCGGAAGTGGCACCTCTTTGACCCACTGATAGGCACTGTGAGCCACCAGCAATGCCTTTAGGCTCAGTGTCAAAGCACTCAGTTGTGGCTGTTTATAAAAAACAATGACTCGGAGCATTGGCACTGAGCCTAAAGGGATTGCTGATGTCTCTCGGTGCCAGTTTGCTTGCCCCACTAGTTACTATTGCCGCCAGCCACCTCTGCTCACAAACTCAGACACAATTACGCATACCTTCACAAAGAGAGACACAACTTCTCTTCGCTTACGCCTAGTCCCCTTCTCATTTACATGAAATTTGAATGTTGACTCTGTTTCTGGCTTATCCCATGTGGAGCATATAGTCTAATAAGCAGCAGATTGGGGTGAAGAGGGAGCTGCTGCGACCTCCTGAGGTGGTGATTGGCCTACTCGGGGCTAGGAGACACAACCTCTGTGAAGATGCAGGGAGTAGCAGCAAGCAGGCAAGAGGCAACAGGTCTTAGGCTGTAAGGCACAACTGCATACTGGAGTAAACCCTAGATGATCACAGATCAGATGTTCACGTGGCCATACACACGGCTACTGGAATTAAGCAGCAGGGTTGCACCAGTTATGCAGTAGGGTTGACTAAATTATGTGGAAAGAAAATGGAATTCTGGAGCATAATGCAGCACATTCTTTCATAGTTTACTTCACTTTTTTGTCATTTTTACTCATGGTCATACTGTCTGGTCAAAAGTTTCACCACATTAGTACCAATTTAACAACGAAATATAGAAATAGGAAACTAAAAGAGGACCAGTTAACCTTGGTGGACGACCTTCCACTACATGCAAACCTGTTGCCACATTTTTTGTAACTTTTGATCTGTTTGAGCTAGACACATACTTGGTCATTCTGTAAACGAAGATGAAGATGGGCTCTGTATTTTCTCTCGGTAAAACCCATACACAGGATTCTCCATTTCCTGACTGTAGAGCCCGCCCTGCAGGGTCTGGGGGCCCCGGGTAAATGGAGCCTTTCTAAAGCATTTTATGAAGGGGGCATGACCTGCTCAACGAACGTGCCCAAAGGATTGCCATGGCTATATGGTATACGTAAGTGAGAGGAGAGAGGTGATATGCTCTCTTTGGTAACCTTGCATTTTAAGCAAATACTAAAATGCTGCAGCAAAAATATGCACTTGGCAAAAAATATTATTTGGAACAGTATGCACCTTGAATTTGATAATGATTTTTCGGTACATTTGCAGGGAAAAACGCTATTAAGCAAAAAGAAATACTGCACCGTGCCACGCTATGAAATATGTATGGAGGTGCATCCTGGGGCCTGTAGTTTGGTACTACAGACCATGTGACCACTGGGAATATCAAACACCACTCACCTGTGATCAAGGCTATTAAAGTAAAAACGCGTAAGGAAAGGAGTGGTTTTAAATGCTGCAGCGCTGATGATGAATAAAGGTCATGCTTGAAACGAAGACGAAGTTGGGCTCTGTGTTTTTGTATAATATGATGTAGTATTGCCCTTTAGGGGTTCTGGTGATATCATATGCCATGAGGCTGAATGTCAAGTGGTTTTAAAATGCCATCAAAACCCTAAGATGGCAATGTAGGGTCATATTACATGTCACATCTGTATTTTGGGCTAGTAAGCTTGAAAACTGCTTTGTCATAGCGCGGATAATAATGGGCACTGATTGGAATTAGAATCTTTAGGTTTACTTTTCATGAATACATTGATGATACAACAATGGTGAGGGCCAGAGAAATTATGTGATTCTGTGGCTGCCTAATAAACAAAAGAAGGAGTATCACCGTAGAGAATCGTGGATTCTTAATGGGATATGTGTTTGAAAAAAGGAAAAATGTTTCCTTTTGTAAAAAACCCCTCACTCACCAGCCTGGTGGTGACATGCTTCATCATAGGGGTCCACCCTGATGACCGAGTGCCATCAGGGTATGCTGCGACACCTGGAATACAGTGGAACTGGTTATTGTGAATAAGCAGCTCCACTGTATTCCACTGATACTCCTTCTTTTGTTTATTAGATACCTTACCCAGGGGAATAGGAGTACTCTCCGTTCACACTTTATGAACTCAATCCCTTTCTCTCCCTTTTTGTTATTACATATTCTGTGGCTGCCGCCTCTACTACATAATTATAGATGTACAACATTTGCCACATAATTTGCCACACATTTTTATCATTTGCAAATTTCACAAAAAATGTTGTTTCTAGCTCCAAATATTACAACCAGAGAAAATACTGCAAAATTTTCCTTTTTTGCTGCATAAATTAGATAACCGTGCCACATAACACTATTGGCTGTGACAATGGTAGAGCTCTACATAGTGGTTTGGGGGCTGTTATTATAATGAGGAAATCCGTATTTCACAGGATATCATAAAATATTTCCCATATTTTACTGTTCCTTGCGAATTATGTGTTTTCATATCACTGTGTAGTCTGGTGAGGGGGGAAGAGTAAGACAAAAATCAATGTCTAAAACACAATAATAAGGGGTCGGTAAGTCTTTTATTTGTTTTTTTCAAACTTTCTCTATTTCCTCTCTTTTTTTAACTGTTGTAAAAAAGTAACACAGACTAATAATGTCTCTCCTTCTTTCTTTTCTTCTTTTTTAGGTCTCGCCTATTATATCCCGTTAGGGATAAATAGGCGAGATTATAGTAAGTAGTTCAAAAACTCTACCAAACTGCGGATCGCTTACAGTTCATGTGAGGCAGGTGTGTGAGGCAGGCACGTGCACATCAAACACCATCTGCCTCGGCATCAGACTTCAAAAGAAGCCGCTCGCACACCACCATTTGTCTGAGCCTCGGCATCAGACTTCAAAAGAATCCGCTCCCAAGCCGCTCCCCCGCCCCCCCCCCCATCAGACTTAAAAAAGGAATGCGGTCCCGCCCCCCGCCACATCAATGCCGACAAAGTTTACAGTAGCCTTGCTCCTCAAATGCTGTGGCTGTGTTGCCATCTCTCTAGGGACACTCAGATTGAAAACACTCGACTTGCTAGCTGCAATGCTACATCTGCTATGCTTTGCCTCTAGACACGTTGATCCCTCGCAGACTGTGCTGACTCTGCCCCAACGCAGTCACCACGCAGTCTCTTCTCTCTGTCTTATGATGTCTTCTCTGCCATCATTTACTTCGGACCCTCACCCTCACACCTCCTCACCCTCACACACCCTCTCACGCTCACACACCCTCACTCACGGTCACTCACCCTCACCCACCCTCACCCTCAAAAACCTCTCACCCTCACCCCCTCTCACCCTCATACACCCTCACACACCCTCACACCCTCTCACACCCTCACTCACCCTCACCTACCCTCACTTACCCTCACTCACCCTCACCCCCCTCACCCTCACAACCCTTACCCTCACCACCTCACACCCCCACGCCCTCACACCTCCTGACACCCCCTCACCCTCGCACACCTCCTCACCCTCACACACACCCTCACCCTCACACACCCCCTCACCTTCACTCACCCTCACACACCCCCTCACACCCTCTCACACCCTCACTCACCCTCACCTACCCTCACTCACCCTCACCCCCTCACCCTCACAACCCTTACCCTCACCACCTCACACCCCCACGCCCTCACACCTCCTGACACCCCCTCACCCTCGCACACCTCCTCACCCTCACACCCCCCCTCACCCTCACACACCCCCTCACCTTCACTCACCCTCTCACCCTCACACACCCCCTCACCCTCACAAACCTCTCACCCTCACACACCCTCACCTACCCTCACTCACCCTCACCCCCCTCACCCTCACCACCTCATACCCCCACACCCTCACACCTCCTGACACCCCCAAGCCTCTCACCCACCCTCTCACCCTCACACACCCTTTCACCCTAACACACTCTCTCACCCACCCTCACCCTCACACCTCCTCACCCTCACACACCCTCACACCCCCCTCACCCTCACACACCCTCACCCTCACACCCCCTCACCCTCACCCTCACATCCCCTCACCCTCACCCCCTCACACCCCTCACCCTCACACAACCCCTCACTCTCACACCCCCTCACACACTCTCACTCACCCTCACACACCCTCTCACCCTCACACACCCTCACATCCCCTCACCCTCACACCCCTCACCCTCACACCCTCAAACACTCTCACTCACCCTCATACACCCTCACTCACCGTCACTCACCCTCACCCCCTCACCCTCACACACCCCTTACAACCCTCACTCACCCTCACCCCCTCTCACCCTCACACACCCTCACTCACCCTCACACCCTCACCCACCCTCACACACACTCACACACCCTCTCTCACCCTCACCCACCCTCACTCACTCTCACTCACCCTCCCTCCCTCACCCCCTCACCCTCACTCACCCTCACACCCTCTCACCCTCACACCCCCTCACCCTCACACACCCCCTCACCCTCACACACCCCTCACCCCCCCACACCCCTCACCCTCACTCACACTCTCACCCACCCTCTCACCGTCACACACCCTTTCACCCTCACACACCCTCTCACCCACCCTCACACCCCCTCACCCTCACACACCCTCACACCACCTCACCCTCACACACACCCTCACCCTCACACCCCCACACACTCTCAGACCCCCCTCACCCTCACACCCTCAACCTCACACACCCCTCACCCTCACACCTGCTCACCCTCACACCCCCTCACCCTCACACACCCTCACACACCCTCACCCTCACACACCCTCTCACCCTCACACACTCTCTCATACACCCTCACACCCCCTCACCCCTCACCCTCACACCCCCACACACCCTCACTCACCCTCACACCCTCTCACCCTCACACACCCTCTCACCCACTCACCCTTACAGCCCCTCACGCCTCACACTTCTGCACGCCACACACTGATGCCCGCCTCACACTGCTGCACGCTGCACACTGCTGCATTACTTATACTACTGCATGCTGCACACTGCTGCCCGCCTTCCACTGCTGCCCGCCTCACACTGCTGCACACCTAACACTGCTGCATTACTCACACTGCTGCATGCTGCAAACTACTGCACGCCACACACTGCTTTACTCACACTGCTGCATGCTGCACATTACTGCACGCCACACAGTGCTGCACGCCTCACACTGCTGCACGCCACACTGCTGCATGCCTCACACTGCTGCACGCCGCACACTGCTGCATGCCGCCCACTGCTGCACGCCTCACACTGCTGCACGCTGCTGCACGACTCACACTGCTGCACGACACACTGCTGCATCCCTCACTCTGCTGCACACCACACACTGATGCATGCCTCACACTGCTGCACGCCACACACTGCTGCACGCCTCACACTGCTGCATGCTGCACACTGCTGCATTACTCATACTAATGCATGCTGCACACTTCCGCATGCCTCACACTGCTGCCCGCCTCACACTGATGCACGCCTCACACTGCTGCACACTGCTGCATTACTCACACTGCTGCATGCTGCACACTGCTGCAGGACACACTGCTGCACGCAACACACAGTTTCACGCCACACACTGCTGCACGCCACACACTGCTGCACGCCACACTGCTGCATGCCACACTGCTGTACGCCTCACACTGCGGCACGCCTCACACTGCTGCACGCCACACACTGCTGCACACCACACACTGCTAAACGCCTCACACTGCTGCACGCTGCACACTGCTGCATTACTCACACTGCTGCACGCTGCACACTGTTGTATTACACTGCTGCACGCTGCACACTGCTGCACGCTGCACACTGCTGCACGACACTGCTGCACGCCTCACACTGCTGCACGCCTCACACTGCTGCACGCCACACACTACTGCATGCCGCACACTGCTGCACGCCTCACACTGCTTCACGCTGCACACTGCTGCATTACTCACACTGCTGCATGCTGCACACTGCTGCACGCCACACACTGCTGCACGCCGCACACTGCTGCATGCTGCACACTGCCGCACAACTTACACTGCTGCATGACTCACACTGGTGCACGCATCACACTGCTGCACGCCTCACACTGCTGCACGCCTCACAATGCTGCACGCCTCACACTGCTGCATGCATCACACTGCTGCACGCTGCACACTGCTGCATTACTCACACTGCTTCACGCCACACGCTGCTGCACGCCTCACACTGTTACACACCTCACACTGCTGCAGGCCTCACACTGCTGCATGCCTCACACTGCTGCACACATTACACTACTGCACACCTCACACTGCTGCACGCCTCACACTGGTGCACGCCACATACTGCTGCATGCCACACACTGCTGCACGCCTCACACTGCTGCACGCTGCACACTGCTGCATTACTCACACTGCTGCATGCTGTACATTACCGCACGACTCACACTGCTGCACGCCGCACACTGCCGCACAACGTACACTGCTGCATGACTCACACTGGTGCACGCATCACACTGCTGCATGCCTCACACTGCTAAACGCCTCACACTGCTGCACGCTGCACACTGCTGCATTACTCACACTGCTGCACGCTGCACACTGCTGTATTACACTGCTGCACGCCGCACACTGCTGCGCACTGCACACTGCTGCACGACACTGCTGCATGGCACACTGCTGCACGCCTCACACTGCTGCACGCCTCACACTGCTGCACGCCACACACTACTGCATGCCGCACACTGCTGCACGCCTCACACTGCTTCACGCTGCACACTGCATTACTCACACTGATGCATGCTGCACACTGCTGCACGCCACACACTGCTGCACGCCGCACACTGCTGCATGTTGCACACTGCCGCACAACTTACACTGCTGCATGACTCACACTGGTGCACGCCTCACACTACTGCACGCCTCACAATGCTGCATGCCTCACACTGCTGCATGCCTCACACTGCTGCATGCATCACACCGCTGCACGCCACACACTACTGCACGCCGCACATTGCTGCATTACTCACACTGCTGCACGCCACACACTGCTGCACACCTCACACTGCTGCACACCTCACACTGTTGCACACCTCACACTGCTGCAGGCCTCACACTGCTGTACGCCTCACACTGCTGCACACCTTACACTGCTGCACACCGCACACTGCTGCACGCCTCACACTGGTGCACGCCACACACTGCTGCACGCCACACACTGCTGCACGCCTCACACTGCTGCACGCCTCACACTGCTGCACGCTGCACACTGCTGCATTACTCACACTGCTGCATGCTGTACATTACCGCACGACTCACACTGCTGCACGCATCTTACTGCTGCACGCCGCACACTGCTGCATGCCGCACACTGCTGCACACCACACATTGCTGCACGCCACACACTGCTACACGCCACACACTACTGCACACCTCACACTGCTGCACGCCTCACACTGCTGCATGCTGCTGCATTACTCACACTGCTGCATGCTGCACACTGCTACACGCCTCACACTGCTGCACGCTTCACACTGCTGCACACCTCACACTGCTGAACGCCTCACACTGCTGCACGCTGCACACTGCTTCACACTGCACACTGCTGCATTACTCACACTGCTGCACACCTCACACTGCTGCACGCCGCACACTGCTGCACGCCGCACACTGCTGCACGCCGCACACTGCTGCACGCTGCACACTGCTGCATGACACACACTGCTGCACTCTGCACACTGCTGCATCAATCAGTCAATCAATCATACCACTTGTATAGCGCGCTACTCACCCGGAAGGGTCTCAAGGCGCTTGGGGGGAAGGGGGCCGCTACTGCTCGAACAGCCAGGTCTTGAGTTGTCTCCTGAAGGCGAGGTGGTCCTGGGTCAGCCGAAGGGGGATGGGGAGGGAGTTCCATGTCTTGGCCGCCAGGTAGGAGAAGGATCAGCCTCCGGCGGTGGCTTTTCGGATGCGTGGTACGGCGGCGAGGGCGAGGCTAGCGGATCGTAGCTGGCGGGTGGGCGTGTGGAAGGTCAGGCGGTCGTTGAGGTAATTGGGGCCCAGGTTGTGGAGAGACTTGTGTGCGTGGGTGAGGAGCCTGAACGTGATCCTCTTGTTGACGAAGAGCAAGTGCAGGTTCCTCAGGTGGCCGGAGATGTGGCTGCGTCGAGGGATGTCCAGGATGCGTCGGGCGGAGGCGTTCTGGATGCGTTGGAGTCTTTTCTGAAGCCTGGCTGTGGTTCCGGCGTAGAGGGTGTTTCCGTAGTCCAGCCGGCTGGTGACGAGGGCCTGGGTGACCGTCTTCCTGGTTTCGATCGGGATCCATCGGAAGATCTTGCGGAGCATGCGGAGGGTGTGAAAGCAGGAAGAGGAGACAGCGTTTACTTGTCCGGTCATCGAGAGGGAGGAGTCCAGGATGAAGCCCAGGTTGCGTGCGTGGTCTGTCGGCTTGGGGGCGGTGCCCAGGGCTGGGGGCCACCAGGAGTCATCCCAGGCGGAGGGTGTTGGTCCTAGGATGAGGACTTCCGTCTTGTCTGAGTTCAGTTTCAATCAATCAATCAATCAAAGCATTTATATAGCGCACTACTCACCCGGAGGGTCTCAAGGCGCTAGGGGGGGGGTCCGCTACTGCTCGAACAGCCAGGTCTTGAGCTGCTTCCTGAAGGCGAGGTGGTCCTGGGTCAGGCGGAGGTGGGTCGGGAGGGAGTTCCAAGTCTTGGCGGCGAGGTAGGAGAAGGACCTTCCCCCTGTGGTGGCTCTACGGATGCGGGGGACGGCGGCGAGGGCGTGGCCGGTCGATCGAAGCTGGCGTTTGGGAGCGTAGAAGTTGAGGCGGTTGTTGAGGTATCCTGGGCCTTGGTTGTGTAGGGCTTTGTTTGCGTGGGTGAGGAGACGGAAGGTGATTCTCTTGCTGACCGGGAGCCAGTGCAGGTCTCTCAGGTGTCTGGAGATGTGGTTGCGACGGAGGATGTCCAGGATGAGTCGTGCTGAGGCGTTCTGGATCCGCTGGAGTCTCTTCTGGAGTTTGGCGGTGGTTCCGGCGTAGAGGGAGTTGCCGTAGTCCAGACGGCTGGTGACGAGGGCCAGGGTGACCGTCTTCCTTGTCTCGGTGGGGATCCACCGGAAGATCTTACGTAACATGCGCAGGATGTTGAAGCACGACGAGGAGACGGCGTTGACTTGTCTGGTCATGGAGAGGGAGGAGTCCAGGATGAAGCCCAGGTTGCGTGCGTGGTCTGTTGGTTTGGGTGCGCTGCCTAGGGCGGGGGGCCACCAGGAGTCGTCCCAGGCGGAGGGTGAAGATCCCAGGATGAGGACTTCCGTCTTGTCCGAGTTCAGTTTCAGGCGGCTATTCTTCATCCATTCGGCTACGTCTTTCATCCCTTCGTGAAGGTTGGCTCTGGCGGTGGCGGGGTCGTTGGTGAGGGAGAGGATCAACTGGGTGTCGTCAGCGTAGGAGATGATGTTGAGGTTGTGCTGGCGTGCGATGGCTGCGAGGGGGCTCATGTAAACGTTGAAGAGGGTTGGGCTGAGCGGGGAGCTTTGAGGAACGCCGCAGATGACTTCGGTGGCTTCTGATCTGAACGGGGGGAGGCGGACTCTCTGTGTCCTTCCGGCGAGGAAGGAGATGATCCACTCCAGTGCCTTCCAACGTTGCTGAGGCGCTGCACTAGGGTACGGTGGCAGACAGTGTCGAAGGCCGCGGAGAAGTCTAGGAGGATGAGAGCCGCTGTTTCTCCGTTGTCGAGCAGGGCTCGGATGTCATCGGTTGCTGCGATCAGGGCGGTCTCGGTGCTGTGGTTGGCCCGGAAGCCAGACTGCGAGAGGTCGAGGGATCCGTTCGTCTCGAGGAAGGCGGCCAGCTGCTTGTTGACGGTCTTCTCGATGACTTTTGCAGGAAACGGAAGCAGCGAGATGGGACGGTAGTTCTTGAGGTCGGCTGATGGCTTCTTTAGTAGAGCGCTGAGTTCGGCGTGCTTCCAGCTCTCCGGGAAGGTGGCGGTGTCGAAGGAGGTGTTGATGACGTCCCGCAGGTGGGGTGCGATGACAGCGTCGGCCTTGTTGAAGATGTGGTGAGGGCAGGGGTCGGTCGGAGATCCGGAGTGGATGGAGTTCATTGTGCGGACGGTGTCTTCGGTGCTGACCGGGGTCCAGGCGTGGAGGGTGGTGGTGGGGGGCGGTGGTTTGGTCGTGGCGTGCGTCGGTTGAGTGCTGAAGCTGTTGTGTATGTCTGGGATCTTGTTGTTGAAGTAGGCGGCGAGGGAGTTGCAGAGGTCTTGCGAAGGGGTGATGTCGTTGTTTCCGGCGTTGGGGTTGGAGAGCTCTTTAACGATGTTGAAGAGTTCCTTGCTGTTGTGTGCGTTGTTGTTTCAGGCGGCTGTTCTTCATCCACTCGGCGACGTCTTTCATCCCTTCGTGGAGGCTGGTTCTGGCGGTGTCTGGGTCTCTGGTGAGGGAGAGGATCAGCTGGGTGTCGTCGGCGTAGGAGATGATGTTGAGGTTGTGTTGGCGTGTGATGGCTGCGAGAGGTCTCATGTAGACGTTGAAGAGGGTGGGGCTGAGTGATGATCCTTGCGGGACGCCGCAGATGACTTCGGTGGCCTTGGAACGAAACGGGGGGAGGCGGACTCTCTGTGTTCTTCCGGCAAGGAACGAGATGATCCACTTCAATGCCTTCTCTTGGATGCCGGTGTTGCTGAGGCGTTGGACTAGGGTGCGGTAGCAGACAGTGTCGAACGCGGCGGAGAGGTCCAGGACTCTCTGTGTTCTTCCGGCGAGGAACGAGATGATCCACTTCAATGCCTTCTCTTGGATGCCGGTGTTGCTGAGTCGTTGGACTAGGGTGCTGTGGCAGACAGTGTTGAACGCGGCGGAGAGGTCCAGGAGGATGAGTGCCGCTGTTTCCCCATTGTCGAGAAGGGCTCGGATGTCGTCGGTGGCGGTCTCAGTGCTGTGGTTGGCTCTGAAACCGGACTGCGATGGGTCGAGGGATCCATTCGTCTCGAGGAAGGCGGCAAGCTGTCTGTTGGCGATCTTCTCGAAGACTTTGGCAGGAAAAGGGAGGAGCGAGATGGGGCGGAAGTTTTTGAGGTCGGTGGGGTCCGCAGTTGGTTTCTTCAGTAGGGCGCTGAGCTCGGCATGCTTCCAGCTCTCCGGGAAGGTGGCGGTGTTGAAGGAGGTGTTGATGATGTCTCGGAGTTGGGGTGCGATGGTGGAGTCGGCCTTGTTGAAGACGTGGTGGGGGCAGGGGTCAGTCGGAGATCCGGAGTGGATGGTGTTCATTGTGCGGGCTGTGTCTTCGGTGGTCACTGCGGTCCAGGTGCGGAGGATGGCGGTGGGGTGCGTTGGTTCGACGGTTGGGTGCGGGGATGTTGCGCCGAAGCTGTTGTGGATGTCGGCCATCTTGCGGTGGAAGAAGGAGGCGAGGGAGTCGCAGAGATCTTGTGATAGGGTGATGTCGTTGTTGCCGGTGCTGGTGTTGGAGAACTCCTTGACGATGCTGAAGAGTTCCTTGCTGTCGCGGGCGTTGTTGTCCAGTCGATCCTTCAGTGATTTCTTCTTGGTGGCGCGGATGAGCTGGTGGTGCTTGCGGGTGGCGTGTTTGAGGGCGGTCATGTTGTCAGTGGTCTGGTCGAGGAGCCAGGCTTTCTCGAGGGTGCGGCAGGTTTTCTTGGAGTCCTTGAGTTCGTCGGTGAACCAGGGGGCCTTCTTGCTTCTGGGTTTGCTGGGAGGGTTCTTCAGTGGTGCGAGGTCATTGGCGCAGGCGGTCAGCCACTGCGTGAAGTTGCGGGCTGCTTCGTTGGGGTCCGGTGTGCTGGCGGGTGGGTTCTGGCTGAGGGAGATGGTGAGTTGGTCGGAGGTGATCTTGCTCCAGCTTCTGTGAGGAACCTGCTGCAGGTGGTGGTGGGTAGTGGTTTTTCTGAAGCTGAAATGGACGCAGCTGTGGTCTGTCCAGTGAAGTCCGGTGGAGTGGCTGAAGGCGATGTGCTTGCTGGATGAGAAGACGGGATCCAGCGTGTGTCCTGCGTAGTGGGTGGGGGTGTTCACCAGTTGCTTGAGTCCGAGGTTGGCGAGGTTGTCCAGCAGGGTGACGGTGTTGCGGTCCTTGTTGTTCTCCAGGTGGAAGTTGAGGTTCCCCAGGAGGATGTAGTCGGCGGAGGGGAGGGCGTGTGGGCTGATGAAGTCCGTGATGTCTTCGATTAATTGTACGCGTGGTCCCGGGGGTCGTCTTTGGGTCGGTGTGAATCTGGAAGTGGAGGTGTTCGGCGGCGGTGTAGGTGTCGTTGGCGTCGGTCGTGATGCGGATGGTGTTCTTGTGGACGATGGCGATGCCTCCCCCAGTCTGGTTGACGCTGTCCCTCCTGATGATCTTGTATCCAGCCGGGATGGCGATGGCGATGTCGGGGGCTGAGGAGGCGTTCATCCATGTTTCAGTGAGGAACGCGACGTCTGGTGATGTTGTGTCGAGCAGGTTCCAGAGTTCGACGGCGTGTCTGTGGACGGAGCGGGTGTTGAGCAGGAAGCACTTGAGGTCGCTGCTGGGGTTTGGCTTGGCGGGCGCGGTGCATGGTCAGAGGCAGGTGAACTTGCAGGTTGTGCAGGTGAAGGGTCCGTGGAAGCGGTTCGGGGCTGCCCGGCAGCAGGCGGGGTTCCGGCCGGCATTGAGTGCATTGAGGGTGGCGGCGTCGTAGGTCTGTTGGGTCGTCTTGCGTCGGTGGGGGCCAGGGGTCCTGGCGCTGGGAGCGGTCCAGGCGTGGACGGGCGCAGACGGGCTTACCTTTGGCGCGCCTTCGGCGCACAATCGGCGCGCCTGCTGCGCGTGACCGCTGCGCGTCCGTGCGGTCGCCATTGATGGCGAAGTGGGAGGGAGGGAGGAGCAGCTGGGAGGTGGGAGTGGGGAGGGCACAGAAGGAAAAGGGGCGTGGCCGCTAGCACGGCAGCGGGAAGCGGGGAGCGGGCGGGCAGGCACAGGGGGCTAATAATTAACAAACACAGCACTGGGAGACACAATGCCAATGCCAATTACTCAAATGGGGAAGAGAGAATAAACAGCACAAATGGGAAACCAAGAAAAGAGTAACAGTACAAATTTGGAAACAACAAGAAATAAAACGGCACAAATGGGGGGAAAAAAAGGTTAGAAGCACACACAGATATGGCGGAGGGTCGGGATCAGCAAGGCAGAGGGTCGGGATCAGCGAGGCAGGCTCTGCGGGCAGCAGCGAGGAGAGGAGCACACACAACAGCTGGTGGCCGTGCGGCGCGGGGGTGTCCTGGGACAGGTCACACTCACCTGTGCCGCACGGTCGCCATTTATGGCCAAGTGCGAGGGAGGGAGGAGCAGCTGGGAGGCGGGAGCGGGGAGGGCACAGAAGGAAAAGGGGGCGTGGCCGCTAGCACGGCGGCGGGAAGTGGGGAGCGGGGCGGGCAGGCACAGGGGGCTAATAATAAACACAGCACTGGGAGACACAATGCCAATGCCAATTACTCAAATGGGGAAGAGAGAATAAACAGCACAAATGGGAAACCAAGAAAAGAGTAACAGTACAAATTTGGAAACAACAAGAAATAAAACGGCACAAATGGGAAAAAAAAAGGTTAGAAGCACACGCAGATACGGCGGAGGGTCGGGATCAGCGAGGCAGAGGGTTGGGATCAGCGAGGCGGGCTCTGCGGGCAGCAGCGAGGAGAGGAGCACACACAACAGCTGGTGGCCGTGCAGCGCGGGGGTGTCCTGGGACAGGGCACACTCACCTGCGCCGCGCAGTCGCCATTTATGGCCAAGTGGGAGGGAGGGAGGAGCAGCTGGGAGGCGGGAGCGGGGAGGGCACAGAAGGAAAAGGGGGCGTGGCCGCTAGCACGGCGGCGGGAAGCGGGGAGCGGGGCGGGGCGGGCAGGCACCGGGGGCTAATAATAAACAAACACAGCACTGGGAGACACAATGCCAATGCCAATTACTCAAATGGGGAAGAGAGAATAAACAGCACAAATGGGAAACCAAGAAAAGAGTAACAGTACAAATTTGGAAACAACAAGAAATAAAACGGCACAAATGGGGAAAAAGAAAGGTTAGAAGCACACGCAGATACGGCGGAGGGTCGGGATCAGCGAGTCAGAGGGTCAGGTTCAGCGAGGCGGGCTCGGCGGGCAGCAGCGAGGAGAGGAGCACACACAACAGCTGGTGGCCGTGCGGCGCGGGGGTGTCCTTGGACAGGTCACACCCACCTGCGCCGCGCGGTCGCCATTTATGGCCAAGTGGGAGGGAGGGAGGAGCAGCTGGGAGGTGGGAGCGGGGAGGGCACAGAAGGAAAAGGGGGCGTGGCCGCTAGCACGGCGGCGGGAAGCGGGGAGTGGGGCGGGCAGGCACCGGGGGCTAATAATAAACAAACACAGCACTGGGAGACACAATGCCAATGCCAATTACTCAAATGGGGAAGAGAGAATAAACAGCACAAATGGGAAACCAAGAAAAGAGTAACAGTACAAATTTGGAAACAACAAGAAATAAAACGGCACAAATGGGGAAAAAGAAAGGTTAGAAGCACACGCAGATACCGCGGAGGGTCGGGATCAGCGAGTCAGAGGGTCGGGTTCAGCGAGGCGGGCTCGGCGGGCAGCAGCGAGGAGAGGAGCACACACAACAGCTGGTGGCCGTGCGGAGCGGGGGTGTCCTTGGACAGGTCACACCCACCTGCGCCGCGCGGTCGCCATTTATGGCCAAGTGGGAGGGAGGGAGGAGCAGCTGGGAGGCGGGAGCGGGGAGGGCACAGAAGGAAAAGGGGGCGTGGCCGCTAGCACGGCGGCGGGAAGTGGGGAGCGGGGCGGGCAGGCACAGGGGGCTAATAATAAACACAGCACTGGGAGACACAATGCCAATGCCAATTACTCAAATGGGGAAGAGAGAATAAACAGCACAAATGGGAAACCAAGAAAAGAGTAACAGTACAAATTTGGAAACAACAAGAAATAAAACGGCACAAATGGGAAAAAAAAAGGTTAGAAGCACACGCAGATACGGCGGAGGGTCGGGATCAGCGAGGCAGAGGGTTGGGATCAGCGAGGCGGGCTCTGCGGGCAGCAGCGAGGAGAGGAGCACACACAACAGCTGGTGGCCGTGCAGCGCGGGGGTGTCCTGGGACAGGGCACACTCACCTGCGCCGCGCAGTCGCCATTTATGGCCAAGTGGGAGGGAGGGAGGAGCAGCTGGGAGGCGGGAGCGGGGAGGGCACAGAAGGAAAAGGGGGCGTGGCCGCTAGCACGGCGGCGGGAAGCGGGGAGCGGGGCGGGGCGGGCAGGCACCGGGGGCTAATAATAAACAAACACAGCACTGGGAGACACAATGCCAATGCCAATTACTCAAATGGGGAAGAGAGAATAAACAGCACAAATGGGAAACCAAGAAAAGAGTAACAGTACAAATTTGGAAACAACAAGAAATAAAACGGCACAAATGGGGAAAAAGAAAGGTTAGAAGCACACGCAGATACGGCGGAGGGTCGGGATCAGCGAGTCAGAGGGTCAGGTTCAGCGAGGCGGGCTCGGCGGGCAGCAGCGAGGAGAGGAGCACACACAACAGCTGGTGGCCGTGCGGCGCGGGGGTGTCCTTGGACAGGTCACACCCACCTGCGCCGCGCGGTCGCCATTTATGGCCAAGTGGGAGGGAGGGAGGAGCAGCTGGGAGGTGGGAGCGGGGAGGGCACAGAAGGAAAAGGGGGCGTGGCCGCTAGCACGGCGGCGGGAAGCGGGGAGTGGGGCGGGCAGGCACCGGGGGCTAATAATAAACAAACACAGCACTGGGAGACACAATGCCAATGCCAATTACTCAAATGGGGAAGAGAGAATAAACAGCACAAATGGGAAACCAAGAAAAGAGTAACAGTACAAATTTGGAAACAACAAGAAATAAAACGGCACAAATGGGGAAAAAGAAAGGTTAGAAGCACACGCAGATACCGCGGAGGGTCGGGATCAGCGAGTCAGAGGGTCGGGTTCAGCGAGGCGGGCTCGGCGGGCAGCAGCGAGGAGAGGAGCACACACAACAGCTGGTGGCCGTGCGGAGCGGGGGTGTCCTTGGACAGGTCACACCCACCTGCGCCGCGCGGTCGCCATTTATGGCCAAGTGGGAGGGAGGGAGGAGCAGCTGGGAGGTGGGAGCGGGGAGGGCACAGAAGGAAAAGGGGGCGTGGCCGCTAGCACGGCAGCGGGGAGCGGGGCGGGCAGGCACAGGGGGCTAATAATAAACAAACACAGCACTGGGAGACACAATGCCAATGTCAATTACTCAAATGGGGAAGAGAGAATAAACAGCACAAATGGGAAACCAAGAAAAGAGTAACAGTACAAATTTGGAAACAACAAGAAATAAAACGGCACAAATGGAGAAAAAAAAGGTTAGAAGCACACGTAGATACGGCTGCATTACTCATACTACTGCATGCTGCACACTGCCGCTCACCTCACACTGCTGCCTGCCTCACACTGCTGCACGCCTCACACTGCTGCACACTGCTGCATTACTCACACTGCTGCATGCTGCACACTAAAGCACGACTCCCACTGCTGCATGACTCACACTGCTGCACCCCTCACACTGCTGCTCCTTGTTAGAATTGGGGGTCTCTGGTTGGCGCAAGTATTCACTTGTGACAAGCAGGGACCCTCTCCTCTAAGTCAGGGCGAAGGGTGACCCCTTAGAATTACCCTTGCTCACCCTCTAGGTGCGTGGCGTGAGCAGCCGAGGCTATTCTCCAGGCGTTGCTGTGTTAAGCATTTGCAATAACACACACAGTAAATGTACCAATCCCCCCACAAATGGACACCAGGCTGTAGATATATATAAATATGTTCTCTTTATGTAAAAATATATATATGCATGTAAGTATTTATCACAAGAACATAACTAACGTTTTTCTAAGCCACGAGATTGTAAATTGGCAAATGTTCTCTTTGAATTCCTGTTACTCTCTGTTATAGTTCAAATGTTTCCTTTTTAGTTCAGTTCACTTAGAGATAGTACCTTTGGTTCTTAGTATGCAATCCTAGGGGCCTCTTGCCCCGTTTCTGGACCATCTGGAACTCTCTAGCGCCTCTGTGTGCTTCGCAGCGCTCCTCTAGGCCCCGCACGGAAGGAAACCCCGGGCCCTACCAAGGCTCACGCTTCACGCGTGAGCGAACCAACGGGGCGTACGGCTTTTCGGCAGAGGGACGAAGCGTACCGTGTGGGGAGGGAGAGGCTAGGCGCACAAGATCTCCTGACGGGAAATGCGAGGCGTACTTGACAGGAGCCCCTCACAGTACGGCTCTAACGGCACTCACCGGTGGTTGTGGAATGATACGCTTCGGGCGTATTCCGCGATCGCACTTGGGCACCCAGAGGTTGAGAAAGGATGCGCAGGCTGCAGGCAAAAGCCGGGTTGCGTGTTTGGGGAAAACAGAACAATGCGGACCCCAAGTCCGTTGAGGATGTCTTTGGCGAGTGTCCAGCAGGTTCCAGGAAAGCAGGAACCACATGCACTCTTTCAGTGCGCAGCGGGGGGAGCCTTCGGACTCTCAGTGGCGGCGGCTCTTGTGAGGCAGGTGCGGCCCAGCTCCTCCGGTACGGTCCGTACTGGGGCGCTTCAGGGGGCGGCACGGCCTCTTTCCAGGTCAGAGAGCGAAGCGGGGCGGCCGGGTACGCTGGAGACGTACGGCGGCTGCCCGGGGCATAAATCACGCTCGACAGGGAAATTCCAGCGGGAAGGGCGAGCGTGGGCACACAGCGCGCTCCAGTAACAGGCAGGCGACAGGGGAGCAGGCGGCCCGGTCCACGGGAAAGAGAGCGACTCTGCACGAGCGGGGCTCTCCCAGGACACGGGCGGCCAGGCTCCTTGGTGTCACGGCCCTATGAGGGGGCGAAGGGGGCACAAGGTCTCAGCTCCAGCAGGAGAAAGCTCACGGATAGATGAGAGCGAGCGAAGGCACCAGGAACCCACTAGTCCTGGGGTTCAGATCAGGGGGCAACATCAAACAAGCCCTTGGAGAAAGTTTCTAGCACAAATCAGCAAAGTCTTTTCAGCAAGTCTTTTCCTCTCCTTTCTCAGCAAGGCAAGCAGCAGGCCAGTCCTTCCAGCGTCTTCTTCTCCTTCTAGTTGGGCAGAGGTTCTTTGTGGGAAACAGGATTCTAATTTACAAGGAGCAGGGCTCCTACTTTTATACAGCATTTTCTTTGTTCTCACAGGCCAGGGGGGCGCTCTGTATAACTTCATTCAGTCTCTGAGCACTTTGTTGGGTGTACTCTGGCTTCTGCTTTCAGTGTGAGGGGCAGGCACATCAGACGCTCCTCAGGAGGTGGAGCCAGCATTGTGTGGACAGGGGCAGCCAGGAGTACCTTGTTGAGAGTGCTTCTCCTTTCCTGGGCTAGGTGTCGGCTGAGTCATCAGTCGCTCCCCAGGGGGCGGAGCCAGCATTGAGGTGGCAGAGCACAGCCCTATTCAGAGTCCAGGGGCACTCCCACCTCCCACCAAGTTGTAATCCTTGCATTCACCACCTGTCATCCACCAGTCCTGTCACTCACATAACCCAGATGGTCAGATACACATCCTAGCAGAGGCGGGCTGAAATGGTTAGGCAAGCAAATGCTAGCTTTCTAAAAGTAGCATTTGCAAACACAGGATATTAAAATAAACTTTACTAAAAGATGTATTTTATTATTCTGAGTTCAGGCATACTAAACTTGACTTTCTACCATGTTCCCTGAGCTTGCTGGGATTATAGGGTTTAATAATTCCAGCAGCCCATCTTGGCCTAAGAGAACAGGTAGCCTTACAATAGTGAAAAACGAAATTGGCTGTAATTTACTATTAGGACATGCCACACACATCAGGGCTTGTCCTACCTTACACTTTCAATGCACCCTGCCCTAGGGCCTACCATAGGGGTGACTAATATGAAGTTAAGGGAAGGTTTAGAGGCTGGCAAGTGTGTGCACTTGCCCAGCCAGCCTGACAGTACCAAACTGCATGCAGGTTCTGCAATGGCAGACCCTAGACACATTTTAAAAGGCTGCTTCTGTGGGTGGCGCAACCAGCGCTGCAGGCCCACTAGCATCATTGGCATTTGCAAGCCCTGGCACTCCTGGTGCACTTTACTGGGGACTGACAGTAAATCCAATGAACCAATCATGGAAATCAATCACATATATACTTTACATTGGGAGCACTTGCACTGCGGCACGGATTGGCCGTGGCGCAGTGCCCTGAGCAGCGGATACCAGCAAAAACATCTGAGGCACATCAGCAAAAAGTGGGAGGGAAACTCACGCCAAGGTGCCAGGTCTAACACTCCTCAACTGCCAGCGAATCGGAAACAGAAATGCATGATCTCAGGGGGGGAGCTATCAAAGATAAACCATCCCCCAGCGAGGAAATGAATTTTTTATGGGAAGAAAGGCTGGCAACTCTCAGACCCAGAGGTCCACGGGACACAACCGTAAGTGGACAAACTACAAACGGGGCCAGAGACGTAAAGCAAACAGAAAACACCGGAAGCAGCTACAAAAAGAAAACGAAGGGCTACTGGAGGAAAAGATAAATCAAACAGTAGTCAACCTAACAACAGAGGAAATCAAAACTTTGAGCTTGGGCCTATCGTATTGTCCGACCCATAATTTTGATTATGCCAATGTCCGGAAGGACGTTTACAAAGGGATTCGCAATTTGAAATTAAAGAAATTCCGCATGTTAAGGAAAATACAAGACTGTGAAAGCAATCCCACACATGAGACAATGGCATCTAGTTAGCTATCCGAAACCATATCTGACTCAAATCTCATTACTGAATTGGAAGAATTATGCAACGAAACATCCAGCCCAAGCATGAGAGAAATACAATCATCCACTGCAGTTACAGTTGAAGGGGCCACAAAAACTGCCGGGTTAACAAATTTCGAACCCAAATCCACCTTCACGCCCATTGTAATACATGATTCAATTGATACATTCCATGATGTCGTGACAAACAGAATAAAAAAATTGAACAAGAGGACAAACGTGACAAAAAAACACTACCGTATTCAAGACATCAAGTTTCACCAACTTGACTAAACTTAAAACCAACAAAGAAATATGTTATACGAAACAGCAACAAAGGTGGCAACATTGTTTTATTGTCACAGTATGATTATAAGGCAGAGGCATTCAGCCGGCTTAACAACAGAAACTGCTATGTATCCACCAACATAACAAATTTGAAAGCAACATATCAGATTTATTACAACAAACTGTCCACGTGGCGCCAGAAGAATCTGATTAGCGATGAGGAATATAAATATTTGAGAAGAGACAATCCGACTATTCCGTCCATATATTTTATCCCAAACATTCACAAAGACTCTAAGAAACCCCTGGGTCGTCCAATTATCACTGCCCGTGACAGTCTGCTAGAGAACACCTCTGTGTATGTGGATTTTTTCGTACTTATTTATTTATTTTTTAATATTTTTTTATCCGTTTTTTCCCCATTTTTTTGACATGTACAGGGCACAGTAAGAGAGAACGACGAAATAATCAGGAGAAAAACAATATATACAGAGAATAATTCAGTTTCAGAAAGTACAATTGTCTACGTTACATTTTTAAGTGTATCCCTTCTACTGGGGAGCAAAAACACACAACCTATACATGAAATATATCAAAGAAAGAAAAAAAAATGCAATCGATGAGTTATTGCCTGACGCCAGACGCTGTTTGTTGAATATTTGGGAGCCGAATGACTGCACCGTTGCTCAGACTCAATGGGTCACACTGGGCAACATGATTGCGAAAAGAGACATTGCTCAATTGTGGGGATCTCAAAGGGCACCATCAGTCTTAACTTGGAAAGAAAACATGGACTGGTGCATGTTTAGAGAAAAAATCATGTATGTCTCCCGTGGTAGGCCCAAGAAATGGGGAAGGATATGGGGTCAATGGAATTTATACCGAGGAGAGATCTGCACTCCCCCCTTTATTGAAGCTCCCGACATTCCTCAATTCCCTTGACTGTGCGTTTCGGTTTCTCAGCTTCCCGTTGTATGTGATGTATTGTTTTGCTCTCGGTCCCCCCCCTCTCCAAGATCTCTCCTCCTTCATAGCAATATTCATTAATCATTTGTCTCCCCCTGCCGTATGAGACAGTCATTACATTGCATGGTACCGCCTCAACTCTTTTTTGTGTTTCAATTTTTGTTATTTATAAAAAATACAAAATGTGAAACCTTTTACTTATCCTCTTATTGCCACAAGCTCTCCATTATCTCGTGCCTTTTCGCTGCCGGGCCCTTGGGTTGTCGGCTGATGAGTTGTGTATTATTGTACTACTGGTATTGCGTACAACTGACCAGCCTCCGTGGTTGTAGGTCTGTAACTGTATTCCCTTTTTACAAAATAAAGGTTTTCAAAAAAAAAAAAAAATGCAATCGATACAGACAAACTCATCTTCTTAAACCTCTAACTAAGTAATACTTTCTTCCTTCCAGCGGGTGATCGGTTCCCAGATTTGTTTGCCCAGCTTTCTTCCCTTTTTCCCCTTCCTTGCATATATCGCAGTTTCTAAATTATATATTGATAACAGATTGGCTAACCACTGGTAATACGTCGGGGTAGGAGGATCAAGCCATGCCGAGGCTATGCATAGTCTCAGGACTGCCATGGCTAAGAATATGAAACTTCCATCTAATATCTGCCCCTCGTCATTAGCTCCTAAAAGTATTATCAATGGAGTTAGAACAATCTCAGTTCCTAGTACTTTATTAAGAAACTTCTCTATATCCTTCTTAGTTGTTTGCAGATGTGGACATGATGCAAAAACATGTACTAAATCAGCCTCTAGACTCCCACATCTGTAGCAACTGATACCTGAGGTGCCTCCCCATTGAGCAATTTTTGCGGATGTATAGTATAGATGGTATAAAGTTTTATAATGTTGTGCTTGTAATGAGGCTGAGCACAGAAGTTTCTGCCCCATTTCCAATGACAAGCGGAACTGGTCTCTCCCTATATTCAAACTGGTTGCCCACTTGTCCGCCCATTTTTCCAGATCATCCTGCTTCACCTTTATCAATTCTTGATAGAGCCTCTTGATCTTGCAATTGTTACCAGTTTGGACAACCTCCATTATTGGATTTTTCCCAAAACCAGCAGATCCCCCCTTTTTTTGCTGACAAAGCTTCTTACTTGAAGATATTTAAAAAATTGTCTCGTGTCTGGACCATACTTCGACTGTAAATCTGAGAATTGCATCAAACCTTGTGAACCATAAATATCACCAATCATTCTAATTCCCTTCCTCCCCCACCCACTAAAGTCTGTATCAAAAAAAACCTCTCTAGGAAGCGTAGGATTACCAATCATCCTTGTGTAGGCATTATACTTCCCAAAGCCCAACCTCTTAGCAAATGCTTTCCAAACCATGTGTGCTGCTAGGATGGTCTTAAATCTTGTCCTTTTAAAATAACTTGCATCAGTACATTTTAAAAATACATTTGCGCCTCCGCTCCCATAACCAGTCCATATATAGCTAGTGTGCCAAATTCATCCTGACCTTCTGCTTCTGCTCCCCCAATTAGGCCCACCATATTCTGTAATGCTGCTGCCCAATAATAGAGTTTAAGATCTGGGACCGCCCACCCTCCCTTTTCACGAGGGAGTACCATAAATCGCAGCGCTCTCCTTGTTTTTCCCTTTGCCCATATAAATCGGTTAATTATATGCTCGCAGCTCTTAAACCACTTATTTTCAAATAAAAGTGGGATCGCTCTAAACATATACAGAAATTTAGGCAAAATCATAATTTTTATGATGTTGGTACGCCCCACAATGGAAAGGTGTAAATTGTCAAGTCTGTCTAGATCTTTCCTTACTTTAGACATTATAGGAGTGATGTTCTTTTCCACTAGAGTATCGAGGTCGGCAGTGATAGTTGCTCCAAGGTACATCCTGTTTGGACCACTCGATTATCATTACAGTCAGCCTGGGGTTTTTTAATTATCTGCGTCTTGGATGTATTTAACGCATATCCAGAAATGTGTCCAAACCTCCGTGCCTCAATCTCTATCTGACCTATAGCCTCCGTGGGGTTCGGTGTAATCACTGCCACATCATCGGCATATGCAAGGATCTTGCATTGGACCAAATGTGTGGTCAATGGGGTAATTCTTTCGCACATCTCTATTCTACGGATTAGTGGGTCCATGTACATTGTGAACAAAAGCGGGGAGCACAGGCACCCCTGCCTCATGCCCCATTTTATCTGAAACGGCCGAGTAGAGCCTGCATTAACTCGTATGGAGGGCACTGGAGCAGTGTATAATGTCTGTATTGCTTTGACGTATCCTTCTCTAAACCCTACCCTCGTTAAAACATGCCACAGATAATCCCAGGAGACCCGATCAAAGGCCTTCTCAGCGTCTAACAGCATAACCGCCATCGGGTCCCCTGAGACCTCCGTGGCATTGAACAAAGTGATAACCTTGCTTATATGGTGGGTAGTGCCCCTTCCAGGAATAAACCCATGCTGATTACTACTTACAAGGTTTCCTATTGTTCTAGCGAATCTTGCTGCTAACGCTTTAGAATACATTTTTGTGTCAGTGTTCATTAGCGTAATCGGCCTATATGATCCCGGCTCAGTAGCAGGCTTCCCCTTTTTTAATATTATCACAATTTCCGCTCCCCCCCCCCCCATGACCCTGGAATGGATTCCCCTGTTTGGGCTAACTGCATTGTTCTAACCAAATCTTCTCCAAGTATTTCCCAGAATGTTTTATAAAATTCAATAGGCAATTGATCAGAGCCGGCCGCCTTTCCTGAGGGTAAATTTGCTATAGCTGTTTTAATCTCTTCTAAATCCAGAGGTTCTTCTAACCCTTCTGCCTCCTCTTCCGTCAACTTTTCCACTGGAATATCCTGCAAATAATCCCTTATTTCCCCTGGTTCTCTGGCCTGCTGATCATCGTACAATACCTCATAAAACTTCCTAAATACTTCTCTTATTTCAACAGGATCTGAATGTAGTCCACCTGTTATATCCCTAATTTCCCTTACCATTCCTGATGCTGCTATTTGTCTAGTGCGGATAGCTAGTGTACGCCCTACTGTCTCACTAAATTCATGACATCTCTCCCTTTTTACCATAAAGCTCTTAGCTGCCTTGTTCGCAATGTCTTCTGCCTCCATTTTGCCTTCATAACCTTGATAAGCGCTTGATCCACTGATGTCCCTGCTAATACACATTGATGCAACTCCTCCTCAGCATCAAGGGCTGCCTTAACCAAATTACTATTCCTGAGCTGCTCCTGTTTACGCTTAAATGCATTGAAGCTAAGAGTCTCGCCGCGTATGCCTGCCTTAAAGGCATCCCACACCATCCCTTCTGCCGCACTCCCTCTGTTAATCTCAAAGAAGCCTTTAATCCACTTTGACACATGTTGTATATATTTATCATCCCGTAGAAGCCCTCTTTCAAAGGTCCATACCCTCTCTTTTCTAGTCCCTGTTGGCACTTTTAATATTAAAATAAGGGGGTTGTGATCACTAAGAATCCGTGGGAGCCTATCTATCTTTAAGCAAGAGAGTAATGCATTTGATACAAAAAAGTAATCCAACCTTACGCAGATACGATGTGGAGCCGAATAGTATGTAAACCCTTTTTTGTCTTGCCTAGTTTTCCCCCACACGTCTGAGAGAACGTTATTCATTACTAAATTAATTAGGGCTTGATGTACCTTTTTTTTTCTACCGTGATATCTACCAAAGGAGCCTAACCCTAATCCGTCCGCCCCATTAATATTAAAATCCCCAGCCATAATAATGCGGGGGGCCCAAGTGGCAAGCTCCACATCTAGAAATTCTAGAATCTCTGGGTTATCCTCTGTGGATCCATACACCACTCCCAAGGTGGTTCACTCCCCCTCAAGGAGGCATTCGACAAGTGCCCATCTCCCCCACTGATCTCCCAGTTTCTTTCTAATTATCACATTCTTATTTCTTGATAGTATAGCTACCCCTCTATTTTGAGCACCTTGCCTAGAATATACTAACACATGAAAACCCAGCTGCTCCAATAGGTACACTTGCGAGGCTATAATGTGCGTTGCCTGCAAAAATATGAAATCTGCATTCATCTGTTTTAATGCAATAGAGACCCTTTGCCATTTCTGGCGATCATTCAGCCCGTAGACATTCCAAGTTACTAATCTAGTGCCCATTTTTACTGATTTTCTTATCTGAAAAATACATAGAGAATAAGGTTTTAAGAAACAATTTTAAGTCTGAGCTCTCTGTATTTGTGATTATTTTAAACATATTGCCATTATCTCTTCCCCACCGCTCTTTCTCCCACTCAGCAAGATCTCCTGTTTCACCCTTGTGTTTTCCTACTGTGCCGTGCCCTGTACCCCTTCCCTCCCTCCCCCTCCCCTGACAGCCCACCCCTGAACACCCTCCCCCCATACTGGCAAATAGGTCCAACTGACCTATATCTGGCAGTCAAGGTCCCTAGGTTGTCCACCCCCCTCTCTCCCATCTTCAATATCCATTTTCTTATCTGTTTTTTGCCCCTTCCCTGACCCTGAACCTGTTGTAAAAGGAGAAAAGAATATTCAAAATGTTCACACTTTACAAAGAAGAAATTACACATTTTACATCCATTATTTACCCCCTTCTATAGTTACTATAGTTACTACATCTTCTGGGCTGTTTCCCTCACCGCAACCATCTGTCTGTTCTGCTCCCTATTTTCTTTAAGAGAGCTGAGGTACTCTTGAGCCATGACTTCAGAATAGAAAACTCTAAATTGGCCATTAATCCCTACTTTGAGGCGTGATGGAAACATTAAATAAACCTTACAACCTATATTCTGAAATGGAGTTATTAACTGCCTCATACGCCACCTCCTTTCGACGGGGGCGTGATGGAAGTCAGGCCGGGCAAAGAAACTTGTATCCTTATAGGTACGTGTAGATTGTGGTTTCGCCTTGCTCATTATCTCCTCTCGTAGCAAAAAGTTTCCTACATACACCAAAATAGCACATGATTTGCTAGGTATATTCCCCCTTTTCTGAGTCAATGGGAACCGATGGGCACATTGCATCTCATTTTCCCAGTCCCACCTGTCCATTTCTGGGAATGCACCTTTTAGTAACTCAACCACAAATGCCCGCACATCTTGCCCTTCCTTCCCTTCCTCCACCCCAATTAACCTTATGTTATTACTTCTTTGTCTGTTTTCAAAATCTTCTAGTTTCCAAAGCACGTCTGAAGAAGTCTTTTCACGCTCCTGTCTGGCTTCTTGAAGCTTCACCACATCATCTTCAAGCTTCCCTGTTCTTTCCTCCACCTCTGAAACTCTACGAGCCACATCTGCGTATAGTTTGTTCACTTTGCGAAGTGAGCCTTGTATTTTTTTATTGGCCTGTCTTGCCCTTTGACTCTCCGCTCTAGCTTCACTCTGAATTTGTTTTAAAGTCGAGAATAACAAGTCAAAATTAGAGTTCACGCCTCCCCCCATTGCCTCTGGGTTAGTTTGCTGTGATCCGCTGGCTCCATTCTGATATAGCTGCGATGTGGCCGAATAGTCCCAGTCAAGCTTCTTGGTGACCAATGATTGAGGAGAGCTACGAGAATTCTTAGCACTGTTGTGTAGTCTACTCTTGCCCATCCTCCAATCTGCACGTCCTCTGTGAACAGTTTCTTGTTCCACTTCTGAAGCTACTTGGTCTGAATCCTCAGTATCGCTCTCTGGGGACAGTGAGGTTAAGTCTGGATCTGTATCTGAGCCTTCACTTATGGCTGAACCTGGACCTGAAACTGAGCCTTCCTCCTCATCCTCATCCTCAGCTTCGTCATTCCCGGTAAAAAAACAATCATCACTGGGTGAGCCCACAACTAGTGCGGGAATATTTAACTCCTGTTCATCACGCACATGATGCGGAGTACTGGCTCCAGGTTGAATTTGAATTTGCCCCGTATTTACGATAATATTCAAATCCACCAATACTGTAACTGCCCCAGCTGCCCCAGCTGTCGTAGTATCCATTAGATGTATTACATCTCCCTCGATGTGGGCGGCATTACCATCAATCTGGGCTACATTACCCTCATCACCAAGTATAACATTGCTTGCACCCCTCGGTTACACTGGCATTGTTTTGAATGGAGCCACTGGCCACTTCACTTGAGATCTGAATAAGGCCCTCATCAACGATTGCTAATAACTCAGTAACAATCGGGAGCTGCTCCACGCCGCTCCCCCGTACCTGTACATCAGCCGAGAAGTCTTTGCCAGCATCCTTTTCTGTGCCCATATTGACATCTGCAACGCTCACATGTTCCTCCCTGACCGGCTCTGACTCTACTGCTTCATTCACACTCCGCTTCTCAGTCTCTGAGGCTGACACCATGGACTGCGCTCCGGACGACTGCACATTGCTCTCAGTCCCGCCCTCACTACGTGGCTCACTCTGAATACCTCCCGCATCAGCTGCCTCTGTAACATCCAACGAGGTTAACAATTGTGTCTGCTGATGTGAGTGGGCCTGCGTCTGTGTCTGCCTTTGATCCGTCTGAACCGGTACTGGCAATGGAGTCGGAATCATAATTGACATTGGAAGAGGAGAGAATGATTCATATAAGGTAGACTGTCGCAAAGTTGCTTCTCTCCCCACTGTATCTGTGGATGTTATTTGCTCTTTGCTATTCTTTTTGGAGATGAGTACCTTCCCTTTTTCCTTTTCCGCTTCTTTCTCTTTTTCTTTTAGTCTCTGAGCATTTATCACTGCTTCTCTGCGGTTTTGTGCTTTTGTTCTCACTTTTGTCCTTAAGTTGGTCGCCGGCACCCCGGGTCGCTAGAGGTCAGATCATCGTCCTCATCCCGTTGCTGTCTGTGCTCTTTCGGCAATTTCTGTATTTTTGGGGCCATAGCTTGCATCTGTCTGCTCCAGCCGGAGCGACAGTATCTTACAGTATCTGCCACCAGCAAGAACACACGCAAAGATATCTCTTTTGACTCCGTCTGCCTGGGCCCATACAAACGTGGTGAAACCTGAAGCCGGGTCGTCCAATTAATTAATGCCCCCAGCATTACTGCCACTCCATGCTTCTCTTGTAGTTTCCCCAAACAGTTCCTTTTTTTCCGGTTCTTTTCTTCTCTCCTTTGCTGCTATATCCCGTACAAAAAGTCACATAATCGGCAAGTACCTTTCTTTTAGTTCATAGTGTAGTCAGGTCAGGGAAAAAACATCATCTGGGAGAGAAGGGAGAGAGTGACCTTCCCCTACGACCTGCTGGCGGCCATCTTGCCGCCTACGACCTGCTGGATTTTTTCTTACAAGGATTTGTAAAAGCGCTACCGTCATATGTGCGAGACACTAGTGACTTCATTAACAAAATTAAAGACATTCCATGGAGCCCAGATTTGTTACTTATCGCACTTGACGTATCAGCGCTATACACGAGTATTCTACATGATGATGGCATATTAGCTATACAGTTTTATCTGGCTCAAAGACCCAAAGTACATCGGTCACACAGTGAAATGTTGATTGCCATGATTAACTATTGCCTGCATAACAATATGTTCATGTTTAATAACCTGCTATTCCAACAGATTCAGGGAGTTGCAATGGGGGCCAGCTTCTCCCCCAGTTATGCCTGCCTTCACATGGGCAAGTGGGAGGAGCTGGTCCTCAGGTTGCAATATGCTGAGGTTATGGAGAACAAGGTTAAAGTCTGGCTCCGTTTCATAGATGATTTGTTCATAGTCTGGCAAGGAACAAAGGATGAGGCTGAACAATTTGTCACTGAAATCAATCAAAACTCCTTGAACCTTAGATTTACAGCTACCATTAGAGAGACTAGTGTTAACTTTCTGGATACTCAGGTCTTCATTCAGAACAACAAATTAGAAACAAGGCTTCACCACTAAAAAAACGGCGGGTAACTCTATACTACACGCTAGGAGTGCCCATCCACGCCACCTGGTAAATAGCATTCCATACGGTGAAATGCTCAGGTTGAAGCACATTGTGGCACTGATAGTGAACTAACAGTGGCCCAAGAACAGAGCCCCGGTAGCTTGTCTCCTTTCTGGTGAAGAATTGGCTTGGTAGTTTAGTCTGCCCTGTTCCCATGATGCACTGGGCCAGGGACAGACTGATTTGCATATAGCCAGGTTCTGAGCTGGGATGGTGCAGTGAGATAAATAACGGTGATGGATCAAGCCCTGATCTTTGGACTGGGTAAGAGTGGTCTGCTTAATTCAGACACTCTGTTCATCACCACCCCCTTTTCTGAATCGTTTTTGGCCACTATAGGTGTGGCAGGGTATACTCAGACATGAGTCCCTTTCTCACTGCACCATCAGGATTCAAGCAAGCCGGGCCGAAGAAGGCTGAAATGCCAGAAACCGGTCCCCGGTAGCTTGTCTCCTTTCTGGTGAAGAATTGGCTTGGTAGTTTAGTCTGCCCTGTTCCCATGATGCACTGGGCCAGGGACAGACTGATTTGCATATAGCCAGGTTCTGAGCTGGGATGGTGCAGTGAGATAAATAACGGTGATGGATCAAGCCCTGATCTTTGGACTGGGTAAGAGTGGTCTGCTTAATTCAGACACTCTGTTCATCACCACCCCCTTTTCTGAATCGTTTTTGGCCACTATAGGTGTGGCAGGGTATACTCAGACATGAGTCCATTTCTCACTGCACCATCAGGATTCAAGCAAGCCGGGCCGAAGAAGGCTGAAATGCCAGAAACCGGTCCCCGGTAGCTTGTCTCCTTTCTGGTGAAGAATTGGCTTGGTAGTTTAGTCTGCCCTGTTCCCATGATGCACTGGGCCAGGGACAGACTGATTTGCATATAGCCAGGTTCTGAGCTGGGATGGTGCAGTGAGATAAATGACGGTGATGGATCAAGCCCTGATCTTTGGACTGGGTAAGAGTGGTCTGCTTAATTCAGACACTCTGTTCATCACCACCCCCTTTTCTGAATCGTTTTTGGCCACTATAGGTGTGGCAGGGTATACTCAGACATGAGTCCCTTTCTCACTGCACCATCAGGATTCAAGCAAGCCGGGCCGAAGAAGGCTGAAATGCCAGAAACCGGTCCCCGGTAGCTTGTCTCCTTTCTGGTGAAGAATTGGCTTGGTAGTTTAGTCTGCCCTGTTCCCATGATGCACTGGGCCAGGGACAGACTGATTTGCATATAGCCAGGTTCTGAGCTGGGATGGTGCAGTGAGATAAATAACCGTGATGGATCAAGCCCTGATCTTTGGACTGGGTAAGAGTGGTCTGCTTAATTCAGACACTCTGTTCATCACCACCCCCTTTTTTTAATCGTTTTTGGCCACTATAGGTGTGGCAGGGTATACTCAGACATGAGTCCCTTTCTCACTGCACCATCAGGATTCAAGCAAGCCGGGCCGAAGAAGGCTGAAATGCCAGAAACCGGTCCCCGGTAGCTTGTCTCCTTTCTGGTGAAGAATTGGCTTGGTAGTTTAGTCTGCCCTGTTCCCATGATGCACTGGGCCAGGGACAGACTGATTTGCATATAGCCAGGTTCTGAGCTGGGATGGTGCAGTGAGATAAATAACGGTGATGGATCAAGCCCTGATCTTTGGACTGGGTAAGAGTGGTCTGCTTAATTCAGACACTCTGTTCATCACCACCCCCTTTTCTGAATCAAGAACAGAGCAGGCAGCGTTTTTTGAGCAGAGGTTATTCACCAAAAACTTTGGAACAAGCGATTTTAAAGACCAGATTGCTTGATCGTAACCAATTACTTGATGCCAAAAAACCTGTAGAACCCATATCTAATCCTAATAGCGAAAAAACTACCACACCAGAGTTTTGCCTGATAATGGGTTATAGCAGTCAGCACAAAGAAATAAATAAAATTGTACAAACTAGTTGGCCGCTGGTATTCAATGACCCAGTAATAACACCCCTGCTACCGCAGAGGGTGTCTATTACCCATAGCAGAGCATCATCCATGAGGGACTGTTTGGTCACTCCAAACCCTGAAATTATCAAAAATACCTCGTGGTTGCAAACACACAAGGGGTTTATATGTTGTAAAACATGCAAGGCATGTACACATGGAGTTAATACTACATCCTATACAACTCCCTTCAGTCAAATGCCTTACAAAATAACAAAATTACTAACCTGCAAGACTGAATACACCGTGTATGTTCTTTCATGTCCATGTGGCCTACGATACGTTGATAGCACCAAACTTCAGGCCCATAAAAGAGTCTTTCAACATCTCCGTGCCATCACTAATGTTGATAACACTTACCCAGTAGCGAGGCATTTTAAAGCATTTCATCATTCTAATAATAAGAGCCTCAGTTACTTCCTGATCGATGCTGTCCCACCGAGCAGAAGGGGCGGAGATCGTGAAGGTAAACTTAGAAAGTTGGAGACGATGTATATCCTACAATTGGATACCAAACATCTGAATGAATTGAACATCACGGAGGATTTATATACATGTCTTTGACCCTTCGTTTTAGAACTCAGCTGTTCACCTTCTTAACCTTCATTTTCACTTAACCCTCATACATCAACCATACCAATCCCTCTGCCAGTGATCCCATTCCTTTACAATTGGGAAATATTATGTTATGTGTTTTAATCCAGCTATTTGTATATATACAGATGGGGCATGCATATGCTATTTTAGTATGATTTTATAGATCATATACATATATATTTATTACTATTCTTATATTTAATATTTAATGTTCAAATTTTTATGAAAACATCTTTTATGTATTTATGTATGGTGTATGAAATATCTGTAGTATTGCAGTACTTTACATGTACCACTGGCTATATATGAGGATCTCTAACAAATCATTTATGAATAAGTGAATACATTGGCGGTATATTGAAAAGCAAGTTGGTCTATCAGGTCTGGTTGTCTTATTGTTCAATAGGTATTTATACTTCTTTATTTCATACACTAGGATGTGGGATCTGCTGCTAGGGGTCCTTTTCATTACAGGAACAGGTCCATATAGATGCAATATTTAAGACATGATTGCATCTTTTTTCTTTTTTTTTTTAACTTTATTGTGCATTTAAATACGGTTACACACACGGGCCTACAACCACAGGGGCCGGCCGCTAGCAAAAGTAGAAGCAATCAGTGTATACCACAGCTCCTTCGCCAACATCCCTGAGGCCCGGCAGCGATGCAGGATAAGATTTGTAGCAACACAGAATAGAGCCATAAGAAAGTATTATTTTGTTTTTTACAAAAGAAGAAAATAAAGAAGAAAAAAAACAAGTCTCAAGGCATAAGACATTGTACACGAAATTGTGCTCGTACGGGAGGGACCTTCAAATGCGAAGTTGTGCAAACTAATAGGTAGTGGAGGGGGTCAGGGGGGCCAGTGGGGAAGTCAAAAATAGGTACAAAATTTAACCAAGACATGGAATGTTGGATCAGGGGGAGAAGGAGATGTCTGGATTGTCCTCCAACGGGGGTGTACATATGTTCCCTCGATAGGCGTTCCACTGGCTCCAGATTTTGGTCCACGCCCCAGGCTTGCCCCTAGCCAAATACACAGTCTTCTCTCTAAACATGCACCAATCCATATTCTCCTTCCATACTGACACAGTGGGCGGCCGGGAACCCCACAACTCTGCAATGTCTCTCTTGGCGATCATTTTCCCAAGGGTCCCCCACCGGGTCTGAGCGACGTTATAATCATTCGGTTCCCACATATTCAACAGACATCGCCGGGCCTCAGGCAGCAATGCGACTCCGGTGACACACTCCATCACTGTATGCACACGATTCCAAAAACGCGGTCACCTCTGGGCACTCCCAAATAATATGGGGGAAGGTAGCACTCATTCCACAACCACGCTTACATAACCCATCAGCAGAAAAACCCATGGAAACCAGACGAGGACCGATGACATACACACGATGGAGAATTTTAAGTTGGACGAGACGGAGACGGGCGGGAATACCCACCTCCTTAGGTGAAGATAATGCAGACTGCCAGTCTTCATCGTCCAGTTCCAGCCCATCCCCGGTCCAGACTTCCCTGAGACGTACAAGGAGATCTGCCCGGTTATTGATCAATTTCTTATATATTAGAGAAATCGTACTATCAGGCACATGACCATCTAGCACACGATCTTCCAGCGGGGAGGACTCAGGGATATTGGCATCGGCAGCGAAGACCGAAGTCAAGGCGTGACGAACCTGTGCATATCTAAAAAACTCCCTGTCACTCAACTCATATTCCTTCTGCAACATCTCAAAAGTCTTAACAGCACCCTTAGCCCAGAGGTCGCCCACTCTGCTAATACCAATCATATCCCATTTCTCAAAACCTTTCGTTGTCCAGAGGCATCCCAATCTCTCAGACGCATACAAAGGAGTCGCACGTGTCAGTCGATCCTTCCAACCCAGGGCCGCATTTACATCACACCCGACTCATACAGCAATCTTAGTGGGACCTGTTAGATTCCTCCCTGCCACCTTAGAGTAGAGCGCCCTGTTGTAATTCCCACCCGGCAACTGATACTTGTCCATCTCAAATGCAGGATTTGGGCTGGGTGAATACATTGCTTGGTTAATCGCGCTCAACTGAGAGGCCCAATAATACCGCCTGATATCTGGGAGCGCCATGCCCCCGTCATACCAGGGGAGGGTTAGCTTAGCGAGGGCGATTCTTGCACGTCCGTCCCAGACAAGCCGCTTCTGCAAGCTCTCCACCTCCCGGAAATAGCTCGCCGGGATGATATTGAATGAATTCTGGAGTGTGTACAGAAAACGTGGCAGGGACATCATTTTAAAAAGCGCGGCACGACCGAGCGGCGACAGTGGCAATCTACGCCAACGAACAACGTCGAGTATTAACCTCTGGAGAGGGGGAAGCAAATTGCGTTCCTAGCGAACAGCGGGGTCTAATGATATAAAAATCCCCAAATATTTGAATCCCGTCTGCGAGACCTGGATGGGAAATCTACGAGGCAAGGGGGGAAGACCACCCGAAATTACATAGACACAGGATTTAGTCCAATTAATAACTAGACCTGAGTTCTTGCCAAACAAAGTGTGAACATCGAACAAAACATTAAGCGATTTTCGGGGGGAGGTAAGGTATAACAGGATATCGTCAGCATAAAGCGAGATCCGGTCCTCAAAATCCGGAGTCCACTGGATACCCTTTATCGAAGGCTCCCATCGGAGCCAAGCAGCAAGGGGCTCTAAGGCAAGCACAAAAAGCAGGGGAGACAACGGGCAACCTTGTCTCGTACCCCTCCCAAGAGTAAAGGAATCAGATACTCGGCCATTAAGGACCACTTGAGCCAGCGGTTCCTCGTATAGAAGTTTCACCCACTCGATAAACTCAGTACCGAAACCAAATTTCGCGAAGGCGGCCCAGAGATACGGCCATTCTATAGTGTCGAAGGCCATCGTGGCGTCCAAAGAAGCCAAGATGGCCGGCTCTTGAAGAGACCCCGCATTCGCGAGTACGCCATGCAAACGCCGCAAGTTGAGTGCGGTGTTACGATGCGGGATAAAACTAGATTGGTCCAGGTGGATCTGGTCACCAACCACCATGATCAGCCGATTAGCCAAAACTTTAGCTAGGATTTTAGGTTCGGCGTCTAACAGGGAGATGGGCCTGTACGAAGCGCAGCGATCCCGAGGCTTCCCCTTCTTAGGAATTACCACAATTGTAGCTAAACGCTGATCACAAGGGAGGGAGCCAAGGTCTTGTGACTCCAGAAACATATCTCGGAGATAAGGTGCGACTTTATCGGGGCGCAATTTGTATAATTCGATGGGCAGACCGTTCGGGGCAATGGCCTTGCCAGAGCAAACGGAACGAATGGCGATTGCAATCTCATCCGCCGACAATGGAGCATCCATTAGGTCTCGGTCAATCTCTGATAGACGTGGCAGCGCAATATCGCGTAGCAACAAATGAGAGACTTCCTCATCTCTATCAGAGACCGGAGAATACACTGTACGAAAATAGTCCGCAAAACACCCCACTATCTCACTCGGATCAGTCACACACTCTCCATTCAAATTCTGAATCACGGGGACCACACGATTCGCCCTTTCTTTCTTATCAAGCCACGCAATCAATTTACCCGCCTTGTCCCCAACATCGTACAATCTGCCCTGCTGCTCCCTGTGCATTATTTTGGCAGCATCCGTGACAAGGGACCTGTAATCCAGTTGTTTCAACCCAAGGGCGTGGAGTTTAGCATGGGTAACGCCTGATTCCAAGTCACTCTCCAGCTCGACTATTTCAGCCTCAAGCCGAACAATTTCTTGACTCTTAGTTTTCTTAGCATCAGAAATTAAGGATAGGGCATGCCCACAAATGACAGTCTTGAAGGCTTCCCATAGTGACACCGATGAGGACACAGACCCCTCGTTGCCAAGGAAATAGTGATCCAGGGACTTTATCAAACTAGCACGGGTCTTGGGATTACGTAAGTACCAGGGGTTTATGGGAGTCGCTCGCCCTGTACAACACACTCTAGTATCCATACAAAGCCACAATGGGGAATGGTCTGAGATGCCCCGGGCAAGATGTCTGATCTCTTTGACAGAAGGGGACTGTGCCGCCGGCATGAGAACGTAATCAAGTCTGGAAAGACTTCCATGGGCCCCAGAGTGAAAGATGTATTGTCTCTGTGCTGGATGCATCAACCTCCAGCAGTCCACCAAACCAAAAGTCTCCAAAAACCCACTCAGCCATGATTGGGACTTAGGAAGATCTCGGGGGGGGGGGGGGTGACAATCTACATTGCCAGGAACAACAGAATTAAAGTCCCCACCCATAACCAGAGTACCATCAGGGAGTCCCAGCATTACTCGCCCAATGTCTGAAAAAGTGGAGGTCTGTAGACCCGGTAGAACATATACAGTGAGAAACGAAACAGTCCTACCCTCCCATTTACCAGTGAGGGCGGCGTAGCGCCCCCTGTCGTCGAGGATTACGTCATCTATCTCCAGGGGGAGAGAGGACCGGACAAGAATGCCAACACCCCTAGAACCAGTGGTGAACCCAGAATGTGCAACGAGACGGTAACCCCACCTATTCATGGCATGACACGTGTTCCCCACCAGATGTGTCTCCTGTAAAAGAACGACATCAGGGGACAGGCGACGCAAGAATTGCAGCACCACTCCCCGTTTTATTCTATCACCCAACCCGTTGACATTCCAAGATATTAGCCTCAACCCACTACCCCCCATCCCAACAAGAAATGTGGAACCCACCCCACAAAGAGCACAATAATCAGATCATAGAAAGGAGCAATACGTTGCCTTGAGAAAAGAAAACAAACCCACAAACACTCCCCCTCCACCCCCCAACCAAATCTCGTTACAACTCCCCCCACCCTGCACCCCTGCATTAGACTAGAAAGCCACCCCAACTAGCAGTGTGCCTGTCGCCCTACCATTACACCAATCTACAAAAAGAACCATGGAGGAGGAAAGAGACCCACTACCCCCGCCACCCTCGGGTATACGACAATAAAATACAACAATGGTAAAATAATCAAACTCAGCTGTGAAAAGTCAAGTGTTCGGAAATCAGGGACCGCATTGTCACTTCTGTTGTGGCTCACCACGCTCGGCGCCACCAGGGCACTCAGTTCGGTCGTTCTGGTCAGGCAGAGAATCCAGCCAGTCACTCACATTCTCTGGCCGTTCGAAGAAAAATGTCCGGTCCTTGTACTCAACACGAAGTCTGGTAGGAAACAACATAGCATATTTCAGGCCCAAGTCTCGGAGTCTTCGCTTCACACCCTGGAAACCCATCCTTTGCCTCTGGACGAGCTGAGTGAAGTCCGGGTAAAAGTTGACTGTGGCGATTTCGAATTTAACCGGGCCGCTCACCCTTGAGGCCTGCAGGATAGCATCCCGGTCTCTGAAATGAAAGAGCTTGGCAATGATGGGCCTCGGAGGGGCGCCCAGCCTCGGGTTTCCACCCGGGACACGGTGGGCACGCTTCACTGCAAAGAATTTGCTCAGTCCTGTAGGGACAAGATGGTTCAGAACGAGGTCCTCCACCAGGAGGTCCATTGAAGGATTTTCGGGGTTTTCAGGGACACCTATGACGCGGATGTTGTTGCTTCTTGCCCTATTTTCAAAATCCTCCAGTCAATGAGACATGAGATCGTTGGATGATTTCAGGTTACCAATTTCCGTTTGAAGTTCCGACACATCGGCCGTAAGGCTAGAAGTCTTCAAATCCAACGATTTCACTTTCTCATTAGTTTTAGACAAGTCGGCTCTGATCAAGGTGACATCGAAGGCAACCGTGTCGATTTTATGAGCCAGAGCCTCATATTGCTGGCCGATGGTCGCCTTCATATTCGCAATGGCGCTCATGACGTCTTGAAGAGACAGTTCAGTAGGCGCAGTTGGGTCTTCCTTGGCGTCCTCCGGGGTGCGGCTGGCGCAACCGGGGGATCCTTTAGATTGGGTATAACGATCCATGATATTGGTTTGGACCGGTCCCCCGCGAATGGGCGCCTTAGTTTTCCCTTTTCTCGTTGTCTGCCCTAGCCGCCATACTAGAAGATACGCCCCGGAGGGGCCCGTTAGATCTGGTGAAAATGGCCGCCTGCAGGCAAGACACCAAAAGTCTACAAAAGTAGGCTCATGTGGCCAAGGTGACAATGCAGTTCGACACGAAAGCGTAGATGATAGAAGGCACATGATGATAAGACAGAGCCTGGCCGGATCTCTGACAGAAAGGAGCAGTCCTGCGATCAGACAATGCCAGGACCCAAAAGCGAAACCGAAAGTTGATGCAGGGCTACTGGGGGAAGATCCCTCAGCCGTTGTTGTTCAATTTCGTCCCGGCGTGCCAACTTGCCAAGTCCCCGGCTTACCGCAAGGTGGACCTCAAAAGGTCGGATCAACGTAACTTCGGTTCCCAAAGTCGAAATCAAATTTTTCAAAGAGCAAAAGCATCAGCAGAGGTTCATCTGCAATAACCCATCTGAAAAAGCAGGATAGCGTCAGGATATTTTGCAAAGAGTGTCAGACTCCACACTGCAGGATCCGGATGATGCACATAAACTCCACCTCCCGATCTCACCAACACACTGGTAAAAAACACAGTGGGTTCGAGCGATAGGGCGAGGGAAATAACAGGATACCAAGGAAGGGAAAGGAAGGGGGCTGCTGGGAAGGGATGGCTGAAAGACAAGAAAAACAGTACACTGGTTATATCAGGTCACTTCGAACCCCTGTCTCTATACCTCTTTGCTACTTATGTTAAAGGGTTCACCTTTCTTGAATCAATTCTCTCCTCCTCCTCCCAGTATCATGGGTGTGTTTAACCTCCTCCCTGTGCAATGGATGTGTATATGGCTGCACCAAATTCCTAGGGAATATAAACAACAGTTAGGTCTAACTCACCCCTAGAAGGAATGTAAAACTGTTGGTATCGTGGCAATACCTACCCCTCCTTGAAAAGAGTGTGCCTTAAATAAACGTGCAATAAATCCACCAGGTAAGTGTTATCAACTCAAACAAAGTTATGCTCTTCCAAAGAGTATATATGTGATGCCAGTAAATACAAAATTCTCCTTCAGGAATACGGCAAGACGTAGCATCCAACTACTGTCCTCCGCTCCTTTTCAGCAAACTCCAAATGTCTCTCAAAAATCCAAAGCTCCAAACACGGCAAGATGTAGGACTTCCCACTATCTTCCGCTTTGGCACTTAACACAATGACACTAGTGCCTACTTCGTAGCGGCAGTGCGCAGAGTCTGGCCCCACCACACTCCGCTCTCCGACGACAACAACAAATGGATTCCGATACAAGTCTAAGCAGTCAGCAGTTCAATGTCTAAGCATCACAGTTTTAACTTTCACTACAACGCGTTAATCTCACGCGTTGCGTGTAAACTCACAGTACCAAAGACGCTTCCTTTCGGTCCGCCTTTCATCCGTGGCTCTTCCTCCAGATATCTGTCCCGGTGATGAATTGCCAGTATGACCGGCCGGAGACAATCAAATGTACGGGAAACTCCGTTCCCGTTTTCACAGGCAAACGACCAAAACCCTTGCGCGTCCCTCAATCACTCGCGCTGGAGCCAGGAAATAAACGGACAAAACTTCTCTGATAACGATCCCAAGAGAAGACAGGAAACAAAATTTTACTAGCAACAAAAGCACTGTCGGTCACAAAATTACGAACAGGAAGCAAGGAGTCCACCTGGCTTATATAGGACCCCGCCCCCTGTTTAGGCATTATGGGAGTTGTAGTCTCTTGACTTTAGGTAGGCGCCTTGGCAGATCCTGACAGTATGTCCCCGCCCCTAGCGCCTCCTAGGGCCAGGCTTAGCAGGGAATCTCCGGTGGAAAGAGCGCACCGCCGCCGGAGCATGCACATCCGAACATGGCTCCCAGGAATCATCCTCTGCGGTATACCCTTTCCATGAAACCAGGTATTTAAGAACACCCCTGCTCCACCCCTGCTCCACTTTGAGTCCTTTATGCTCCTCACCTCGTATTCCATACCCCCATCACACAACACTGGCGGAGGGGCCGCCCTGCGGGAGGAAAGAGCAGGTTTCAACAACTGTACATGGAACACCGGGTGTATGCGCAAGGAACCAGGCAATTTCAGCTTGTATGTGACAGGGTTCACCTGCTTCACGATGGAATAAGGGCCGATAAACCTGGGGTGGAACACGCTGCGCAACTTGAACCTAATGTTCCTGGTAGACAGCCAGACCTTATCGCCCACCACATACTGACGACTCTCTATCCTGCGGCGATCCTCCCACCTCTTGTACACTTCCTTAGCTTTGTTCAAATGTACCTGAACTCCCTTATGTACCTTCCTCAACATCAATACCCTTTCCTTGACAGAGGGTTGGTCTTGGAGATCGAGGGGTATGTCGATCGGCAAGGTTTTCGCATCAAATCCGAAAGTAGCCTTAAAAGGCGACATCCCCGTTGAACTGTGCCAGGAGTTATTGTAGGCAAGCTCCGCCATCCACAAAAGATCTACCCAGGATTCGTGAGCTTCTTTAGAGAAACATCTCAAATATTTCTTTAAGGTCTGGTTCAGTCGCTCTGTTTGCCCGTCTGTTTGTGGGTGGAAGCTGGTAGACAGATTGGACTCAATATTCAGGGCGCGACACCACATGCGCCAGAACCTGGCAATGAACTGTGGTCCCCTGTCGGACACTATCACCCGAGGAATACCATGCAACCTGACCACGTTGCTAGCTAGAAGTTGTGCCGTTTGACTGGCATTCGGAAGACTTTTACAGGGGATGAAGTGTCCCATTTTGGTGAGGCTATCTACTACCACTAACACAGCGGAAAATCCCTTGTCCAACGGAAGGCCCGACACAAAATCCAAACTTATGTGCTGCCAGGGTTGGTTGGGTGTAGGCATGGTCATAAGCTTCCCCGCTTTTTTAGAGGTTAGTCCCTTGGCTCTAGCACAGATATCACACCTAGCTACCCATGCCTTGACATCCTTACCCAGAGTAGGCCACCAGAAATGTCTGTGAACAATTTCGAGGGTTTTACGTACACCAGGATGTCCCGCCAACTCTCCCTCATGCCCCCAAACAAACGCCTTTTTCTGCAACGGTATTGAGGGCAGAAATAGTTTATTCTGAAAAAAAGGCAACCCATCTCTCACCTTCCTCTCTGCTATGCCATGAGCCCATGACATCCAACCTCCAGGATACTGATAAGCTCGTACATCATCCAAAAAGGTCTCGGCTCTGACTATGCACAGAACTTTCCCTTCCGGAATGATGGCCTGTCTTTCTTCCACACTATCTGAGGGCATGGACTGCCGTGATAGAGCATCTGCCTTTCTATTTTCAGACCCAGGACGAAAAGTGACCACAAAATTATATTCGGCAAAAAAAAGCATCCATCTCATTTGCCTTTGGGTTAAGTGTCTAGCAGATGACATAAATTGCAGATTCCTGTGGTCAGTATACACTGTGATGGTATGAAGGGCCCCCCACAGGTATTGCCTCCACTCCTGAAAAGCCCTTTTTATCGACAACAATTCTTTCTCAGCTATAGTATAGTTGAGTTCAGCCGAACTCAACTTTTTTGACAGAAAGGCCACCGGGTGCAACTGCCCTGTACTCCCATCTCTCTGTGACAACACCGCCCCTATAGCTTCATCCGAAGCGTCAGCCTCAACAATTAAAGGGATGGTCTAAATTGGGATGTGACAACACCGGGGCTGTAATGAATGAGGTTTTCAGCGTTTCAAAAGCCTCCCCTGCTTCTCTGGTCCACTCGAAAGGCTTACCCTTCCTCAACAGTCTAGTAATCGGCACCGCAGTCAATGAGAAATGTAAAATAAAGCGGCGATAGTAATTCGCGAAGCCCAGAAAACTCTGGACCTCTCTCACGTTTCTCGGAACAGGCCAGTCACGCACTGCTTCCACCTTACGTTCAGACATTTGCAACCCCACTGGACTGATCATTACTCCCAAGAACTCCACACTATACACCCCAAACTCACATTTGCTGAGTTTCACAAAGAGGCTATGTTCTCGCAACCTGTCCAGCACCTTGCACACATGTTCCACATGACAGTTTTCATCCATCGAGTACACCAGGATGTCATCGATGTACACGACTACAAACAAGTCAATGTACTCTTTCAACACATCGTTAATCAGGAACTGAAACGCCGCAGGGGCATTGCAGAGCCCAAACGGCATGACTAGATATTCGTATAGCCCATACCGCGTCTTGAAAGCCGTCTTCCACTCGTCCCCCTCTCTAACCCTGACCAAGTGATAAGCCCCTCGCAAATCCAAGCGAGTATAAATCACTGCTTCCCTCACCTGGTCGATCAACACTGTAATGAGGGGGAGAGGATAACGGTTTTGGATGGTATTTTTGTTCAAGACGCGGTAGTCCACACATGCCCTCAAATCCCCATTGGCTTTTGCTATGAAGAAAAGGGGAGAGGCTGCGGGGGAACGAGAAGGTCTTATAAAGCCAATGCTCTCATAGTGAGTGATGTACTCCCTTAAATGAGCAGTTTCAGGTACTGACAACGCATATACACGACATGTAGGAATCACTGCCCCATCAATCAAATCAATCCTACAGTCATAGGCCCTATGCGGCGGTAGCTTCTCAGCTCTGCTTTCGCTAAAAACATCCTGATAGGTTTCGTATTGTTTCGGAAGTACTACCTCCTTCTCGGCTGCCGTAGCCACCATAAATTGCAAGGCTAACGCTGTCACTGGAGAAGACACATAAGGCACCAAATGTTCCTTGCACATTCCCGAAGAGAAAAGCACTGTACGAGATTTCCAGTCAATGGAAGGATTATGATATGTGAACCATGGCATTCCCAATATTATTTCATATTGGGGAGCATCTATGATATTCAATTCCACTTTCTCCACGTGTCTCCCTTCTGATACCTCTATAGACAACTCCACCTCAGCTGTTTTCTCGGTTATGAGACCCGATTTAATGGGCTGCCCATCGACCGCTAACACCTCCTCGGGATTGCCTCGGGGTACCCTAGGTAACAACAGACGGTTCACCAACCCATTGTCAATAAAATTCCCGGTCGCCCCGGAGTCCAACATCACCATTACAGAATGGGTTTTTTGTTCGCACTCCAAGGACATCTCTAACACCAAATGGGACTCAGTTTCCCCTATACCAGAGGATGACAAGGAGGTAAGTTTCCAATCGAGGACCTCTTCCGCCTTAGGCAATGATGATTGTACTTCTTCCTTCTCCCTTGCCGTGCTAGAAGCCGCCACCCTTTGATTCCTATTCCAAGTATTAGAGGTCTTGGGTTTTGAAGGGCATTCTCTTACATAGTGTCCCTTTTTTCCACAATACATACAGAGCCCCTGGACTCTTCTACTTTCTCTCTCAGTTTTTGATAAAGGGGGCCTAATAGCTCCAATTTCCATTGGCTCCACCCCTGCCTCTGCAGAACCCGTAGCTCTAGAAGGAAACCCTACATTACGGGCATAGCCCCTGTCCCACTTCCTTCTATCCCCACTCCTCTCAGTCAAACGACCATCCAACCGCAAAACCAGATTCACCATGTCAATACAAGTAGTTGGCTGTGGGTCTATGTGCGCCACTGCATCCTTCAGTTCATCTCTTAAACCCTGATAGAACAGGGACATTCTTTTACCCTCAGGCCATTCTGTTTCAGCTACTAAGCGATTGAAAGTAGTCAAATACGTTATCAGATCGCTTCTCCCCTGACGCAATGACAACAACTCCTTATCCGCACTGAAATTGGTGGCCCTTCTGTCAAAAACTTTCTCAAACTCCTCCCTGAACATATTCCAGTTGGACAGCATTGCATCGTCATTTTTGACTAAGGGCACAGCCCAATTGGCTGCATCCCCCACCAGGTATGACAGGGCAAACGCCACCCTAGAGTGATTCGTAGGAAAAGACGC